>NC_051861.1:111093782-111803782 GCF_015732765.1 Culex quinquefasciatus | reverse complement strand
ACAGGTGGTGGCTATCGGTAGCTGAAAATCTGGAAAGTTTGTCCATAACCAAGAGTCCAATCACAATCGCTTCGTTGCTCGCCATGCTGAAGCCATCACATAACCTCAAAAGCCTAACGTTGTCATGTGGTCCCTTCGTCGATGCCCGCAATTGCCCGACAAAGCTGAACTTCAAGCTACCTGCGCTGGAAACGCTGGTCCTGGAGGAGGTTGACCAGAGCGATCTGTTGGACGTTTTCGCACATGTTTGCCCTCGACTTAAAGTACTCAAACTTCCCACCGGAAGCTGCGCGGAGACCCATCCGCAAAAGGTGGCCAAGCTGGTCGCCGCCGTTAAGGGGACACTGCAAGAAGTTGAACTCCCGATATTACAACGTTTATGGCTAATGCTCGGTTCGATCGACGAGTTGCACTTTAAAGGAATGAGCTTTTCAGCGTGTTACGAACAATTGGCTATAAAACAAAGTCACTTGATGAATTTGGTCCAAAAATTTCCCACTATTGAGATGCTGAATCTATCATCCACTATCATTTCCCTCAATGCGGTAAGAATAGTCAATAATGCCTAATGGTTGAAACATTACTCATACCTTTCATTTCAGACTTTTGAAGCAATCGGTAAACATCTAACAAACCTGAAACGTCTGCAGATTTCTCCTCGCGGAAGCTCAGCTCCTCTGTCTACAACATTCCTTCATCAAATGCTGGATCTCACACACCTGGACATCACTGGATGCAATCGTTACTATTCCTCAAATGAACTCAGCTTTACCAACTGCAGAAATAACAGCCTCAAATTTCTAAGCTTGAAAAACTTACAAATTTCCAAACCCTACTCGGGTGCCTTCCCGTACATCACTCATCTCAACCTGTCGGACTGTAAAGTTGATAGCTGGTCGGTCATTTTTGATCCCACCCTGCCATCTCTCCGTCACATCACGCTCGATTCAGTTAGCGTTGAAAAGTTCGATGACTATCTAGCAGATTACATGGAAAATTTACAACATCTCAGCATTCGCAAATGTGAGCTAAGGAAATCACTTCTGGTTGCACTGGTCTCGCTCTGTCCAAAATTAACCGAGATCAGCTTAAGCAACGTTGGTGATGTGGATGATGAAGTTGTACAAACGGTTTTCAAAAAGTTGAACAATCTCAGGAAAATTGCTATCAAAGACTGTTACAAAACAACCAAACTTTCTATGAAGCACTTTGAAAGGCATCGTTCGGAAGTGGAGTTTAGTCATTTTAGCAACTGTAATATCAGAAACCAATCAGTGGAATACACTTCAAGACCTTACGAAACCTATTCTGATTATTCAGACTGAATTGTTTTTTTTTTTTTTTTTGCATATTGTTATATATTTTCCTCTATTTTCTCAAATGTCTTTTTTAACAAAATATAATATGGCTTAAAATGTCTTCTTTTAACAATTTTTATTTATGATGACAAATTAAAAACATTTTAATCAATTTAGGAGATTTCTTTGTAAAATGTCGGCAAATCAGCGATGGGTATGAAGTAAAAAAGGTGACATTAATTACATCTGAAAATGGTAAATTTTTTATCAATTTCTGTGGAATTTTACTTTAAAAATAGATAACTGATCAACTAAAAATATAATTTAACCCAAAAATGACGAACTTCTCGTCACAGTGTTCTGATGCAAACAATGATCGAGCTCGAGCTGTCACAGCTGTCACGTTGGCTGACGTATCGGGCGGTCAGTCAAAAAAAAAAACAGCTAGAAGTCGCCTGACTAACAACACATTCAAAGTATGTTTACATTACAGCTGGAAGTTTGTTTGCATCAGATTTGCTATCTCTTTCTAGCAAAAGTTTTTTGTCGGGTGACTTCTAGCTGGTTTTTTGACTGATCGCCCGATATGTCAGCCAACATATTTCGCAGGGCTGTGACAGCTCGAGCTCGATCTTTGTTTGCATCAGGACACTGTGACGAGAAGTTCGTCATTTTCGGGTAATTTTTTTTTTCACTGGTCCATTTTAAGTTTAAAATTTATGTGATTTTGCCTACGAAATAAAAAAAAATAAAATTCATATTCAAATCAATTGATTTGCAGTTCAATGACTTGTTTTTTTATGATTTTGGTCACATTTCCCATAAAAAGCCCATTCCTCAAGAATGAAATCAAATGTTCCCCCTATCTCCCTCCAAATATTCCTCCTATTTCCCTCCAGTTCGCAATCAAAAGTTAAATTGGTTAAATCGTCCCTGTCAGTTTACGGTCTATTATTTCACTAAAAAGCGCCGTTACATGGGTGGTGTGTGCCATCATAACCCTCCTCCCCCCCTATTTACCGTGTATCACATTCATTCCTCGTCGGGGGACGCGCCATTCATAACCATTTCGCAACACCGAACAACTCAAACTTTTCCCGTTTACCGCAACTTCGCTAGGGTGCATGGTCTGAGGACTCAGGTGGATTCGTTTCTCCCGAGGTGTGCGCGGCTGCTCGAAAAGGAAAACTTTTCCCTTTTTCCTAGCATTTTTTGCTGTCATATTCGTATAAGCACTCGGCTGAATTGCTTGGAGGAAAATAACTCATAGATTAAAGTTTAAGACAGTGGAACAAATCTGCGATTTGAGGACCCCTCGACAGCGACAGCTGTCAACGTGACGTTTAGCACGCTGAACGAAAGTTCCCCAACAAGCGTTAAATTTCAGTCTATGTAATCACATTCTTTCTCACACGTCCATGAGTTCCCACTCCACTCACCAGAGCAAGGCAATGAGTGGCGATGAGTGGCATTTGGCAGTGCTTCTCTTTTCCCGAAAGGCCAAACGAGACGCTTGCTTTGTGCTTGCTTCTCCACCTGTGTAGTTGTGGGCTTCCTGTCGTCACCCCCGTTAATGTTTGTTGACATTTGTTGATTCTGATTTGTTTTGACGTTCGAAGGTGGAGGTGGAGAAAGGAGCAAAAATTGATTCAATTAAAGTAACCGTGCATGTTGAATATTTCTCAGTTTGCGTGAAACCGAACCTACTCAGAAATGAGTAAAATGGGGTAAATGTCAGATTTTAGAAAATTTTACTCAGAGTTCAATGAAAATTAAAAGAATTATCCTGAATATGGCAACACTACTGTCAAAGTGACGTTTGCTTTTTGTTGAAAAACCAGTGTTGCCAAATAATCAAACGAGGGGTAATTCTCGCATTCTTCAGCCACCAACCATCAATCGAGATTGTATCGTATCTTGATTGACTACTGACGGATCCTTTTGTTAAGGTCACCCTCTTGCCAATAAAGAAACCCAAACAAAAGACCGCAGCTTAAACGGTTGTTTTGTACCACCATCACCACTGTAATGATTGTGTTTGTGAGAGATGCACATGTTTCCCTCAAGCTTAATTACCTCGGCAAGAATCGATTGAGTCACGTAACCTCAACAATTCACCGCCGAAAACGTCTTAATACTTATCTTTACCAGTTTTTTTTCCCGTAAGGGAAAAATGACCAAATATCAATCATTGTCCAGAAACCGGCTTCGCCCTAACCTAGAAAAACGGAGAAGGCCATGGGAAATGGAGATGTACGCGAGGAGCGGACTACTTGGATGAGTTCAATCCAGGAGGGGAAGTATGGCATGTTGGACATCCGTCGACGCGTGGTCGCTTATCTTTATCTCGTTTGTAGAGTGATGATTTATGATGTGGTATTTGTAACAAAGCAGGGCGGAGAGTTGGGGGTTTTGTAAGGAATCCTTTCCGATTAAGGTCCTTTGAAGTAGGGCTGCGGAACTTTTGTAGCAACTCCGACATCGGCTTTTGTAAAAAAAAATGATTTCAACTCCAAAACCCAGCTTTGAGATATTTTTTGAGGATTCAGTCGATTTTTCGAACTGGCAACATTTCAGTTTTGACAGAAGTCAAATTTAGTTTTACAAGTCAACAATCATAAACATCATCAACACATTCAAAGTATGTTTACATCGTGCTGGAAGTTTTTTTGCATCAGATCTGCTATCTCTTTCTATTAAAAGTTTTTTGTCAGACGATTTTTAGCTGGGTGTTTTTGATTGATCGCCCGATATGTCAGCCAACATATTTCGCAGGGCTGTGACAGCTCGAGCTCGATCATTGTTTGCATCAGAACACTGTAACGAGGAGTTCGTCATTTTTGGGTTAAATTATATATTTTGACTGGGCCTAGAAAGCCTTATGTCAAAATGTAAACAAAGAGTCTTTCCTGCTCACGTCAGTCGATGTTTACATTAGGAACGAGCAGGATAGACTCTTTGTTTACACTTCGACAATGACCCTATTCCATTGTTTTTTTTTTTTGGTACAGATTATCTACAAGAAAATGTCACATTACACGCTTATTGCAATGTCGTCAATTTTGAGTTCGAACTGATTTTGCTGCATAGTCTCGTTTTTTTTGTGGAATCGGAATAAACGTCATTCCAAAAACAAACAACAAACTCCGAATCAAGTCATCCTTCCTGTGCGTCCCATCACCGGACACGGACCGGAAATAATCGTTCCTCTTCCCCTCTCTCTCTAAACTGCAACCCGCAAAAAAAACCCGATCCAATTCACTTCAGATCCGTCATCCCGGTACCAAAAAAATTCCACCTCCCGAAAACTCAGTTTTATTTTCAATTACCCTCTTCATCTAATATTCATAGGGAAATTTGACGATTTGTGTTTTGCCGCCGCCGTTGTGTCATCGCAGCGTCCTTCTGTCACCCAAGAGGGAACGCGCCACCGGTAGCCTACCTTGCAGGCGCGCACAGCAAAACAACATTTTAAAAATTCTCATTTCCGGCTCGAATTGCAACCACTCGGTTGGTTGGTCTAAGCAAGCGGCGACGACGCGACTTCCTGTTGGAATTTGCAACGCGGAAAAAAAAGTGGAAAAAGGAAATAGACTTGTGCCGAGTTGTGTGTTTTTTCAGCTCAATTTAATTCGGCCGGGATTTTCAAGCGTCACCCCTTTTTTTCGGGGCGTTTTCTCCTCGTGGTGGAAGATTATTCCGGATGATAAATGATGGAACTGAGCGCGAATCTAGGCGAGTTTTGGAGGGGTTTTTGAGATTTTTAAAATTCCAAGCGCGTCCGCGCTTGCTTTGTTTTTGTAACAACTTGATACAGCAAGGTCCGCGGTAAGCTGCGACCAACTCGTTGCGACCTGAATGAATAAAATCGTTCTACCCGGTAAGAAATTGTCATGATTTTTTGCTTGTAGGGTCGACATTAGCTCAAATTGGCCCTATGAGGAGTGCTTTCCAACAAAATTCTGCTTGTAATTTTAACTCAAAACTGTGTCTTTCTGTGTCAGCGTGCAAGTTTTCGAGTGACAAATAAGCAGCTGTCACTTTTGAAATCGGAAAAGATTTTAGAATGGATGTAACCGACGAGCCCAATGTAAACATTCCCTAGAGTCTATTTACACTCAAGGTTACGTCCTCGGTTACGTCCTTTTCAAAAGCCATTGGCAGAATATATTGATTGTTTACACTTTGGCATTGGCCCATTTACATTGTTTTGCTTAATTTCTAAAGAAAAGTCCACTAAGACGTAACTTTGAAATATAACAAACAGCTATTTCCACTCACAAACAATGTAAACATTCACTTGATTTTGTTTTCAATCAAGATTGCGTACTTTTCAAATGTTTGTTTTGGTTTTAAAAGTGACAGCTAAAGGGCGGATTCGCTACCCAAGTAGCACACTTTGTTCGCCAAAAGATTTCCGAACTTGTTGTTGAACTCATTTACTATGTTTTCCCAACGTCCCTGAGAACTCTTGAACGCTGGAAAAAGCGCACGTTTTTCTGTTGTTGAACATCTCTTAACACGTTAGAAAAGTGCGTGTTTTATTTTAGTTTTACCAGCGCACATCCTACTCGCAGAGAGAACGTTTGTTAAACATGCCATAAGAACTTTTGACTATAAGAATCTGAACCGGGTTGGATAACGTCGTTAGAACCGTTTAACAACATTCTGCCTCTGAGATTCAGATAACCGTTCAAGAACATATCGTGACAGACAAGAATGTTTAACAGGCTTTTCATAAAATACGTCCAAGGTGTTCGTTTAAAAGTTTTTTTTTCTTTCTTAATTTAATCCTTTATTTGTGAGTAATGTAAAAGCTTTACGATACTTTAACTACTAGTTTTTTTTTGTAATTTATTAGTTTGAACTTGAATACGTCATTTATGAATGCTGGATAGTTAAAAAAAACCAGCCATAAAAAATCATTCAATTTCCTAATTATGCCTTTGGAGATTTTTTTTTTTTCAATTATGTTTGAGTGCTAATCAACATCGCATGCTACTACTACTCCTGCTACTGCTGCTGGTTCTCGGTGCTGCATTTACAGTTTTCCTTTTTGATGAAGAATCCTCAGGGCAAGTATCGAACCCAAGATCACTCCAAATGTCAAGTCCGGGCGCGCGTCTGCTTCTTTCCACGAGGGGTTATGTTGGATGAACAGGCCTAAACGTCAATAAGAAGTCTGCGGTCATCTAAGTTTTACCAAGTTCACTAACAGTTGGCCAAAACTTCTTTTGAACATAAGCTGTTTCTATTTTTAGAACTATCTGTGCTTGTTTCAGTAACATGTTCTTGCTCGGTTTTTTAAACACGATCGCGAACTACACATAAACAACTTGTTTACGTGATACACCATCCGAAGCCAAAGGTCAATTCTTCTATGTTATCATGTTTAGCAAACTGAAATGGAACATCATGTCTGCAAATGTCATTTTGCTTTTCAAGTTCTACAAGCATGTTCCATTTGAGTCAGAATAAACTTCAAAATGAACTATTCGTAATCCGTGGCATTTGTGTTACACAACCATGTTGATCAATGGTTTTTTGATAAAAATGTGAACAATTGGCCAAATTTGATGACACTTGTTCAATAATTAACGTATAAAAACGCTTATGCAGCAATTGATTAACAAAAAAATAAAGAGCGATGTTTTACTTGCTACTTGGGTAGTTCGAATGGAACAGCCTTAGAATTAGCGAATCCGAATTCGACTCGGATCCGGAACGACTGACAGAGTCGAAATGTAAACATTAGTTTGATAAATCAGTTTTTACGTTTGAGTACTTTTTAATTCGAATACTTTAGAATTAGCGAGCATTAGAATTAGCGGACATTCGAAGTAGCAAAATTCGTTTCATACAAAATTCTTAAAAACTTGCAAAATCCTCAAAAATTTTAAAGTTCTTAAAATTTTAAAAATTCCAAAATTCTCATATTTATTAAATTTTGAAAAGAAAACTCAAAGCACTCCAAATTCTTGAAGTTTTTTAAATTTTCAAAACTCTCAAAATCCTTAAAAAAGTTTATAACTTTTAATCCTCAGAATTTTTAACTTTTTAAAACATTCTTAATTTTTTGTTTCAATTTTAAAAATTTATAATTTTACTAAATTCAATTTTTTTTAACAATTTAAAATTATCAAAATTCCCAAAACTTTCAAAAATTGAGAAATTCTAAAAAAAAATCTCAAAATTCTCAATGTTCTCAAAAAATTTAAAATTCCAAAAAATCTCCAAATTTTACAAATTTTCAAAATCAAAACAAATATCATTTTTTTAATTTTAAAATTTTTAAAATTTTAATGTTTTTAGATTTTAAAATTAAAAAAAAATCAATTCAAATTGTTTAAAAATCTCAAAGTTCTCAATGTTCTTTAAATTATTTAAATTTTCAAAATTTCCATATTTTCAAAATCCTCAAAGATCTGAATGTTAATATTTAATTTTAATATTTTCATGATTATCACAACTCTCAAAATTTTTATTTTTTTCAAGTTCTCAAAGTTCTCAAAATTCTTGAATTTTTACAGTTCTTACAATTTTGGTATTTTTAAATTCTCAAATTTTCAAAATTCTCAAAATCATTGAATTTCTTAAAATTCTTAAAATTTTAAAAACTAAGAAATTTGTGAAATTTTACAAATTCTTAAAGTACGCAAAATTCTTGAAGTTTTTATTTTTTCTAAAATTCTCAAAATCCTAAAAAATCTCAAAATTTTAAAATTTTCAAGATTTGCAAAATTTAAAAAAAAAATTCTAAAATTTTTAAAAATTTTCAAATTTTTCAAAATTTGAAAAAAATTCATAGTATTCTAAATTCTTGAAGTTTTAAAATTTTCAAAGCTCCTTAAAAAAGATTATATTTCTCAATCCTTAGAATTTTTAACCTTTATAAACATTCTTGAAATTTTATTTTTTTTAATTTAAAAAAATTATAATTTTACAAAATTCATTTTTTTAACAATTCCAAAAAAATGTTTTTTTTTAATTCTCAAATTTTTTAAAATTTTGAAAATTCTCAAAGTTCAAAAATTCTCAAAAAATTATAAATTAAATTTCCTAAAACTCTCAAATTTTTAGAAATGCTAAGAAATCAAAATTATCAAGGTTTGAATACTTTTAAAGTTTTAATTTCTTTGAAAATTCTCAAAATTTCCAAACTTCTAAAAACTCTACAAATTTTTTGAAATTTTCAAAATTAAAAAGAAATCAATTTTATTTTAATTTTCTTTTTTTTTCAATTTTTTTTCAGATTATAAAATTTGTTTTTTTTCAAAATATTCAAATTGTTTAAAAATCTCAAAGTTCTCAATGTTCTTTAAATTATTCAAATTTTCAAAATTTCCATATTTTCAAAATTCTAAAAGATCTGAATGTTCTTAATATTTTCAAAATTATCAGAACTCTCAAAATATTTATTTTTTTCAAATTATCATACTGCCCCTGATCGCATAAATGTCCCATATGCATTTTCATCGTTTTTGAGTTATTAATGCAGTTTTGTTCAGAATCGCGTGATCTTTCAGAAAAGCCTATAACATCCAGTACTTTGTTCTAGAAATCAGGAGAAAATTCAGTTTTTTCGTGAAAACATAACACGTAGCCTTATGTGTGGGACAAACATGCCTTGCGTTTTACTAAGCTTGCTGTTTTTGCATATGGGACATTTATGCGAACATGGGCAGCATAGTTCTCAAAATTCTAAAATTTTTAAAATTTTTACAGTTCTCACAAATTTGATTCTCTTTTTAATTCTAAAAATTTTCCAAATCTTCAAAATCTTTGAATTTCTTAAAATTCCCAAAATTTTGAAATTTTTGCAATTTGAGAAATTTGCCAAATTCTCAATGTACGCAAAATTCATGAAATTTTTAAAATTTTCTAAAATTTTCAAAATTCTTAAAGTTTTTAAAATGTCCAAAGTTCTCAAAATCCTAAAAAAATACAAAATTCTTAAAATCCTGACAATTGGGTCCTAAAAACATTAAGCTTAAATTTGTGATATTATCGTTCACAACGATAAAGTTTATTTTTCTGAGTACAATAACCCTTTGTACAACCGCAAAACCGTATCAAAATCGATCCTACTCAGAAATATGTAAATGGGGCATCTGTCAGATTTGAGTGAATTTCACTCAAAAATGGGACCAGAACAGTTCAACGAAAATTGAGCGAAATTTACCCAGATCTGAGTCAAATTTACTCAAACCTGACAGATGCACCGCTTCACTCATTTTTGAGTAGGTTCTGTTTTAACGTAAACTGAGTGATTTTGAACATTATCCCGCTCACACTCAATGTAAACATTGACTAGAGTTTTGATTAAAATAGGTTGCGTTCTCTTTTTAAAATGATTGTTTTGATTTCAAATGTGACAACAACTGCCCAGTCAACTCAATCGGAATTCTGAAACGGAATTCAATTCAAATCTTTTACGTATTCCGTTTTAAACGCAACAACCGATAAGTCAACGGAATCTGTTTGACATTTGATTGTTTATCCTAGAACAAATATGCACGATGACAGAGAAAGGCTACTTTATGAGTATTTATTACCCTTTAAAAAATGTTTGGCTGAGAACGTGCACACAATCCAGCTATTACAATTTGCAGTCAAAATTCTGCAAGAATTTTAAACATTCTCGATAACTTGTCGACATTTTTTTCAAAGCAAATCAACAAAGCAAGTCGCCAACTGTTGACGTTCTTTCCACTTTCCAAGCCAGTCACCCAAAAATTGGGTGTGAAATCGAGTGATCCTTGAAATGCGTCCGATACATAATGGATGAGAACAAAACTCGCAAGGATTGCGGAGATTCACCCAAGAGGGGGAACGCAAACCTTTCGCTAGTAGGCTGAGGGCAATTTTAAAATTTGATGACTTCAAAAGATTTGATTTGGCGCTCAATAATCGTAAACATCGGTCGGCCGTTTCAGAGCGCCGTGTTCGACACCAGAGGATAACATGTGTTGTTTCGATTGTTGTACGACTGTTGAATACATATATCTGGTTTTCGATGTTTGATTTTCGCAAATGGGGGAGAAAGCTGTCAGTTTTTTTTTTTTTGTGTGGTGGTTGTGGAATGTCCGCCACAGGCGGAATTGTTCCAACCCTGCCAGGGTGTTATAAATTCCACGTTCCTCAAATTTATTTCCTTTTGATTGAGTGTAAAATTTGGTAAAATGATTGATGGAGGGGATTTCGGATTGAATCGGGCTTGGCGTTTTTATTGCATGTTTGTTTTACTTTAAACTCGTTGAATTATTTGGCCGGAGATAATTTCCAAAATTACTGCATAATCTTAAACGGTCCCAAGGGGCCCATCTGCCCGGTTGCAAAATTCCCCCTCGCAAAATTTACATACCTGCCAACTGTCAGACGGTGCAACCACAACCTACACATAATTACGCACCCAAAAAGAGCAAAATAAACACACTCTAAACAGGCGTTGTGGCGCCCTAAAAAAATCTCAGAAACTCACTCTTGCGAGCGATTTAAATTCTATTTAGTCACCCATCAAAACCCAACCCCCTGGGCTCTCAAACTCCACCGAGAGATAAACAAATGAGATTATAATCTCGGCAGCGTCCTTAATAGTGACATAAAAACACGCGCAAACACTTACTTGCGCCGTCTTGGTTGTCATTCCCCTCGCGCGAAAAAGTTCTCCGAAAAAAATCCGACAGAGAATAATTTTTCAAAGAGATTAAACCGAGATTTGCTCAATTTTCTACCGACAACAACAAATCGGTGCCCCCACCCCTGCCACTGACAGATTTGGAGCTCCTGCGGAGCAGAGTTTGACATTTACGGGCTGTCACTTGTGCACGATTGTTTGGACGGATACACTGTTAACTGAAACTACTCAAATTGAAGTAGTATTCAGTTTCTAACTTGAAGATTTTCGCGTCTTCTTGTCTCTGCTTTCCAAAGCTGCCACCCTGCCTGCTACGATCAGCGGGTATTAAGTTCTTATCCTAAAAGTGAACCGGAGAGCGTTTAAACCGTACTCGATTAGTCAATTTGGCGCGTCTTAACGCGTCTCTTGCCCCACCTACTGCGATTCGCGCTCCTCCTGTCAAAAGAGGTCGCCAAAACCGAGGGGCGCGAAACTTGAGCGATAACATTTTTTTTATCCGCGAAAGTTCTTTCGCTGCTCATTTGCATACAAAACGGCGGCGACGACTTTTTCGTGGGGGGTGACGGAATGACAGTAATAAAAACAGACGTCTTACGCGAAATGTGCGAATAACATTCTGTAAACATTTTTCAAGGATTTAGCGCGAATCAGATTGAGGAATGATACACCATCGCGGTGGAAATTAGACCGAGGGGAGCGCCAACCAAGTCGTTTGTCACGAGGACTTCCGGCGCTGACGCGCCGTCGACCAAATCGATCGAACCTAACCTCAAAAATCTCTCAACGACGATGACAGCGGACTTTTCCAGACAAGACAATAAACGTTTGTCGCAAAAGACGACCGAAGAAGTGTTTATTTTCTTTTTATCCGCTTGTTTACACCTTGTCTGGAGTGTGATGATTCTTCAGCTTTTGACAGCCTCCTTCGTTTTCCCGCGGTTTCTTTCACCTAACCTGCAAACTCACCGTGACAGCGGTGCCGGAAGTGGGACTTGGTTACGCAAAATGTGTGTGTGATTAATCGTTATCACCACAAACTTCCGTGGCAAGCAAACACCAAAAAAGAGGAGACAAAAATTAAATTAATTTCCCGTAGTCCGGCATGTCGTACCGCATAAATCATTAAATATCGCTCTCGGACGGCGAACCCCTTTCGGTGGTGACCACCACCAGAAGTGCCCCCTTCCTTCCGGTTTCGGTGAAGCGCCCCTCGGTATCACGTTGCGTCCGCAGTGACGGGAATTATCCGAGTAGGCTTAGACTTTTTTTAAACTTTTTTTTCTGTAAAAAGCGGCATTTTTGAAATTTTCCCATTTTTATTCAAAATTTGTTCCACATTTTAAACATTCTTAGTTAAATTTCAAGTTAGGTTTTTGTTTTTTTAATTGTTTTTGTTCAACCTTTGTTTCAAATCTGATTATTTATTTTTTTGTATTTCTGCTCATTTTTTTGTGAAATTTTTAATTGTCCTACTTTTTTCAAATTTTGTCATTTTTGTTTATTTTTTTTTATTTTTGATAAATTTTTATTAAAAACTTTGTAAAATTTTAGATATTTTTTTGTTCAATTTTTCGGTCTGTTTTCTGTCAAACTTTTGCCCAATTTTTGTAAAAAAAATTTCAAGTTTTTTTGCCAGGGTTTTTTTCTAAATTCAATTCCAAAAGAGCACTAAGCTAACAACATCTTAACTTAGAAAAATGTACCCTCCCTGCAAAGGCTTATAAGATGAAAAAATCTCCAAATCTCTTAATAGCAAATGTAACATCCTATAACAGAATTGATAAATTCGAATAAAAACACTAATTGAACTGAATAAATCTCAAAATATATCTAGATTTTTCCAACTTTGTCCAACTTATATCCAATTTTTGTTCAATTTTGTCAAATGTTTACTTTCTTTCAATTTTTGTTTTTTTTTCATTCTTGTAAAATTTTTGTCAAACTTTTGTCTAATTTTTGTTAAATTTTTTGTTATTTTTTTTCGTTAAGTTTTAGTTTATATTTATTAAATTTTTTTTTATTTTTTTTGTTATATTTTTGCTCATTTTTATGTAAAATTTTTGCAAATTTTTGTAAAATTTTTGCTAATCTTTTGTATTTTTTTTTATTTCTTAATTTTTTTTTAATTTTTGTTCAATTTTTGTTTTATTATTTTCCAATGATTGTTCAATTTTGTCCGATATTGTTATAATTTTTTGTCCATTTTTCAGTTTTTGCTTTTGTACAACTTCCAAATTTCATTCAACTTTTTTTTTAATTTTTTGTTCAGTTTAGATTTTTGTTAAGTTTTTTAAAAAAATGTTAAATTTTAGTTCAATTTGTGTTCAATTTTGAATCTTGAAATTTTTTTGTAAAATTTTTGTAAAATTTTGGTAAAATTTTTGCTCAATTTTTGTTAAATTTTTGCTCAATTTTTGTTAAATTTTTGCTAAATTTTTGCTAAATTTTTGTAATTTTTTATTATTTTTGTTAAATTTTCGATTAATATTTTTTGTTTCATTTGTAAATTTTTTGATCAATTCTTGTTCAATGGTTGTTCAACTTTTGTCCAATTTTCCATTTTTATTCAATTTTTTTTATTTTTGTCATTTTTGTGAAAATTTTGTAAAATTCTTGTGCAATTTTTGTTCAATTTTTGTTCAATTTTTGTTCAATTTTTGTTCAACGAACGAACAAAAAATGAACAAAAAATGGACAAAATTGAACAAAAATTGAACAAAAATTGAACAAAAATTGAACAAAAATTGAACGAAAATTGAACAAAAATTTAACAGAAATTGAACAAAAATTCAATTTCTGTTCAATTTTTGTCAAATTTTTGTTCAATTTTTGTTCAATTATTGTTCAATTTTTGTTCTATTTTTGTTCAATTTTTGTTCAAATTTTGTTCAAATTTTGTTTAATTTTTGTTCAATTTTCGTAGAATTTTTTTTTCAATTTTTGTTCAGTTTTGGTTAACTTTTTGTTCAATTTTTGTTCAATTTTTGTTCAATTTTTGTTCAATTTTTGTTCAATTTTTGTTCAATTTTTGTTCAATTTCTGTTCAATTTTTGTTCAATTTTTGTTCAATTTTTGTTCAATTTTTGTTCAATTTTTGTTCAATTTTTGTTCTAATTTTGTTAAATTTTTGTTCAATTTTGTCAATGTTTGTTTAATTAATTTTAAATTTTGGCTCATTTTTTTATTTTTTTGATTATTTTTTGTTCATTTTTTATTAATTTTTTTATTTTTTTGATTATTTTTTGTTCATTTTTTATTAATTTTTTGTTCAATTTTTGTTTAATTTGTGTTCAATTTTTGTTCAATTTTGAATCAATTTTTGTTCAATTTTTGTTCAATTTTGTCAATTTTTTGTTTATTTGATTTTGAATTTTGGCTAATTTTTTTATTTTTTTGTTTATTTTTTGTTTATTTTTTGTTTATTTTTTGTTTATGTTTTGTTTATTTTTTCAAGTTCAATTTTTGTCCAATTTTTGTTAAAATTTTGTTTAATTTTCGATCAACTTTTCTTAAATTTTTGTTCAATTTTTGTTCAATTCAACTTTTGATTAATTTTGTTCATTTTATGGTAAATTTTTGTTTCATTTTTTGTTCTAATTTTTCTTCAATTTATGTTAATTTTTTGTCAAATTTTTATCCAATGTTCGTCGATTTTTTTCTGACTGTTTTTTTTTCAAATTTGTGTCAAGTTTTTCCCAATTTTGTAAAATTATTGCTAATTTTTTGTATTTTTTGCTAAATTTTTGTATTTTTTCCTCATTTTTGCTATTTTTTGTCCATTTTTGTAAACTTTTTGTTCAATTTTGTACAATTTTTGTTTTGGTCCAATTTTATGTCTAATTTTTGTCCAGTTTTGGTCCATTTTTTTTCTTTTTATCCAATTATTATCCTATATTTTTCAATTTTTTCGATATTTTTAGCTTAAGTATTTTTTTTCCAATGTTTATCCATTTTGATATTTTTTTATATTTGTTGTATTTGTTGTATTTGTTGTATTTGTTGTATTTGTTGTTTTTGTTGTATTTGTTGTATTGTTTTTTTGTAACAAGCATTTGTTTCCTGGTTGCTGGAATTACGGTCTTGAAATCGTGAGTTTATTTAAGCTTTAAAAATTTTTTTTTGATTTTTTTCTTTGAGGAAGTTAAATTATTATTATTATTATTCATAAAAAAAATTGCAAATTGCAATTTTTTTTCATAAACCATTAAAAAATAAATCATGGAAATTATTTATGATTTTATTAGTTTTGCACAAAAAAATATAAATTTGATTTACGATTTGATGCACTTATTCATGAAATCGTGAAACTTTAATCTCGCTGGTATTTATATTCGTTTAGAAATTAAAGAAAACTGTATGAATTACAACCAGATCTAAGTGAAATTCACCCAAATCTGACAGATGCTCTATTTCTATTTACTCATTTTTGGGAATGTTGGGTTTGGTAGAAAATTGAGTGATTTAAAATGAGGGTGTAAACTTACCGCAGTTTGAAAGGTGTTTGTTTACCAATAAAAAACAGTGCACGGTCAAATAAAAAGACTAACTTATGAGTATTAATTACACTTTTAAACAATATTTTGGTTAAAATCGTGTTGTCATGTTATGTGTCGGCTGTCAAAATTTGCAGTGTTGCCAATTCTGCTGGAATTTGAAACCACCAATCTTTTCGAAAGTTTTTTTTTTAAATCATAAAACGTTTTTGCACTGCTTACTTGCAAATCAGGGGTTGAACCTCAAAAGCAAAAACTGCTCCTTCCTGCACCGCGTTCCAACCCGTCCAGTTAGATTACGAAAAATGAATTTATGAAGCCGCACACAACGGCACACTTTCTCTCCGGTCCGGTTCCTGCAGGATTCTCCCCTCCGTCTACGGCGTTTTGCATATTTTTTGGTCATTTAACTTAACGACCATTTAATAGCCACAGGACATTATATCTAAATTAAATGGCTCACTGTTTTTCTTGCCGGTCACACATGCACCACGTGGACTTTACCTTCGCCAGGACACGTGTTTTTTCCCTCCGGTTTCCTAAGCGACGACCGGGATTTTCCTGCGGACCAGATTATTATCTTAATGTGGCACTCTTTTCGGACGACCCTTCTTGGACTTGGTTGCAGGACCACCGGGAGATTAGGATTTGCCACACCTTTTACAAAGTGGGGAAGGTTATTTCGTATGCTAAGTGATATTTATGAATTTTTCAACAGCTCTCCCACCTAGCGAAGGATGGCTCAATTTTCTATTAATTTTCGGCTTACGGCGATCCGGTGGCGGGTTGTTGTTCACCGGAAGCTGCCAGGGAAATAATTCAATTTTGAGTGTGTGGATAAGTCAGGTGCAGGAGGTTGAAAATGGTTTTAAAGGTTAGATTGTACTCAGAATTAGGCTTTCTAGTCAGAAATTTACCAACATATTCGGAATGCAATATTTAAAAACACTACATTTTTGTTTATCATTGAAAGTTTTGCATTTTATTCCAACTCTTCCGAATCGACCGAGCCCGTGGACCACATATCACAATCGAAATCTTGATAGGGCACCTCATACACCCGGACCCGAACCGTTTCCCTTAATTGGGCCAGTTTCTCCGGAAGAATGTCTTTGCTTTCCAACTGAATCTCAAGCCGCTCCAGGGTGCGTCCGTGCTCGATGATGTGATCGAGGGCAACCGCCGTCATGGCCCAACAAGCCGGCAGGTTGAGCTGCTTGAGCCGCTTCAGCTCCCGGACCAGGACCAGGACGACGTCGTCGGTTGTCTGACCAGTGACTGTCAAATGTTGGACATTGGGGAATACGGTCACGATGTCATCTACTGAGATTTCTTGGTCGTAAAAGCATTTAAGGGTTTTCACAGAGGTCATCACGTAATCAGGTTGAAATATCTCACAACAACCAATCTCTAGTCTTTCCAGCTGCTTCAGACAAGATATTTGGCACAACTCATCGTCTGAGACTTGGTTCAACGTCAAATGACGAATGTTGGGTGTCTTAGCAAAAAATGCCGACAAATCATCGGGATTAAGGTAAACCCCTTCGAGTTTTAAGCTTTTGAGATTGGGATTGCTGATGGTGCCCAAATAACAATCGAAACCTCCGCTAAATCGTATTCCCAAGCATTCCAACTGCGGCATGTGACTTAGAAAGGTCGGTAATGCAGCTCCGTGAGACGCATCGATGTCAAGAAACAATGTTTTTAGATTTGGAAGATTTTCTTGGATTTTGGACCATATCTGCAACGGAAACCAAAAAATAATTATGGATATTGAAGAGATTTTGTTGATTATCGACATTAATATGTCTTACCTGTGGACCGCGATCACCACCCTTTTCCATTGGTTCCAACCTGAGAATCTCGAGCGATGGCTGCTTGCTGATCAGCTTCATACAGCTTTCCTGTTTCATCCACGGATCTTGCCAATTCGATGCCAACGACAATTCCACGAGGTGTAGTCGATCAAGCGAGCAAATTTCCCGAAAATTATCCGGACGCATGTACGTATTATCCAAAGAAAGTTTTTGTAAAGTAGCATGAGTTGCTCGAATCAGTGGCATAACATTTGTTTCATACGGTTCTGGATTCATTCGTTGGTTCAAAACTTGAAGATTTGGGCATATCTGGCAGAAGAGGTTGACAAATTCTCCTCGAAAGTCGAGCTCTTTCAACTGTTCGAGTTTAAAATCAACCGTACCAGTTACATCGTCCGGCGATTCGTAATCGATACAATCAATAAATCCATCTCTTATCGTGAGGCACCTCAGATTCGGTGTCATCCGCAACAGATCGATAAGTGGATCGACCCTATTCCCAATAAACACCGTCAGAATCTGAATAGTTTCACCAATTTTATCCCAAAGCGGACCTCCTAATCCCAGCTGCACGTGCGCCACGCTGTACCGCCCCGTCACGTTGGCCGCCATCTTGGATTGCTCGTGGTGATCGTCGCTAAACGGCGCCGGCCAGCTGTCAAACCAAAGCTCGAACTGCGCCATCAGCGCCGGGGTGTCGCAAACCACGTGGTTCCAGCGGCGACACGTGAGTCGAACGCGCTCCAGCTGGACGGGGTTGAGGTGGGAGAAGATCTTCGCGAGCAGTTCCGCCGGAAGCTGTTCCCACGGGGACGGTGAAGGTTGCTGCTGCATGATGGCGGAGAAGTTGACACTTTGAACGCTCACTTGAAACTGTTTGACGGCAGGACAGGATGCGATCGAACGTTGGCTATCGCGTCAACTACTTGATGTTTTGAGCGTAAACAAAGCAGGGAAAGTTTGCAAACAAACGAGCGATAATCGCTTATTAGTCAGAGATTGACTCACTAAAGAACTTCGATAACAGAAGAAATTTGTCTGAAAACATTGTTAAGGTCTATACCGATTAGCACTGATAAGAATATATAATTTACCAACACACACTCAAAGTTGGGCCAAGTAGGTTTTACGCAGTGACATCATTTGACGTAATTTCAGATTTAAGCCCAGTGAAAAAAATATAATTTAACCCAAAAATGACGAACTTCTTGTCACAGTGTCCTGATGTAAACAATGCTCGAGCTCGAGCTGTCACAGCCCTGCGAAATATGTTGGCTGACATATCGGGCGGTCAGTCAAAAAAAACAGCTAGAAGTCGCCTGACAAAAATATTTGCTGGTAAGAGATGGAAAATCTGATGCAAACAAACGTCTAGCTGCCATGTAAGCATACTATGAATGTGTCGGTTAATTTCTGATTAAAAAGCCTTGTTCTTATTGCAAACTTTGCACCAAATTATTCGCCACACAAAATATTTGCACACTGAAGATCATTTTAAATGAATGAAATCTGGATTTTGAAAAAAAACATTTTCAAGTTAAATTTTACAATTCGAACAAAAGATCAATTAAAAAATATATAGATATTCAATGATAAAATTGCAATAAATTTAAATTTTATTATTATTCCACTCTTCAAATCATTAAATAAAATTTAGAAAAATTTGGTACAAAAAAAGTCAATAGTCAATTAATTGGTTATAGTTTGTTAAGCTGTTCTGTTAGTTAAATTTACGTTTTTGATGTTGAAACATTTAAAGCAAACAACATTACTAATGATTTTCCAAAAGCAACCATAATTTTTGAATATGTAAATGCTTGGTAAATGGTTGGAATCTTGTTCTAATGATTGTTTTCCAGCCTTGTTGGAATTATTGGTGAAGTGTAAATTTAAAAGTATAATTTATGTTCAGGAAATTTTATTAGAATGAAAATTATATAAAAAAAGAATTTTGAAAACAAAAAATGTTTTGGAAAAAAAGTATTTCATATTCTAAATTTAGAAGAAAAAATGGTGAAAAGCTGAATTTATCAAAATTCCACATTAAACTATTCACATTTTCAAGTTTCAGTAGCTTATTTTTGCGGCCTACTAGGTGTAGCTGGCTGAGGACCACTGGACTTTTTCAAGATTTTGTAATTAGGGGGCTGCCAGTACAAAAAAAAACTATTAAAACATTCGAGAATCCGTATCTTGAGAAGAGATTTTCTGACCGATTTGGTGTCTTCAGCAAAATTGTCCGGATGTCATAAGAAATTCACTGAAATTTCAGCAATAAGCTGAGATTATGCTGAAATTTCATTTAATTTCAAAACTCTGAGTTCTTTGCGAAAATTTCATGTGATCTAGATTCAGTTGATTTTTAACTGAATTTCTGCGAAAAAAAAATTGTTGTGCATCCGTCAGTACACTCTGGTTAGATTTTACTCATACTCACTTTTTGCAGTGGGTCTAACATTTACTCAATGATGCAAAACCCCCGGATTAGTCTGATTCGGCTTTTTACGCAATTCTTACAATGAGTTATTTTTATGAGTTTGTGGGTAAATTTTCACTCACTCTGACACTTAATTACACGCTGAAGTGTGACTAGCGATCTTTTTATAGGTGCACAAAAAATAACTAAGTACACGCACGTTCAAACTCACTCAGTTTTCGTCAAAACCGAACCTACTCAGAAATGAGTAATGAGGGCATCTGTCAAATTTGAGAGAATTTTACTCAGATCTGGGTGAATATCACTTAGTTTTCGTGGATTTCTGAGTGAAATTCACTCAAATCTGACAGATGCCCTCATTACTCATTTCTGAGTAGGTTCGGTTTTGACGAAAACTGAGTGAGTTTGAACGTGCATGTAAACTCACGAAAAAAACATATTATGAAAAATGTTCGTAAAAAATCCAAATTGACAACACGAAATTAAATCATCACTCCTACTTCCACCAACACCCACCGAAATTCCCACCCTAAATTCATTCATTCAGAACCTCCTCCATCGAAACAAGCAGCAGCAGTACCGCCACTCAGCTAATCAGATTTCTACTTTATGCCACCCGGATTAACACCGCCCGTCAGTCTGCTCACCTTGCTCCAAACCTTCTCACCCCCGTCGTGAAAAATAAACTTAAGAACTTAAGTCGCGACATCGATCCCTTCCGCGCGAACCAAATGCCAATTTTCCCTCGCCTTTTTCCGAGAACGATTCAATCCTTTTGCACTTTTAACCCGCCACCAAATCTCTTCGCTTTTCCGCCGAGGGAAGGAGTTAATTGAAACATTTAAATACATAATTATTCGTTTCATTCAAAGGAAAGGGGAATTTTCTGAGGATGGGGCCACGGCAATAAAACTTTATTGGCAAAAGTTTCCGTCGGATTTACGACGCGCTCAGACAATCCCGCGAAAGAAAAAGAGTTAAGAAGACAGTTTTGAGAGTTCGCCTTCCCCGTTCGGATTGATTGACTTAATCGCGGTGATTACTTATTCCAGTGTTTTTTGGCTGATGGGAATCCGGACAGCTGCAGCGGATTTGCATTTCTTTCCTTCAGCAAGTTGGGAAAAGTTTCGGAAAGTTTTAAGCCAAGTTAAAGTTTGAGACTTTTTTGGATTAATAATTTCTTCATTTATTTCAATAATTTTTCTAATTACCACTTAAGTTTCAGATTTCTCCTCCTCCAATATTGATTAGTACACAGTTTTCTTTGGTTTACCTCCAGTTTTGTCTGTTTGTGATTATCGGTTGTAGTGAGTATCAATTTGTAGTTTTATTACACATGCCAAAACATTTACTTTTTGTTTACATTACTATGACAGAGAACGTCAACGTTCCTTTATTTTATGAGAGGTGTCACTTGCATTTACACAGTTTATTTATTTCAGTGTAGCAAAACGGGGGTTTCGAAAAAAGAAGAGTAGAAAACTTTCGAAAAAAAACAAGGACAACTATATAATACTTTATATTTGTGTTTAACCTACAAATTTCGTCGTTGGAGGTGAAAAATTAGCATACTCAACAAATTATTCGATATCGCCTAGTATTTACAAGTGAAAATTTACACGAGTGTAGTTAAGAACTAATCAAGTCGACCTTAGACAGTAGTTTGCTAGTACAAAATCTGCGTTTTTTTCGTTCCTTTCGCGGTCATTTCTCCCCTTTATTGATCGTTTCTGAATTATGAAAATTTAACAAGTGAAATTCTAAATAATACACTGAAAAAAGTAACACGCGAGTTAAAATGAACGAAAACGAACAATAACCTATCGTTTTCGGATCCAGAAACGATCCGAGGGCTGCACCGCAGTCGGATTCGAAGCGATTATTTTTTCCAGTTTGGCACATTTTTGCTTCGAGACTCAAAATTGACGGGGCGCGGGGAAATGATTCAATAGACCTAAACATATTGCACATCGTTGTTTATTTTTTTTTCTCGGTAATTTTGAAGGGGTTTGACAGCTGAAAACAAGCGGAATTGTGACGTTTTGTGGCAGTTTTGTTCAATTTTTGATACGTCGCCAGACTGAAAACTCAAAAAAGTGACCAGTTCTGTGTCAGCGTGTAACGAGATTTTGACAGATCGAATCAATTCAGTTTGATGACAGATAAAAAGAACGAAATGTGAATCTGAAACAACTCAACACTAATAAACTGTCGTGCTCTTTCGATTAGCGTGTAATTTGACAGCTGCTTTGATCGAAAGTTTTATCATTTTGACAGACGCAGTTTCGAATTGTGTTTTTGATCATGTCTGACGGAAATTATGTGAAAACAAGTGATATTTCAACATAACAGAAGTAGAACCAAAAAAGAAACACTGTCAATCTGTCACCTGTCACCAAACGTCAAAACGCAGCCCCTTCCCGTCCCCACCCGCCCTCAGACAGTCCAACAAAGTTTATTGTTATTGTTCTCCTTACAATTTAACTAGCAGTACTGAGTGCGGCCTTCATGTGGGTCGGCGTCCCGAACGGTCCGCCCGGTCCGCCAAGCCCCACCGGAAGGTTACTGTTGTTGTTGTTGTTGTGATCACCTCCGGCGGTTGCCCGTTGCTGTTGCTGCTGCAACTGTGACATGAGTCCCGGCTGTGGTCCACCAATTCCGTTCTGCACCGGATGGTGACCACCGGCGGCGCCTCCTCCCCCTGCAGAGTTTTGTTGCTGCTGCTGGCCACCCTGCCCGATTTGACGTTTCAACATCGGATGGTTGGCCATCGAGGCAAACACCAGCCGCTCCTCGTAGTCGTACTCGCAGAGGATTTTGTTCTCGCACAGGTAGAACTTGTCTCCGACGCAGAACCTGAGAACAATAGGAAGGAAAAAAAGTGAGGTTAGGTTTGGAGGAACAACTTTTACACGTTCAATTAGGTTCGATTCGTTTGCCAATCTAGTTCGGACAATGGAGTAACTTTTCCCAACCCGGTCTGTGGCCGCGAGGCAGTCAGTTTGGCCGCGGATCGATTTCCAACCCAATTTCTAACCTCAAAAAACGCCCCAAAATTAATGAATCCATTCGTCATTCGCGAGCGCTCGTTCCAAACACGTGAATGTAAATGATACCGTAATTATTTACCCTCCTCACCAAACAGAAACAGAAATTTCAAAAAGCTAAAATGTTATTAAATCCAAGCAAACTGGGAGGGGGCCGGGACTCGACCGCAAAATATGAATGATAGTGGCAGAGACCCCCCCCCCCCCTTCCCCTCTAAAGGGGAAAAGGGGTAGTATAATTTATTTGCCAAGGATTATAAATCAAATTAAAACAATATTACCCGCTAGGATAGTTTTGAATTGTGTGTTTTGTCGCCGCTCTCTTGGCCGGGAAGTCGTCCGGACAGTCGTCGTAGCAGGCGGTGGAACTTTTGACGTTATGATGTGTCATTTAATGTCCCCTTTGCGTAAATATTAGCCGAAAGAGAGTGGTGGCGAGATCATTTTTCTTCTCGGTGGAAAGAGTTTGGGGTTACCAGATAGTATTCTTTTAATTATGTTTTAAATTTTCCCTTTGATAAACAAAAGGTTATGGAAGCTGACAGCACTGCATTGCGAAATGTCATTTTTGGTTTGATTACTACATCCTTCTTCAAAATTAATCAAAATACATCAAAACCAAACTCACTCAGGAATAAGGGAGTAAAAAGTCAAATTTGGGTAAATTTCACTCAAATCTGAGTCAATTTACTTTATTTCCAAGGAATCATAAACAGAAATGGGAGAGGGGAAAGGTTCATTCAGGAATCAATGAAATTGATTGAAATTTACCCAGTTTTGAGGTAAATTCAAACACTTATCATATAAACAATGCAAATGGGCAAAAGACAAAGTGTAAACAAACAGCGCATCTTGCTTGTTTCTAATGTAAACACCAACTTTAATAAGCGCCTTTTGCCAATATACATTGTTTTGTTTAGATTTTGAGCTCTACACTCTTACCAAAATTACTCACATTCCGTGAAATCCAAATTAACTGAGGAATGAGTGTTTAAAATGTCAAATTTGTTTATATTTCGCTCAAATCTGGCTAAATTTCTACACCTTAATTGATTTCTGGGTAAAATTAATCTTGATCTGCCATTTGCCTCACATTTTTTAAACAGATCCGACTCAAAAATGAGTAAGAGACTTGGAAAGAGAGGTAGGTATCAAATTTAGGTAAACTTTATCCAAATCAATAAAAATTCGAAAATCTACACAGATTTGAGCTGAATTCAACAAATATCAAGCGGAACAAGTGATAGGACATTATTATTGGCAATTATTCAGCTATTCCAGCATTTCTTGGCTACAATCGTTTATTTTTAATCGGTTCAGCTAACAATTCACATTTTTGTAAATATTTTCTATAGATGTGGGACATTTCACTGAAGGTCGGAAGGAAACACATTGACAGCAGTTAAAAAATCTCACAAATTCAAAAAAAAAAAATTTTTGTAAGGTTTAGCATACTTTCAAACACGTATAAGCTATGCATTTTTGAGCTGTTTTACTTTTATTAAAAAAAGATTTTTTGCATAATTTTAAAGTGTATACAGTTTTTCTAGAAAAAAGTTTTTCAAAATGTCTGCAATCTTTGAAAATAAAAAGATGTGGATTTTGCTTCATTTTTCTATTTTATAAATGTATGTATCATTGAATTTTCAAAAACATAATTTTTATGAGTTTTTGAATTCTTTCAAACATTTTCATTTGTGAGTTTTGGCATTCCTCCAAACATGAGCCGTTCTTTTGTATACCGTCTATATTTATTATTTATGTAATTTTTTGCATTCTTTTGAATATGAAAACTGCTTTTAAAAATAATTTATTGTTTAATCAATAAAATTCTGAGAACTTTGCATTTTTTCAACATTCACCGTTTTGTTTTATGATTATTTTTTATAAACTATAAATATTTTTTTATAAACTAATAAATTTTTAATTATAAATTTAGAGATTTTTTTTGCATTCTTTTGAGTGTGAGCAGTTCTTAGAAAAATTAATAAAAAAAAATTCTAAAAAAGATTAATTTTAATATTGTTGTGAGTTTTTCCTTACGTTCAAAGCAGTTCTTGTAAAAATAATCAAACTTTCAAATTCAGATTTTTTTTCATTTTTTGTACAAAAAAAGTTCAAAATTAAGTCCTATGTAACTTTGAATTATTTGAACATTACCAGTTCCGCAATATTTTTTTCAATTGTGCGTTACGTTTTGGTTATCGGAAAATCATTACAGAATACTTTAAAAAAATGAATTTAAAAAAAAATATATTTTTTATAATGGTATTGAAAATATTGAACTGCCATATAATTCCGGATCTGAAAACGCAGAATCTTGAAATTAAAAGTACAGATTTTGTTTTTTGCTCGAAATGAAGTAAATCAAAGAGATTCCAAATAATTATAATGAAATTTTCTGGCAGAAAAAATCGAAAACTGAAAAAAATAATCACGAACCTCAAACATTTCAAAACAAGGAAATTTTAGAAATTCAGAGTTTAAGAATTTAAAAAATATAAAAACTTTTTTTTTCATTGAAAAATTTAAGAAGATAACCAGTGAATTAAAAATGTTAAAAAAAAAACAAATATGTATACAAAAAAATAAAAAAAATCAATAAATCACATATTCAAAGCTTGAAAGTTCAAATAATCGATAATTATAAAATTCAAACGTTTTTAAATTTAATAATTAAAAAAACCAACATTTTCAAATTAAAAAAAAATAGTGTTAAAAAAAATTGAAAAGATCAGAACATCAAAGTTTTTAAAATGTATTTGCGCTACAATCAAAAAAATTTCAATTGTTAAAATAGCATAGCATAGCATAGCATTGGTGTCTACCCGTAGCTGCTACTTCGTTATTGATCAGGACCCCCAAACATTGCTCCGTGGACCACAGATGAAAAGTAGGAACCAATCATCACCCCTTCGCAATTTTCAAAGGTCCCTATCATGCTGATCAATACCGACGCCGGCCACGACCAGAGGTAAGACACGGGGAAGTGGATGGGAATGTTAGTCCGATACTTGAGTGATAGAGACCGCCAAATCGACTGCGTCTCCGACAAAGTATCACATGAGTTTTGAGGGGTTAGTAAGATGGGTATGAGGTCTGGATTCACTGTGGTAGGTGATGCGACCATAAGCAATTTGTTTATCGGTTGAAATTTTAAAAATCTTAGGCAGCCGGCTGCGGAAAGATAGCTATCTAGGGATTTAAATATAGTATTAATTCGACCACGATTCTCCAGAAATTCTCCGTCGGCGTGCCTTCCGATCAACGGTGATGTAGGAAAGGCCTTCATTTATTGAAATGATATAGAAAGGGCTTAATCCAGCAATACGACTTGCTAGTCTCAAAAAAAAAATAGGTACGTTTTTATAGAAAACTATAAATAGAGAACAACACAAAAAAACTCAACGGCCAACGAACGCAAGTGGAAAAAAAACAATGAAAAAAAAAGAAGATAAAAAAACAGAACTGCGCGTCCCATAAAGCACCACACTACTGATGCCATTATTTAATTATAATAGCCAATCACCCCATGCACTCGAACAGCGACACAAAAGAGACGGAAAATAACATGAAAAAAAACAGGACTGCGCGTCCACACAGGCACCGCGCTACTGATCAAAAAAAAATTCAATTGTTAAAATAAAAAAAAACTTTTCAAACTCGAAATTTTGAATTCAATAATCTGGGAACTTGGAAAATTTCAAAATCAAAATTTCCATCCAATCAAGACTTTTTTCAACCTAAAATATTATTTAAAAAAAATCATTTTAAGATGGCGGTAAAAATGTCGGCATTTAATAATTGAAAAATTAGCAATCTAAGAATTGAAAAATCTAAGGAGTTAAGAATTTAGGAATTCAATAATTTCGGAATTAAATAATTTAAGATTATAAGAATTTAAGGAACTGTTAAATTTGGAAATTTAAGAATTGAAGATTTCAACAGTTTCAGTTTGAGAATTGATGAATTTTAAAATTAAGAAATTTAAGAATTCAGGAATTAAAAATTATGAGAATTTAAGGATTTTTAAATTCAAAAATGAAATCTGAATTTTTTATTTTTATTTTTAGGTTAGGACAAGTTATACTTTTCCATAATTTCGTTACCAGTTAGCGGGTATTGAATTGGAAACACGCACACACACACCGGATAATTTCGAATTTTTGATGTTTTGAATGTACACGCACGTTTAAAATAACTCAGGTTTCGTCAAAACCGAACCTACTAGGAAATGAGTAAAGGGGGCATCTGTCAGATTTGAGTCAATTTCAAATTTGACAGATGCCCCCTTTACTCATTTCTGAATAGGATCGGTTTTGACGAATACTGAGTGATTTTAAACGTGCGTGTAGATTTAGCTTGGGTTTAGCATTTTTTCTCGAATCGATTTAGAAATTAACCCAGCCATAAATGAAATTTATCCAATCCAAATTTAACTAACAATTTGAGTAGTATTTTGCCGGGCTTGAACTCAATAGGCTGATACACGAAGAGATTTGTCTCCCCACAAACATCAAACCATACAAAATTGATTAAATTTGTACTAATTTGACGTTTGCAAAGGGTGCCGAAAAATTTGTTTATGCAACAATAAATAAGCATATTAAAAGTTACAGCTTTTTGTTACAATTGGGTCCTAAAACTAAGCTTAAATTTGTGATATTATTGTTCACAACGATAAAGCATTTTTACTGAGTACAATGCGCGACCGCAAAGGATTTAAAATGGATTTTCAATCCAATTTTTGAAAATTCACTTCGCAGCCCTTCTTGACAGAAGGCAACTTGATAGCTCGTTCCAAGGGGACCATAGTTGATCCATCGTAAAATGTTGTCCTGTCAATTTATTTAATTTTTGCATTAAAATGAAAAATAAGTGCTCAGAAATGGGCGTTTTTCCCGTTGCAGATACAATTTACATAAGGCTTAAGGACCCAATTTGTGTAGTATTTTGCCGAGCTTGACCCAAGCCTTAATTGAGTGATGCATGAAGAGATTTGGTTTTAATTATATCGACTCTCCCCACAAACGTCAAACCATACAAAATTGCTGCCAGATCTGTCCCAGAAGATTTTATGGAAAAAAGATCCGGCCACAATTTGTACTGTTTTGATGTTTGCTGAGAGTGCCGAAATGTTTGGTTATGTTGCTGCTTGCAAAAAATAGGCATATTAAAAGTGACAGCTCTTTATTATGATCAGGAAATGTATACACGCAAACCCAGAAAGGTACAAAATACTTTAAACTAAATCAAATCCACTTGAAAACTAACATCTGACATCAATTTTGATTACATCAGTTTTTGTCTTGCAACCCTGCTACTTATTCATTCCAGAAATAGTCAAAACCATTCACAATCACTCCAGAAAAAGAGACAATCCCCGCAATTCTTTGCGGGAAATCCCTTCCCGAGATCCCATGGTCCTCATCCCAAAACCCATCCACACCCAATCATTAATCATGCCGAAAAAGGACACAATCAAAGCCGGCCGGCGGAATCAATTTTCCACGCCGGTTTTTGACATTTCTGTGTGACACAATACCGCCCCTTCCCCCTTGCTCATCATCCCACCGGCCTACTGCATGATAAATTGTTAATGTTATTATGCTATTTTCCATTACTGAGGGAGAGAAGGAAGGAGGGTAGCTTCTTGAACGGTTTTTTCGGAAGCATCCGAAAGGTCAGTTTCTCCGCCCCCTTCAAAGACGGGCGGCCATTATGTATTCATCAAAAGTCGGTTCTGACAGAAGCGGAATTGTTTTCTGATTTCCCTCCAGAGCTATTAAGCGGAGGGTTGGAATTTTAAATGTCACAAGACGGAAATGGCAACCTTTTTTTCAATGTTTGTTTTGTTTTTGGCGCACATCCGGTTGCGGACGACGTGAATAAATGATGCCTTCTTACCGGTGGTTGCACTGCTGACAGGCGAAGCACTCCAAGTGGTACACGTTGTTCCGGGCCCGCATCACCATCTCGAACGCCGGTATCACCTTGTTGCAGGCGGCGCAGAAGCCCGTGTTGCCAAAGAGTCTGGAATTTTTCAAACTAGATCAAAATCACGGCATGCCACGTTTGACAGCTGTCAGCACTTACCTCAGGTAGTCGCGCTTGCACAGCATCAGGTTGCCCTTGGTGTACAGGGTGGACCCAACTTCGCCGAGCCGGCAGTCGCAGCAGCCGCACTTGAGGCAGTCCTCGTGCCAGAGCAGGTCCAGCGCCCGCAGCAGGAACCGGTCCTGGATGTGTTTCTTGCAGCCGGCGCACAGCTGCTGCGGCTGCTGTTGTTGTTGTGACATTCCGTTCTGAACGGGACCACCCTGTTGTTGTTGCTGGTGCCCGTTGACAGTTTGCTGCTGTGGCGCGCTGGCAACACTGCCCCCGTTCAGCGCTGGACCACCCGTCGGGTGTTCCGCCGTGGTGACGTCCATCGTCATCATCTACCGGAAAAAAGATAGAGAGAACAAGCGAAAAAAACTCGTAAATATCGCGAAACTTTTCTCATCTGCTAAATGGAGAGGGGTTCCTCGGACGGCGTGATAAGTGCAATTTTCCTGTTGTCTTCCGTTTACCGGAAATGCATCGCGTCCCTTTGGTTGGCCGGATGCTGGCCGCTTTAATGGCGGTTTGATGGGAACGACTTTTTAATTAACTGCCAAGAAGGCACTGGGTTTTCGCGAAAATTTATCGTTTCTCCCATCCCGCTTTGTTTGAAAACAAACTGAAAAGTGGAAAAAGTTTGCCGCCATTTTTTTTATTTGCGATTGTTTCCGTGACCAAGGTAAATCTAGTAGGCGCGGACGGTGGCGAAGCCACGTGATGACGTGGAGCGGGATGAACGAAAAAAAAAACATTGAAATTGTGGAGTTTCAAGTTTTGTTGTTACGCTTTTTTCCGGTTGAGCAACCCTTTTTCTGTTTTGTGTAAATTGCAGGTTTTCAGCGGACGCTGTCAACGGAGTTGTTACTCGGATTCGGAATGAAATTGAGTCATTCCATCAAACAGTGTAGCGATGACATTTATTGAAGTTTAACCTAAAATCAATATTTGTTTTAAGCGTGTTTTATTGAAATCATAAAAAATGCAAGTTTTCTTAACAGTGCAGCTTTGACAACTGCTTTATTTCGAATGGAAATTCATTTAAATAATCGAATCAAGTCTCGCTAGTGGAACAACTGACAACTGTTAAAAACATGAAATCGCTAGCCTTAAAATAGTCAAACAAAAGGATTGAAAATTCAGCATTCATTTCGTCGCTAACATTTCAAAAAGTGCCAAAACATAGCATTTGCGTGAGACATAGCACTATTTCAAAAGTTAGCGATGATTTGACAGCTGATTTTGACGTTTGAGTGCTTTTTATTACAAAGTTCCTTCTGCTCTTTCATCCTAAAACACTAAAACTTATAAATAAAACTATGCACTGAGAAATTAGTTCTAGTAAAACATAGAATCTTACTTAATTTCATCAAAAACGCGATCAAAAATGAGTGAAATTTACCCAGTTTTAAGCAGACTGAATCCATATTTGACATTTGCGTCAAACAACATTTCTACAGAGCAAATTTTGGGTTGCCATTTCAGTAAAGTAAATAGCTGAATGCGATTCAGTAATCATCACACTTGCTGAAATTCGGTAATAAACAAAAACATTACTGAAAAATCAGTAACTGCATACCTGTCAAACTGAAATGTCACTTTTGACATATTGTTTGAATGCTGCCGAGAGAAAATCCTCTTTCAAATGTGTGGATTTTTAAATTTTGTATTGTGATCTTTTGAAACAAAGGTAAGAAAAATGTTAATAACAAATGCCTCGATGCAAACCACCTGTTTTTTAGGTTTGGACGATTGATGAAATAAATGAATTATTAACAGTATTTTTAATGACAAGCATAATTAAATTTTGATTCAGCAAATTTGCTGGAATCTTCAGCAAATGATCTGTCAAACTGCCACATGAAAATTACGGAATTTTCAGCAAAATAATTTGACGTTTCTTTTGGTTAAATTTCAGTAGTTTTGACAACCTGGAATTTTATTAAGTCATCTGTCAAAGTGACAAATATTAGTCAACTGAAAATTCAGTAAAATCTAAATTACTGAATCGTTTACTAAAGTTCCAGTACATGAAAATTCAATAAAACTGTACTGAATTTCAGCAAAAAAAAAATGGCGTGCAGAATTTATTTTATTTTTGAAAAGGTCCTTTTGGCCGATGCACGAAGTGAATTGTTTACCTTTTTTGGTACCCTCCGCAAACGTCAAACCATACAAAATTTCTGCTGGAATTTTTCCGAGACATCCGAAAAAAGATCCGGCAGCAATTTGTAATGATTTGATGTTTGCTGAGGGTGCCGAAAAGTTTGTTTATGTTCTGCTTGCAAAAGACAATAAAAAAACTTTTTTATTGCTTTTTGTGTTTTTTTTAAAGCCGTCTTGAGTCAGAAGTATTCAAAAACACCCAAAAAGCAAAACATGAAAATTTTGTTAATTGGACCTTTTCAAAAAATACTCCAGATTTCTGAATAGCTTATGGTAAAAGGATACTTGGGAAGTTATTTTTATGAACTTCTGAACTAAGATCAAATTTTAGTACACGCTCATTCAGAATCACTCAGTTTTCGTCAAAATATTCACCTACTCAAAAATGAGTAAAGGGCGCATCTGTCAGATTTGAGTTTATTACTCACTCAGATCTGGGTGAACATCACTAAGTTCTCGTGAAATTTTGGGTGAAATTCACTCAAATCTGTTTTGACGAAAACTGAGTGATTTTGTACGTGCGTATATAAAATTTTGACAGATGGGTCATTCCAGGTCAACTGAGTACACTTTTGGACTCGACCTTCACCGATTTGGACCAAACTCGTAGGGAACGTTCATCTATCGATAGTTAACAGAAATCCCAAGTTTGGTGCTGATTGGACCATCCCTCTATTTTTGGCACCGCCCTCTTTTTTTGACGATTTTCTAAAAAACTTTTTTTGCTTTTAATCATAACTTTGCAACTATTCCATCTAAAGATGAAAACATGGTATCTCCCGTGTTGGAATATTCTAACCGGATGAAAGTCTAGTGCTATCATACGTTTAATTACAGTTAAACAGCAAGATAAGCGTTGTGCAGCCATCCGGAATTGTGCGACCTTTATTGCTAATGCTAATGCTAATGCTAATAATAACTTTGCAACTATTCGAGCAAAAGACTTTCTATAGGTTGCATTTTATAGAAAATTGTCCAAGGATTTCGATAAAAATAAATATTTGACCCTTGAATGTCTCCTAATATTATATTTTAACGTTTTAAATAATAAAATTAAGTTTTGACCAATTTCTTATATTTTCATTTGTTTTATTTTATCACCATCGTGTTCCCCGGACAATTTTACAAAAAAAATCAATGTAGACCTCAAACTAAAATGAACTATAAGTGAGAAACAGCGATTTTACTGAAAAAAGTTTGATTTTGCCTAGCACTTTGAAGTACATGGTGTACTTTTCAACAAAAAGGGATAAATCCCGCAAAGTTCAGTTTTTGTATGTGAGAAACTTATTTCGGATTTGAATCCATAGGACAGAGTGCTGCGCAAAATCAAACTTTTTTGAGTAAAATCGCTGTATCTCGCCAATAGTTCATTTTAGTTTGAGGTTTACATTGATTATTATGTAACATTGCCCGGGGAACACGATGGTGATAAAATAAAACAAATAAAAATATATGGGATTGGTCAAAACTGAATTTTAAAACAGATGTACAAAAAATACTTGATAAAATTTTGAAAATCTTAAAAAAATTAATGAAGTCTGCTCAAATTTGTGTGAAAATCATTCAAATTTGTCGTTTTCCTTAAAAATAATTTCTGATTCAAACATATTTACTCTCAAAATTTTACTTGTGGAAACTTTTAAAAACTGAACTTTTGAAATCTTAATGAAATGTACACAAACGTGGGTAAAATTCCTTCATATTTGACATTTGTACTCAATCTCATTTCTAAATTGGCGGGTTCAGTTTAGAAGATACCATTGTTGTTTTGGATAAGCATATGAACACTCATGCTCTTTAATTTAACGTGTTATTTTGACAGAAAGAGGATCAAACGTAGAAGGCTTTCTAATCAGAAATTTATCAACATGGCAGCTGGAGGTTTGTTTGCATCAGGTTTACTATCTCTTTCTAGCAAAAGTTTTTTGTCAGGCGACTTCTAGCTGGATTTGTTGACTGACCGCTCGATATGTCAGCCAACATATTTCGCAGGGCTGTGACAGCTCGAGCTCGATCATTGTTTGCATCAGGACACTGTGACGAGAAATTCGTCATTTTTGGGTTGAATTATATTTTTTCACTGGGCCTTATAGGCTTGAGTAAACATTTGGCTTAACTTTTGGCACGTAACTCAGCAGCTAATTTTCCAATAAATTAGGTTATGTTTCGATCTAAGAGCGTTTCGATTTGCTCCAAAATTCCTCCACCATCCATCAATCCAAGTAGGTCAGTTAACCCCCCTCCAGAATTCCAACACTCCTAACCTTACTTTGGTTGCTTTGATCTCAAACTCACAAACCGCACACCCAGGATACACTCTAAACTTGCACTGCACAGAATTTAATTTCTGACTTGTGGCTTTCCAAACTTTTCCCGGTTATAAGATACGCCCAACATTAAGAGGTTTCCGTGCAAGAAAATTCAAAATATTTTACCCTCCGGCACTCCCAAGAGTCGGAAAATGCCTCACACATGCTTTTGGGGGAGGGGGGGCTCATCTTCGAGGTTAGGGCGCAACAATGACACAAAAGGGCCTTAGGATCCAGTTCAAAGTTGGTATTTTCGGTATCGGAATTTTCGGAACGGAATGTTTACCTTTGTATTAGCTACCTTCCCCCACTAGCTTTCCCCGTCTAATCTCACCACTTTATCGAAGATACTCGAGTGTCTGACAGTGTGGTGGTGTCCCCCCCTTGGGCGATGAATATAAGATAAGTTGGTGGATAGTTTTGTTACTTTCTTTGGCGTAGGATATAGTTTCCTTTCGAAGAGAAAAGTTTTCTACGAGCAGCAAATTGATGGCACTTGATCCTTATTAAATATTGAAATTCAATGGTTTCACTCGTCGTCGACGTCACCCCTCTGGTCTCTAGAGGATAAATATTAGATGTGCCGAAAATGGCTGACGTCTTGTCACTGGATATCCGACGGTGTCACTGTTTTCTTGAAGAGTTTTACGACCTTTTATAGGGCTGCAAATTGATTAGACGGGACATTTACCATCGAAAACTTTTGTCTTCATTTCTATTCAAATTTAGTTTTTATCTTTTCGACAATTAGTTACCACCTACAATTATGATTATCTTGGTTCTGTCAAAATTGACTACACTCTCAAATTTCAAATCCCTCAGTTTTCGTCAAAACCGAACCTACTCAGAAATGAGTAAATCGGGCAAATTTAAATATTTGGGTGAACTTTGCCCCTTAACAAAAAAAATACAACCAACACAGAGAATAAAGAGCCTAATAAAAGTCAAACTTTCGTTTTTCTTCCAGAAAAACGTTAAAAAACTGAGTAAAATGTACACAAATTTGGCCGATTTACACTTAAAATTTGGTGTATTCTCGTGTTTACTCCAAATGTGAAAATCTTCAACAAAATTATAGTTTGCCAATGTTTAAAAACTTAGTAAAATATACACTAATTTGAGTGGTACTCATCTATATTTGGCATTTGTCCTCAAACTCATTTCTGAGTCATTTTGGATGAGCAAGTGAACACTTAAAACTATTATTTAGCGTGTAATTTTGACAGATTAACAAATAAAATATGAGTTGCATTGTTAATTTGATTTTGGTTAACCACGGTAAACTGCCTTGAAATAATTCATTGGCGTCGAGCTGTCAAAAATTGATCGCGGTGGATACTTTTCTACCACAGTTTCTTGTATTGGTGGATTTTTGACAGTTCGAAATATTTCAAGAAAATTTACCGCGGTTAATCAAAATCAAATTAACAATTCAACTATGATTTTTAGCTAAATTAATTACAGTTCAGAAGATTCTGAGTAATTCGTGACACAGTTGAACGCTTATGATCTATGATTTAGCGTAGTATTTTGATAGATTTACGCTCAAAATTTAGTTTGAAATATTTAAAATCAAATTTACAAAAAAAACATAAATAGTAAAAAAATAATTTTGTAGTGTTTATAACTCCAATTTGATAAAACTTGATAGAAACTTAATATTTTGTAAATTAATTAACTATTTTTAAGTGTGTAATTTTTATGTCAAACACTCAAAATTAAATTCATCCAAAATTTGTTTGTTTTTGTCGTCAAAAGACAGAAAAATATATACAAAAGCACGTGTTATTTCACCAGAGTAACACTCCAAAATTGACTTAAACAAATTTTTAAACAAATGTAATTTTTTAATCAAAATTTAAGAAGAATTCTCGGTTACTTTTTTTCGAAATTTTCTTTTAACATTTTAAACCCATGACGCATAGAACCTTTTTAAAAGTGCTCCACAGTCAAAATTTAAAATATCCTTTTTTTAAAGTTCACCCGTTGTCACCTTTATAAAGAGCACCAAATTTTTACTGTTTTAAAGTGTTCTTTTGAAAAGGGTGACAACGGGTGAAAAAGGGCGGAAAGTATACTTTTTTGAGGTAAAAAATTAGAAAGTACCCTTTTGAGTGATAGGGGAAATTCACCCATTTTAATCACTCTAAGCCGTTCGACCAATTCTCATCACTTTTGCCATTTTCCGCTATTAAATCAACTTTTTCATATGTATCAACAATGGAGAGTTGCTTGCTCACTTTTATTTGAGCTATTTATTACTTTGGAACAGTAAAAAACACTTTATGAAAGCTGTAATTCATGATCAAGGTGCTGATAGGCCGATAATAGAAATAGGCTGAGAAAGGGTATAGTTCCCCTAGTTCTGATTACTCCCTTTCATTAAATATGGTTGAGCGTGTAATTTTGACAGAATTACACTCAAAATTTGCCTTATCGTTTTTTTTTAATTTAAAAAAATCTGTCTTTAAAATTGAGTTAAATAAACACAAATAATGGTGTTGTGTTGCCAGAATTTAAATCATCTTAAATTTAAAAATCTATCGCCAAAATTTAGCAGAAAATGCAAATAATTTTAAAACAGTTGAACACTCTTAAGCGTAATATTTTGATAGATTAACGCAAAAAATTTAGCTTGAATTTTTTAAAATCAAATTTATTCAAAAAAATATAAATCTTCAAAAACAATAATTTTACAGTGTTTTTAACTCCAATTCGATAAAACATTATTGACATTCTATATATTTTAGATTAATTAACTATGGTTAAGTGTGCAATTTTGACACAATTACACTCAAAATTTAATTTACCAGAAATTTTATTTTTGGTCGTCAAAACATAACAAAAAATCATTTGTGTATATTTTATACCAGAATAACACTTCAAAATTAACTTATATTTTTTTTAAATAAATGTAATTTTTGAATCAAAATTTGAGTAGAATTCTCGCTTTCTAGAACCTTTTTAAAAAGTGCTCTACACTCAAAATTAAAAAATATCCCTTTTTAAAGTTCACCCGTCGTCACCCTTTTATTGTGTATCAGATTTGAACTGTTTTGAAAAACTCTTTTGAAAAGGGTGACGACGGTTGAAAAAAGGATGGAAAGTATCCTTTTTTGAGGTAAAGAAATAGAAGGTACCTTTTTGAGTGATAGTTCTGATTACTCCCTTCCATTAAATATGGATAAGCGTGTAACTTTGACAGAATTACACTAAAAAAAATTCCTATCATTATTTTTGATAATTAAAAAAACTGTCTTCAAAATCTGAATTCAGAATTAAATTTATCACAATTTAAACCATCTAAACCATTTTAAATTCTATTGTTAAAATAATGCAGAAATGCGTATTATTATAACAAAATAACACTTAAAATAAACATAACTAAAATAATTCAAAATTCAAATAAGTATTTTATAAAATCCAAATATACTTTATCGTTATTTTTTATATTTAACAAAAAAATGTCTTGAGAATTGAGATTTTTTCCAGAATTTTAATCATCTAAAATTTAGAAATGTGTCGTTTAAATTACAGAAAATGCGTATTATTTTAATTAAATAACACTCAAAATTTAACTAATCTAAAATTTTCCAAATTTATATTTTTTATCAAAATTAAAATATTCCATATTGTTATTTTTATATATTTAAAAAAAATCTGTCTTCAAAATTGTGTATTATTTTTCCAGAATTTAATCATCTAAAATGTATAATTGTATCGTTGAAATAAAGCAAAAATGCGTATTATTTTAACAAATTGTTATTTTTCTAGAATTTAAATCATCTAAAACTTTGATATCTATCGTTAAAATATAGCAGAAAATGTGTATTATTTTAACAAAATTACACTTAAAATTTAAATAGCCTAAAACCTTCAAAATTTATATTTCTCTGTTAAAATTATATTTCTAAAAAACGCAGAGACCTTATTTTGAGTTAAAGAAACTAAAATATTACGATTACTCTAACACTCACTATTGAGTAGATTAATGTTCACCTATCTTAGTGTTTTTAGATAAAACTGAAACACTTTAAAACTATGGTTTATCGTATAATTCGGACCAAATTACAATCAAAACTTCACTTTAAAAAATATATTCATATATATCTTAAAAACTGAGTGAAATGCGTGTGGTATTTGTTTTACAAATTTTAAAGTCTTTTAAAAACTTGTAGTCTTGTTACATTTTTTACACATACTGGCATATATTTACAGTGTTTCTTGTTAAGCAGATAAAATGTATTCAACATATAATAAAAAAAATGAAGTATGATTAAAAAAATCTGAAAAAAAAAGTTTTTTCTTTATTTTTGACTAACAACACTTAAACGTGCAATTTTGACAGATTTGAACGAATGAATGACAGATTTACAATCAAAATTAAACGTGTGTTAAATTAAAAAAAAAGCTGAAAAATCTTGGAGTAAATGTTATCTAAATGTCATATGAGTCCAAGAACTTAATTCTGAGTAGATTCATTTTTAACAGATATCTGAATCTCAATCTGAATGGTTTTGGATAACAGACTTTGACAGAATTACACTCAAAATTTAATTTACCCCAAAATATTGAAATTCTTCAAGAGATCCTTTTCAATGTTCACACTAACAACTGTCAACCAAAAATCACAAGTCATCGACATTCCAGCAATCGACCACCAGGAAAAAAAGTCACCACCACCAAACCATAACACGTGGTTTACCAAACAAATCCGGACTTGCCAACGAAATCGCAAAAAAAACACAGCTCTACGTGACCGTCACGTCGGTTACAGCAATTAAATCTGATGTGTCAACTGTGGATTCAATTTACCACCGCGTCAATTTCACCCCCGGACGGAAAACCCGCGCCAGCAAAAATGAGATAATTGAATAACACTCGTCCAAGTAGTCATCGCCGGACCCCGGTCCTTCACGCTGTGGAGGTCCAACGCCTGCTTGGGTTTTCTTTTTTTCGAGCAAATGTCAGCGAAATCGGTAACACTAGAACTCGGCGTCCCCCCCTTTTATTCGCTAGTTGTATGTGATTTGTATGAGTAATTCTAGGGCGGACGTGAAATTGCTTACTTTCTAGTTAAAACGAAGCGAGGGGTACGACACTGTTTGAAAAAAATTAAAGGTTTCAAGCTAACGTCATTTTGACAGGTGGTTTTGACAACTCGTTGAATTTTTTTGATATTTTGTCAATAAATTTAAGCGAACATCTATTGTCAAGTGTCTTACCCCTTGAAGTAGACTACCGGGATGACGAAAAAAGTCGGCAACTGTCACTTGCAACGGTTCGCGTCCAGAATCTACAATGACGGACCGGACGATGACGACGTTTGCAATTAAAATAATTAAAAATCTCCTGCGCTTGCAGCAGAGGGATATCATCATGTGTCTACCCCAAATAATGTCATTTGATATCCGGGTGACATCGCAGCAGGCGCAGCGCAGCGTTTCCAATGGCAATTTGAGAGTTAAAAATTGGCGTAATTCAATAATCGAAATTATTACACACGTGGGTGGTGCCGGCGAATTTTTTCCACGTCGTTACTTGCCGGACACGTGTGCAGCGAAAATCCATCAAAAGTAGGGGGTTTTTGTCGTGATTTTTTGCACTGGGTGGGGAAAGTGACAGCTGGTGGAACAAGGGAAACATTTTCGATGAAAATAGCGGCCTAAACATCAACAAAAATGATTAATTTTCGCGCTGAGTGTACTTCTCGATTGGTTGTCAAACCATTTTTGACAGATTTGTTTTATGACAGTAGGTTACACGCAGATTTCAAAACAATCAAAATTATTCTAAATTGTAAATTTCAAAGTCAGATTTTTCAACTGATTTAAATCGCTTAAAGCCTTAAATCTCATTTCCTAAACCACAACACAAATTGCTGATGTTTTTTTCAACTCAAAACACATCTAAGGGACCACTTTTCAAGCGCATCAGATTAGCAGCGCCCTCTCATGTTCCGGTCGGATCGTCGGATTTTGTTCCGCGTAAAGGTTCCGGCCCCAAACCTCCGGGTTGACATTAAAGGATTTTTTTGCAACCCGTTTTTTTTTCCTACCACTGCAGCCACTTTTCTATGCAATGTGCAAGTGCAGGCATCAGCTTTCCCGAAGGCCTGGCCTGTCAGACTAAACCCGTATCATGTTTAGCATATCGGGGGGAGGCCCCCACTTGCAACGCTGACAGAAAAGGGGCGATTTCGCTGTCAGAACGCTTTAAATGTCAAAAATGCCCAACATCGGACAGTTTTCGGTTGATGTCGGCCCGACAAGCTGACATTTCGTGAATTTCTAATAGGGTTTCTGTCAAATTTTGCTTCCTAACCTCAAAGTTTCATCATTCCACCGTCAACAAATCCCATTACGCCTGTAAATCTCACCCTAAACCCCACGTGGAGTGAAAATTACCCTGCCATATCTATTGCCACTGCCAACGGGGACGACCGGGCCGGTGCCATGTGTGATGCATCGGTGTAACCCCTAACCAACGTCAACAAAGGCAGCAGAATGCAATTTGTGTGCAGCTCAGGCGTGAATACGATAACACGTTTCTTTTGCTACCTCCCTCTTCCTCTCTGTTGTCGTTTTTCCCATCGCCGTCAGGGAGGATGACAGTCGCAAGAGGATCGTCGCCGCAGCAGGCGACGATGATACTCCCTCAGCATGACAGATGACGTATCACGATGATGATAGAATGCAGAATTCGCTCGGCAGGCTCTGGTGAGTGTAAAACGATATGTAAACGGCTTTTTGTGGCCTTTTCCAGGTTGCTTGCACAATGCACACTTTTTTTTTTCTAGAAACTTCAAAGTGACAGATCTCGTTTCAGGTTAGAAGGCTTCCGCAAACAACGCAACGATCTCGCACCGACCTGCTAATTAGCGCAGTCATTGTCGTGCAAATGACCCATCAATCGACCACACACGAAACCGTCTTCCTCATGATTAGTTTCAGATGTACCCAGAATGCGGGACAAAGTGACGGCAATTAGTACCTTTCCCCTTCCTCTCCTCCATCAAGCGCCTAATGACAAAACGAGCAACAAGCATCTTGCGTCGTGCCATTCTGACCGGCCTACTCTGCCACACTATTTGGATAGTGTCATTTGTTAACTTAATTTGTTTGCACCAACAACAACTAGACTAGAGAGCAGAGCAGCTAAATACTTTGCCACAAGTGGCGGAGTAGGCCTTGAGTGGTCCAGATTTCCGTCAGAAACGTCAACTTTTCAGTTATTCGAGGAGGTCGAGTATTAAAATTGAAGAATTTCAAGAACATGTGAGTATTGTTGTCATTCTGTCAATCTGTCAAGCTGTTAATCTGTCACTCTGTCAAGCTATCACTCTGTCAAGCTGTCACTCTGTCAAGCTGTCTCTCTGTCAAGTTGTCAATCTGTCAACCTGTCAAAGCTGAGCAAGCAAATCAAATTCTGGGATTCGATTTGCTTCCAGATCAAGCGGAAATTTGGCAACTCTGTCAATCTGTCAAAGCTGAACAAGCTAATCAAATTCTGGGATTCGATTTGCTTCCAGATCGAGCGGAAATTTGGCAACTCTGTCAAGCTGTCTCTCTGTCAAGTTGTCAATCTGTCAACCTGTCAAAGCTGAACAAGCTAATCAAATTCTGGGATTCGATTTGCTTCCAGATCAAGCGGAAATTTGGCAACTCTGTCAATCTGTCAAAGCTGAACAAGCTAATCAAATTCTGGGATTCGATTTGCTTCCAGATCAAGCAGAAATTTGGCAACTCTGTCAAGCTGTCACTCTGTCAATCTGTCAACCTGGCAACGCAGAGCAAACTAATCAAATTCTAGGTTTCAATTTGTTCCCAGAGCAAGCAAAAATTCTGCAACTCTGTCAAGCTGTCACTCTGTCAACTTGTCAATCTGTCAAAACTGAGCAAACAAGCCAATTTCTAGGATTTGATTTGCTTCCTCTGTAAACCTGTCAAAATTGGCCAAACAAATCGAATTTCTACGATTTAATTTGTTTACACAAACACGCGTCAAAATTAAAACATCTGCCACCTGTCAAAAACCGAGCGCCACGGACGCTTAAGCGTTCGCCTCACACCACCCTGTGCGTGTGAATTGCGTGTGTGGCAATGTAATTAATGTGTAATTAGCATCATCAGCAGGCAGAAGGAACGGTTCTTCAAGATGTTTCCCGCGTCCTTCCTCCCTCCTTCGCATTCTGTGCGGTCCAAAAATAGAGCGGAACTGCGCCGCGCTGACTGGTTTTGCAGTTTGACAGTTGATGGTGGATTTAGTTGAAATTAGCATTAGCATTAGCATTAGCATTAGCATTTTAGGACGCCCTATCCACGGATGGCTCCACAACGCTTATCCCACTGTTTGGTCTGGTTGTGTTAGACCCTCATCCGGAACAATAATCCAACACGGGAGATACCATGTCTTCATCTTTAGATGAGTGTGTAATACAGCCCAGGGCATAAGGGGGTCCTTGCCGGGTCTAAGCTATCCTTTGGGGAGCGGAAGGAATGTTAGTAAACACCTATCTAAAGTGCGCAAGGATCCCTACGACACCTTAGTGGTATAGATGTTTGTAGGGAGGTTTTGGACTCAATGTTAGTAGGAGAGGTAGAACCCTAGGATATACCTCGAGAGGTATTACGGGCGAATCAAGTAGAGTTAGTTTGTTTTTATTATTAAACAGTACAGATTGTACAGTGTAAAAGATGCATGATTTATTTTTTTATATTTTAAGTCACGGCAGATACAACGCGACGAAGCCGTGATTCAATTGACTGTAGTATTACTAAATTAGATTAGCTATTATTTCCTGTAAAAGCAATGTTGATTAAACACAGTTTTAACAAGTCTGCTGTTAAACTCATGTTACCGACTGTAAGAGTAAAGAGAAATTTATATTTTCCTTTAAATTATTAGGTGTTTAAGCGAAATTCGAGGTCATAAATTATTTAACGCATACTTGGAATTTTGATTTTAAACTCTTACAGCGATGCCGAGTAAACATTATTTATTTATTTATCTGTTTTATTTAAATGTAAGTGTTAGAAGTTAAATTAATACGACCGATTCAAAAAGTATAATTAGTTATTTTTTAACTTTGTTGTGTGTAATGTGTTTAACCAGCATATTTAAAATTTTGAAAATAAATGCAATAATAACGGAAAGTCCTCACAAGTGTTTCAGTTTAGGTATCCCTGGGAACAAGAATATTACCAAGCTCAGCCACACTCTCATACACACATAAACCAATACATATTTTTAGACTTTGCCATAAATGCAACTTAGATTTTTATCATGGACTTTGAAACTATTTATGAAAATTTGCCATCATTTCACAGAGGCATCGACATACTGTAATCATCCTGAAATGAAGCTAATCAAACTTCCAGAATAACTAAGTACCCGAAATTGGGTTGAATTTTCAGTAAAAGTAGACTAGCGTACCAAATGTCACTCACTAAGTGGCACTCACATGCTCAAACAGTTCTCACTCGCAGATGGCTCTCACGCTCACACTCATCATTCATTCTTCTACACTCACATCCACACATACTTGAAATGTCAACATGAAACGCGCTCACCCGGGTCTTGAAGACTGGAGACCGCTCGCCGTTCCGCAATCGCACCCGCATCAAAATAGGGTGCAACACGACCACACCGCCCTGAAGAAGCCACTTTTTGTTTGCCGCGTGGTTCGTAGACATCCATGTGTTCATCAGCCGACCTTCGGGAAGCCGCCTTCTTACATTTTGCCAGCAAAATATCCATAGCAACGATCCACTCTGCCAGCTGTCATCTTCGTACCAAAATGCACCAACCAATACACTGACACCGTAACTTCTTCTCTAGTACTCTCTCTCTCTATCCATCTTTCTTTCTTTCTCTTCGCACTGGGAGAGAGGAGAAAAATACAGTGACACAAAACGGCTTTCCAAAAAAGGCGAGGAACTGCTCAAATAAATCGCTCGGAAACACTTAAAATTCGACAATTTCTATAAAAACTTCACCATCTCCTTTCAGCCCATAGCACAATCTTCCCGATTCACCACTTTTCTAGTTCCAAAACGTCAAAAAACATCCCAAAATCGCAAAAACAATCACGACGAAAAAATAACGCGACCGAGGCCAACATGGCTACCGCTCTCTCCTTGATGGTGGATTTAGTTGAAATTTGACAGTTTTTCGACGTGCTCAATGTGGAAGATCACGAAAACGTGATTTTCAAGCAGTTTTATAATAAGGATTTCGAGAAGAAACCTTTTAAAATTGCAAAGTGACAGCTACGTCACCTTAAGCATGCCAACTTGATGAATCATTGTTTGAAAACTGCAAAAAATGCACATTCAAACAAAAACCTGACAGGAACGAGTCCTGTAACCGCAAATACCAGAAGCATTACGACGAGGACCTCCCCCCAGCTTGGAAACGCTCGCGTGATAAATGACAATTATCGAAATCAGCCACGACGAAACTTTTTCCGTTCTGCCCGACGGCAGCAGCAGGCCATGAATTTTTACGAGACCGTGTACACGGCGATAAGGACCTGTTTAAGTAGGTTCCACCTCAGTCGTAAAAATGGTCCCACCCTCGCCGGAGGTTTCTCGGTTGACAAATTTATGCCCCCCTCAAGTGGTTAATTAAATAAAAAACATACACCGCCGCGTTACCCCCCTCGAGTTTTCTTGACGTTTGGTCCAAGCAGGCGTCGAGTGTTTGTTTTACGAGCGGTGAGTTGACATCAAAGCCTACTGAGTTGTGCCTTAACGGCGTGCAACTTTGTGCTGTGTGGCATAAAATTTGCCACTTTGCTGTGTGATTTGTTGCTGCGAGCTGTAAACGAAATTTATTGGATAGTTTTTGAATAAATTTATTTGGCTAAACACTAAGCAAAAGTGGGTTATTTGGAATTAGAGTGTACGGTAACGTCAGATTGACAATCTGTCAGTTGGGACAACAATCAATGCAGGTAAGTTTTGCAGGCAGCTTCTGGTAAGTAATCTGTCAACTGTCATTCTGTCAAATCTGTCAACTCTGTCAATCTGTCAACAAATCAATTTCTCAAACAAAAATGTTCCGTTCGCAATTAAATTTGTGTACTCCAAACATACACGATCATTTGCTCAGACCGGCCATTGTTGAGGAAGCAATTACACTAATTCATCAGCAAACAGGCCAAAATTACCGATAATGACGCCCCGAACTGAACAAAAAGCCACTCAAAACTATTTGAATATCGTTCTTCCGTTTCCGACAATGGTCATAGAAAAAAATCCAATCACCAAAGAAAACACTCAATTTCAACGAATCCATTAGCGCAAGCCACACGGAGAGAGAAAATCTCTTTCCTTTCGCTCTTAAACTTCGTTTGTTTACATTTAATTATGAGTCCGATCTGACATTTCAAATCGCTCAAAAGGCAAACAAATGTGAGCGCTCGACCCATGTGGTGCCTGCACATTATCGAAGAAGGAGGAATACAAAGGAGGAGAAAGGCCATAAATCCTTTAAAAGGATGGTAAATAAATTAGAAGCTCAATTGGGCCGGACCGGCTTTGTTTACATTTGCCACGTTGAATGGATGCATCCTGCCAAGGACTGAAGGAAAAGTGTGAAAAAACAAACCTCGAAAAGCGAGCTAATAGGTCAGAAAAAGCATCGATTATGGTGCAATTTAGGGATGTTCCCTAATGGGCCTTCCAAGGGGAAGTAACATCCTGGCTAATTATCCCGAAGCCCCAAAGTCGATTTGTCCAGATAATTTCCCAGCTCATAACTTCCCTTCCGAGATTCTGTTTGAGGGGGGGGCGAAAAAAGAACCAAAAATTACCATAATCTCTTTATAAATTACTCCCCCAGATTTTGTTCCGGTCGCCCTCGTCTCGAGCATCCAAGTAGACGACTTTTTCCCACAGCCTACTCGGCTAACGGCCGTTACGGCCGTAGCTGTCAGATTTTTTTTCCTTCGACGACGGCTGTTGCTTCTTAATCTGGACCACCCTCGTCGGGAAGACTTGCTTTTTTTCTCAAACAAGATGTTGGCCAAATTTTTATGCAGTCCGAAACGTCCGGAAGACCGGGAAGTTGCGGATCTCCGGTTCATTTGGGTGATTTTTCTTCCGCTTTTCCGGCAGAGTAGGGGAGGCCACTTTGTTTTCTTTGCGGCGTGATTAAGAGTCCGCTTTCGCTTGTTGGTTGCGGTTTGAGATTGTGATTTATGGCTGGAAGAATGGAATAAGTAATCAGAGGGAACGGTTTTATCTGGTTGGTTGAGAGAGATATGGGTTTTGCAACAGTTTGTTGTTGTTTTTTTGGTCTAGTGCAACGTCTGTGAAATCAGATCTATGGTAAACAAAACTATCAAAATACCAATCTGTCAGCTGCGATACACTCTACAGGAGAATTGAGACAATGCAATCTAAGCACGCAATTCAGCTGATCCTTGAAACAACTGTCAAAGCGATTCTAAGCTGTCACTTTTAGCCGTTTGCATCGTTAATCGTGTTACACTCTAAAATTATTCTTAACAATTTAACAATTTAACAATTTTGACAATTTTACAATTTTGACAATTTTGACTATTTTGACAATTTTGACAATTTTGACAATTTTGACAATTTTGACAATTTTGACAATTTTGATAATTTTAACAATTATGAAAATTATGAAAATTTTGACAATTTTGACAATTTTGACAATTTTGACAATTTTGACAATTTTGACAATTTTGACAATTTTGACAATTTGACAATTTTGACAATTTTGACAATTTCGACAATTTTGACAATTTCGACAATTTTGACAATTTTGACAATTTTGACAATTTTGACAATTTTGACAATTTTGACAATTTTGTCAATTTTGACAATTTTGTCAATTTTGACAATTTTGACAATTTTGACAATTTTGACAATTTTGACAATTTTGACAATTTTGACAATTTTGACAATTTTGACAATTTTGACAATTTTGACAATTTTGACAATTTTGACAATTTTGACAATTTTGACAATTTTGACAATTTTGACAATTTTGACAATTTTGACAATTTTGACAATTTTGACAATTTTGACAATTTTGACAATTTTGACAATTTTGACAATTTTGACAATTTTGACAATTTTGACAATTTTTACTGTGGCAAACACAAATATGTCACTCTTGATCTTCAAACTTCGATGCACTGTACGGAAGCATTGAATCAATGTAGGTTAAAATTTAGCATCATCTGGTCAGCAAAAGAACTGTCAAACAACATGCCTACACGCTCGTTTCGAACGACTCATTTCTGAGTTATTTTCACCCAGATTTCGTCAAAACAAAACCACTTTCAGCCGTTAGTCGTTAATGTTAATGTAATTTTTGGGCAAAAGGATTAATTTGAAATCTTCCACATGTGTGACACAAACTTCAACAATATCTGCAAAATTAGTTCCAATTATTTACGCTCTTCAGTCCCGTTTCATTCGTCCTAAAAACAAAACAACAACAACAACAAAGCAACCCCACGATTGCAACCACACACGCCGCCGAAAGGGCCTCCTCGGATCAAAGGAGGTCGGGGCTTAGAAAAATCTGTTCTCAAAAAAATGCAATTAACGAAACGCAACGACAAGAGAGAAAAATCAATTAACGCCTGCTTTGATTTACATTTCGTTGCAGGCCGAGATTGTTTCGCTCTCACCCCTAGCAGAGAGAGCGGGACCTGCATCAAAGTAACATATGATTTTTGAAAAAAAGGGATCACACGCAAACAACACAAAAAAACGCTAGAAATCAAATTTTCTTGTTCCCTTCTGGGTGTATTGGTAAAAGTGGCGTACGTGTAAGTGTATGCAATTAAAAATTAACGAGCTCTGCTGGAGGAGGAGGGAGCGCGCGTGTGTAGCAACCCCTTGATTTTGTTCCTAATTTTTGATGAGGACAACAACAATTCCGGCTTTAAATTAAAACTTCTATTTAAATTTAGGCTTTTCGTCCCTTTTGATTATAATGGGGTTGGCACGCGAAGCTCGCCGTCGAATTATTGTCGTCGGATTCTTTGTTGAGGAGATTGTGGAAGGGTTCCCGGGCGAATTTTAATTGGATTTATTAATTGAAATTTTGCCTCAAAGTCTCGGCGGAAAATTGCATTCTTGTTTTTTTTACAGCTGTATGACAAATCCAAGAAACCCTTGAAGAATCGCTTTAATTAGAGCGCACAAACATCAATCACGGACGAAATTTGAATGTTTTCAATTAAAAGTGTAATAAATAATTAACCGCGGTGCACGATGACGCAAGGCGACGCAACATTTGGGTTAAAAATAAGCGAATCCACGTTTGTTTGTTGCTTTATTTGGCTCGCCTATTTATAAAGCACAGTCAATTATCTGTGCAAGGCCTGTCATCGGTGTAATCGCGAATCACAACCAGTAAACAGTAGTTGAGAGTGGAACAGAAAATTGATTGATTGACGAAGCGGAACAAAATAAACAAAGGCGCTGATGGCACCGGACAAGTGGACGTTTAAAATTAAGCGTGTAGCTGTCAAATTGACCAACTGTCATTGAAACACGCTGATTTGCAGAAAGTCAGATTTGGGTAATTTTAACTCCAGTTCGACAAAAACTAAGTGATTTGAAATGAGGTTTTTACGTCCATTTCTCTATGGCCGCAAACACTGTCACTACTAATCTCCGGCGCAAAGTGTACCCTTGTTTGCACATTCCGCACTTCTTTCTTGACCGAAATGTTTGAAAACAAGCCGGCCTTCACCGCAGTGACGGGGGGGGAAGCAGTTAATTACACAAATATGGGCTCAGCTTCGCTTTCTTCTGTGTTTTGAGTGAGCGAAGGATAAACATCTGGAAATGTCAAAATGTGTTGACGGCCACCGCAGTTGAAAAGTTTGATCAATTTTGAAAAGTGGAGTTATTTAATTTAACTTTCATTTGAATTGTTATGTGTTAATTTTTTCTTACAAATTCAAATTTCCACTTTCTCTATTTTGCATCAAAATTAAGATAAACTTACAATAATTGTCGATAAAGGAGGTATTACACTATGGCAAACAAACAAATAAACTCGTACTTTTTGACAGTTAGGCAGATTGCCTGCTTTGTTTGTTTGCAGAAACGTCAACCTGCATACATTTGGCTTTGTTTCAGAGTTTGGCAAACTGTTAAACAAAAAAAAATGTTTGTTTGTCATAGTCGAATAGCTCCTTAACTCTTAAATTAACTTTAAAAATGAACGTATGCAAACAATATACTCTCAGATTTTGAATGCATTTTAAAAATTCATATTTTTGATGATGTCCTGATTTTGATGATGATTAAGAGTAAAAACCCCTCAATATTATTCTGATATTAATGCTCCAAATTTTCATTATTTGCAATATGGGTATCAACTGATACGGACATTTAGCGTAAAAAAAACTCAAACTAACACAAAATACTCAAACATTCACAAATTGGTGAAATTTTCACGAGATACTAAATTTTTTACAAAATACTAAAATTTTAACCAAAAAAACGTGTTGTTTTAACATGCTTTCATAATCTGAATTTGGTATAAAACGACGCGATATATTTCATGAGTTTGCAATACGTTAGAATTTTTAACCTTGAAAACTCAAATTTTCTCAAAGTATTGAAACTAAAATTATTAGAATATTTTTCATAGCTATCAAAAGAAGTGATTTTTTATGAAGTTTCACAAAATTTAAGTTCTTTTTCGAAACTGAAATTTTACAAACAGTCGTATTTTTTTATATTTTTAAATTTAATAAATTTGCTATTGTATTGAACGACCCGATAAAAATATTTATTGAAAATTTCAAAAAAAAATCATGTAATATTTCGCTCATATACAAAATATATAAACGTTTTAAAAAAATATGTTTTGTGATCAATTTTAACTCTTAAATATTCACAAACCTTTGAAATTTTAATGATTTGCAGCAAAAGACTCAAATTTCATAATTTGCATTGTTGGCACCAAATAAAACAAGGAAAATAAAACATTAGAGCAGTTCTCTAGGATTTCGGTCATTCGATTTTTTTTGTATTTTTTAATCCGACTGAAACTTTTTTGGTGCCTTCGGTATGCCCAAAGAAGCCATTTTGCATCATTAGTTTGTCCATATAATTTTCCATACAAATTCGGCAGCTGTCCATACAAAAATGATGTATGAAAATTCAAAAATCTGTATCTTTTGAAGGAATTTTTTGATCGATTTGGTGTCTTCGGCAAAGTTGTAGGTATGGATACGGACTACACTGGAAAAAATAATACACGGTAAAAAAAATTTGGTGATTTTTTTATTTAACTTTTTATCACTAAAACTTGATTTACAAAAAAACACTATTTTTAATTTTTTTTATTTTTTGATATGTTTTAGAAGGCATAAAATGCCAACTTTTCAGAAATTTCCAGGTTGTGCAAAAAATCACTGACCGAGTTATGAATTTTTTAATCAATACTGATTTTTTCAAAAAATCGAAATTTTGGTCGTGAAAATTTTTCAACTTCATTTTTCGATGTAAAATCAAATTTGCAATCAAAAAGTACTGTAGTGAAATTTTGATAAAGTGCACCGTTTTCAAGTTATAGCCATATTTAAGTGACTTTTTTGAAAATAGTCGCAGTTTTTCATTTTTTTAAATTAGTGCACATGTTTGCCCAGTTTTGAAAAAAATATTTTTGAAAAGCTGAGAAAATTCTCTATATTTTGCTTATTTGGACTTTGTTGATACGACCTTTAGTTGCTGAGATATTGCAATGCAAAGGTTTAAAAACAGGAAAATTGATGTTTTCTAAGTTTCACCCAAACAACCCACCATTTTCTATCGTCAATATCTCAGCAACTAATGGTCCGATTTTCAATGTTAATATATGAAACATTTGTGAAATTTTCCGATCTTTTCGAAAAAAATATTTTTGGAATTTTCAAATCAAGACTAACATTTCACAAAGGCCAAACATTCAATATTACGCCCTTGGAAATCTAAAATGCTTTGTTTGCTCTGATTTCACTGATCTTTTTAAATATTTTCTTTATTTCTTGATTAGCATTCAATAATTTGAATGGAAGAAGACAAACCATGAAAAAAAATCTCATTTTCACAAAATAGCATTTTTTTGGTAATACTCAAATTTAAATCATTTGTTATATCAGCATGAAATGACGTTAAATTTTATTGGATTTTTTACAAAATTATGATTAACGAGATTTTTTATAATTTATGTTGTTAATCACCAAAATTAAAAAAAAATACCATAATTTAAAGAAAAAATGTTACAATTTTCTTAATTTTCAATTTGAAAATCAAGCGACGCGAAAAAATATATAATTTAGTCAAAATTCATAATAAAAATATTTCCTTCCATACCCTCTTCCCAATTTTTGAAATTTTAGGTATTTTTAAGAAAATGTGGTGTTTTGGGAAAACTTTAGTATTTTACATCAAAGTTCCTTAATAAATACAAAAAAAAGTATTTTACACAGAAACTCTAGTATAGTATATTTTTTCCCTATTGATTTTGTTTAGAAAATTTTGAATGAAAGAAGACAAACATTTTAAAATAACAATTTAATATTTTTAAATTTATTTAAAATAGTTAAAGTTGTAGTTAAAAAAAGTTAAAAAAAAATACTAATGCTAAAAATGTCATCAAAATATGCAGAGAATTTTGAAAATTTAATTTTTAAATTTCTTTGGAATTATTTCTAAAGAAGTTAAAATGAAAATCAGTATATTTTTTAATATCATACGTTTTATTAATTAAATTATTAATAAATTAAATTAATAATTAATTAAATTATTATTTTAAAAAACATCTTCAAATTATAAATTAAAAAACATATTTTTCTTTGGCCCTTAATACTTTGAAGCAAATTTATGCAAAATTTGACAACTGTTAAAATGTTTTGATGATTGTTTTTAAAATATAACCCGGAATCGTTTACATTACTAATTCTGCAAATATATGCAAATTTCAAAATCCTAATCAATCTTCAACGATCAGACTCAACCTCATCTCCGATTTGCTCCAATTCCCACCGCCATCAAGTGACCGCACCCGTTATTCCAAAGGGTGACAACACCTGATGTAATCGATACCTTCCCTTTGAGCAGAACATGACTTTCTCAAAATCGCAAAACTCATGACACTTACGGATACCTGGCTACTGTTGGCAACTATCTTGGGTCCGAGATGGTTGCCGCGGTGAAATTCCTTCCGCGTGACGGCGGCGGCGGCAACTTCTGACAATGACAAACGGGTGGACCCCTCGTTCCCCTACAGCAGCGCGATCCGGAGAGGAATGTCGGGTAGCTCGATCGAGTTACACTTTTTTTTTTGTTGCTTTTCTTTTCTGCACTTGAAGCTTCTCAAATTTCCGCTACTCGTCGAGGTTTTTTCTTGGTTGTGCAAATTGCAACTCGCTCGAAATGCCACTTGACGTGGCTGTGTGTTTTCTAATTAAAATAACTCGCGAAAAGTGTCGACCCCCTCGTGGTAGTTGCCGCAACACTAAACACTAATAAATTTTAGCACTTCACGATTCTTTTTTGTGAAACTCCAGATGACACTTGACGCATTCCAGCTTCCAGCGCAGTGTCGTTTATCTCTCTCGTTTTGCGTGTAAATATTTAGACAATTATAACAACGTGGTTTTCCTGCGCTTTGAGATGATGAAGTGCCCCTCGCTACAAGTCATTCATGGTGATCACTCAACAAACATGTGGTTATCTGTGCGCGCCACTTAATTAAAAAGTATAAGCAAAACAATCTTCTTGCCGCTCTTCTCCGCGAGCCTGGATTGCAAATTAACTTTATTTTGTTAAAAAGCTGCCGCGATAACTAATTGGAACCATGTGCCACTCGAACATTCAGCAATCCCGCACCCAGCTGTCACTTTGACACTTGCGACTGTCACTTTAACGGCCCGTTAGTCGAAACACACCTGTTTGCCGCCAGCGCACGCTTATCGCAAAAGTAACAAATCAGACTTGTTTTATAACATCCGCTTGCTGCAGAGCAATTAGAACCGGCTTTCGCGACGTTCAAACGTCAACTGATTTGGAATCGCAGCAAGCTTCGACCACATGGCCGCGTCGCGGCGCTGCAACGCTCTCTTTCGCTGACTCGCTCTCTCCGATTTGCGGTGATTGAGGTTATGTACCCAAACAAAATTTGAGATTGAGAGAGAGCATTGCGACCACATGGCGCGCATGGCCTGCTGTGTTTGGAGAGAGCGAGCACCTCTTATTTACCTTCATTTTCCCCGTTTTGTTTATGTGCCGTTTGACACTTTACGCTTTCTTCTCTCGCAATGTTTACACTTCTTTTTTATCACCTCTCGAAGCTGCAGCTCTCTCACCGAAAATTAGCGTGAGAGTGGGGGGCGGTTCGAGCGAGATGGCACTAGCTCTCCACTCTTGTGATCTCACTCGGACTCCCGCAGTCTGAGCGCTGGTCAAGTAGGGGGTGGGACGCCGATTTTAGGGTTATGAATGTGAGAGGGAGAGAGATAAAGGGGAGAAAGCGGTGGGGAGGGCCCAATTTGACGCGGTTACTGTGACCGTCACCTTTTCTGCAGTGTGTGGGGAGAGAGAGGAGGAGGAGGGGATGATGAGCGTGGGAAAGTGGGACAGAGCGACATTTTGAGGTTAGGGGATGGGGAAAATCTCGGTGTCAACTGGAGCGATTTGTTGGCGAGAGTGGGCGACAAGAAGTTATGAATTTTAAGCGAATTCCATTTGTATAAAGATTAAAATGATAAATATTTCTTAAAAACTCCTACCGGAATTTAGTGTGTAATTTGACAGTTATCTACACGCACATCCAAAATCACTCAACACAGAACTTTTACCCAGAAAGAAGTTTTGATGCAAATGTTAGATTGAAATTTCACTCAGTTTTAAGTTATTTTGAGTAAACTTTATCTATTTTTGCAAGGATTTTCTTCAAAATTATTACCAACATCCGATTTTTTTATAATATTTATTCGATTTTAACGAAATAAACCCACCGAATTTAGTTTTTATATTTGACAGTTAGCAATAAGTGATGAGAAGTGTCCAACTTTTGGAGAATATTTTACTTAAGAATTTGTTAGACTCAACTATTGACTCAAAAATTTGACATTTAACTCTAAGAATGTAAGCAAAGAAGCAAAAATTACCGACACCTCTAGCCCATAAATTGATTGAAAACCCATTATAAACGGCATTGTTTACAAATGCCTCTTGCGTCCTTTTGAAATAAACATGAACATATTTTATGCAAGTTCAAAAAAAATCCTTCCTCGTGACGGCGGTCAACCTTTCTCAAGGAGCTATTACACTACGGCAAACAAACAAACAAACTCGCACATTTTGACAGTTTGCTAGTTTGCCTGCTTTGTTTGTTTGCCTGGATTTGTTTGTACAAACGTCAGCCTGCATACATTTTGTCTTGTTTGCGAGTTTGTCGCAAATAAGTTTGCGAGTTTGGCAAACTGTCAAACACGAAAAAGTGCGAGTTTGTTTGCGGTAGTGTAATGGCTCCTTCACGAATCTCTAAGCTATCTAGACTCAACAATTTGGTATTAAGCTCTAAGAAACTAATGGTACGTTCGTTTGATGGCTAGTTCCACACTGAGTGCCGCACTCAGAGCTGTCAAAGTGTTTCTTTGAAGAAACTCGCGCTAATTCCGCACGAGTTTCGCCGCCATCTTGGAACTGAAACTCTAGTGCCGCACTCGATATTTTTTTCAGTTTCATGCGAGTTCCAAGCACACTGACAGATGACGTTCGATTGAAACAAAACTGACACCAACGAGTGCGGCACTCAGTGCCGCACTGGCTGTTCAAACGAACGTACCATAAGCAAAGAAGCAAGAATTGCCGACACCTCGAACACGTGAATTGATTGAATACCCACCAACCAGCTTTGTTTACAAGCAAGATTATCATCTTAAAATTCATCAAAGTAGTTAAGGTGAAGCCGTTGATCATTTTTGAAGAAATTTGATCATCACACGGAGAAAAAAGAGTTCCCAAAATCGTGAACAAGCGTTCATGAAAATGGGAACCTCGAACAAAGTGTTCAAATTCCATGGTACGATTTTGGAAAACGTACCATGAAATTTGAACACTTTGTTCGTGGTTCTCATTTTCATGAACGCTTGTTCACGATTTTGGGAACTCTTTTTTCTCCGTGCACTATAAAATATTCTGTATTAAATTCAATTTAACGAATTTCAGCACCAAAATGAATCAGCATGTGTCAGTTGTTGCCATCTTGAAGCCACTGAAGGAATTTTTGATCTAAATCAATTGTGCTTCAAATTTTATATAATTTTGTGGGACAGTCATTGACGTCCTAGTTGGCAATCATTGATTAATGACGATGTCCATAACTTTACAAGGAATGGGATAATCGCTACCAAAAGGAATCAGCATGTGTAGGGCACTATTCTAAACAACTTGTTGAAGAAATGTTGTCAAAATATTGAAAGTGACCCAAAATTTTTATCTTTGAACGAAAAATCATGACAATGATGGAAGTCTTCACGTTAACCTTTCTCACAGCGAATAGTGTGTAGTTTGCAAGGTAGTTTGACAGTTCGCTACACACTTATCGAAAATCATTAAGTTTGCGTAAACATGGGACTTACTCGAAAACGAGTTTTAAAATAGATGTCAGGGGAAATTTGCTGTGATTTTTTTTACACCCCCCGCAAACGTCAAATCAGTACAAATTGCTTGCCGTATTTATTTCCGAATCACTTCCGGAAATGATCCGGCAGCAATTTTGTATTGTTTGACGTTTGCGGTTAGAGTCGAAAAATGTAAACAAATCTCTTCGTTCATCTGTCAATGGATTGACGTTTGCCGACAGATTCGGAAAAGGAAGGCAAAACTACAATTTTTCCAAATTTTGATGATATAAAAAAAAATGTTTTTGTTGTTCTTAAATTTGCATCTTACTGATATTTGCTCTAGAACTGACTTAAAACTATGTTTCTAACCAATCTGAATCCGGTTATCGAAACATGCTTTTCACGTCATCATCAAAGAAAACCTCACAAAATGATACGTATTATTTGACAGTTAGCAACACGTTCATTTAAACATACTTAGTTTTCGTAAGGTCATACAGAATAACAAAAAATATTATTACGTTCATTTTATTCATAATCATTTAACAGTGTGATATCTCCCCTTTCGAGTGAGTTCTGTTGGTGATCAAATCTGAGTGTTTTGGATGAGCGTGTAGCTAACTGTCAAAATACACACTAAATTCCGTGTAGGTACTTTCCTCACAAATAATGTGACCCACATTTCACAACTCCCGTTTCCACAAACAAACCCAGTAAAATTTAAGCAAACCCTCACTTAAAATCACCCAAAAACAGAAAAAATATATCCTCAGCTCGAGTGTCCGTAAACACTTTGAATAAACAAACCCATTTCTTCAGGGTGGGAGGGAAACGACACACATCATCCACTTGAGCAGCTCTCTTCATCCTCATCATCACCACGTGTGAATGTTTGGTCCTACCTTTTTTTGTTGGTGTTGCGTTCCGGAAATATATTCCCAACTCATTGCCGAATGCGGCTGTCATCGGTTTATTGGGAGTTGTGAGTGTCACAGACAGAGTGACGCAGAATTATCAACCTAATTCATTCTAATTTTACCCAAAATAAGAAAGGTAAACACAAGCGTGTAGGAAGCTGTCAAAAGTACACGCTCATTGGAAAAATGTGAAAAGCTTTAAAATTTAATCATGATTTTCGCGAAAAAAAAAGGTTTAATTATCTGAGAAAGTGTGAAAATTTCGGACACTTGACATCGCCGGAAGCCACGCAGTGGCTAAAGGTTATGAATATAGATGGCGCGTCGATCGATTGACATAAATAAAGTTGGCGAGGACAGAAAGTGCGGACTACTTTGATGAAGAGGTCCTTGAAGAGAGGTTTTTTTTCGGGAAGTTTCGCGTCAAAAGTGACAGATATCGTGCACGTCAAGCGCAGCTTGCGTAATTAGTTGGCATCCCATGCGGAATGCCGCAGCTTGCTGCGACGTGTATGGGAGAAAAAGATAAAAACAGGACTTTTTGAGGTTATAAAAGGAGGACCATGTGAGGGGAACGGCAAGAGCGAAAGGGATTTGTCTGGCTGGTTCGGGGTGTAATTTATTGTCTAGCGGATTAAGTTTTATTAATTGATTTTTTATTCAAATCATGGGAACGCATTCAGAGCCGGATCCGGATCGTAAACAAACCAGATAGTTGAGGTGTAGTTGAAGGGGACACAATAGCGGTAGATCTCACATGACCCTTTTTTTGGGTTGGGATTTTTTGCTGGGTAAGCTTGTCATTCTTGGGAGAAATGCACACGGGTACAAAAAACCTAATAACGAAGGATAAAAGGATTCCAGCGAATGCGTTATCCCTTGTCTATTTGTTTTGCATTAATAACAATCAGAGTGAGTAATTGAAATTGCGAGAGCGCCATAAAACCGATTTGACAGATCGGCCATTATGGCGAGCGCCATAAAAACTGATTCAGGTCAACCGCCATTATGGCGCGTTCGTTTGTCAACGCAGCAATCCTTGGATTATGTTTTTCATTAGCAAGATCAAAATCGGCGGCACGTGCACGCTCAAAGTGACTTTTCGAACCATTTACCCAGTGCACGTTCACCGAAACTAGTGTGTAATACAATTACTGGGATGATCGGGGGAAAAAGCCACGGGAGGGAAGTTTGCGATTGCTGATTAAGATAAGTGTCGCAGTAAGCCATACAGTTAGATTTTTACAACCTTTTCGGGCACGTCTCGCCTACTGCGGAGTGATGCTAATTTAATTTTTAGGGAAAAAGTGCCACGCGACCAAAACAGTCACCCCGAACTTTGTATGACTTATGACGTTTGGGCGATCGATAAAAATAATTGCCACTTGTCCTTCCACTTGAAAGCTAGAGCTCGCATGCAACCTTGCGCTTCCGATTTAGTGGTTCATTGTTAAATCTAATTAAATCCGTCATCCAGCACGGAACGACGGGCGGAAAATTGCATTTCTATGCAAATTTCGACGCGCTGCGTGACAGTTGACAGTTACGTCGACGACGGCTGGGAGCACTGGCCGCAGGTTAGTTTGAACAAGAAGCACGTGGTGAATTTAAATTACGTGTTTCTTGAAATTTTCTGGAACGAAAAAAAAACACAGGAAATTAATCGCCGGTCGAGCCAAGGTTGGAAAATTGTTTGTTTGACCAGGGCCAGCTGATGTACGTCTGCGGAATGCGTAAACTCGATAATTATACGGTGGAAGGGGGGTGGAAAATGCAAAATGACTTCTGGTTGGGCCTAAAAGGCACGGAAGAGGGATAAATGGCATGTTTTTACTCAAATTTTCACCTTATTTGACGTGTTTACATGGGGAACTTGCGTGCAAGGGTGAAATTAGGCGATCGAAAATTATGTAAACAAAGAAACAATTGGTTTTGTGAGGTCTGACAGCTAACCTCACCTTAAGCATGATTTGCCTTGATTCAGTTTGACACTTTGACACCTCAACCATCACTGTCAAATTCCTAACATTTTCCCATGCCATAAAATCAATCCAAACGTGATTAACGCTGCAAACGTCAGATTTTGCAACCTTTTCCCACTTTTTATTTCCACGATTTCTACCCAAACAAAGACCAGCAAACGCCACCACCCTCCTCCAAATCCCTTTCCCATAGACTATCGCCCGACCGCATCAAGTTAATTTCCCGGGATAATCTGGTTCTAATGGCAGCGACGCGGCCAAGAACTGTCAACGCGCCATAATGGCGGCGAACCGACAGACGTCATCCACCCAGTCGCGAGATAGCGATCTCTTTATAAAGTCTGAACCACGTGTGTACGGCGCGTGTTGAGAACTTCTTCCGAACATTTTTGTCCACCTCTATCAAGATCGAAAACCCCGGGGTGACGACGAATTGCCGAAAAAATGCAACACAATGGCATTGTAATTAAACCGGCTCTAAATTCTAACCTCGAAACTGCTCGGGTTCTAGTTTGAGAAGGGGTCGACCGCAGTAGGCGCTGACCTTAAAAAACTCAGACGGTTTGCTTCGACCTCAACGCTCTATTATTTAATCAAGCGATTTTGATTCCAAGTCCCGCGTTGATTGGCCTACAAGGCATGTTCCGTTCTAATTAAGGTCGTCCTTTAATTAAAGTCTAAATTAGCGGCAAACCATTGAACTGCAAACTTTACAAAAATAGGGGTTTTCTAAGAGAAATGAGCCCGCAAGTAGGCAATCCCGCGCTCCCCTCTCACATGTGGGTCGTGCAAATTTGATTGTTGTTCCGAAGGGTGAGTCGCAAGGAAGAGGGGAGGAAATGAGAAAAGAGAAAAAATCTCGATTTCGATCAAAACGCAGCGAAGAATGGGGAATTGGGTCCTAAAATGAAGCTTAGATTGCTGATATTATTGTTTCTAGCGATATAGCTTATTTTTCTGAGTACAATGACCCTTTGTACGACAACAAAGAGTTTAAAATTGATTTTTAAATCAATATTGAAAAATTAACCTCGCGATCCTTCTTGACAGGAAAGCTCCTACTTGACAGTTCGTTCCAAGGGGACCATAGTTGATCCATCGAAAAAATGTTGTCTAGTCAAAAAAAAATTGCTTTAAAATGAAAAAAAGTGATCAGAAATGGTTTTTAATCGTGTTTTTTACCGTTGTACATAAAAATTGACTTAGGGCTTTAGTACCCAATTATAGACAACAATAAAACGGTTCGATGATTTATTGTCAGTTTTTAACTTTTGCGACTTTATCGTCATTTGTTTTTTTTTTTTTTCGCGGGGGAAGTCTTCTTTTTGTTGATTGTGACGAAGAAGAAGACTTTCAAAGACAGTGACTTTTTTGGAGATAAAAAAAAACATTTTCATTGTTAAATTTAATTAAATCTGATACTCACGAAACTCAATAAGGCTTCCTAGTCATTGTAATGCAAAAAAAAGTTGACAAGACAACATTTTTTCGATGGATCAACTAGGTCCCCGTGGTAAGAGCTGTCAAGTAGGACCTTTTCTGTCAAGAAGGACGGCAAGCCGGGAGCAATGTATAAAGTGCGTGTTTTGAAGATTTGTGGATGTTGGTGAGAGCAAACATGAACAAAAATTCAAAATATTTAAAAAAAAACTAAACATTCTAAAATTCTTAAATTGGGTACTAAAGCCCTATGTCAATTTTCATGTGCAACGGCAATTTCTGATCATTTTTTTTTTTTTCATTTTAATGCAAAAAAATAATGACACGACAACATTTTTTCGATGGATCAACTATGGTCCCCTTGGAACGGGCTGTCAAGTAGGAACTTTTCTGTCAAGAAGGACCCAAGGTTAATTTTACAAAATTGATTTAAAAATCCATTTAGAACTATTTGTGGTCGTACAAAGGGTCATTGTACTCAGAAAAATAAGCTTTATCGCTGTAAACAATAATATCAGCAATCTAAGCTTCATTTTAGGACCCAATTTACTTTATCTGGACCCTGATTTCAGAAGAAATTTAAAAATTCAAAAACCTGAAATATTGAAAAATTCAAAAAGTTCAATAATTCTAAAATTAAAAAAATCAATATAATTTTAAAAGTCCAATTTTGTTTAAAAAATCAAGGATGACACACTTTTAACACACACATTTAAAAAGAAAATAAACACTCAAAAATGTCAATATTGTCACTTCGAACGCAGTGCTAGATCCAAACATAGCATTCTTTCTCAAATGGTTTTTTATTTTTCAGATATTATACATTTATTTTGATTTATTCTCATTATGTTGTCATATTTTATTCTTGATTTTTTGTGTTGATATTTGCAGATATTTTTGTATTTTATATTTTTGCAGATATTTTTCAATGTTTTTGTACCTCGGCTCTGCCCGTGGTCGAGGGAGGAGGGCAAAAAAAATGGAATGACATCTGAATAAAAAAAAAAGTATTTTGAAAAAAAATTAGGCAAAATAAAACTTTTTGCGGTACGGTAATCTGGGGTGAATCGGGACTACAGTCTGAAAAGGGACAGCAGTTTTTAGAGCACTTAAAGCTTTTAAATTTGGAAACGGATGGACACACTTTGTTGGCCTGAGTCTGTTCTAACCGAAACCAACCAGGAAAATCAAAATATTGTGCTCCAACATGGTTAAAACTGCTGTCCCAATTCGCCCCATTTGTCCCGATTGACCCCAGTTCACGGAACTGTACATTGAATAAACCCAAACATGCTAAAAATGATTCTAATCGCAGGGGAGTGCATTTTCAATTGATTTCACTACCCAAGTAACCAACCAGCACTAAAACAAAAACTTAATCAGCAATACTTCAGCACTCTAGTGCATGTTAGTCATGCACCGGCACGTGTTAATGCAGATAAGCACTAAGATTGTAGCACTCAGTATTGCTGACTAAGTGCTGCTTAAGTGCTGGTGCTGGCAACTGTGTTCATCATTTTTCTCAAAACTGGCAACTAGGCCTTGCCCACGTAGGAAGAGGGAGTGAGATAGCATGTCTTCATGCAGAACTGTCATCATTTGCTCACTTCATTTATTTGGGTTTGCTGACTTTAAAAAATAATGTAAGTACTAAATTCATATATAAAATCATATCATTTTACTAAAATTTACTAATATTTTCAGAAAACTTCTTCCTGGTTACTCATTTTACTCCCTGACTTGGATCTGGATATGAAGAAAGTAAACTCACAGCAGATTCAGCGATGGAAATTAGCATATTTTTCCGGGAGACATGACGACGTCAATGTCGAAATCCGCTTTCTAAAGCCAAAAAAGCCATCATTGGAAAACAAATTAAACTCCAAGTAACCTCCGGAAACTTCCCGTCATTTTCCCCATGGGTTTGTTTCAAGTGCTTGTTATTTCTCGCGTGTTTTTTTTGTGTGAAATAAAAATATGAATAGTTGTTTGATGAACTTTGTTGTTTAATTTATCCGATCTTCAATCAATCCATCAATCAATCAAAATTGCATTCACAAAAAGCATGATGATCGTTCGTGTTGGTGTTAAAATTCAAGTCGATAAGATGCTCCATAATCACATCAGTGATCCACTTCCAATTTAGGCGAGAGGATACCGGCTCAAGATCCACACCCGGCGATGGCAGCTTGCAACTAATGGTTTCGAATCCCGAACAACTAATTTTCAACAAAAAAATCCAACTCGGTCAGCTGTGTCGGTAATCGAGTACAGAGTAAACAAAACAGCTAAAAATAGCATGGGGAGCTGAAGGAAAGGGAGAGAGAGCAATATTTTTGCCTCTCTCAACTTTTTGACATTTTCTGCAGGGTTGGGTAACAACAGTAGGGGCCAGCACTAAACCAGCCGAGTAAAGTCCAAACTCGGCCATTGTTCAGCACTGGAGTAGCTATTAGTGCTGTTGTCAAAGCAGTTTAGCTTTTACTTGGAGCTGTAAATGCGCTGTCAGTGCTAAACAGTGACCATGTTTAAGTGCTGGATGGTTACTTGGGTAGATTGCCCTTAAATTTTCATATGACATTTTGAAGTTTTTTGAATTTTTTTTGCCCCCTGGGTTTTCAGACCAACTTTGAAGGGGAAGGGAGGGGGTGACAAACACTTAAAATAAAATTTGTGCTTGCCTAATTTAAAAAAATAAGTTTTTTTAATGTATTTTTTTCTTTTTTTTTATTTTAAAGTTGTTTTTTTATTTTTATGATTTTTTAAATTTTAATGATTTTTGGATTTTTTTTATTTGTAATTTCAGATTTATTTATTTTTTTTTCATTTAAAAAAATGATTTGTTTGAAATGTTTTGTTTATTTTTTTTATATTTCTCAAGTTTTTGGATTTTTAAAATGTTATTTATTTTTATTATTGTTTTTTTTTTTTGCATTTATTTTTTTATTTTTCCGTGCATAATTCCATTACGTTCGGTACACTCAAAGTAAAAAGTATCCTTTTTTCAAGTTCACCCGTCGTCACCCTTTAAGGCTAGTCTGCAGATCGGAAGGAAAGGGGTCAAGAAACAGCTTTACGAACGGCAGGACAAAAGAGAGGGAACCTTTTCTTGGGGCTTTTCTTCACCCTCTCTGGCTTGCTTGCGCTACCGCTGCAGCCCATTTGATTTTTTTCTTGACCGGTTTCTTCCGAAGTGCATACCTTACATCAAAAGGGTATCGAAAATGTACTGAATTTGACATACCCTTTTAAAAGGATGACACTGGGTGAACTTTGAAAAAGGATAGAAAGTATCCTTTTTGAGGAATCAAAGTACCCTTTTGAGGGATACTTCTGACTTTGAGTGTATACTATCCTGTTAGTCTACAATTTGTATCAGGGCAATATTTTTAAGAAGATCAGAAAAATAGAAGATGAGATCTGGCGTTTTATAATAGGTTTGCTCGGAAAGATACCCCTTCCTACCGTCGTCGTTCCTACGTCAATTCCGCTTGAATGCGCCACTCGGATTCCTCGGAACTTTCCCCGAATTAATGAACTGGTGCTAGAAGTGCAGCAGAATTAACTTCTTTGGCCCAAAGTGTATAATTATTGTTAATGAAATGTAGTCAGTTTCAAACTTACAGTTGTAAATCTTTCATGATGTTTCTTTTTCCTTTTCATCGTAAACAATATTGTTTAAATAAATTCCCATTTCAAAACAATTATTAAATGTAATTTTTTACCCAGATTATGTGTAAAATTTTACACAGATTGCTGTTTCAAAATAACACCGATTTGACAGTTCTGTGTACAAGGCTTCTACACAGATTCTGTGTATTCCTGGTTTTGGGCAATCTGTGTCAAATTTTACAAAGAACTGTGTTATCTGGATTTTGCGTGCAATCAATAAAAAATATTGTTCAAAGCTGTTCAAAGCTGACCCAGTCACGAAATATTCTAGCAGAGCTGGTTCTGCCAGAATCCTGCTAGAACGGTTGAACATTTTTGCTAGAATGCTGTAAGAATATCCAGCTCTGTGAGAACTCTGCTAGAATCCTGCTAGAACGTCGTGACTGGGGAGGTTCGATTTTGACCGTTTTGACGAAAGCAGTGTGCAAAGTTGGCAGTAATTAGTTATTTCAAATAAGCGTGTAGACCGTGCACAAAAACGTTCAAATCTAGCTGTTTCCACAAGAACGTGTAAGTTTTTGTTTACCTTGTTGACGTTAACGGTTTGGGCGGGAAAGTATCGCACGTGTTACCGATTCTCTGCAAATTTTGGAGCTCCTAACTGAAAATGTGCGCAATTTTTTCCTTCAAAATCCAACATTATTCATTTCTCCTTCATTTCATCTCCACTCGCAGACCATGGCCACCGTCAGCGAACTGGTCAATCGGATGACCCTGTCCGAGCCGGAGTTGCACCTTCCGCCGGAGCTTTGGGAGCTGATCTTCGCACACCTGGCCGGCAAACGGGTGCTTGTGATGCGCCTGGTTTGCCACCGCTGGAAGACCATCGTGGACCGGAAGCGCTCGCTGTGGAACACGTTATCTGTCTGTGTGCGTTATAGCACAACAAACGAGCGGTTCCATCCTGAGAGCTTGCCCCCCGTCACTGGTTTCTGTGTGAACTGGTCCACAATCGAAGATGTTGATTGCTGGTGGCCATCGTTCGGAGAACGTTTGACGCGTATTAAGTTGGGATATGGTAGTGTGACCTTGAACTTGGTTGTTGGGATGCTGCGACACACCCCGAACCTTACACATTTGCACCTAAGCCGTTTTAGGGAGACAAGTGAGGAGGAACCTGTGGTCGACTTTCAGCTTGAACGAATGGAGGAGCTTTACTTGGAATATTCAATTTGCGATGCGTTTGTGGAGACGTTTCCGCGGCTGCGAAACCTAAAAATGGACTTGAATGAAGGTTACCAAGAAATCACAGCTCGGCTGATGAATTTTGTCCAGGGGACGCTGGAAGAACTGGATTTTAAGGCTACGCCTTACCTGATGAAGGAAATCGCCAAGATGGAGCGCCTGAAGCTAAAAACCCTACGATTTAAGGGTGGATGTGAATTTGCAGTCCAGCTGAGTCGCATTCAACCATCTTTGGAGAAAATTTTCCTAATATTGAAAGCTTCAACGCCGGTAAGAAATGGTTACAAATCTAAAATGAACGTAATTTTTAAAGCACCTTTTTCAACAGGATTTTTGCGAAATTGGGAAGAATCTGCCCGACCTCAAGCAGCTTTCGGTTTTGATTGATCGGCAAGGATTGCTCGAACCTTCATTCCTGGCCAACATGAGCCAGCTGCAAAAACTTTCGTTAGAAAATTATTTGTTTACCATGCAATTGAACTTTGGCCCACTCAAGTGTCCCAATCTAGTGGAACTGAAACTTAATCAATTCCACCTCGTTGCCAACAGTTTGCCGACATTCCTGGCAGGTTCCAAGAATCTGCAAAAGCTATCGCTGGACTCTTGCGTTCTGGAGAGTTTGCTAGAACTGTTTACCACGTTGGTGGAACTTCCGTCGTTGCGACACCTGGAACTGAAATACCTACGTATGTTGAACAATGATTTCAATATTTCTACCTTTCAACTGACGACAAACCTGGAATCCCTCCACCTGAGCGATTGCGAAAATTTGACTAACAAAATGGTCGACTGGTTAGCGACGAGTTCCTGTCGGATGAAAGAAGTACGTCTGTATCGCATGCCCCAGGTCAACGATGCTACAATACGGAATATGTGCGTCAAACTGCCCCGATTGAAGAAGCTTGCCCTACTAATCTGTTCGGTTATGATCACCAGTGCTGAGTACATCGTGGAACACGCCCATTCGTTGGAATATTTGGAACTTAATGGCTGCTTTGAGTTTCGCCAGGCGATGGAACAGCTGCTCAAGGGTCATCATCGATACATCGAGTGTAAGTTTCCCTAAAAGCTCGTTGGTTTGATCGGAATTCGCTCGAAATTTGAAATAAAACAGTTTCCTTCAACGCAACAGTCGGTTTTTTTATTGATCTCACGCCCCGTACAGCACCCGGAACCGTTCGCCCAGTTTGGCGATCGCGCCCGCCGTCACCCGCTCGCAGTCGACGATGGCCACGTGCTGCAGCGCGTCCCCGCCAAACCGCACCAAACTGCCCACGGATTCGTCCGTAACGGGACACCGAAACACGATCAGCAGCGCCAGCCGGGGCAGCCCAAGGCAGAGCGCCAACACGACGGCATCGTCCACGGTCACTATCAGGCCCAGCTGGACCTGCCTCAACCCGGGGCACACCGCAATCAGGTGCAGCAGCATGCCCTTGCTCACGTCGCACGCCCTCAGCGTCAGATACTGCAGGCGCCCGACCCGTTCCGTCAGGCAATCCAATCCACTCTCGACCCGGATGCAGCTCAGGTGCAGAAACAGCAACGCCGGAGCCTGCTGAACCGCGCCGAACACTTCCGCCCAACTGTCCAGCCGGCAGGCGTGCATGTCCAACCGTTGCAAGGCGCCGCACCTGCCCAGGTACTCCTTCAGCCGGACGCAATCGCGGGTGTCGTTCAGGCTGACGTGCCTCAGCCGCGGGTTGGCCAACTGGCCAAAGTCGATCCGGATGAGCCGTTCCGCGTGGTGCACCGTCAGGATCTCCAGCGAAGGCATGAAGTGCAGGTAGATGGGCGTTCCCACGCCGTCCTCCTCGTCTTCCGTTGGCCTCACCGTCACGGACAGCGACATCAGATTCGGCACATTTCGACCAATCTGGCACAGGTCCTCCCTGGTCAGCACCGCTTCCGTCGCCTCAATCTCCACAAGGTCCCGCTGAAACTGCGTCAACTGGACCACCAACCAAGACTCGCACTGGTTCTGGATTTGAACCCGGTGCAGCCGCAGTCGGTCCATCCGACGCATCGCCTCCACCAGCTTCGGCGTCAGCGCAAAAACCAGCCCGAGCAGCGAGCCCTGCGTTTCCGCCACAAACTGGTCCATGTCGCCGAAGTCGTCAAACAGCGCGTTGTCCGGCTCGAGCTGGCCAAAAAGCTTCAAATTGGGACAGATTCGGCCCAGCTGGCGATTCGCGAACGACGCCTTCAGCTGCCCCAGCCTCGGAAGTACAAAGTCCGTCAGCGTGTCATCGAAGGACCACCCGAGATCGCCCCCCTCCCCGGGCATGCTCACGTCCAGATGCAGCTGGCGCAGGTTCGGCGCCTCCCGAAGCATCCCCATCAGCACCGGAAACGGCAGCGTGCAATTGACCAGCTCCAGCCGGACCAACCGACGGGCCAGCGCCGGCCACCAATGCTCCACCGTCACGATCGTGCAGTCCTCCAACTGTGCGTTCCGCGCCGCACGGAACAGATTCTCCGGCTCGTACCGACCATCCATCCAGATGTTCTTCGGAAAGGTCAGCTCGAAGCGTTCCGCCAGGCCCGACGACAGATCCACGATGTCACGCCAGCGCACGCACGTCAGCCGAACCCGGGCCAACGCGACGGCGTCCAAATTTAGGAAAATCAACTCCCAAACCTCCGGCGGAAGCGAAGCTTGGTGGTCACAGTGCAGCGGGCAGCAGTCGGTGGGTTCCGACGTAACGGATTCCGGTGGAACCGACGGTTCCATTGGTAAAACAGGATAAAACGACAGTCAACAAACGCGTAACCTTGACAATGACAGCTCTGTTTGGAAACATCCGCACACGCTAACCAGGAACTTTGAAAATTAAATTAAATTTTAATCACCTACACTGTAACTGAAAATGACACTTTATAGCTGACTCTCGCCAAGCACATCCACCCAATTAAATCGTTTTCCGCATGACGGGTTCATTCCGCTTCGAATTCCGCTTCGAAAATTGCTTCGAAATTTTCTAAACGGAATCTCCGGTTGGACTCCGTTTAGATTCCGTTTGAGCCATTTTAGCACATTAGCGACACCTGCTGGTGTACGGCAGAACCTTGATGACATTTCGCCGGAGTTCGCCGAAACGGTTATGTTGTTGATTTTTGACAATCGGGCGTGGGTCAAACGTCAAAGTGTTGAAAAAAGGAATGCGCCAAAACTTGTTCATTCCTGTTTTGTTTTAAAACGTGCCGCGTTTTCTGGGAAAAAAAAATCTCTGATTTTTTTATGAATAGATAAGAGTCAATAGAGCAAGAGTCCGGAAATGGAAGTGAGATTTGCGGTGCGGGAAGTGTCAGCAGTAGTACCGGAAGGCAGACGAAGAGCTCGGTGGTGGCGTCCCGTTCCCGTCGACGTCGATGGCCTGTGTAGGAAGTACGAGCATCACGCGTGTCAATTCTAGAAGAAGCGCCATCTAGCTTTAGCCTTGAAGTCTTCTAGCGTCGTCGTCATCCTCCAGGACGGACCACGTGCCTAAGCAGGAACCGACCTAGTTAGTGCACTATTCCAGTGGCCACAAGCGGGAATCGTCCGCCGTGTACTTGCCTTCGTCATCCTCTACCGCAGCCGATCTGAGCATGATGGGAAGCGGCGGTAGCATGTCAGGAGCAACCGTAGTAGCCACCCCGGTCCTTGGAGTTTGTGCTCGCCATTGCTTCCATGCGCTAGACGAAGGAGTCGAAGGGTACGGCGGAGCAGATCCCGGAGAAGGCGACGGCAGCACCGTTGTTCACCTTTATCAGCTCCCGCCCGGAGGTCCTGATTCCTCCCATCTATCATCCTGGAAACAACTCGCAGCAAGCGTCAAGCTTCTTGTACTTTCGTCTTCCAATGGCGTACGGTTCGGACGAGCAGTTCCAGTGTCGAATGTCCGTAAACAGCCCCGAGCAGCTGAACCTGCCGACTTGGTTAATTTATGATCCATGTACGTGTGCAGCATCCCACTTTGTAATTTTGTGAAAATAAAGATCATTAAAAGGGAATTGGGGCTGGGACTCGTTTTTATGAATAATTCTCGGAATAATTAATAAATTTAATCTCAAAGTTTAACAAAATCCAGTTTGTTTTTTCTGGTTGGATTTCAATTCAACCAACACAAAAAAAACCACTATAATAAAAACAAGAAGAAGAAGCAGCTGTCAAAACTAACCCGTCCATTCCGTTTCGATTCCGTTTGAATTCCACTTGAACCGATTTGCGGCGAAAACTCAAACGGAACCGGTTGTTGCGTTTGAAACGGAATGCGTTTTAGAATCTAAAACGAACACTGTTTAGAATTCGAATCGAACTTTTTTCGCTCAAGCGGAATTCTAAACGGAATTTAAACGGAACGCGCTGAGTGGGCAGAACGCTACGATCAAATGCGGTAAGATCACCAACCCACTCAGCGCGTTCCGTTTAAATTCCGTTTAGAATTCCGCTTGAGCGAAAAAAGTTCGATTCGAATTCTAAACAGTGTTCGTTTTAGATTCTAAAACGCATTCCGTTTCAAACGCAACAACCGGTTCCGTTTGAGTTTTCGCCGTTTGAGTTTTCGCGGCGAAACGGAATGGACGGGTTAGTTTTCAGCTGGATTATAGTGGTTTCTTTTTGTGTTGGTTGAATTGAAATCCAACAAACAAAATTTTGTTAAACTTTGAATTAAATTATTCCGAGAATTATTCAAACGAAGCCCCCCCTTTTAATGATCTTTATTTTCACAAAATTACAAAGTGGGATGCTGCACGTACATGGATCATAAATTAACCAAGTCGGCAGGTTCAGCTGCTCGGGGCTGTTTACGGGACATTCGACACTGGAACTGCTCGTCCGAACCGTACGCCATTGAAGACGAAAGCAAGAAGCTTGACGCTTGCTGCGAGTTGTTTCCAGGATGATAGATGGGAGAATCAGGACCTCCGGGCGGAGCTGATAAAGGTGAACAACTTCTCGGGATCTGCTCCGCCGTACCCTCGACTCCTTCGTCTAGCGCATGGAAGCAATGGCGAGCACAAACTCCAAGGACCGGGGTGGCTACTACGGTTGCCTGACATGCTACCGCCGCTTCCCATCATGCTCAGATCGGCTGCGGTAGAGGATGACGAAGGCAAGTACACGGCGGACGATTCCGCTTGTGGCCACTGGAATAGTGCACTAACTAGGTCGGTTCCTGCTTAGGCACGTGGTCCGTCCTGGAGGATGACGACGACGCTAGAAGACTTCAAGGCTAAAGCTAGATGGCGCTTCTTCTAGAATTGACACGCGTGATGCTCGTACTTCCTACACAGGCCATCGACGTCGACGGGAACGGGACGCCACCACCGAGCTCTTCGTCTGCCTTCCGGTACTACTGCTGACACTTCCCGCACCGCAAATCTCACTTCCATTTCCGGACTCTTGCTCTATTGACTCTTATCTATTCATAAAAAATCAGAGATTTTTTTTTCCCAGAAAACGCGGCACGTTTTAAAACAAAACAGGAATGAACAAGTTTTGGCGCATTCCTTTTTCAACACTTTGACGTTTGACCCACGCCCGATTGTCAAAATCAACAACATAACCGTTTCGGCGAACTCCGGCGAAATGTCATCAGGTTCTGCCGTACACCAGCAGGTGTCGCTAATGTGCTAAAATGGCTCAAACGGAATCTAAACGGAGTCCAACCGGAGATTCCGTTTAGAAAATTTCGAAGCAATTTTCGAAGCGGAATTCGAAGCGGAATGAACCCGTCATGCGGAAAACGATTTAATTGGGAAGATGCTCTATGCTCTCGTCAACCGGCGGTCCCACCTGGATATCAACTCTAAGCTGCTGCTCTACAAGACGGTGTTCAAGCCGGCGATGACGTACGGTTACCCGGCGTGGTACGACTGTGCCGCTTCCCACCGGAAGAAACTTCAAGTCAAGCCGAACCGGCTGTTGAAGATGATGCTAAACCTGGATCCTAGTGCGTCCATCCCGGGAATTCCCGGGACAAAATCCGGGATTTTTCCAAAACCGGGAATTCCCGTATCCCGGGAATTTTCATAATTTGTCCCGGGAATTCCCGAAATTGAAAAAAAATCAAATTTTTGTCTGAAAATTCAAATTTTGTTGTAGAAATAGATGAACAGTAAAGTACATAGTAATCGATACGAACTTTAAATCATTAAAATTTGTATTCGGCATATATCAGCTTTAATTTGACTGATAAGGGAAAATTGATTAAAATTTAGTCATAGATTCGCAAAATGCCTGGCGCTTTAAATATTTTCTTTTTAATTTTACGTATTTTTGAAGACTATTTATCATATTTTTATTTATGATATTAAAATTGAAAATTATAATCTTAAATTATTTTCCATCAAACTCCGGATTTTGGGACAAGTAACGAAATAAGACAGCTATTTAAGAAAAAAATGCATCGTTTTTTGAATTACTTCGGTTAAAACAGGAACAGAAAAAAAATTTAGTACACCGATTTCCAAATGTATTGCTCTGAAATCTCCTGTACCTTTTCAGTCTGTATTCCTGATTTTCACTAGTTGGCGGTAGTAACTTTAAGAGAATTATTAAAATATGTTTTATATGAAATAAAACATTCAAAAGTTATCTAAAATTTTGCATTGACTGTTTTTTTTAATATGAAGGACAATAGCTTATAGGACCTTTTTTAAATAAAACACTCTTGTTTTGTTGTCGCTTCTCGTTTTTGTAGATATTTTCAAAGAAATTTGTCTTGCTTTTCTAGTTATGGCATATATTAAAATATATAGAAGACATTTATTTATAAAACACTTATTTAATTTGAATGACATTGAAAATTTAAATTTGAACTTTTTTTAAATAAAAAAAAAAACAATTTTAATTTCTTTTAAGTAATTTAAAAATTGTCGTCCTTGTTTAGACTGAAGTGTAGATTGTCACCAATTATTATTATTGAGCTTGAAAACATATCAAATATTATGAAAACATACATTTTATGACTGCTTCAAAAATTTCCCGGGATCCCGGGAATTCCCGGGATTTCAAAAATATTTTTCCCGTTTCCCGGGAAATTCAAAACCCGGGAAAATTGGACGCCCTACTGGAACCTTTCCACCCGACTGAAGACGTCCACAGGATGGCTAAGATGGAGTTGATCGACGATTGGCTCCAGCGAGTGCTACCGAAGTTCTGGATGGGGTGCGCCACCTCAGTCAATCCCCTGCTGCAGCAGTTGTCCCCTTGAGCTGTGATATTAGAATAAGTAACGCCTCCTTTCCTCTAACTATCCCACATCTATTAGCTATTTCGAAGGTTATTTTTGCATTTTTTTCCTTCTCTGTCCAATTCGTTCTCCTTAGTAAGAGTAAACTCTCTCCCCATAGAGTTATCTACGTGCGCATGTATTGCGTGTACGTACACGAAAAAAAGTGAGGTTAAATTTTGTACCAGCCAGCAAAACAAATGGTGTGCTAGTGTGCGTGAGATCGGGCTTAGATAGCTCTATTAAGAACAAATCAGCTGTTGAAAGGTAGTCCATATCTCAGCTCAGGATAACAACTGCACCACACTGGTAAACAGCATTACACTTTTTTCAGTTCACTTTTACACACTTGTATGGGATTTTTCAGTTCAAGTATGATTACACACTTTCGCGTAATCATACTTGAACTGAAAAATCCCATACAAGTGTGTAAAAGTGAACTGAACAGTGTGTAATGTTGATTATCAGTGCAATGTATTTGTTAAAGCAACCAAATATTACTGCGGGCGTTAATAATTAGAATTTGTTGGCGTTGGTATGACCGCATAAAAATGGTCGCATGACAGCCGCATGACAGATAAACTAACTGAACTGAAACTGAAACGGTACAGCAAGCATTGAAATGAATATAATTTTCACCAACAACTGTCATTCTGAGGAAAATATCGATTCTTAACCTTTCAAGGTGGTATTTTTTTTTAATATTAAAAGTAAATTTGAACACAAATCAATTGTTTTTTTAGACATGGCGCATGCTCGGCAGGAAGTGCTTCACAAGCACGCTTCACCCAACACGGCCCTCCATTGCATTTACGACTTTTTCTACTTAAAACTAAGTAAAACTAGATTGGCCAAAATTTATGGCAAGCACCCATCTACGATTTCAAACTAGATTGAAATGCACGACGAAAACGAGCTTTGCTCGAGAAAGGAAAGGGAGCAGGTTTATATAAAATTTTCACCGTCCGGAAGGTCATATTAGATCGACCTCCTTCTGGACGAGGCGAAACAATGTTTCAGCTCAAGTTCGGCTAGCAAAAATGCATCAGAACCATCAATCGCATATTGCATGCCGAAGGATACATCTGGAAAGTTCTGAAGCATCGGTGCAGTTGCGGACTCAAGATGTGTGCCCGGTATCAAGCTGAAATATCTGTTCTGATGTGGGTCATTCATAATTTGAGTTTCTTGGCGAGTTGCAGTTGACAACCGAGGAATATTGAGGACCAAGGGGTACGCTCCTATTGGAGAGCGGATCGTGTTCCGAGGCGAGCTTACTCGCTGTTCAAGAGCTTCAATGCTTTGTTTTCTGGGTGTTAACGGAATGCTCGAGTCGTTTTGCAACATTTTGGAGTGTGCAGAGATTGTGGATACTTTCCGGGGGGTCTTTTTGATCCAAGTGTGGGTTTTAATAAGGCTCTTAAGGTTTAGCATTAGTTTTTATTGTACTTGTACATGAAATAATTGTTGAAATGAAGTTTGATTTTCGAATATATTCGCCTTTAAACGGCTTTTCTTTTTGCCTCTTGCTTCCTGACGGCTCGTTCAATGTAGACAACCCTTTCTGTAAGTCGTACAACAAGATCAATCGTCAACATTTTACAAACTGTAACAGATCAATTACCTTTCTCTTGGAAACCGATCTTGGTTTAAAGCCGGAAGCACGTGGTTCGCTTGCGTTGTTCGTCTCTTCTCTATTCCCCGACTGATCACGCGCGAAAAATTCGTTTACGAGGTACGAAGCAGAATCGGCCCCATCACATCGATCCAGTAGATCCTCGTAGCTCGACTCGTCTTCCGATGAATCGGATGCAGAGTTCAATGCGTCATATGTAATCAAATCATCTTCAGGGTATAACATTTTAGCTATACAAATGAATAACTATTAGTAACAATAAAACTTATCAATTTTAAACCAAACCTTCGGGTGAACAGCAAATTTCTTTTTATAAGCAGGAAAAAGCCAACTCAATAAAAAAACAGTTGATTAGTGACAGATATTTTCATAGAACAGAATATTTAACGGTTGCTATGATCGTATTTTTTTAACAGGCCGCACGTCATGCGGTCATACCACCCAGACGTTTTGTAAAATCACTGAAATTGATATTATCTAGATACGCGCAATAAATGAAATGAAAATGAAATCACACTTTACTGAGTTCGTTTTCCCACTTTTTCATACATTTTTTTCAGTTCGACTGCGATCTACACTCAAAGTCAGAAGTATCCCTCAAAAGGGTACTTTCAATCCTCAAAAAGGATACTTTCTATCCTTTTTTAAAGTTCACCCGGCGTCACCCTTTTAAAAGGGTATGTCAAAATCAGTACATTTTCGATACCCTTAAAGGGGTGACGACAGGTAAACTTGAAAAAAGGATACTTTTGACTTTGAGTGTAGACTGCGATTAAACAAAAAAGTGTTATCGTAGTTGAACTGAAAAAATCGTATGAAAAGGTGCGAAAACGAACTCACAAAGTGCGATTTTCAGTTACAGTGTACGTCAAAAAATTAAACTTTCAAACTTTTAACCAATTGAATTGGGTCCTAAAATGAAGCTAAGATTGCTGATATTATTGTTTACTGCTTATTTTTCTGAGTACAAAGACCCTTTGTACGACCACAAAGAGTTTAAAATGGATTTTTAAATCAATTTTGAAAAATTAAACTCGCGGTCCTTCTTGACAGAAAAGCTCCTACCCAGATACGGAATTTTCTGGCAGAATCCTGCTAGAATGATTCTAGCAGGGCTGTCCGAACTCTGTAAGAATTTTGTTAGAATATTCTGACAGAGCGAAATCTGCCAGAAATTTATAAGAATTTTGTTAGAACAATCTGGCAGCGCAAAGTTCGTCGAAAATGACGTCATTTTCGCCAAACTACATTGTGATCGCCATCTTGTCAGAAATCGCGTGACAAAAATTTGCCATCAGAAAAAGTAGCGTCGGCGTCGTTCCGTCGGCCGCCTGGCCAACCCGAATATGGTAAGAAAAACATTTATAGATGTTTTCCTTTAAGTTTCTATAATTCTTCCATTTTAATTCCACAGGCACGGTTTCCATTGCCTCGACCTGGAAGGTTCGATCAATTTTTAGGAAAACTGTCAGCGAGAACCACATGGCCCACGGAGGAACTTCACCACCAGCACCCTCAATTCCGGCGGCCGCTAATTGGAAATTAAGTTGGACATGTCAAGTTTGACGGCATATTTCCCGGATCCGCCGGAATTCTGCCGGAAGACGACTATATTTGCCCTCAGCACTACCGATTGCTCACCAAAAGTCACAGGAAAAACGAAGGAAATGTGAAGTGAAGATGAAGTGTAATTGAAAATTGAGTCTTTAACAAATTGATAAAGATTCTTGTGTTATGTTTTTTAAATTGAATATTTTTAATTGTTTGGTTATCACCAAAACTTTCTGCCATTTGATCATTCTAGCTAAATTCTTACAGAATTCTAGCTGGAGCCTGTCAGAATAGTTCTAGCAAAATTCTAGCAGGATTCTAACAGAACCGGTTGATTTCGCCGGCTTCTGCTAGAACCGGATATTACATTTGAGCTAGAATTCTCAAAGAATTCTTGAGAAAATCTAGCAGGAAGATGGCAGCGTTCTAAGAATCCTGCGAGAACGCCTTGACTGGGTACTTGCCCAGTCAGGACGTTCTAGCAGGATTCTAGCAGAGTTCTTACAGAGTTGGATAATCTTACAGCATTCTAGCAGAAATGTTCTACCGTTCTAGCAGGATTCTGACAGAACCAGCTCTGCTAGAATATTTCGTGACTGGGTGATAGCTCGTTCCAAGGGGACCATAGTTGATCCATCGAAAAATGTTGTCCTGTCAAAAAAAAAAATTGCATTAAAATGAAAAAAAGTGATCAGAAATGGTTTTAAATCGTGTTTTTTACCGTTGTACATAAAAATTTAGGGCTTTAGTACTCAATTGATAGGAAAAAAATAATCACGGTACGTAAAATACTTTTACAAACAACACAAAGAAAACCACTTTTCAATTGAAAAATTCTGAATCAAGATTTGAATGTTTTTTTCATAAATCAAACATGGCCGCTCGAGAATAATGCCTTTCAGAGCCTTAACCAAAATGTTGTCCTCGGAAACAAAATCTGCAAGGAACAGCCCATCTACAGACTTTTCCCCAAAGCACGTGCAGATTCCTCCGCGCTTTAAAATGTGCCAGCCCTGCGCGTGCTCGACCTGTCAGTGTCACATTTTTTTGTCATCACCGCCGCCGCAAATATGAAAATCATTTGCGAGTGCAAATTCTAAATTTCGCAAAAAAAAGGAAAAGAAACAGGATAATATTCTCGAACGGGGAAAGGCAGCTCAGCAAAGCGAGAACAAAGTGCGTGTGCGTGATTTGGTCACGGAGTACAAAAGTGGACAGGAAATTGCGTCGTTTTTGGAGAGTGAGATTTGAGGTGAGGTTCGGTGGGAAGAAGAAGCAGGAGGAGGACGATTCCGCAAGGATGTGGCCAACGTGTGACTTTTGATATTTTTTGTGTGTTGTTTTGATTTCGTTTTTTTGTTGGTTATAAAAGTTGTTTCAGGAACGCGCACTAAGCCATGAAGATCACGATCAAAACGCTGAAGCAGGAGGCGTTCCACATCGAGGTGGACCTGGAGAAGGACACGGTCCGGACGCTCAAGGAGAAGTTCTTCCAGGAAAGCAAACAGGACTACCCGGTCGAGCGGCAGCGGCTGATCTACCTGGGCAAGATCATGGAGGACGACGACCCGCTCAGCCAGTACAATCTGGACGACAAAAAGTTTGTGGTCGTGATGAACAAGAAGCCGGCGACGGCCCCGGCGGAACCGGCAGCGGCCACGACATCGGCTGCTCCGGCGGCGGCCAAGAGTAGCACTGAGAGCACTCCGGCGGCGGCGGCTGCTGCGGAAAAGCCCAAGGAAGAGGACAAACCGAAGGAGGATAAAAAGCCGGAGCCGGAACCGCCCCAGGATGACATCCAGATTAAGATTCAGCGGATAACAGGTAAGATGGGGATCGAGATTACTCGATCGTAATATCACGATCTTAAAGAAGGTATTAGACTATGACAAACCAACAAACTAGCACTTTTGACAGTTTGGCAGTTAGCTTGCTTTGTTTGTTTGCAGAATCGCCAACCTGCATTACATTTTGCTTTGTTTGCGAGTTTGCCAAACTACAGTTGTACAAAAATTTCTAAAATTAAACAAAAAATCAAACATTTGAAATGTTTATTGTTAAATGCTTAAAAAAATACAAAAAAATATTTTTTATTATAATTTAATCAAAAAAATGTTAGCTTTAATTGATAAAAAATCATTACAAAAATTATATTTCAAAAAAATATAATATTAATTATTTTAAAAAAAAAATATTATTTCCAAATTTTTGAAAAATACAAAATTTTAATCAATAAAACTTTGCCTTCCGCTAAAAAACTCTTTAATAAAGCATAAACAAATTAAAGCTTTCAAACATTTATTAAATATAACTATTTTTTTTGTTTCAAAATTACAAAAAATTCAAGAGATCAAGTATTTTTTATATTTTTTTTTTTAATACAAATTTCTTTATTTTCATAAATTTTGTTTAAAAAAAATCTCTTTATTAATTAAATTTAAAAAAATATTGAATTTTAATTAAAAATAATAATTTAAAAAAAATTATAGATATTTTAAAAATAATTATTAAAAATGTTTATTATTTAAAAAAAAAAAAATTTTAAAAGATTAAAAATTAATGCTTTCAAGCCATAAAAATAACATTTAAAAAATCTATGATTTATTCAACTTTCAGGAGCGATGATTTAATAAAATTTCTGCAATATGGAATTTTAACATTTTCTAAATTTAGGGATCAGAGTCATTCACAAATGACGTAACCAGGGAAGCCACTTAGGTAGGAAACCTTCAAAACCGGTTGTCAAACCGATGTTGACGTTTCAACACCATTGTTCGACAATTTCCGAACACGTGTGGTTTCAAGCTTTTGACAGCTGTCAGTCGTTCCAATTAGCAAATTTGGATTTGCTCATTCGAATGCAGTTCCATTCGAATTAACGAATCCGCTCTGTGCTTGAGTTTTATTCAGGGGTTTTTTTTTCACAGTTACAATTTTAGGAATCATTATAACTTCCAATAAAAACTATTTCAAAAATATAATGCTTTTTTAACCCTCTAACGCCCATGGTTACTCCAGAGCACCACTAATTTTTGGATTCAAAATTAAATTTCTCTGCAACCATTCATTTTTTCAAGCTGTTTCAACCTGCATTAGTTAATATAGAATGTTAACTAATAACCATTAAAATTTCGTCCAATTTGGTTGATCCAATTACGAGTAATGTGAAAAAACGTAAAAAATCTTGATTTTGGTCTGGGCGGGGAGGGGTTAAATATTTGAAATTTAAAAATTCTGAGATTAAAATTATATTTTAGGGATTCATCATTTATTTATTTCTTTGTTTAACATTTTTGAATTTGTGAATAATCCTTTGTTTAATTTTCCATTTTTTGTTCGTTGTATAATACAAATCGTGTAATAGACTAATACCTTTTTTAAAATTAATCTAAAATCGTCTTAATTCAACCATATTATTTATTATATTTTCAATGCTTTCAATAACAATATATATTTTTTGAAAATGTAAGTTTCAAAGTATAAATACTCAAATTGTAAAAAAAAATGTATTTTTTTCGAAAGTACTCAAATGTCCATAATTTGCAATAAAACGAAGCAATATTTTGTATGGTTTTTAACTTTATCAGAGTTTTTTTCTTTTTTTCAAAAATACAAAAAATTTTACAAAATAACATATTATTTTCGAAAATACTCAAATATTCAAAATTTGAAATATGGATATCAAACAAGGCAAAACTTGTTATGCAATTTTTAATTATTAAGGTCTTTTTTTTAAATACTCAAATTTTCACATAATACTGTTTTTTTTTTAAAGTACTCCAATTTACAATATGGGTATCAAACGAAGCGAAATTCTGCATGCGTTTTCACTTAGCTTTGTTTTGGCTGTAAACTAATTTTTTTATAAAAAAACGATAAACTAAAATTTTCACTGAATACCGTATTATTTTCGAAAATACTCAAATTTTCAAAAATTTGAAATATGGGTATCAAACAAGGCGAAATTTGTTATGCATTTTTCAATTATTAAAGTCTTTTTTTTTTTTGAAAATACTTAAATTTTCACAAAATACTGTATTGTTTCGAAAGTACTCAAATTTTCAAAATTTACATTATTAAACGAAGCGAAATTCTACATGCGTTTTCACTTTTTAGAGTTTTGTTTTGGCTGAAAACTAAAATTTTCATAAAAAAACGATAAACTAAAATTTTCACTTAATACCTTTTTTTTCGAAAATACTAAAAATCTGGAGTTTTTTTTTAAAGGTCCAATAAACCAAATTTTCAGTTTTTGCTTTTTGGGTGTTTTTGAATACCCCTGACTCAAGGCGGTTTCAAAAACACCCAAAAAGCAAAAACTGGAAATTTGGTGTATTGGACCTTTTCAAAAAAAAAAAAACTACAGAATTTTAAAAATTTAAAATATGGGTATCAAACGAAGCGAAATTTGTTATGCATTTTCAATTTTTAGAGTCTTTTTTGGAAACCACTATAAATTTAACAAAATACCATATTTTTCAAAAAAAACTCATTTTTTTTATTTTAATTTTCAACAAAAAAAAACAACTAATAAAGTGAAAACGCATACAAAATTTCGCTTCTTAGGATACCCATATTTAATTTTGTTTAAAAATTTCGGTGTTTTCAAAAAATACGTTATTTTGCGTGTGTTTTTTTTTTGTATTTCCCAAAAAAAACATGAATATGGTGAAAAAGCATACAACATTTCGCTTCGTTTGATATCCGTATTGCAACTTTTGAAAATTTTCAAAATATTCGGTATTTTGTGAAAATTTTAGTTTTTGACAAAATAATACTCTATTAAGTGATAAAGCATACCAAATTTCGCTTCGTTTTATACCCATATTTCCAGTTATAAAATTTTTAGTATTTTCGAAAAAATATGGTATTTTGTGAAAATGTTAGTATTTTTCAAAAATACTCTTAAAAAGACTAAAAATTGCATGACAAATTTCGCTTTGTTTGATATCCATATTGTAAATTTGGAAAATTTGAGTATTTTCGAAAATAAGACGGTATTTTGTGGAAATTTTAGTAATTCTAAAAAAAATATATAAAAAAGTAAGAAAGCATTGGAATTTTGCTACGTTTGATACAGAACATTCGAAAAATTACGGTATTTTATGAACAATTTGAGTATTTATATATTGAATCTTACATTTTCAAAACATATATTCTTAGTTAAAACATTTATAATGCGACGATAACGATAACCATTATCGTGGACGATAATACTGTCGACGAAATTTTTTTATCGATAACCAACCTTGATTATTTAACAAATGAGATTCAAAAGTAGACTAAATGTTTCTAATTTAAAATTTTTTTTTATTCAGAAATTTTTGTTCAAATTCTGGGAATAGTCGGGAATTTTCAAGCAGGGTTGTTACGGACGGCGCGGATCTGGCGCGGATTTGCTGGATAATTTTGCTCAGGCGCGGATTTCGCGCGGATGGCAATTTTGAAACTGTTTGTTTGTATTTTCTTAGTACGAAACGTAGAAAAATGAAGATAAAGATAACGTAGAAATTATTTTTTATATGTTTGTTGTCATTTCTTAACATCTCCGGCTCTAAATATTTAATTTCTTTTGAGTTTTGAGTAATGATTTTTAACCTTATTTATTTTTAATTTCATGCTCGATTTATTAAATTTTGTAGATCAAATATTACAAACTTTTCCCGAAGATATAGACATTAGAATGTGTAACAAAAACTATTATTGGGGCTTGTTCTGGTGGGCGCCAAATATGAGCTTGATTGGACGTAACAAAAGCTGGCCTCCACTTTCGAATTTTGGAATGGAAGTTAATCGGTAGAAATATTTTTTTTCTAAATTTAAACATTCTTGGCGAAAATAAAAAGATCAGAACATTCCAAATTCAAAGCTTCAGAAATTCATAAATTCGAAAAAAAATGTTTTAATAGTTTTTATAATAACAAAAAGAAATCAAAATACATATTATTTTTTTCCAAATTTCTAAAATCGTAATTTAAAAAATCGGAAATTTCAAAATTCAAAATTTTAGCAATCTGAAATTCAAAATACCAAAAATTTGGATAATCGAAAATTTGAAGATTAAAAAAATCAAAATTTAAAAACTAAAAAATATCAAATTCAAAACAATCCAGAAAAAAATCTCAAATCTAAAATGGTTTTAGTATCCTTAAGCTTATAAATTCTAAAATTCTCAAATACTTAAATTCTTTAATTTCTTAATTGTTAAATTCTTAAATTCTTAAGTTCTAAAATTCTATAATTCTAAAATTCTAAAATTATAAAATTCTGAAATTCTAAAATTCTAAAAATTTATCCAATTCGTAAATTCTTAAATGTTTTTATTTTTAAATTCTTAGTTCTTAAATTCTTGAATTCCAAATTTTTGAAGTCCTATTTTATGTAAAAGATTTTGAAATTATGAGAAGACATTATTTTAAATATCGGAAATAAAATTTCTTTCGGAGTGAAATTTTGGCGAGGATTTTGGATTACAAACTGTATAAATATTGTTAGATTTTGAATATTTAGACTTTCGAAATTTAAAATTTTAGATTTTGATTTAATTTTGAGGTTATATTTTTGAAATTAATTTTTAAGGTTTTTAAATATTGTATCTCGGACGAGTTTTCAAAAAGCCGTAAGAGCCACCGTGACCCCCGATACAAATTTTCGTTTTTCTCAAAATTTTAACAATATTTCATTTGTTTTAAGTGTAGGGCACTTGAAGGACGTGTAGATGAACAATCTCAAGCATTTTTTAAAATGATTTTTCGTAAACACGTCGATTACCGGTGCAAAAAGGGCTTTGTTTACAAATGGCTCTTACGTCTTTTTGAAAACTAATCCGAGGTATTTTCTATTTTGAAGATTTTTTTTCATGACCCTTGCCTTGATCGTCTCTCGAGGATTTTTTTTGAATGGTTTTATTGCTTTCATTCTTTTGGAGCTTTTAAGGTGTAGCCGTTGATCATTTTCGAAGAAAATTGATCATCACTATAAAATGCTCTGTATTAAATTCAATTTAACGAATTTCAGCACCAAAAGGAATCAGCGTGTGCCGGTTGTTGCCTTCTTGAAGCCACTGAAAGAATTTTTGATCTAAATCAATTGTGCTTCAAAATTTATAAAATTTTGTGGCACAGTCATTGACGTCCTAGTTGGCAATCATCGATTAATGACGATTTCCATAACTTCACAAGGAATGGGATAATCGTTACCAAAAGGAATCAGCATGTGTAGAGCACTATTCTAAACAACTTGTAGAAGGAATTTTGTCAAAATATTGAAAGCGACGCAAAATTTATATCTTTGAACGAAAAATCATGACAGCGATGGAAGTCGTCACGTTAAACATAACACGAGTTTTTTTTTAATCAAATAATTTCTGAATTAGTTTTTCTTCATTAAAAAATAAAATATCTAAAATGTTGGTCGCGATATTTTTTATATGGCGTGGATTTCGCGCGGTTTCGGATTTCTGGTCGGCGCGGATTTGGCGCGGATTTTTTTTCGACTCTCGCGTAACAACCCTGCAAATGGGATCCCATGAAAACCATTTCTTATGAATCGTCATACAGACAACCTTGCCTCTTCCATTTTTTCCCTAAAATGCTACGTAGTTTGTAAACGACGTCTTTTTTATATGTCAAACCTTTATTTTATATATGTACTATTTAAAATATTGCAATATTCTGTGTCTTTTTTTCAAATTTAAAGCTCCTATTTTCTTTTTATTTATTATTTTTGCTTTTGAATTTTTCTGTATTTTGGTTTTGGATTTAGAATTTGAATTTTTAGATTTATTTGTTTATTTTCGATTTTAATTTTGCAATATTTTTTTGATAATTTTTTTTGGCTAATTTGGCAACCCTGTATGAAGTTATGAGCACCTAAATAAAAAAATGAACATTTAAAAGGTTTAATTAGGGTAAAAGAAGATTGGCTTTTTGTTCGTTGGAAGTGCACTGAGAAGACTCTTTCAAAGCGAGTTGTTAAAACCAAAAATTTGGCAACCCTGTAGTAAGCTGTCGATACTTAACTAAATGTTCCTTCTCCTCTCCCATTCACAGAGATGGGCTACTCGGAGGAGGAGGCCCGCATCGCGCTTGAGATCTGCGACAACAATCCGGACCGGGCCGTCGAGTATCTGCTGTCGGAGATTGCGACCAGCTCGATGCCGAGTGCCGTTGGCGGCGTCGGTGGCGCCAGTTCCGGAGGAGGTCTCCTCTCCGCCGGTTCCCAGGAGAGCCGGCTGGCGTTTCTGCGCGAACATCCGACCTTCCTGGAGATGAAGCGCCTGCTGCAGGAAGATCCGAGCCTGCTGCCCCAGCTGCTGCAGAAGATCCAGTCGAGCAATCCGGACCTGATGCGCATCATCTCGGAGAACCAGGTCGAGTTCCTGGCGCTGATCAACGAGGGCGCCGAAGGCACTGGCGGGTCGGACGGGGGCCGATCCGGTGGCGGAGTTCCGCGCGAGCTCGAAACGACCGCCGCCGCCATGGTGGACAGCCTGACCCAGTCCGACATGGACGCGATAGACCGGCTGAAGGCGCTCGGCTATCCGGAACATCTCGTCATTCAGGCGTACATCGCGTGCGAACGGAACGAGTACCAGGCGGCGGAATTTCTCGTCTCGCAGACGCTGGACGATGACGAGTAAGGAGAGAGAGTGAGAGAAAAGGTTTGTTTCTTTGTCCCCTTTTTAGCCACGCCCCCTTGCAGTTTAAAACTCCTCCCCCTTTTTCCAAACTCGTTTTTTTTTCATGTCGCAAACTGCTTCAACTACTTACTTTACTTTTTAACCATTTGCTTTTTAATCATCCATGTTTGTTCGATCCCCCCCCCCTCCCCCCCTTTCTTCTTCTTCTTCTATCCAGGTTAAAAATATGATATGAGAGTAATTAAGAAGATGATGATGATTATTGCGCATAGCTCTACTACTATTAAAAAGCAACAACAAAAAAACTTACTGCTAAAATTACCCATTCTTGAACAACAACAATTTTTGCCCGAATAAAATTTAAGAATTGTACTACGGTTCGTGTGGTTTTACGCGTCTTTTCATTGGTTGGTAATATCACGGCCAAATTTTTGAAGGGGGGCGGAGCCTAAAATGTCAGTAAAGATGTGAAAGAAAGGGACTTTTATGTCGTCAACTCAAATGAATTTTGATTTCTAGATTTGGAGAATCCTATGCAATAAATAAAAAAAAATATTTTAAGATTAAATGCTAGAAATTTTTACCAATTTTTTTTTAACCGCAAATTTTTATATTTGAGTGACTCTACGATTTGCATTCCCTATATCAAATGTAGTCATTTTGCATCATAAGTTTTTCCAAACAAGTCTCCTTACAATTTTGGGGGCTGGTCATACAAAATGGCTAAGTAAATGTATGAAATTCTGTACCTTGATAAGGGATTTCCTGATCGATTTGGAGTCTCCGGCAAAGTTGTAGGTTAAGATTAGGACTTTTCGAAAAAATAGGTGCACGGAAAAAAATCCGAGTTTTTTTCATTTACCTTTTAATCACAAAAAGTTCATGTCCCAAAATACGCATTCTTTTGGATTGTTTTAGGGATCTGAAAAACACTTTTTTTATTTTTCAAAAAATAATATCTCCTAAAACAAATCAAAAAATTTACAAAATTATTATTTTTTCCGAAAAGTACCTACAACTTTGTCGAAGACACCAAATAGATCAGGAAATCTTTTCTCAAGATACAGATTTTCCCCATTTTGTATAACCAAATTTAATCCAAATAAAAAAAATAAAATCGCGAAAAAATAATTGCGCACTTGTAGAGAACTTCTACTCATTTTTCAAATGGCAATTGACGTAACGTTTTTAAACAAATTCTCTACATTTTAAATAGTTTATTTTAATTTTTTCTCAATTGTTGATATTTTTTAAACTTAATGTATTCAATATTGCTATGTTAAGTAATTATCAAATTGTTCAACAAAAAATTATTGTGTGATATTTTTTCTATTTTTTTTAATTTTTATTGTTATATTTTTATTTCACTTCCACTAAAAATATAAAAGATTTCCTCGATAATTTTTTTTCTTTTGCGCTCTTAATTTGGTTGAAACTATCTAAAGCATTTACATTTTATGAACAATAGTTTTGTTTTATGAGTATTTCAAGTTTTTTTTTTGTAGTATTATCTTTAATTTTTTTTTTCATTTTTGTATGTTGTGTTTTTTTATTATATTTGTGGGTTTTGGCTAGTGGCTGAAATAGAAAGAAGAAAACTAGTTGGAATATAAAAAAAAACACCTTTCAAGCATACCTTAAAATCCAGACTCACTGAAAATACGCGACTTCCAATATAATACTGATAGCATTTTCCAGCTGGATTTAGCCATACACATAAATTTTAACGGTATGTCCACGCGTCCTTCTTCCCCTGTTGATTCTGTGCAATATGGTTCGTTCAAAAATCCTCTCTGCGGTAAACACAACGCAGTAGGACTGGCCGCTTTAATGTTTGATCAAGCTAAATTAACTAACTTTTTTGCTACATTTCCTAATTTGAGGAACTGGATCGATCTGTCAAATTACGATTTTTCTAGACTTTTAACTAAAAAAGAAATGCAGGCTGCAAAACTTACTACGTAAGTTTCTCAGTAAATGTCCTTTGCGTATAAAATTTTCTGTTTTTTTTTATTGGAGTTATAAGTAGGGTTTTTTTGGCATGAAATACTTAAATTTTATAAAATACTAAAATATTCTCAAAATACCGTATTTTTAAACACACAAATACAACAAATTATATTTTAAAATTATGAATATAGTGAAAACATAGTTAAAATCTCGTGAATCATTAAAATACCTTTCAAGTCAAAATTTATTTGAAAATTTATAAAAACTTCTTTTTTTACAGAATTGAGATTTAGAGATTGCGTTGCATTTTCACCTTTTAGAATTTTTTTTAATGTTCAAATAAAAAAAATGGTTTTTCCAAATTATCTATTTTTTTATAATTTGCGCTCATGGCTAACCAAAACGAAATTTTGATACATTTTCGCTTTATTTAAGAAGAAAGCTTTGTAAAATACTTAAACTATCAGAAAATACCGTATTTTTTCGAAAATACTAATTTTCTTACAATTTGCCATATGGGTTTTAAATTTTTATAAATTGCAATCTGGGCAAAATTTCGAATGCCTTTTCACCTTAAAAAAATACTCAAATTTTCATAAAATAACATAAAACTTAATTTTTTTTCGAAAAAACTGCAATTTTCAGGGTTGTTACGGACGGCGCGGATCGCGCGGATTTGCTGGCTAATTTTGCTTAGGCGCGGATTTCGCGCGGATGTGAAATTTGGTTAATATTTAATATAATTGAGAGAGATAAAATTACTTTCAAGTAATAAAGAAAAGTATTATCAGGGAATCGAGGATTTTTTTTAAATTTGTTTCGATTTATGTTACTGAAACAAAATTGAGTTTTCTTCCGAAAATGTTTGTTTGTATTTTCTTAATAAAAAACGTCAAAAAATCTTCATGAAAAGATTATTTTTTAAATGTATTGATGAGAATTTCTTAAACAATTTTATTAGTACACTCAACTAATTTTTACCGGCTTTGAATATTTTTAATATCTTTTGAGTTTTGAGTATCGTTCTTTTTAACCTTATTTATTGTTTATTTTATAAAGGATTTCAATCATGTGAATCATTTTTCAAACTTTTCTCGAAGTTATATACCTGGATGTAAGAAAAATGATTATTGGGGCTTGTTTCCGTGGCCGTACTGTGCTCAACTGCGGATGCTGGCTCTTCGCCGTTGAATTGTAGTAAAACCCACCTCATAGATAGATTTTTTTTCTAGATTTCTTGGGAAAAAATAAAAGATCAAAACATTCAAAAATTAAAGCTGCAATATTCGAAACTCGAAGATTCCGAAATTAAAAATATTTTTGATTTTTATAGTCTTTTTACTGAAAATTTAAAAATTAGAATACAAATATTTAAATATACGAAATTTAATAAATTTATAATTAAAAAAAATCATAACTAGAAAAATGCTGGTATTCAAAATTTAAAAAAAATAATTCAAATTTAATTTAAGAATTTAAAAATTAGAAGAGTCAAAAATGATAAATTCTTAAAATTAAATATTAAAAACGACCAAGAGAACAAAAAATAATACATGCTCAAATTCTGAAATTCTTAAATTCCAAATCAAATAATACAAATTTGGTGGTTCGATTTTTATGAGTGACTCTTTGGCGAGAATCATCAAGTACGAATTGTGTTTAAATTTTCAGATCCTTAGATTTTTGAATTTTTAAGATTTTCAAATTTATAAATTTTATGATCATTTTCATTCCATAAATTTTTGATTTTTTTTTTGTCATATTTATATTTCAAATTTTTTTAATTCATATTTAGAATTTCTCTTTTTGCCAAAATTATTGTTATGGCTTTTCCCTCTGGTTTACTTCATCCTAGCAAAAATAAATTTGTCCATAAAATTTTCGGCGTTTCAAGATTCTGCGTTCTGAGATTCGGCCTCATGCTCATCATTGAGTACAATTGTATTTAATCGTTTGTGATTGTTGTATTCCTTTCGATGGATCTCTTGATTTTTGTTCCAAAATATTTTTTTAATTCATAAAAAATAAACTCTCTTGTATGTTTGTCGTGAAATTATTTTTGTTAATATGGCGCGGATTGGGTTTTGGGACGGCGCGGATTTGGCGCGGATTTTTTTTCGACTTCTCCGTAACAACCCTGAATTTTTATAATTTGCAATAAGGGTATCAAACGAAGAAAAATTTTGAATGCATTTTCAATTTAGAGCAGTTCTCTACGAAATCGGTCTTTTTTTATTTTATTTTTTGTATTTTTTAATCCGGCTAAACTTGTTTGGTGCCTTCGGTATGCCCAAAGAAGCCATTTTGCATCGTTAGTTTGTCCATATAATTTTCCATACAAATTTGGCAGCTGTCCATACAAAAATTATTTATGAAAATTCAAAAATCTGTATTTTTGAAGGAATTTTTTGATCGATTTGGTGTTTTCGACAAAGTTGTAGGTATAGATTTTTGTTAAAATATGAAACATTCATGAATCTTTGGCCCTTTTGAAATGTAAGTCTTTATTTAAAAAAAATAAAATGTTGTTTTCGTAAAGATCGAAAAATTTCACGAATGTTTCATATTTTAACATTGAAAATCGGACCATTAGTTGCTGAGATATCGACATTAGAAAACGGCGGGTTGTTTGGGTGAGACTTAGAAAACATAAATTTTCCTGTTTTGCAACTTTTGCATGGCAATATCTCAGCAAATAAGGGTCGTAACAACATAGTTCAAAAAAGCAAAATATAGAGAATTTTCTCAGCTTTTCATTTTTTGTTTTTTCAAAATATGCAAACATGGGTACTATTTTAAAAAAATTAATAACCACGATTATTTTTTTAAAAAAGTGACCTAAAAATGGCTATATCTTGAAAACGGTGCACTTGATCAAACTTTCACTAAAGAACTTTTTGATTGCAAACTCGATTTTACATCGAAAAATTAAGTTGAAAATTTTTTGCGACCAATATTTAGATTTTTTGAAAAAATCAGTATTAAGGGTACACAGCAGTCAAGGAAGTTGTTGTCTTCTTATTCCAAATTGGTCAAACTTACGAACCCAATCCTGAAAAAATCTGATTGTAAAAATAGTCAAACTTTGTTGTAAATAACTTTGAAGACAGTAATTTAGGGGATGAATAAAAAATCATATCGATAGTTCCCGTATTTTTGAAGATACTAAAATGTCTGTATCCGAAATCTGGGTGCAAAAGCTATGGTTGATGTGTACCGTTAATTCGAAAAATCATAAGTCGGTCAAAGATTTTTTGCACATTCTGGAAATTTCTGAATAGTTGGCATTTGATGCCCCTTAAAACATATATAAAAAGTGTTTTTTTTTTTTGCAAATCAAGTTTCAGTGACAAAAAGTGAAATTAAAAATTACCGAATTTTTTTACCGTGTATAATTTTTTTTTCATTGTAGTCCTTCTCCATACCTACAACTTTACCGAAGACACCAAACCGATCAAAAATTTCCTTCGAAAGATACAGATTTTTGAATTTTCATGCATCATTTTTGTATGTTCAGCTGCCAAATTTGTATGGAAAATTATAATTAAACTAATGATGCTAAATGGCTTTTTTGGGCATACCGAAGGCACCAAACAAGTTCCAGCCGGATTAAAAAATACAAAAAAAAATCGAATGACTGAATTCTCAGAGAATTGCTCTTTAGTAAATATTTTTTGTAAAATACTAAAATTTTCTAAATTCACAATATGAGAATTAAACGAAGTTATATATTGAATGGACCATTCAATGCAAATTTGGAAATTTTTAATATTTTACCAAAAAAATATTTAATAACTTGAAAAAGGCATAACAAATTTCGCTTCGTTAGATACCCATATTGCACATTATGAAATTTTGAGTATTTTCGAAAAGAAAATACGGGTTTGCATTGCTATAGTTTTCAGTAAATGTTTCAGTAAACTTTTCCCGATCCATTTAAATTTTAACTGAACTGAAAAAATAATCTACTGTTGATTATTTCTCCAAACGAAGACACATGAAGAGTTGAATCTCCGTCCGTCTCCAAATCTTTCAAAGCGCTAAACTAGTCCAGTTACCTGCTGATCTTCACCACAACATCTTCAAAACAACCCCCCAAACTAAAATCCGTAGCCTAATCGGTCATCGCACAACAAACCCAATACCCACTGAAGCGTGCAGCCTGAGTCACTTCTTCCCCGCTACGCAAATTAGTGCCAAAACACCCGCATGGTGTGGCTATTCGCGATCGACCTCTTCCTTCTGGAACTTCGCCGCAGGTTCATGGTTGAGTTGGTCACTTCACCTTTGGCGATCGTGAATCCCGTGTCGAATGCTGAATCGTCGTCGTCGTGACGGTGCAGGTCAAGATCGGCGCCTATAAATGTGCCCGGCGAGGTCGATCGGTACGTTCAGTAGCGAAGATGGTCTGGAAGCGTGCGGTGATCGTGGTTGGGATCTTGGCGGAGGTGATCGTGGCGTATCCGTACGCCAACGGGTATCCGTACAGTTCGTCGCCGGTGCTGGCGGCGGTCGTCGGGACGAAGGTCACCGTTGGTGGTTCGGCCAAGGGAGTGACTGGGGGTGTGAAGGACTTGCGGGACTTTCATCGGGATCACGTGTTCGAGGGTGGCGACAAGATCAACTCGGCGGCCGATGCGGTGCGTTACCACGCGTTGGACAATGTAGTGAACGGTCATCGCGTGGCGGACTCGTCCAAGGGGGGTTCGGTGGACAAGGTGAAGCACCTGGCCGGGGAGAACTTCGAGGCGGACAAGTCGCACAACCGGAAGCAGATCAAGTCGGGGTTCTCCAACTCGTACCACAAGGACGAAAACGGCAGCAAGAGTTCGTACTACGAGGACTCGGACGATCGCGGCGGCAAGCAGGTCTACGACAACCGGCACAACCTGCGCAACAACTACAACGATCACCTGTACAACAAGGAGCTGCGGAACGATCAACTGCGCGATCGGTACGACGATCGCTTCGGCGGAGTTGATCTTCGCGGAAGGGGAGACCTGCACCACCAGGCGGCCAGCGATCGCGGGAACCTGCACGACTACCGGGACGGATTCCACGCGGATCGCGACTACGATCAGCGATCGTACCACCACGAAGAACAACTTCCGCCGTTGGTGCCGGTGCGCAACTATGACGAGCTGTTCCAGCGGAAGAGCTTCTACGAGCCGAGGCCAATGTTTGCGACGGCACCGAGGGCGCCGATCACGGTGTACGAAGATCCGCGCGAGTACGCGTACCGGGATGAGTATCATTACTCGAGGCCGCGGCCGGAAGGAAGGTTGGCGGCGGCGGAGGATGGGTTCATGAGGAGGTTCGATCAGGATTTTGGCGACAGGACTAGGATTATATTTAGGCCGAGTCCGCTGCTGAATTATCGGAGATATTGAGGGGTTCGAAATTCTAAATGTGTGTGTTGATCATACCAGTATTTTATACCAAAAATAACATCATGTATCTTATTACAACAAATATAGCTTTGTAATGATAAGTTGGATACATATTAATAAAAATGACAGTAAATTATTTTAACAAATAAAACTTGTTTTTGTCGACTGCGAATTTGAAGAATTGAAGAAGATTCCTAGAGTTTTTTTAAGGTCCTATAAATATATGAAACACAATTAGGTTTTACGCCGACTCGGTTTTGAGGTTAGAAATTTGACAGCTTGGCTGCACTGTTTACATTTTTTGCACGTGTGTCTCTTTAAAAATGTGTGTGCGTGTGCGCTCGTGACGTCACGCTGTAAAACCTAATTAGGTTTTACGCCGACTCGATTTGGAGGTTAGAAAGGAGTGCACTGTCTACAAGGACTTAGCACAGTTCGATGTGGTCGTCGATTTTAATTAGGTTTTACACCGTGACGTCATTTGACAGCTCGTGTGCACTGTTTACACGGTCTTTGTCGATTGTCGACGAATTTCCCCGAACAAAATCGACGACCGCATCGAACTGTGCTAAGTCCTTGTAGACAGTGCACTCCTTTCTAACCTCCAAATCGAGTCGGCGTAAAACCTTATAGTTTTACGAATCATGTTTACCATTAGTTTAGCAAGAGAATTTCAAATAAGGGTGAAAACTGCTAACTGGGGCGATTAGGGACAATTGGGGTGAATAGGGATCCCCGGGACAATTATGCGTAGAAACACAGAAATCGGTTGAAAAATTTCAATCGCGTTTTTCTCAGTTGAACTTTTTTGAACATGGGACAATTATGCGTAGAACGGCAGAGCATAACTTCAAAAACAACTTCACTAAACTTTATCGTGGTGATTATTGCAATCGATCGTAATTTCTCGACTCACTCGATGGTAAGTCGTAATTTGTCGATAGTAGATTGAGATCATTCGATCGTAATTTCTCGATCTACCTACCATCGACAAATTACGACCGACGATCGATAAAATTTCGATATGGGTTCGAAGCTCGTTTTCGAAACTTTTTTTTTAATTCATGATTTTCAGAAATTTAAAAAAAATAAAAAAAAATCAAGAATTTCAAAAATTTAATTTTTTTTTTATTTCAAATATTTCAAAAATTAAAAAAAAATTAAAATTTTAAAAAGTATAAAAATTCCAAAAAATTAAAAAAATAAAAATTCTAAAAAATAAAAAAAAATCTTTCGTACCTTTAAATTAAATATGTTTGTTAAATTGTTCTTGACTTTATTATTTAGTATTTATTTACAATTTATTCAATTTTATTTTGATTCTCTTTTTAAAAAAATAAATAAAAAAACAGTTTTTTATTTTCGTAGTTTTAGATTTTTTTGAAATTTATATTTTTTTTTAAATTTCTGAAAATTTTTAAAATCCTAAAATCTCTGAAAATCTTGAAATTTTGGATAGTTTTTTAATTTTTGAATGTTTTGATTTTTTTTTTAATTTTTTTTAAATTTTTAAATTTTTTAAAATTTTTGAAAATCTTGAAATTTTTAAAATTTCTGAAGGTTTTTAAAAATCTTGAAATTTCTGAAAATCTTGATTTTTTTTAAATTTCTGAAATTTTTAATTTTTTTATATTTTTGAAATTTTTTAAAAAATTTTGAAGGCTTTGAAATTTTTGAAAATTTTTAAAATCTTGAAATTTCTATAAATCTTGAAATTTTGAAATAAATTTAAAATTTGTAAAACTTTTGATTTTTTTTTTAGATTTTTTTAATTTTGTTATTTTTTACATTAAAAAATGTTGAACTCAGAATATTTTTATAAAAATTTAGTTTAAACAAAAATATATTCAAAAAAAATGGTATTACAAATCGTAATTTGTCGATGGTAAGTCGTAATCTAACTTCCGAGAAATCTCGATCGTGAGTCGAGAAATTTCGATCGTAATATTTAGATCGAATGCAATAATCACCACGTATATTTTTAATAGGGACCCGAATAAGGACCAAATAAGCCAAACCGGGACAAAATTGTTCCCAGTTCTGGGATAATCGTGCGGAAAAAATGATTCTGAGTCGATGTGTATACGTGAAGGCATTTCTAGGAGGTGTATTAAAGAAGTTCAATTTTCGAGTGATTTTATCCAGCTTTTTAAGCGAAAATGGCGTTCGAATAGTGAACGCCCGAAATGTCAAAATCACACAGTGGTACCAACATTACGAAAAAAGTGTGCCATGGCATGACAGCCGCATTTTTTTTCTAATGTTGGTGCTACTGCGCGATTTTGACATTTCGGACGTTCAACATTCGAACGCCATCTTCGCTTAAAAACCTGGATAGCCTTTTATAGCCAGTGAAGGAGGTATAAGACTACGGCAAACAAACTCGCACTTTTTGACAGTTTGTCTGCGTTGTTAGTTTGCCAACATTTGTTTGCAAAAACGTCAGCTTTCATAAATTTTTCTTGTTTGCGAGTATGCCGCAAAAAGGTAAAAAAAAACTATGATTTGTGGAATAATGTAATATATGTCAAAGGAATTTAAATTTTAAGAAGTTTGCAATCGAATTTTTATTTTTTTATTTTTTTGAGGAGCTGATTTTTGTTATATTTATTTTTGGACTTAATTGATCGGACTATTTGCGATTAAAAGCTCCATAATTCCGGCAGATGACGCAAAGCATCGAAGAATGACGATTCAAATTTTCGCTGTTTGGTTATATAGGAATGCAAACTTAAAATTGTATTTACAGCTCTCAGAACAACTTTTTAGAAAAAATTTCAAGTAGCACGAGTGTAAACATTTTGCCCTCTATAAATCAAAGCAATAAAAAAGATTTAGAAAAAAAAATAATTTTGAAAAAAAAGTTTACAAAGGACCAGCTTGAATTTTTGCTCAAAAGTTGTTTTGAACGCTGGAATTTAACAAAACAGAATTCGCATACATAACCTCAAAGGGCGGAAATTTCAATCGACATTCTTCGCTCTGTTCTGCTACTGTAGGACAGAAAAGAAGGCGAACATTTTTTTTTTTTTGTCAAAATTCCTAGCCTCATAGTTTTGTCGCGAGTTGCTTTTCTCCTTTATTATATACGCGGTAGGGTGTTCCCTTGGTCGTTCGCTGAGAGTTGTGGATTGCCTGATTTCTCGTCGCTCCTCAGTGACGTGATGGGGGGCAAGGGCGTCTATGCAAAGTGTCCCTACACCCGCTACAATTTTCCGGTGCTTGGGGAAGGAAAACGGAATTATTTTTATTCTTAGCACCGGTATTTGTAACACTAAAATTCGTGCAAAAAAAACTTGGAGTAAAAGATGATCGAATTGTTCACCTAGCGATCACGTTCGATTCCAGGACCAAGTTGCCTGCGAGTATGGAGGTCTTATATACATACCCCCCAGGAATTTCTTTCGAAAGCGAAACGCACAAAACCCCGATTGCTTCAAAAGCTATTTGCTGTATTCTTCGAAAAAAAACACGATTCGCGAGCATGCGTCTTACCCTAAGTCGCTACATGGTTCCACTATTGCTGGATAAAGGTGAATAAAATGGAATTGAAATGATACGCAACGAAAAAAAATCAAGCAGATGAACATAACTTTTTTAATATGCAAAGTTTCACTGGAACAAGAACTAAAGAAATGCTCAAACGGTCAACCGCTTCCGCAGCTCCTCGGCCAACCCATCCACGGCGATCTCCTCCTCCTTGCGGCTGGTAATCTCGCGCAGCTTGACCACACCCCGCGCCAACTCCCCGTCCCCGAGCACGATCGCGTACGGAATTTGGTTCTCCTCGCAGTACTGCAGCTGGGCCAGCAACTTTGGGTTCTGCTTGTACGAGTGTTCCGCCTTGAAGCCGGCGTCCCACAGCTTGCCCAGCAGCTCCATCCGCTTCAGGTGCAGCCCCTTGTGGGCGGACGCGACGTACACCTGGATTTCGGTGGTGCGGATCTTCTCCTGCTGCGCTTTTGCTTCGAGGATCGAGAAGATGCGTTCGACGCCGATCGAAACGCCAACGCAGGGGACCTGTTTGCGCTTGGGGTTGAACATGCCGACCAGGTTGTCGTAGCGGCCACCGCCGGCCACGGAACCCACGCTGACCTCCTCCTCCTGCTGCTTGGCCTTGGATTTGGTGCCGTTGGTTTTGGGGGCGGGCGCGGCCGGGGCGGGTTCCGACTTGAGGACCGCCTCGTAGATCACTCCGGTGTAGTAATCGAGGCCACGGGCCAGACTGAGGTCGAAGATGATCTGGTCCTGGAGACCGAACACTGCGCAGTACTGGAGCAGTAGTCGCATGTCTTCGATTCCTTCGACGGCGGATTTGATGTTCTTGAGGTTCTCGTCGGCGGCCAGTTTGTCAACGAGGTCAACGCCGCCGCTCAGGCGGACAAACTCCCCGATCTTGTCGGCGATCGCGCCGTCCAGTCCCTTCTCGTCGATCATCTCCTTGCGGACCTCGTCCCACGGAGTTTTGTCCAGCTTGTCAACCGAGGAGCAGATCGTGCGGAACTTGTCCGCGGGGACGCCGCACGCCTCGAACATCCCGTCCAGCAGCTTCCGGTGGTTCAGCTTGACCACAAACTCGCCAATGTCCAGCTCTGCCAAGATCTCCGCCACCACCTTGACGCACTCGGCGTCCGGCAGCATCGGATCGTACGTCCCCGCAATGTCAAAATCGCACTGGTAAAACTCCCGATAGCGGCCCTTCGTCATGGCCGGATTGTCCCGCCGGTACACCTTCGCAATGTGGTACCGCCGGATGTTGAACACATTGCCCATGCCAACGAACCGCGCAAACGGCACCGTCAGATCGTACCGCAACGCCAGGATCTCCCCGCCCTGGTCCTTCAAGTCGTAAATCAGCTTGCTGTCCTCGCCGTACTTCCCCGTCAGCACCTCCTTCAGCTCAAAGACCGGCGTGTCGATCGTCTCCGCGCCGTGCTTCTTGAACACCGCGATCACCTTGTCGAAGATCCGCTGCCGCAGCGCCATCGATTCCGGCCCATAGTCGCGCGTGCCCTTCGGCGTCTTCAGCGTTATGTTCTTGTTGCCGGGTTCTGCACCGCCCCCGTCCAGTCCCTGCAGCTTGGCCTTGAGGGCCAACAGCTTCGCGACCTCCTCATCGATCTGCAACGAGAAAAGATAAAGAGACAAATTTCAGTACGATCAACCCGTCAAGAAGTGGACCACGCGCGCACCTGTGCAAGTTGGCGGTCGTCGGTCGCGATTGTGGCCACTTTCGCCGAGTGGAAGCAGAAGCGACAGTTGCTGTGTTGTGCGGTGATCGCCGCTGAAGATCGGCGGTGGACGGCGGTTTTGAGGAGCGTCGCGACGCCAACTCGCAGTTGGCGCAAAAGCATGGTTGAGTAAGTGTTTTTCTACTTCTCCTTCGTTTCTGTGGTTGATTCGAGGTTTATTTCTTTGCCAAAAAGTTTATTGACCTGGTGCGTTTTGTGTGGTGGCTTTTTGGATTACTGCAACGTATCGTCATCATCGTCGGATTGAGGATAACGAATCGAGAAATAATTAATAAGGAAGTAGAGACAAGCAACACAGGGCATGCTGACTATTAAGTACTACAAGACAAGCTTGGACAAACAAACAGTAGTTACTATTGAGAAGTGGGAGGAAGTCGGATCGAGCACCGGTTCTGTGAGCGAAATGGCCAAAGTAAACACCTTTTTTCCAATATTTCCTATTAATTACTCTAAAAGTTCCCAATTTCACAGTAATTAAAATATTCGGTGTCTTTTCGCAGCTGATCTGTACTGTGCTGTGCGCATGGTCCCGCTTGCTGAGATTGATTTGTTTTTCTGACTAATAGGCCCCCAAAACCAAAGCTAAAAACTCTATTCGCCACCTACATTCGAGTAGGAGAACTTTGGTGCAAGGTTTTGCGCGATAAGTGCAAAGGGGAGTGAAAACTATTCTAATTTTTTTTAAAAGAAAATTGATCTTTTGGAATAAAATAAAGTTAACAGGAGGTAAGAAATAAAAAGTTCTATCGACTGACTTTTTGATTTTTTCGCTAAGTTGCCTTTTTCATTGAAAATTCTGAGATCCGGATTGAAAACGCGAGAATGAGGTTAAATTGATAATTTTGAAAATCAATCCAATTATAATTTTTCAAGCAGATCTTTGCTTTTATGGTAGAAGTGACTTTAAAAAATAATTGTCCACTTGAATAATCTACATTCTCAATTGATTAGTTATGTTTTGGTTGATTAAAACATTCCCTTATTTTGAATCAGATAATGAACAGGTTAAATCGACCATCACAAAAATATTTTCGTTTATATCAATTAAGCTATTTATTTCTTACCTGAAAATGGTATAATTTGCTTTTAATGTCGATTTTATGATGAAATAAAACAATTTCAAATTTCAAACCAATTGGGTCCTAAAATGAAGCTTAGATTGCTGATATTATTGTTTACAGCGATAAAGCTTATTTTTCTGAGTAAAATTACCCTTTGTACGACCACAAAAAGTTTAAAATGGTTTTTTAAAGCAATTTTGAAAAATTAACCTCGTGGTCCTTCTTGACAGAAAAGCTCCTACTTGACAGCTCGTTCCAAGAGGACCATAGTTGATCCATCGAAAAAATGTTGTCTTGTAAAATTTTTTGTTTGCATTAAAATGAAAAAAAGTGATCAGAAATAGTTTTTAATCGTGTTTTTTACCGTTGTACATAAAAATTGACATAGGGCTTTAGTACCCAATTTACTCGCTGTAGTCTTATAATGAAAACATCACCCCAAGTTTGAGCGCCCTCTAGTGGGGGTTAATTTTGACGTTTGATTGCCTATTGCCAAGCGACAGCACGGGCACCTGTCAAAACAAACAACACGCATAAAACGAGGGACTTGATTTGGCGCCGTACGAGGGATGCACTCCACACACAAATATTGCATTTTTTTAGTAACCAAGAAAAAACAAATTTAGGTAATTTACAGCTTGTACCTTACTTATGGTGACACTGATTTGATGATTTAATTTACGTTGGTATCGAAATTTGTGAGGAAATTCCGATTGTAATAAAATTATAAAATTGCAAAATTAAATTAATTTTGTTCATTTAATGAACAAAATTAAACTAATTTAGTTTTTTTTTTTTGAATAAAATTGAAATTTTCTCGCAAGCTTCGATAGATTTTATATATATTTTGCTGTAAAAAGTGTAGCGAGCAGTAGAAATAAAGATCGCGTATACCTTCGTCAAAGTTTTATTCGAGAGCAGAGTGAATATATTTGACAGAACCGCAAACCGCACGCTAAATGGCAGTTTACTCATTTCGACGGTAACATTTCAAAAGGCATCATGTACACTTTGACACTTTCTGGGTTATTGCATATTCTGAAAGTACTCCTAATAAGCTACCTCTCCACCAAAAATGAGCAAAAGTTACTTCAGTAAAGTCTGTTTAATCATGATTTTAAATAAAGTAACATAAACAAAATATCTGCCATCAGCAGTCCCTGTTTATATAGCCCTGTCAACCTGTCAAACAAAAGGCTACATAAACCTCGTGACGAAAAAAAAGCAACATGAAAAAAGCGCCATGTACATTTGGTGAAGAAAAACGAATCATAGCAAAGCGCCCCCCTCAGTGACAGCAGGGTGATATCGACGTTGGTGATTTCAAACGAAGTTATGTTTGTTTTTCTCAAATAAAATTACGGAAATAATGTTTTATTGAATTTGGATGATCAAGTACACTAGCGTGCCCAGCTCTTTGAGGAAGGTGGGGCAATAATATGGAAGTTTTGAAAAATACGTCATTTGTGGACACCCCCTGACCAAATGTAGAACAAATTTCTGAGGATGGTGGGGCAGTTGCCCCATGTTGCCCCACCCTGTGCACGCTAGTGATCAAGTATCAATAAAAGCAACGTTTTTCATCGTTTGTTATCATTAGAACATCTTATTTTGCTTTTATATTCAAATGGGAATTGAAAATGGATGCTCAACATTCAAATGCGTTTTTCTCAAAACGCATGGTTTATACATGATGCTTTTTGAAATGTTGGCGTCGATTTCTCTTATTTTCTAACCTGCCACAGACAAGTGGGCAATACAATTTGGCAGCTTTCCATACAAAAATTGTATGCAAAGATTCAAAAATCTGTGTCTCGTTATTTGCTAAATTTTGTTAGAATTTTTTTTTTCAAACTGAGATTTTTTTTCTGAAAGCTGGGCAAATGTCCATATTTTTTACCTAGAACCTGTTTTGGACCCAAGTGGTGGTAACGGTGATTTCCTCAATTTTAGAACTTTTTCTCGTGATCGTTCGCTTGAAGAACATTCTTCACTGCCAAAATTTTAGCACTTCAGTCAAAGTTAATTACATTGAATTTGATGTATGAGCAAAATTCAAAACGCGTTTTCATTTTTCGTTTTACAGTAGTTGTTCGGTAAATGGGCTGAGAACGTTGCCCAGTCACCGAATGTTGCTCGTTAACTGGGCTGAACAAAAAATAACGAGGGGACCACCGAAGTACAATATTTTCCAGATGAAATCTAAAAACAAAAGTTACTCAAATTTATTTACAATGCTTACTTTTCATTTACTTTAATTGACGTTGAAATTAAAAAAAAAGTTTGAAAAAAGTATGTTTATTTATTGAATATGATTTTTGCATCCATTAACCCCTCGGTCATTTTGGTTTGTTTTGGTTTTTTGACGTTTGTCTGCTTTTTAACTAGGCTACGGCCCAGTTATCGAGCGCCCAGTTAAACAACGCCCAGTTACCGAACAACTACTGTACTTAACATTTCAGAATTGGCTCCAAATTGGGGCCATAAGTAACCCAACCCAACAGCTTAGAACGGTTTCCCAACTTGCGTGTACGTGTGTTTTTTTTAATTTTTAAATCCCTTTATTCATATTGCTTTATTTTTTGAATTTTTTTTTTCAAAGATTTAAGTTTATAGTTTTTTTTTAATTTTTAATTGATTTTTTTACCTTCTAATTTTTTAATCTCAAGATTTCTTTTTATGATTTTTTTATTTTATTTTTTCAATTTTTAAGGTTTTTTTTTTCATTTTCGAATATTTTAATTCCAATGTCTCTATTTTCTACACCTGAGTTTTGAAATTGTTGATTTTTCAAACTTTGAAATGATCGCGTTTTTAAGTTTCTAAATTTCTGTAGGTTTTTGAATTTTTAAATAAATTCATTTAATTTATAAACTTTGGATGATTTTTTTCAGTTAAGAGGCAGTATTTGTAAATTCTGCTTCTGTGAAATTTTCCGAGGATTCCGAAAATGACAAGGTTGAGACCAAAAAGTGTCGCTATGGGAGCCTACAGGGCAAAAACTAACGTTGTAAAAAGTTTGTTGTAGAAAAATCGAAAAACTATGAGAAAAACTGCGATTGGCCAAAAAGTTAATACCGCAGGCTTATAGTCCATGAAATTACCTATCTTTTGACCTATGGAAGTATGAGTGTTGGAGGCTGTTGCAAAAAGATATTAAGGTTTTAAAAAAATAAATTTTCAACAGTAATTTGCAAAAGCTATGAGAAAAAGTCAAACCGATCCTGGATGTCTATGGCCCATTTTGAAGTGCTTCGAAAGACCTTTCAAATGCATCTACGAGAGTTGGAATTGATAAAGTTTTACGGAAATGCGAGCAATTTTAAGATTTTTTAGGTTTTTTGGACCTCAAACTTCGAAGCCCGTTTTACCCCACATCCCTTTGTCGTAGAGGGCTTATATTTTGCATGAGTTCATCTCATGTATCGAGGTTTTTAAGCGAATATGGCGTTCGAATGGTGAACGCCCGAAATGTCAAAATCACGCAGTGGTACCAACATTACGAAAAAAGTGTGCCATGGCATGACAGCCACATGTTTTTTCTAATGTTGGTGCTACTGCGCGATTTTGACATTTCGGGCGTTCACCATTCGAACGCCATCTTCGCTTAAAAACCTGGATAGACAAACAAACGCTGAAAGTTTCATCCAAATCGGCCGATACGACCTGTTACACATTGGTGAAAAACTCGCTCTTAAACTTTATTGTTTATTTTTTTTTTAAACCTCCTTAATTTTATATCTGAGATTTCTAAAAAATTTCATATTTTTTATTTTTGCATTTTTCAGTTTTTTTTTCAATTATTAAATTTTTGGAATTTTGATTATTTGTATTTTTAAACTAGTTTTCTTCACCTGAATTTTAAAATAGTAGATTTTTCATTTAAATAGTTCTGAATGTTTCAAATATTATTTCAATTTTGAGTTTTTTTTCGAATTTCGAAATGATTGTGTTTTTGAGTTTTGGAGTTTCTAAATTTCTGTGTGTTTTTTTGAATTTGTAAATAAATTCATTAAGTTTATAAATTTTAGATGATTTTTTTAAATTAAATTTTGTTGTTTTGAATTTTTTAGGCTCTTATTTTTTATATCTGAGATTTCCAGTTTTTTTCTCAGTTTTTTTTATTTTTGCATTTCTGAGTTTTTTGTTCACTTATTTTAATTTTGTGGAATTTTAAATATTTGTATTTTTAACTATTTTTTTTATTTCTGAGTTGCAAATATTTCGAATATAGATTTTTGGAAATTAAATCAATGTTTTTTATGTTTTTATTAGGCTGGTTTTTATTCAAAGTTTTATTTTCTTAAACACCCAATTTATTAAATTTTCGATTTTCTTTTACATTTTTAAATTGTTTTTTTTTTTTAATTTCCAGATTTCTGAATATTTTGAATTTTGATAATTTTCATTTGAGTTTTTCGAATTTAGTTTTTTTAAGTTAATATTTTTTTTGTGTTTTTGGAGTTTATATATTTTCGATATTTTTAAAATTTTGAATACTCGTACTTTTACTTTTTGCGAATGTTGCGCCATTTTAATTTGTTTTTATTATTGATTTTTTTTTCTTTCAAAATTCCTAAAAAAACTTTTTTTATTTTGTATGTAATTTTTAAATACATTTGGTTATTTTTTAATGTTTGAACCACATTATTTTGAATTTTATGATTTCTATTTTATATTTTTATGCATTTTAAGAATAGTATTAAGATCCTTTTTTTCTAATTTTCCAAAAAAATAAATTTTGGTAAAAAAATCTTTGGAATTTTTGGATTGTAGACTTTTGTAGACTTACGTGGTGATTATTGCATTCGATCGTAATTTCTCGACTCACGATCGAGATTTCTCTATCGTAATATTACGATCGTAATTTGTCGATAGTAGATTGAGATCATTCGATCGTAATTTCTCGATCTATCATTGACAATTTACGACTAACGATCGAGAAAATCTCGATATGTGTTTTAAAAAATTTAAGTGTACAAAAATTTAAAAAAATCAAAAATTTCAAAATTTTAAAAAAATTCAAAAATTTCAAAAAATTTCTTAATTTTAAAATTTTCCAGAAATTTAAAAATTTCAAAGTTTTTAAAAGTTTCACGAATTTTCAAAAAATTTAAAAATTTTAAAATTTATAAAATTTTAAAAATTTCAAAAATTTAAAAAAAAATATTAATTTTTATAAATGTTTGAAATTGAAATTCCGTTTAAAAAAAAATATTCAAAAAAAGGTATTACAAATAACGATCATAATTTCTCGATCCACAATTCTTCGAATTCTCAACAGTAAAATTACGATCATAATATTACGATCGTATGCAATAATCACCACGTTAATGTTTCGAATAATGATTATTTAAATTTTTATATTATTTTTATGTTTGTGTTTCTGAGTTGATTAGTTTTATTTTTTAATTTTGCATTGTCGTGTTTTTTTTTTTGTTTTGAAATTTTGAAATGATTTGCCATTTTTCAATTTTAAGATTTTTAATTTTTACCCAAATCTCTGAATCTTTGAAATTTTATTTTTGATTTAAATATTTTTTTATGTTTATTAAACGTTGTAAACATTCTTAAGTTTATAATTACATTGTTTTTTTTTTTTAAATTTTTGAACACCTTTATTTGTAACTTTGTGATTTTTATATTTAGCATACTGGATTTATGGAAATATATGATTTTTTTTTATTTCAGAATTTCTGAATGTTTTTAAATTTAATATTTTTTTTTTGCCAGAAAACTAAGTGATTATTTTTATGGCAGTTTCCTCTGTTTTTATTTATTGTGAGCAAAAAACAAAATCCACGTTCATAGTTGAGCCCTGAAAAGTTGATTATCAAGAAAAAAAAAGAATTCCGCTTCCGAATGCTTTTAAAAAATCTGAAATTCGATGAAACAAGATTTTTTTTGACGGATTGCTAATTTATGTAGCATTGATTTCATCAAAATTCTCTGTTCAGTACAATTTTAAGAATTATCTAATGTTTTCATCAAAATACACAATTTCTGTTTACAGCTAGGTTACTTTCTGTTTTAAGAGCAAACTTAGAAATCCAGTGGCTAAATAACAAAGTGCGCAATTTTTATATCTTTCATCATCCATTCGTTCGGAGTTCGGACAATAGAAGGCCACCATTCTAATACGTCCCTGTGCTAAATATGATGCAATTGCCCGGGAGTTGTGCAATTTTCTTAGAACTTTTTAGGTTTTTTCTTTTCTCAATCGCAAATTTGAGGTAAATCACGCATCAATGAATGAACAGTTTTAAAACTCCTCTCAAAAGGTAGTTCACCCTGAATTATTTGTCCCGTTCAATGTCCCCTTGCCGAATTGTTGCCAATTGCAATCGTTCCTTCTTTTATTCTGTGATCCAGTTTTCAAGCCTCCAACAACCGAAACTCATTATTTTTCTCTCTTTTCCTAGCGCGAGAAACTGCAGAACAAAGCGCAGCTGACGCTTAAAGTTACTTCACGGTGAAAGCCATAACCGTTGAAATTGTGCAGTGCGGTGGACCACTTCCCTGGCCAAAACCCTCCTCCACCTTCATCTCTAGTTGGGGAGAGGAAGGTTGCTTGAAAAGTGAAGGTGAACCACATTCAAACTAGCCCAGCTGGTTTCCTCTCTCTCTCGCTGCTTTACGTGACGTCGTGAGGCTTGTCAAACTGGGGGCTCGTCGGCGGTGGACCACGCGGCAGCATTCCGGAATCGACCTCCACCTCAAGCAGGCAAAAAAAAACTAACCTTCGATTTGTCCTCCTTGGCGGCCTTCAGCTTCCGGACGACGTCCCCCTGGGCGGTGATTTCGGCCTGGATGGACTCCTTGTCGGTCATTCCTAGTGCTGTGGAAACGGTGGTCGAATTTCACAATCCGGGCGGCCACTTGGAATCGATTTTGCGTGCTCGCAAAGCCACGAAGCCGCAAACACCTGGCAGGAGCAGGAGGACCACACGCGACAAAAGTCAAAACACGAATGACAGTCAGTCAAAGAAGTTCGCAGCTGACAGCATCACAAAGTGGGGTGCGTTCGCGGAGCTGCGCAAGCTTTGCGTGACTTGCTCAAAAGGTGCAATTTTCGGGCGGGGAAAAGTATTGCAACTCGCACGTGGCGCTTTGAGGTTATGTTTGAAAGATTTCCGGTTTGGGCTAAACTTTCAAAGTAAACCGACTTTTCTTTCAAAAATATGATTCATTTGCATAGAAATTGACTCCGGGAAGACAATACTGCAAATAAATGAACTCAAACCAGCAGCAAAAACAAAAAAACCCAAACAAGTTTTGAAGTTTAAGGCCGACCTTCGTCTAATACGTAGCAGGTAATCCGAAACCACCAATCACGCTGAGAATTTTTCCTGCTATCAGTCTGTTTGCAAATTAGTCATCGTCGAGAACGCCACCGCGTTATCGCGGTCGCCCAAGCTTTGTCGCGATGGGCCAGCAGGTTAGCAGCCTTCCCCAGAAGATCCTGCCGTGCGACACGGTCGACTCGCTGCAGTTCGAGATCAAAAAGCAGGCCCAGATCTTCTCGGAAATCGGCAGCCTCAGCTACGAGGACTTCCAGAAGTGTCTCGCCGATTTGAACAGCCTGTGAGTGTAGTCCCACGCCATTAGGCTCAAATAGGCACAATATTTAACCAAATCTCACCCGCCCCACAGGTCGCGCAAATGCCTCGACCCCAGCGGAAAGCAGCTCGTGTTCGCCGTCAAGCGCGGCACCGACAGCAGCGTCCTCTGGAAGGGCACGGTGCGCATCGCCTGCGTCAAGATCGACCCGTCCACCAAAAAGATCGAGTGCTACAAGCTGCTCAACCTCAAGCAATTCCTCCAAGTGTTCCGCACCTTCCAAACCAACCTGCACGCGATGGTCACCGTCGAAACGCAACGCATCCGCAGCGCCACCAACAGCCCCACCCACTCTTCGACGACCACCTCCACCGGTGGTCCCAACAGCGGCGCCTCCAGCTGTGCCGGCTCCTTCGACAAGCCCGACCTGGGCGCTAGTCCCACGTCCCAAAGCTCACCCCAACCCCCCTTCCCCCTCTTTCCCCCCAACCCGACCGCATCGATCCTGATGGAACACGTCAACAACATCGCCTCGGGCGGATCGGTCGGCGGCTCCAGCTTTTCAGACCTGTCGGGCGCCGCCGAACCGGACTGCAACGAGTGCTGCATCTGTCTGGAGCGGAAACCGGAAGTGTCGCTGCCGTGCGCGCACAGCTACTGCACACCCTGCATCGAGCAGTGGAACATCCACCAGAAAAAGTGTCCCATCTGCGACGAGGAGCTGGCCAGCACCGACGACACCTGGGTGCTGTCGGAGATGCCGGAGGCGGAGGAAATCAGCGAGGAGATTTGCGCCACGCTGATGAAGCTGTCCGTGGATAAGTAGGCCGCGGTTTGATGGGGCGGATAATCAGTTTCACAACCGAAAAAAAAACGATCTCTAGATCATCCCGTTGATTGGCTGTTTGGTAGTTGGTAGAAATAAGAATTTTGACAAAGGATGGCTGAAAAAAAAGGTCGTTTCTGAAATTGTTGTTTGAGCATCGGAAGCTGTGAGGATGAGTTTTATTCTATTGTGTGGTACTTATGGATTTTTAATAGATGATTCCTCGCAGTTTGGGCCAGATTGGTAGCAGCAAGCAAACAAACATGTAAGCTGGTAAGAATACAAAAATCTGTAATAAATGTTATGACTATTATATTCCATTAAATATATTACGCCTACCGTTATGATATTGTAATGTCACCTATTAGTACATATATTTGAACATACTTTGAAATAAATATTTGCCTAAAAGAAATATGTTTTGTTTCGTCATACGTAATAACTTATTGTCGATGTCCACGATTTAGAAAAGGAATAATCTTACATATTTCAACAACAACCAACAAAACTAAAAAAATCTTTCGCAACCAACCAACAAAATAAAAATTCCAAAATTGTAAATTCCAAAAAAATAAAGTTCTTAAGTTCCAAAAACTCTAAAATTCTAAAATTTTAAAATTCTGAAATTTTGAAATTCTTAATTTCTAAAATTCTAAAATTCTGAAATTCTAAAATTTTTAAATTCTTAAATTTTGAAATTGCAAAATTCTAAAGTTCTCAAATACTAAGCTTTTCATTCCCAACAATAATTCCATCAATTTAAGCTTAATTTCAGGTACAAATTGTTAAAAAACTAAATTCTTAAATTTTTATTCTGAAATTATTAGATTCTTAAATGTTTTAATTGAATAATTCTTAAATGCCACCTTAAGTCAGACATTTTTGAAATCATATTTCAAGTTAGAAAAATATTCTTTAAAAAATATATGTCAACATATTTTCACTTTATGTAATCTATAATTTCTTAGAACTTTCCAATTGCACCTTGTAGCATTATTAAATATTTGAATTTATGATGTTCTGAACTTTCCAAAATTTCATATTATGCTAGATATTATATTTTGAAATAGAGAGGCCGTTGCAAATATTTTTCAAAGTTTATATCGCTCCCCCTTCAAAATTGGTCCGAAAAATCAGGGGACAACAAATATTTTTTTTTAATTTCAAAATTGTAATGAAAATAAAAGTTAAATCAACTAAAAACAATATAAACGCATTTTTCTGCATTGATAATCATATTTAGCATGTTTGGGCTGGATTAAACATACCGTAAACTGGGGTGACTTTGATAGCCCGGGGTGACATTGATAGAAATTTGATTTGGCCATTTTGATACATCCAATGTAACAGTCACATTTTCGCATATATGTTCGATAATAAGCTACACTCAAACCCCGATGGTTTGACACCAACTGTTGTCAAACGAACGGGGTCACGTTTTAGTTTGACACCCCTTTTACACGTAGTTCACACAAACTACCAAACGTTTGTTTTGATAGTGTGCGTGAGCGCCGTGTAAAAAGTGACAGTTCGTCACTTTTTAGTTTGACTTTGACCAACCAACGGGGTACAAACTAAAAAAGTGTCAAACGAAAAAGTGACCAACCACCGGGGGTTGAGTGTACTAAGCAGAGTGCAATTTTAATTTGATGTACAAGTTGTTTTTTTTTTAATGATAATGCTCGTACGTAATCACATTTTTGATAAAAAAAAATATCATGTAGGTATCGCTGTATATGTTCGAAAAACCTAAAACATTTTTTGTCTCTATTTTAGGTCTATTGCTTCTAGGATCCGACCTTTAATGTGCATATGTTCGTCCTACCGTTTGATTGGTTGAAATCTCGAAGCACGTGGCGAACTTTTTTGACGTACGGTTCAGCGTGGGTTCAGCCCATGTTTCGTAAATATATCAAAGCTCTCCGATATGGGCAAAGCAACTTTAATCAGTTATTTTATTGATTTGGTGGCAGTTTAGTGATTGTTTTTGCAATCGGATTGTGCAACCGGCATCATTCTCAAGAGAGCTATCTACGTGCGCATGTATTGCGTGTACGTACACGATGGATTTTTAGGTTGAAATTTGTGGTTGCCAGCAAAAACAAATGGTAAGCTAGTGTGCGTGAGATCGGGCTTAGATAACTCTAGTGACAGATTCGTGCCCAGGTTCGGCGAAATGAACAATTTCGTTGAATTAATTATGGTAGATCCAAAATAGGTACTAGGCCCAAAACAGGGACAAATACCGTACTAGTTTTTATTTTTGTCTAAATAACAGATTTTTTGAATCAGAGTTTTTGTTTTTGAATATTTTCACGTTAAGAATTATATTTGTTTTTATCTTTTGAATTTTAGGTTTTCTGAATTTTCCATGTTATAGATTTTTTTAATTTTCAATGTTGTGTACGTGGTTTTTTATTTTGTTTTAGGTAATTTTTGATATAAATTCACGGCGTGTTTCCTAGAACAACCTTATCAGGAAAAAATAGTAATCGCCACTTTCAAATGTGTCTTATAGGAAATTTTCTCAGCTTTCCAATGCTTCTAAGAGCAAAATGAGATATCTCTATTTTAAGTTTTTTGGTTTTAAATTCCTTTATTATTTATTGCAAACTTTATACTAACAGTTCAGAAAACTTATCAAATGATGTGTTTCATGAGTCATTTACTCATCAAAATGTTTGCACATTTTGATGAGTAAGTCAAGAAATTACTTTGTAGAAGGTTGCAAACCGCTAAACATTTTGAAAATTATTTTTTGTCTAAGTTTTTGAATATATGGGATTTATTCAGAAATTAAAATCATAAAGCAGTGTAAAAATGTATTTCTTACAAGAATTACATATTTTTTGTGTACAAATATCACGTGTCTACTCTGATTCAGCTTGTTCAACCGAAACTTTGGCAGGTTTGTGATTGTTAATGGTATTATTGAATTTTAATGAATAAATTTGATATTTTCTTAAGCAAACATTAACCAGGAACATAAATAAAAATATGATTTGAAATCGAAAATGTACTACACATTACTGTAGCAAGCTTCAAATGTCATATTTTCATGAGTATAAAATAAAAATAAAATTTTATAAAATGTTTTCTGTAGAAAATGCACTTACAGTAGCAATAAAACTCGAGTCTTCCAATTCAGAATTCTGAAAAAACCGTCACAAACATTTATTTTTGTTTGAACAAAAATTAAATAATATTTCAACAAAAGAAAAATCTAACAGAAACTTTCTTTCCAAACTATTTGAACAAAAATCAAGACATATATATATTTTTTTTTAGATGAGATTGAAGATGAGAGTTTTATAAACTTCTAAAATATTGCTAATTCCTTGATCATTTAATACAAAAAAAACTGAAACAATCATTTCATACTAATGAAAAGTTTTTCTCCTAAAGCTAGCAACAGTAATTTGCAGTACAATTTCGAGTATAAAACATGTTTTGTATCCATGCAACTAGTTAGTGTTTGATTAAGGAAATATGATATTTATTCAAAAATGTCTTGTAATACCCTATCAATCTCAAACCTGTAGAAATTTCGGTTGTATCAGCTAATTCCAAGCTGAATCAGAGCAGACCGGTGTTATTTGTACACAACAATTATGTTATAATCTATTTGTTCTTGTAAAAATAATATTTCAATACGGTTTTATTACTTTATTATTTGAATAAATCCCACATATTCAAAAATTCGGTTAAAACTTAATTTTCAAAATGTTTAGCGGTTTGCAACTTTCTACAAAGTTGTTTCTTGTCTTATTTTGCACATTTTGGTCAGCAAAATACACACGAAACACATCATTTGATAAGTTTCCTGGGCTGTTATTTAAAAGTTACCAATAAATGATCAAGGATTTTTAAAGAAAAAACTTAAAAAGGAGATATCTCAGAAATTTCCCGATGAAACATTTCGCTCTTAGAAGCATTGGAAAGCTGAGAAAATTTCCTATAAGGCACTTTTGAAAGTAGTGATGACTATTTTTTCTCCTTAAGGTTGCCCAGAAAACACGCCGTGAAATTTATTTAAACAAAATTTCTGTATTTTTTTTTATTTTTGGTTTTAATTTTCTGCCAGTGAATTTAATGACATTCATACTAGGGTTTTGTCCTAGGTTTTGCCCAGTCACGACGTTCTAGCAGGATTCTAACAGAGTTCTTACAGAGCTGGATATTCTTACAGCATTCTAGCAGAAATGTTCCACCGTTCTAGCAGGATTCTAACAGAACCAACTCTGCTAGAATATTTCGTGACTGGGTGTCATTAGTTTTTAATGTTATTTTTTTTTTTTTGCCTTTTTATATTAAGGTTAAAAATGTAAGTATTATTTAGGATTTTTTTAATGTAATTTGATAATGGTGATGAACGATTGTAAATTTTTTGAAACGTTTTAAAATTTAAGTCGCACGAAAAAAAATCTTTCCTTTCCTTCACCTTCCAGAACATTCCATCAACCTATCACCCTATCTGCCTTGTCAACAAACCGCTCCGCGAACGCACCCCACCCGACACGCACACCATCAACACTCGATGCTGTCAGCGCATCCGTACACGCCAGACAGCTGTCACATTCCACACCAACGAAAAAAAAAGAAAAACTTCGTTCAGTGACAATCGTCCCCTTTCTCGTTATGGCTCTTCGTTTTTCCGTCTGAATCCGAGGAAAACACTAATTTCGCGTAGGAATCTGTGTGGAATCGACGTTCCACCATGGACTTTGGCAAGCTGCTGAGCGTAGCTCAGCGCAATGCGGCCTCCTCGACCAGCAGCGAACCCAAGGCTGAGGTGAGTGTTGCTTCTTCTTGGTTGGTTCCCTGCGGGAACTTCCGGCCAACATATGCTAATCGTTTTTGGTTTTTGCCAGTCCCGCTACTACCCGGCCAAGTTTGCGCCGCCCAAGAAGGAGTCCAAGGACAAGAAGCTGTCGGCGAACATCCAGAAGTTTCTGGCCAAGCGGGAGCAGGAGGAGCGCCAGAAGGAGGAGGAGGCCCGCCGGAAGCGGGAGGAGCTGAACGCGAAGCGTGATCCGAAGGCGAAGCGGAAGATCGAGAAAATGCTGAAGGTGATCCGGTCGGCGAACAAGTCGGTGCTGGACGACGCGATCGACACGCAGGACACGGCCGTGACGCTGCAGGGCCCGGAACAGCCGGACGAGGACGATTACGGGTACACGTCGAACGTGGCGTCCGCGATCTACCAGCAGCTGATGGACAAGTACAAGGCGACGCCGGAGGAGAAGAAGTTCAAGGACGGGGAGAAGCGGACCATGTCGAAGGAGGAGATGCAAAAGGCGAAGGCGCGGGTGAAAGACGCGTTGAACCGGGTTCAGGAGGAGGAGAATGCTCCGAGGACGAGGAAGAGAAAGGATGGGACTGGGGGGGAGGGGAGTACGAGGGAGGAGACGGCCGGAAGTAGCAAGAAGGTTGTGGGTCCGGATCGGTACGATCCGGAGGAGGAGCGAAAGAAGGAAGCGGAAGCAAAGGCGAAAGAGGAAGCCGCGAAGAAGAAGGCGAAACGACCGCAGGGACCTCCTCCGCCGGATTTCGCCACGCTGCTCAAGCTGGCCGAGCAGAAGCAGATGGAACCGGTCAAGCTGGAGACGCCGCTGGATACGTTGGAGAAGAAGAAGAAGGAACCGGAACGGTTGATGACCAAGAAGGAGAAGAAAGAGTACGAGGAGCGGATGGCTTACTTGGAGGAGAAGAAGATCCGGGACCGGATACGGAACGATCCGAAGCTGTCGGAGAAGGAGAAACAGATCAAGCTGGCAAGGTATGACGCGATGAAGTCCGGGAAGGCGCCACCGGCGCCGTCCGCGACCTCAACTGGCGCGGCCAAACCCGTCAACGTGATGGCCCCGAACGGCCGCATTCCGAAGCTCAACTCCGGCATGGACAAACCAGCTGCCACGGTCACTTCCACCAGCAAACCCGCGCTCAAGCCACCAACTTCAGCTTCATCTTCAAAACCGGAAGAGCGACGTCCGAGCGCTCCCTCGAAACCCGTTGACCCCGCCCGAAGCAAGCTGGAAGCAGCGCTCACCTCCAAGAAGCCAACCTCTTCAACGCCCTCGAAACCCACCCCGACGCCCTCTTCAAGCGCCGCCAAGAAGCCAATCTCAAGCGCCACTTCCGGCAAGCCCTCGACATCGTCGTCGTCATCCGCCAAAGTGGCCCCACCCGCCTCCAACGGCCAACCCAAATCTCGACCATTCCCCCCGGCGGACGTCCAACGGACGCGCCAATTCCCCCTACCGGACGTCCAGCGCAAACGACCCGGCCCTCCCCCGTCATCCTCCTCTTCCTCCCAGTTCAAGAAGCGCCGCCCCGTCATCGAGGACTCCGACTCCGAGTACGACTCCGAGATGGACGACTTTATCGACGACGAGGGCGCCGAGGAAGATATTTCCTCCCACATTCGGGCCATCTTCGGCTACGACAAGAGCCGCTACCGGGACGAGGACTTTGACGACCGCACGATGGAGTCCAACTTTGCGCAGGTGCAGCGCGAGGAGTACATCAGCAAGAAGATTGGCCTGCAGGAGGACCTCGAGGACATGCGGCTCGAGGAGGAGGAGAAGCGGCAGAAGGCACTGGCGAAGAAGAAGGCGGCGGCGGCGGCCAAGGGGAGCGGTGGTAAGAGGAAGTGAGGGGGAGGTTAAAGATTTTTGTTTTTCTTTTTTGGAATTTATTTTATGACGGTTTATTTATTTTAATTTACTTATTTGCCTTCTTATGCATTATTACTATATTGATAACACGCAAGTTTACTCTTTTTTTACATATATATTAAACAATATCAAAAACTCAAGTGCAAAGCGAAGAACAAGTGCCGGGCGAGTCCTTTTGCGAAACAAGTTGACACGAAAAACACACACAAAAAAGCGTAAATTAATTGTGCGAAACAAATGTAGTTGCCAGCAATGTGTACGATGATTGCTTGAAATGTAGTAAAAAGACGAAAAATAAAATTATATATTGAGGATAAACAGTTTTCCATTGGATAACAAGTTGTTTTTGTAGTTTGACGAATTGAGAAAAACAAAAAGTCAAAATTACTTATTTTCCCTGTTGTGTGTGCAGTGCGTGCGCGAGGTACCTCAGCTGGACCGACAAGCCCCTTCCCTAAAGAACGCGTGCATCAAACGTTATTCAGGACCAAGGTTCGCTAGCGTGACAAAGCAAGACCAGGGGAAGAGGGAGGGAGGGGTGGTTCGTGACGACACGCTAGGTTATTTTTGACAACTGTTACGACTTTTTCCCGACATTAACCGGCTCCTAGGCCCGTTAATCGTTGATTTCACCATTCTGATCGTACGCGGCTTTGAAATCTGGTTCTCTCGACATTTTTGGAGAATTTGACGTAACCAAAATATTGGGTACATCGTCGATCTCCCCGCTACGAATCCGGCTTGGTACGGCCCAACAACATCCTTTACTCGTTCCAACAGACCTTTGTAGACCGAGTTCTCACATTCCAACTTGTCCCCCCTGTTTATAGATCGGGCCTATTACGCCCTCTTTCCACTCCTCCGGTAGCTGTTCTATGTTCCAGATCTTGACTATCAGTTGGTGCAGACAGGTCGCCTGATGAGTTCGATTCCGATACCATCCATACCAGCTGCCTTGTTGTTCTTCAGCTTCTTGATGGCATTCCTAGTGGCATTCTCAACTTTCCTAATTTCCAAACTGACGTAGTTTTCCCCGACGTCAAAGTGCTGCTTCCACATTTCGATCACCTCACGCTCGTCCGTCAAGATTCCCCCGTCCCATTTCCCGGCAAATTTTGGCTCCCCTTCCAAGGAAGGAAATCGATGAAAATGTGATGTGTGGGCACGTTGTGCTCACGAAATTTCTCGAGGATTTGTCGGAGACAGAATATTTTGGTTCGTGGTAGCCGCGTCACGATTTGATTTTCACGCGAGCTGTCACTGTCAAATTTCCAACCAAAACCGAGTCGGCGTCATTTGTGTTTTTGACGTAGATGTCAAACTTGACAAACAGAGAATCCGATCTCGAATCCGATTGTTTTGCCAACTCTCGATCAATCGCATTTTTCGTGTAAGTTAATCGTTAACTCCAAAACAAATTAAACTGTGCATAATTGACAAAGGGAGCGCGTGGTCGTAAAAAATATTCGGAGTGAAAAGTGATTTTTTTGTGTGTGCCTTTTGTTTCGCATTTTTGTCGTGTATTGTGCGTGTATTGCTGCGAGGAGATTTGAAATTTGCTCGCGTTATCTAAATTGTAGAAACAGTAAGAATATACTGATAAGTCCAGCCCATAGCACTGATGCTCGGTTGGCACGCGTTCGATTAAAAAAACTTTCTAAATCATCACTAGTTTATCTTTCCGCAGCCGGCTGCCTAAGATTTAAAATTTTCAACCGATAAACAAAATGCTCATGGTCACATCACTGCCACTCGTGAATCCTGACCTCATACCCATCTACTAACCCCCTCAAAACTCATGTGATACTTTGTCGGAGAAGCAGTCGATTGGGCGGTCTCTATCACTCAAGTATCGGACTAACATTCCCATCCACTTCCCCGTGACTCTACCACTGGTCGTGGCCGGCGCCGGTATTGATCAGCATGATAGGGGCCTTTGAGAAGTTGCGAAGCGAGGAAAGAAAGCACCCACTCATCTTCCACGGCTCGTGGATGTAACTTCTGGAGGTCCTGGTCAATAACGGAGTAGCAACTGCGGGTGGGCACCTATGCTTATTTATGCTTAACTCCAAAACAAATTAAACTTCGCGTTCGACCAATTCTCATCACTTTTGCCGTTTTCCGCTATTGAATCAACATTTTGAGATCTATCAATAATGGAGAGCTCACTTTTATTTGAGCTATTCGTGAAATTTTTTGAAACTTTTAAATTTTGTAAAATAAAAAAAAATAAATTGATTCATTTTAATTTATAAAATTTATAAAAAAATGATATTTTTGGTTTTTTTAATGTTTTAAAATTTTTGAAATGTTTCGTACTTAAAAAAATATTAATTTTTTTTTTAAATTTTAGTTTCTAAGTTTCTGAATAATTTAATTTTTTTTATTTAATTTTTTAATTTTTGAAATTTTTTGAAGCTTCAAAATTTTGTAAAATTAAAAAAAATTATAAAATTTTTATAATTTATGAAGCTTATGAAATTTACGAAATTTGTAATAATTTTGAAATTTTTAAAATCTTCAAAAAAAATTTTTTTGAATTTTTTATTTTTGAAATTTTATATTTTTTTAAATTTTTAAATTTTTTAAAATTTTTAAAAAAATTAATTTTCCTGAAATTTTTAAAAATTTTAATTTCTCTGAAATTTTTAAAAATTTTAATTTTTCTGAAATTTAAAAAAAAAATTGATTTGAATTTTTTTTAATTGAATTTATTTACTTTTTAAGGCAGGAAAAGCCACCGAAGCCTCGACCGAAGCAGTGGCACCAAAACCCATTAATACTTTGGAATAGTCAAAAACACTTTAAGAAAGCTGTAATTCGTGATCAAAGTACATACTGATAGGCCGATAATAGAAATAGGCTGAGAAAGGGTATAGTTCCCCTATTTGTTGTTTTTATTTTTGTTTAAAATTTTTGAAGTTTATTATTTTATTTTGAAGTTTATTATTTTTATTTTATTATTTTTTTCTTTTAAAATCACTAAAATTGAAATTGAGGAGCGGCCGTGGCTGACTGGTTACGGTGTTCGTTTTGTAAGCGAATGGTTCTGGGTTCGATTCCCATCTGCTCCCAACGAGAAAGTTATGAACACACAAATTTGAAATGATGAATATGAACGAAAAATCAAAGTCGCTCGAGGTGGGGTTCGATCCCTCGTCCTTTGGGTTGGTAAGCAAAAATGCTAACCACTAGGCCATGACGACTTGGTAAGCTTGGACTGGAATTAGGAATACTGTTACAGGGAGCGAGTTGTGGCGCTATAACCACGGAAAATAGTGTCCAGGGCATTCGTGGAAATACAATGTCCCATCCCAGAGGGTCCCGGAGTACCAAACCTTCTTAGCATGGTGCTCCCAACGAATACAATCAAATCTCGGAGCGTATGGTGGTGTGTCCCCACGCTTCTTCCTCCCCTGTCGATTCAAAATTGTGTTGTTGTTCGAACACTCAGTGCTCAAACTCAACCCAATTACGAATCATCTCTGCGGTACGGCTTTACGCAGTAGGCCTGGCCGCTTTAACGCTTGTGATGTTTCAATGCATTCTAGTGCAATGGCGCACTACAAATGTTAATAAATGACAAGAAGAGTGCTAGGCGTCATCTAACCTAAGGCACTCTCCAGGATCCCTTCGAAAGATTGGCTGCGCTAGGGTCTGATTAGATTAGATTAGATTAGAAATCACTAAAATTGAAATTGATGAAATTTATAAAATGTATACAATTTTTAAATTATGAAAAATTTTACCATTTTTTTTTTACTTTTTCAAATCCCTGTATTTATAAAAAAAAATCAAAAACAATTATTTTTTAATTTGAATTTTTTAAGTTTTTAAATATTTGATTTTTTTTAATTTTTTTTAAACGTTTAAACCGAGGTTTAAACTTTTGATCTTTTTTTAAATTTTTGAAATTCTTTGAAACTTTTAAACTTTAAATTTTTTAAATAGAAAAAAATAATAACTTGATTTTTTCAATTTATGAAATTTTTTAAATTTATGAAATTTATAAAACTTATAGAAAAATGATATTTTAGATTTTTTTTAAATGTAACTATCTTATATTTAAAAAAATAAGAATTTAAAAAAAAATTAAGGTTTCTGAGCACTTGAAATTTTTTATTTTTGAAACTTTTAAATTTATGATATTTTGAAATGTTTTTTTTTTCAAACTTTATTTTTTGATGATACTTATGAAATTTATTAAATTTTTAATAATTTTGAAATCTTGAAGCATCAGGTAATCTTGGAGCATCAGGTAAACAGCGTCGTACAAAAATCCTACAACACGCTGCGAACCTTCCGCCGTTTTGCTGGTGTGCTTTCGAGGCCAACACGGCGCAAGCTGGTTCAGGCGGTAGTGGTGCCGTTTTTCACTTACTGTGACATCGTGTACTATCACGGACTGTCGGTAGCGCTCAAGAACCAACTGCACCGGTGCTACAAGTCTGCAGTACGCTTCGTGTACAACCTGCGACGCCGTGACACTACAGCAGATGTACGGCACACCATCCTCGGACACGACTTGCCTGTGAACTACCACTTCCGGACCTGCTGCTTTATGCGGCGGGGCTATAACAACGATCTGCCAGAGTACATTCTAGATCACCTTGTCCACGGCCAGCAGCAACGAACGCGATCGCTGATTGTCCCGCAGCACACGACGTCAAGTGGGAAAAGTGTGCTAATTGCTGGGATCTCAAGCTGGAACAATCTACCAACAGAAGTTAAGGTCAAACCAACTTTATCAGCATTCAAAAGTTCTTTGAGAAGTCATTTACAAAACTAGATCTAGGTGTTAATTTGTTTCGTTTATTTTGGATCTAAAGTAATCATCACAACGTCCTTCCTTAACCTGATAAAAAGTGTTATACTAACAGGCTATCGTTTCCAATAAATTACAAATTACAATTACAATTACAAATTTTGTAAAATCTTTAAAATTTGTTTTTTTTTTTATTTTTATTTTTTTCAGATTTTAAATGCTTTGTTATTTTTAAAATTTTAAAAAAAAATTGAAGAAGAAGAAGAAAAATTGATAGAATTGATTTTTTTAACATGAATATATTTACTTTTTTAAGGCAGGAAAAGCCACCAAAGCAGTGGCACTAAAAACCTACTTCCTTTTGTGTTCATTCCTTTGTGGACCATCATTTAACTCCGCCTGTAATGATGAATCTTGATGACAAACTGAACTTCAGCTACAACCATAAGTGGTTGTAACCAAAGGGAAGAGAAACTACCTACCAGAAAGGATTACAACTACGTTCGGGATTTCCTGAACAACACAAAGATTGAATACTACAGCCATGACGATCTAGGTAAACGCCAGATGCAACAGGTCCTCCGAGGCCTGTACGACATGGATGTGAGTGTGCTGAAAGAAGAGCTCAAAACTCTTAAGTTAAACGTGATCGAAGTCTTCAAGATGACGAGGCACAACAAGGACATCAAGTATCGTGATCAACTGTACCTGGTTCATCTCGAGAAAGGATCGACAACGCCGTCTGAGCTGAAAGCAGTTCGGGCAATTGGGTCCTAAAATGAAGCTTAGATTGCTAGTATTATTGTTTACAGCGATAAAGCTTATTTTTCTTAGTAAAATGACCCTTTGTACGACCACAAAGAGTTTAAAATGGATTTTTAAATCAATTTCGAAAAATTAACCTCGCGGTCCTTCTTGACAGAAAAGCTCCTTCTTGACAGCTCGTTCCAAGGGGACCATAGTTGATCCATCGAAAAAATGTTGTCTTGTCAAAAAAAAAATTTGCATTAAAATGAAAAAAAGTGATCAGAAATGGTTTTTAATCGTGTTTTTTACCGTTGTACATAAAAATTGACATAGGGCTTTAGCCGAGGCTTTAGCACCCAATTGGGTCCTAAAATGAAGCTTAGATTGCTGAAATTATTGTTTACAGCGTTAAAGCTTATTTTTCTGAGTACAATGACCCTTTGTACGAGCACAAAGAGTTTAAAATGGATTTTTAAATCAATTTTGAAAAATTAACCTCGCGGTCCTTCTTGACAGAAAAGCTCCTACTTGACAGCTCGTTCCAAGGGGACCATAGTTGATCCATCGGAAAAATGTTGTCTTGTCAAAAAAAATTTTTGCATTAAAATGAAAAAAAGTGATCAGAAATGGTTTTTTATCGTGTTTTTTACCGTTGTACATAAAAATTGACATAGGGCTTTAGTACCCAATTGGGTCAACATTTTTTCGATGGATCAACTATGGTCCCCTTGGAACGAGCTGTCAAGTAGGAGCTTTTCTGTCAAGAAGGATCGCGAGGTTAATTTTTCAAAATTGATTTAAAAATCCATTTTAAACTCTTTGTGGTTGAACAAAGGGTCATAGTACTCAGAAAAATAAGCTTTATCGCTGTAAACAATAATATCAGCAATCTAAGCTTCATTTTAGGACCCAATTTTCAACATCATCGTGACTTGGGAACGTTATCGTCCAGTGCATTGAGACGTGACACAATGTTCGAACTGCTTACAGTTAGGACATGGTGGAAGGAACTGTTTCATCAAGAGTCGTTGTGCTACCTGCGGAGGTGAGCACAAAACTCAAGCTTGCGAAACAATCAACGAGAACATCTGTTTTATTTGGTAGTCAATTAAAACAAGTTTGATTAACTTAACAAACTAACGTTTATTGACACGACTGTACTGCTCGGCACTCGGATACAGAATGAATGAAAAGTGAGAAAGAAAGAGAAAGCGCGCGTGAATGAATGACGTTTGTAGGGAGTGTCCATAAACTACGAAACTATGGCATGGTAATAAATAACGTAATACAACATCTTCCCTGTTTTATCAAAAAGAAAACTAAATAGAACTGTGCTTGAGAATGAGGTTAATGTGTAACTAAAAATAAAGACCTAAAACTAAACCACAAAATGCTGGATGTTTCTGAAGACCACTGGAGCTTGTTCGGATGATGTGTGACTGCTAGAGGCATAAAGCTTGACTGGTATCGAGATTTGATGGGTTACCTTGGGCGTGTTGGGTTCATTACGTGGATCCGGACTCACCAAGTCTCGAAAACTTCGTGTAGCGGCCAAGACCACAGCTAGCACCATTCGTGCTTCGCCGTGCGCGGACTGGATCATCCGTCTGCGTCTGCCGCGGGCCGCCTGTCGTACAATCACAGCGGTATCTCACGTGGCGCGTTCTTGTTGGTTAACGATCTTGCCCGGCAACGCAACCTGCACACTGAGCCTCAATGCGGCAGATGCTGCGCTTGGTAGAAACCGGCATGTTGACGCGAGTCATTTTGCCGAACTCTAAGAAGCCCAAAGTGCGACACACGTGCGCAGATAGCAACGGACCTTGCTCAACATCGACCACTTGTAGGACTAGGTTGTACTTACGGCCGTATTGTCGACAACGGATAGTCGTCTGACCGATCACAGGAATTTCGCCGCCACCAAAGCCATGAAGGCGGTACTTCGACGGTTGAAGATCACTGTGGGCTTTCCCGGTCATCCGCTGTAACCAACTGTGTCCCACGAGGCTGGCGTTTGCCCCTGTATCCAATTCGCACTGAACTGACTGCCACTTTCCAGCGATGCACATGTCTAGATTAGGTTCAACATGCCCACCACTTCCATCGGAAACTTTTCCGATTGTTGCACTTTCGCTGCTCGTCGACTCCGTCTCCGTCAAGTCACCGTCGGTACTGCTATCCACAAGCACTTTCTGCACACGAGACTTCCGCTTTAGCTTCTTCCGACGCTCTGCCTTGCACACTGCCTCAAAATGGTTCTTTCCGCCACAACGATAGCACCGCTTGCCGAACGCTGGACAACTGCCTTTCGTGAAGTCATGCATTTCGCCACAAAACTTGCACTTTTTTGCATGCTTCTTCACTTTGTTCACGCTTGCATTTCGTTGCTCGGAAATCGGGTGCTGCTCGGCAATTTCCTCCGCGCGGCAAAAATCAACTGCTTGTGCCTCCGTCAGATTCTGCATCGTCAACAGCTTCGTGCGCAGCTTCGACCATTTGATCGACGTAACGAGCTTGTACTTCAGCAAATCTTCTTCCAGGACTCCAAACTTACACACCTTCGCTTGTGACTTCAATCGACACAAGTAGTCATCGATTCTTTCCTCCATCCCCTGAGACAGCGAGAAGAAATCAAACCAATCGATGAACTTGTTCCGCTCACGTACAACTTTCCGCTTGATCGCCGCCAATGCCAGCTTCGGGTCCTTCTTCTCCACGGCGGTCAGTTCGATGTTGAAATACTTCTTTAAAGCCTCCGTTCCAACCACCGACAGCAGGATGCTGGTTTTCTGCTCGTTTTGAGCCTCTGGCCACTTGTCCATCCCAACTGCACTGGCGTAATACTTCCAACTTTCTTCGAAAAAATCGAAGTTTCTCTCCATGTCTCCATCCAGTTCCAGCGGAGGCGGAAGAGGAACCGATGCCACTGCCGCCGGTCTTTCTACAGGCGCAGCCGGCGCCTTCTTCAACGATCCAATCATCTCCTGGAACTTGAGCATGAGCATGAGCATGGTTGACTGCCAATGAGCTGCTACTCCGTTATTGACAGATCAGCTGAAGTTAAACAATGAATCAAAAATGATCAGTGGGAGCCAACCATTCGTTCACTGTTTAACCCCTGAAGACCCCGACTTTATTAGTCAATACCGGCGCCCTCCCAAGAAGCCTGCAGTTCAACAAAAGGGAGGAATGTTAGTCCGATAGTTGAAGTTGCAGACTCATCAAGCACATAGTTTTTCGCTATATACTTGTTGATACCGCTTGAGACCGTTGAATCCACAGCATCTCCTTCAAGCATCACGTGATTTTTTTTTTTTTGGGGTTAGTAGGATAAGGTATTGGCTTTTCGATGCCTCCCGAGCTACGATGCTATGGGGAGGACTTTCATAACAAACCCGTCGGCGAGCCTTCCGAGCAACGATGCTATGGGAAGGTCTTTCTAATTAGCACACCAAAACACTCGCGCACAGGTATTTAAATACTGAATAAATGTAATTTTTCATCACGATTACCCAGACGACATTGATGATATAGGAAGAACTTTTTTACAGTCATTTACAGTAATACTTAAACTTATTTTAATGCAACAATTCACACGACGTCGTGCCTCCCGATCAACGATGATATAGGAAGGACTTGAGCAAGCCAATCAGGATGAAACACGAAATAAAATTCTTTTCTTTTCACACACAATGCCACATAATTGACCGCGCGTCACCACCCAACAAATTGAACTGATTTTCTTTTGCTTGTGGGCAAGCCAACCAGGATGAAACACGAAATAAAATTCTTTTCTTTTCACACACAATGCCACATAGTTGACCGCGCGTCACCACCCAACAAATTGAACTGATTTTTTTCTGCTTGTGGGCAAGCCAACCAGGATGAAACACGAAATAAAATTCTCTTCTTTTCACACACAATGCCACATAATTGACCGCGCGTCACCACCCAACTAATTGAACTCGATCCAATCATCTTCTGGAACTTTCCCATAAACTCGGCAAACTGCTTTGAATCCATTTTGTGGGAAAACACTTCGCCTCGACACGACGTTAAAGAAAAATATGTCGCTGGACAGGATCAAACAAGTTCGCTCTTCACTGCGCAACTGCTTCGCGATCACTTCCGCTGATGATTTTCTTCGTCGCTCGATCGAACTTTTCCTCGCCGAACACTTTCCGCGATTTCAAATGACGCCGGAAATCACCTTTAGTCCACGAGTGCTTCTGACACCATGTTTTATTTGGTAGTCAATTAAAACAAGTTTGATTAACTTAACAAACTAACGTTTATTGACACGACTGTACTGCTCGGCACTCGGATACAGAATGAATGAAAAGTGAGAAAGAAAGAGAAAGCGCGCGTGAATGAATGACGTTTGTAGGGAGTGTCCATAAACTACGAAACTATGGCATGGTAATAAATAACGTAATACAACAACATCGAAGCGAAATGCTTCAATTGCGGTGGCGACCATTCGACCAAGAATCGAAGCTGCCCAAAACGTGCTGAGTTTGTGAAAATTCGGCAGCAAGCGACGACGAGGCACCAACCAAATCGTCGCAAAACACCACCAACTGTCACGGACGTGGATTTTCCTGCTTTGGCGTCACCTGGAGCGGGATCTGTTCGAGTGGTTCCAAATCTGCAGCCATTGCCGTTGAATCAGCGGCAAAAAGTTGCAGAGAATACAACACCTCCTGGCTTCAGTCAGCAACCGAGGGAAAACCAATCCAACATTAGCGGGTGAAGGCAGCAGTGACCTGTTTTCACCACAAAAACTTCTGAACATTTTCATCGAGATGACAACAACACTGCGTGGTTGCAAAACTCGCCAGGAAAAAGTAAGAACTCTTGGAGCATTCATCTTAAAATACAGTTCGTAGTTTACTCGTTCTAGTGATTTTGAATATTTCAATGGATTTATTTTTTTTTAGTTTTAGGTTAGGATTAGTTGTTAAAGTGATTTTTTTTTCTTTTTTACCCAAATGTATTCAATTCAATGCAATAATGTAAAACAATTTGAAGCAAATAAATAAATGTGATCAGTTAATAACAGACTGGTGGCAAGCTTGTCAAAAAGTGAACCTCACTTTTGACAGATCTTATAGGGTGAATTCTCCATAAACTGGTTGCACAAAATAGGGTATACAGGCCATTCATAAGTAAATTTGAAAATAAGTTTATTTAATATTTAGGTTTGTAATTTGAAATTGTTATTTATTGTCTAGTTAATTTTTTTGTTAAGACCGAGCCATGCGGTAAGGCTTCCGCCTCGCAAATGGGAGTTCAGAACCCGGTGCGGACCAGCATAGCTGGTGATCGTTTTCCTTCTGGATACGATTTCTAAGTAAAGGAAAGGTAGTTTATCGTCACAAGCTGTACATTATCTTCTTGGAATATTGACATTTAATCTCATTTAACACTAAAATATGTTTATAAAGTTAGCATTAAAAAATGTTAACGATTGATTTCGTCCTCAAAAGGCTGGATAATATTTTATTTTTTCTAGTTATTTATTTTTCGACAAAACATATTCAAAATTATTCATCAAAAACACAATTTGAAATATTTTTTCACAAAAAAAAACTTTTTTTCAATTGCACATTTGCTGGCTCTTTCACCCTATATTTAGCGTCAGAGGGGTAAAGCGACCAAATAGCGGGGTCCACGGTCCAACCAGTGTGAGTATCGCGGCCCATACATACAATTTGACAATCTTGCCATCAGGCTGGTTCATAATAAAACGAAAAATCTGGAGCAACACGAGAAAAGGGCGGATAAGCATTTTGACATCTAGAATTATTCTGCAAATTCCGAGCCAACAGGTAACTTTTTCACAAAACTCGATGTGTTAAACAATAGCTGGCCTTCCCAGCTACCATCTAACGTAGCGAGTTTTGTTAAATAGTAACCTGTTGTTTCGGAATTTGCAAAATAGCTCTAGCTGTCAAAATGCTTATGCGCCCTTTTCAAATGTTGCTCCAGAAATACAACAAAGATGAAGAGCATTAGGCCATACCACTTATCATGTAAAAGAAATGTAGTTATTATAAGAATGTTCAATAAAGACATATTTAATTTCAAACTTCAAAAAACTTCCTGTTGTAAACACATAATACAAAACATAAATACACCCAGAGCTCCATCGTGTACTTATAATAAAATAATAATATAAAAGTTTTGAAAACGAGATTTTCTCCATCGTCGGTTGTAATTTGTCGATGGTAGATCGAGAAATTACGATCGAATGATCTCAATCTACTATCGACCAATAGATGAATCCAGTTTGAAATGGCCGCTAGGTGGCCAATGGTGTTAGAAATGACAGCTTCCATGTATTTGAATATGGGAGCTCATGAAAACTCAATTTGAGCAATAAAATGATTATTTATGATAAAAGTATTGATTGATTAGGTGCACAAAATGTGTCTAGAATGTTATTAAAATGAAAACTGCTCAAAAAATTTGCAATCGAGATAAGTACACCATTCGATTCAGCAGGAATTTTGGGCACTAAAAATATATAGTTTTCATATGTTAAGTATTTTATTTTAAAAGATAATTAACAAAAAGTATGAAAATCGAGACATTTAGTATGGGAGCTGTCAAATCTCTCACCATCAAAAAGCAGCGTTGAGCTTTCGCTGGATTTGTCTATTGCGACTTACCATCGACAAACCTCGATCGTTAGTCGAGAAATTACGATCGAATGCAATAATCACCACGGAAGTCTCGGGCGATGTTTCGACAGGAAGCTGTTCACGTAGCGCTCGTGGAACTCTTGCGTCCTCTTTGAAGACGTCCTCGTAGCGCGCAAACCACGCATCGAAGGAAGTTCCGTCGTCCGGGCCGTAACGGAACTTCCTTCGATGGCTCACTCAAATCCTCGATTGGCCTGTTGGAGCGCCGCAATCTGCTCCTGCTGGGTGGCGTTCTTCTTTATTCTGGATCAGACGACATCTTGAGAGCTTGAACTTCACGAAGCTTGAAAACTGTTTTGCTTTTTCTCGTCGCCAAACTGTCAAGTCTGTTGCTAGGCAATGAAAGACTGTTTCGTTACTAGACTAGACCGTTTATTGAATAATGCGTCCGACTTTGTGGTGCTGCTGTAGGCATGGCCTACTACATATTTTCAACGACAAACTCAGCATGGATAGTCCACCGGGCGCGGCACCCACGCGGGCATCTTCGGGCTGCGTTGAATGCGCACCTGCAGTCCACGGTATGAGCCTAGGGCCGCCTGCGTGGCCGCCGTGACCAGCTCGCAGTCCACCAGCGTCAGCTGCTTAAGCGCACGCTGGCAACGGGTTGCGAGCAGAACGACCGCCTGGTCCGTAACTTGGCTGCATTCGGTCAGGGTGATGCGCTCCAGCCACGGGGACAGACTCCCGAGGGTGACCCCCGTTACGGTGGCCATCTTGGCCAGACGAAGCTCGGTCAGTTGGGGACAGGCGGTGAAGAGGCGGGTCAGGTCCTCGGAGGTCATGTCGCACTCGGAGAGGCGGAGACAGCGCAGATGGGATGGTCCGGGTGGTCGGAGGTCGGCACGGTCCAGGGCGCGGACAGCGTTCAGGGTGAGGTGGCGCAGGGGGGATTGCGGTTGTAGGGCGAAGGTCAGGACGTCGGACCAGCTGTTGAGGGCGCACACGGTGAGCTTCAGGCGGCGGAGGACGGGGCAGTTGTTCAGGAACTGCTTCAAGTGGACCTGGTGAGGGGGGCTTTGACTGAGGAACAGGTTGAACTGCAGGTCAAGCTTTTCCAGGTGAGCGCATTTGTAGCCGTTGAAGATGACCTCGCGCGAGTTGGTGGAGTAGTTAAGGTACAGATCCTTCAGTTCAGGCATGAACTCTAGAAAGGATGGAGTGGAGACTTTGGAATCGTCGTTCACGGAGACGGAGAGTTCGGTCAGCTTTGGGAGATTGCGACCAACCTCGCAGAGGGCCTGAAAAGAGAGATTCTGCTTAGTTTTCTGAATCAAGCTGCATGACGAAGGACCTACCACGGTTGAAAGCCGGGAAAGTCTAATTTTAAGTTCTTCGATGCTTGGTTGGGCGCGGGTCAACCTCAAAATCAGCGATTCCTCTTCCTTCGAGAAGCACATGTTGAAGGGCATGGCCGTTTTTAGCCGGAGTCGATCCAGCGTGGATATGACCTCCATCACTTCGGTGTTCAAGCCCCACTGAAGAACCTTCAGCGTACCTTGTACGGCTTTCAACAACCCATTGAAGACATTCTGCTTCCACATGGGACCTTCCTGGATCAGCGTCTCCAGCGGGGCATCGAGCGCCTTCAAGCCCTCCCACGGAACATGATGAACACCCATTTGTTTCAAACCCGGCAACCGGACCCTCACCTGCCCCAAGTCATCTTCTGGCCGAACGTCCACCTCGGAGTACATGTGCAGCAGAAACAGGTTCGGCATGTGCCGCAGCATCTCCACCAGCACCGGATGTCGCACCTGGCAACCCACCAGCTGCAGATTGTACAACCGCTCAGCAAACCCCCCCGCCCACCACCCCCCAATCCCGTTCACGATACAGTGCCGCATCGACACGATCCGCACCTTCCGGGGCAAATCCCGCGGCCGGTACTCCTCATCGATCCACGTGCGCTCCGGAAAGCGCACCGGAATCCGTTCCAGCAACTCCGCACAATCGTCCACCAGGTCCCGCAACCGGCGACAAACCCGCCGAACGGCCAGCAACTCCGTCCCGTTGAGTAGCTTGAAAACCGGCGGCCAAACCGCACCCGGACGGCACTCCGCACAGTACCAGAGCAGTCCGCGGTCCGCGCCGGAAGTGAGCACGTCGGCCGTTAGCGAGTTGAGCCCGGCGCAGTCCGGGTGGAAGCGACGGCCGCACGGACCGCTGCACGGAGCGGTGGGTTTGGCCGGGGGGACGATGGCGAGGGAGCAGGTTCCGCAGAGGTGGTCCATTTTTCCGGTTGGCACTTCACTGGAGTTCAGCTTGATGAAATTTGGCGCCAAAAAGATTCACACCGAGTCGTAATTTACCCACGACTTGAACAAGTTCAATGCGACCGTGTAGATCAAACTCAACATTCGCCCCCTTCCAACTCACCGTGCACAACAAAAGACAGCTGTCACCGTCGCGCGTTGGTGCAAGTGAAACGAGAGTTGGCTTCTGCTCTCCCTCTCGCTCTGCCCTTCGCCGATCATTCTAGTGTCCGCGGACGACGATTCGCTGGACGACATCGCAGCAAGTCGCGACATTTTTCGCTCTCAACAAAAGTGTTTTAATCGCGGAGAAAACGGGATTAAAAAGTGTGTGTTTCCGTGCGCTGAAAGCAACCGCAGTAGGCTCTTTGTTGCGTGTCCGCGTGAAGAACGGTTTGTTACGTCTGCCGGAACTGGGCGTCTTTTGCTGGAGCAGGAAAAGTTTGCATTTTTTCTCCCGAAGGGGTCAGCGGAAAGAAAAAAAAGATGTCTTCTTCGCCGTACATGAATAATATCAACAACAGCAGCGGCACTAGCGCTAGTGGCGGCGGCCACCATCACAACAACCACAACAACAGCCAAGAGTACGGCGCCGATCTGCTGCTGGACGGGGGTGCCCCGGGGGAAAGCAACAACCATCACGCCCAGAACGACCCGTTCCTGGAGGACGGACCGATGATGATGGGGGGCGCCGCCGCCGGGGCACTCGACGATGACAACGTTGACGACAGCGAGGAAGGTAAGAAGTCATGGCTTGCTGCGGGTTTGTTTTTGTGTGGGAGAGTGGTTGAAAAATATGTTTGTGTTTTTTGTTCCGTTTTAGACACGGAAGAGGCCAGCGAAACGGAGATGGGTTCCAGCAGCAACCACCGGAACGCAGACGAACCGATCGAGATCAAGGAGCAGTGAGTATTATTCGGGATATTCCTATTGGAAGGTCAATGGACGCTTGGGGGAAATCAATTCGAACGTAGTCATTTTGTAAACAAATTCAGGAGAAGCTTATTGGACTGGCAAAACATTTTAACAAGGTATGGTCCAGTTGGATCCTTTCGGTTTCCGAAGTTTTTATGAAAATAGGGAGAATTACTGGTTCAAGGAACCTTATTTACCGAAAATCTGGGTTGAGATTGGGTCTTGGGATTTAGAGTAATTAGTGGCAACGGGCCGTATTTTTTTTCACTGTGCCACAGCCCTGCAAAATATGTTGGCTGACATATCGGACGGTCAGTAAAAAAAAACTAACTTAATCCACCTATGTGGTTGGAGCCTTCCTCACAACAATGGCTGTATATAAGTTTCATCTATTTTTTAGATCCGGCTTCAAAAAAGTACCTCAATATCACTTAAGTGGCCATATCTCGAGACAGGGTTGCTAGATGTTCAATGTTTTAGACTCGTTGGAAAGGTTTTTTGATAACCTAACCAACAATGGGTCAGATGGTGGATCCGGACATAGTTTACATACATTTAAGTGAGATTCGGCTTCAAAAAAGTACATCAATATCAATCTGTATAAAACTCGATCTATGGGACCCTAAACCAAGTCGAATGCAACAAGTTCGGGTCAAATCGGTTCAGCCAGTGCCAAGAAACATGAGCTTGTTTGTTGGTCACATACATACATACACACACACATACACACACACATACACACAGACATATGTTCAGTTTTCGATTCTGAGTCGATATGTATACATGAAGGTGGGTCTACAACGTTTTTATACGAAGTTCATTTTTAGAGCAGGATTATAGCCTTACCTCAGTGAGGAAGGCAAAACAGCTAGAATTCGCATGACAAAAAACATTTGCTAGAAAGAGATAGCAGATCTGATGCAAACAAACTCTCAGCAGCCATGTAAACATACTTTAAATGTGTTGGTAAATTTATGACTAGAAAGCCTTATGCACCTAGTGATTTGTTGACATTTTTCGGTACCCTCCGCAAACGTCAAACCATGCAAATTTGTTGCTGGATCTTTTCCGGAAGAGTTAGTACAAAATAGGAAAGCAAAAAATACAAAAAAAATATACATAAATTCTAAAATACAAAACCAAAATACAACAATTCAAAACTACAAAAATTCTTGAGCAACATTTGAAAAGGGCGCATAAGAATTTTAACAGCTTGAACTATTTTGCAAATTCCTAGACTACAAATAACTATTTCACAAAACCCGGAGTGTTCCAAAAGGTAGCTGTGAGGGCCAGCTCTTGTTTACCCTTAGTTTTGTGAGTTTTGTGAAAAATTTACCTATTGTCTCGGAATTAGCAAAAGATTCACCCTGTCAAAATGCTTATCAACTATTTTTTCGATTTGCTCTAGAAATCAAAGATCTGAAAATTTTAAACCATCAAAATAATAATATAAAATTCAAAAATATTAAATATGAAAGCACAAAAAAAACTCTGCGAAAACAATTCAAAGATTCTTCAATAATTAAAGTAAATTACAAAAAAAATAAAAATAATAATAAAAAAAAATAAACGGTGCACAGCAACCAGAACTTTTGCACACAGATTTTTGTTACAGATATTTTAGTATTTTCAAAACTACGGGTACTATCGAAATATTTTTCGATTCTTCCCCTAAAATACTGTCCACAAAGTAATTTACAACAAAGTTTCACTAATTTTACAATCCCGTAGTTGCAGGATTGGGTCCGTAAGTTTGACAATTTTGGAATAAGAAGACAACAACTTCCTTCGTTGCCACCCTCAAGCTACAGTAATTGAACCACAAAATGCAAAAATATAAAAAAATAAAACACGGAAATTTTCAAAATAAACAGAAATAGAAAAAAATACCACCATAAATACAACAATTCCAAGATAAACAAAATGACATAAATACAAAACAAAAAAAAAATACAATATTTTACAAAAAAATACAATACAAAACAAAAATTACCGAAATTCCAATGAACAAAACACACACAAAAAAACATAATTTTAAGATTTTATGTATTTTAGAATACTTGTATTTTTTTTGTAAAAAAAAATCTCAATACATAATAACAAAAAAACCAAATCATAAGAATACAAAACTACAAAATTCAAAACAACATAAATTAAAAAATACGAAAACAAACACAACACAACAATAAAACAAAATTACCAAAAATTAAAACTAACTAACAAAAATTCAAAAATACAAAAAAAAGAGAAAATAAAAAAAGCAAACATACAAAAAAAAACAAAACAAGGAAACAAACATATTTCAATGAAATAATTTAAAATACAAAAATAAAGCACGGAATTTTTACTATAAGGCTTTCTAGTCAGAAATTTACCAACACATTCAAGGTATGTTTACATGGCAGCTGGAAGATTGTTTGCATCAGGTTTCCTATCTCTTTCTAGCAAAAGTTTTTTGTCAGGCGACTTCTAGCTGCTTTTTTTTGACTGACCGCCCGATATGTCAGCCAACATACTTCGCAGGGCTGTGACAGCTCGAGCTCGATCATTGTTTGCATCAGGACACTGTGACGAGAAATTCGTCATTTTTGGGTTAAATTATATTTTTTTCACTGGGCCTAGAAAGCCTTATAGACAATAATAGAAAGTTATAAACTAGGGGTTGGACAGAGTCGATGGTTTTATTATTCGTCAATCTATTGACGGCGGTTTTGATATTTTCGTCAATAGATCAACGAATAGTTGAGCTAGCGTTCCCACCCAGTATTATTAATCTCGGTCCAATTTGACATCTTATAAACAATAACATGTACTTGTCTGAGTCGTGCATTTCATTTTCAAAAAAGTTTGCGCAAAACGGAGTTTAACACAGACACTGGGACACGGATATCCGGAATCTACGAAACCTTCGTATGACCCTTCTGCCTGAGCCGCCCAACGAGAAAAAAACAGAATCAAATGAAGTGGACGAGGATTTAGTAAAAGCATCCAGAACGGTCCACACTCCACAATCATGCTATTTGAGTTGTGTGGTGCCCTAAGACGTTAACGGCACGGAAGCTCAACAACGAAGCCAACAACTTCTTTCAGAATTGGTTGTATTGGCCTCCATCTGCCCTTGAAGCATAAGGTGTCAAAGTTTTTCCAGCATCCCTGGACTTTTGCTGTGGATTCCGTGGAACCGTCTTCAGCACGCCGGTCGCACAGCACTACATACACATAAAGATTGCTCACAATCTTTGGAAGCTCATCTTTCCCAAGTCAACCAGGGAAGTTCATCCATGACGACTTCCGGCGTGCCTACGGCTTACGAGGTTATGGCTATGGCTATGGCGAGATTATGGCATTGTTAGCGTTCTTGCCAGGGTGTCTAGCCATGCTACAGGACGAAACGTACCCCTCCTCTCCCTTTTTTCGGTGGTATATGAATAAAAAGCGGAAACAGTAGTATATTTACAAACAATGGCAAATTGAAGAATTATGAAAAGATTTAACACAAAGAGTCAGAATTCGTCGGCTTGAATCCCGTGAACCGTTTGTAGGTCTGGTTGAAAAAGTTCAGCTACTGAGATGACATTGATTTAGCACCTCCACCTTCGCGCTTGAAGTGCTCGAGTTGGGAGCACAGTGCCGGATCAAAGTAAATCTTGCTGTTGGTTCCCGGAATCATCCGACCGCCACCGCCCGTGGCTACATTGGGATTGCGTTTGGTACTGGGGCTGTAACCGCTCTGGATCAAATCACATTACGTAGTGGTCGGAAAAGGCCATCCGACCGTCGTTGTCGATGTTTCAAACGGTGTGACGGTGTCCGGCAGTTGGTTGATCTGGTTCACCACACTATGTTCCTCGATTTGGAACCAATTTGGGGGAGGTCGTCACTTTCCATGGCGGGGGATTTGAAGCGGATTTCGAACGTTTCCAGACTGTCGTCGTCGTCGTCGAACAGCGCCAATCGGTGTACTTATCGTCAAAGTATTTGCTACTTGTCCAAGGTCGCTGGCTCGAGACTATCTCTGGGGAAGCGATTCTTGGTCGTTTCGGTAGCTGTGAGGAGGTTGACGGAGTTTGGGAGGTTCTCTTCTCTGCTCGTATTTTGCTTCGGGTCTCGATTAAGTCGGCAAGCAGGAGGATGCTATCTGCGGGGCAAAGTCAATTGAAGCATTGTAGATAAACTTAATCAAGCTTTCGAATACCATTTTGTTGAACTCGATCTCGCCAGTAGGGTGCATTTTCAACACCAAGATGATCTGGCCATTTGGAATCTGAGCCGTCGATTCTGATAGAACTATTTGCCGGGGAAGAAACGTAAACAAAACAACTTTATTGCGTGTCTTCAAATATGGTTTCTCGTTAGAAAACCTGTCTCCTTGAATACGGACTGTTTTTCGAGTTTGTCAAAACACACTCGCAAGAGGACACATCTAGGCCGGAGTCGGTGGACGTTGCAGATCTAGACTCGGAACGAGAACTCCTGCAAATGTCTAATGGCTGCAGGATCGCGATCTAATGGTGGTTCGATCTGCAACCGATCAGATACCACACGTCCAAGAACCATCTCATTTTCCAAACTGCACTCTTGCAGCGGAGGAAGAGGAAACACACCTTGACTTGACTTTCTCTGCATCGTCACCACCTTCCCTGGCCACCGATTCCACGGGTATTGTTCGGTTTTCTGGAACGACGTCGTAACCGGTGAAATTTGTTTTGTTTTGATTTGATTTCAACTGACATTTCAACTCAACAAGGTTTTTAAAGGCATGGTGGGATTTCGTTAATATATTGACGAAATGTCGATATACTGACCAATTATTTTAATGCGTTAATAATGTATTGACCGATCTGTCCGACCCCTAGGTTATAAACCTACAAAAATACAACTATTCAAAGATAAACAAAATGACATAGATACAAAAAAAAAAAAAAACAAGTAAACACAAGAATTTTCAACCAAAAATTACAAATAAAATGACAATACAAAACTAAAATTACCAAAATTCCAATTTACAAAATAACGATAATTCAAAATTATAAACAATCAAAACTATAAAACACAATAACATGCAAATATAAGTAACAAAAAATATAAACAATCAAATTACATAAATAAAAAAACACAAAAATACATAAACAAATAAATATAAAATCACGCAAAAATTTTTGACTATAAAAATACAAAATAACAAAAAAAAATGTTATAAAAATACAAAACCGCAAAATTATAAACATGGAAAATTCCAGAAATTGTAATCTGCAAAAATACAATAATCCAAAAAACATAAATTCAAAGATACGTAAACAAACACATCAGAGCAATAAAATATAATTACCAAAAATCAAAACTACAAAAAAAAAAAATAGAAATACAAGATAAGAAAATATAAAAAGCAAAAATATAAAAAATCAAGAAAACAAAAATGTATTAACAAAAACGTTACTTAATCCACCTTTAGGTGGTTGGTGCCTTCCTTGCATTCATAAAAGTGAATACCCTACACAGCCTCAAAAAAGTGTAAAAATAGCACTTATTTTTATCAAAATATCTGCGATCCGGCCTAAAAAAAGTGTATAAAATACACTAAAGTACTTATAACTTTTGATAGAGTTGTCAGATCCTCAATCTCTTAGGCTTATTGGAAAGGTCTTTTGATTACCTATCCAACGATGGATCGCATGATAGATCCGGACAGCTTTTTCATCAAAATATTTGAGATCCGGCCTCAAAAAAGTGTATAAATAACACTTAAGTGCTCATAACTTTTGATGGGGTTGTCAGATCTTCAATCTTTTGAATGCATTGGAAAGGTCTTTCAAATACCTTTCTAACAATATGTAGCATGACGGGGTTTCTTACAAAATCCACCCTTTTTACAATCTTCAGAAGTTTAGCTAAAATCGTTTTTTTAGCATAACTTTTGAAGTACTTCACTAAACTTCATAATATTAACTAGGGTCTTGTGGGACACCAAGACGGATTGAATGAGACCAAAACGGTCCAAATCGGTTAAGCCAGTCTGGAGATAATCGTGTGCATATTTTTCGGTGCACGGACTCACATCCAGACACACGCACAGACATTTGTTCAGAATTTGATTCTGAGTCGATAGGTATACGTCAGGGTGGCACCCTCGGGAAAAAACCGGGAAAACCGGGAAAAACCCGGGAATTTATTCCACCGGGAGAAAACCGGGAAAAACTCGGGAATTCGACTGACAAATTGGGAAAATATTTAAAGTTTTGTCAAAATTTGAAAAATTCCTCTTAAATGACTTCAACGTATACTTTTCTCTATTAGAATATTACTCTAGTTATTGTAAATGAAGAATTCGGGAAAATAATGTTTGAATTTGTGTAATAGACTCAAGCTACTAGGCTTTGATTGTTTTTGTTTTTTTTTTTTTGTTGAGTATTCTATTGTATATTTCTTTGGCGAGGGGGAGAAGCAACTATGATTACCACTTACACCACCGGACCCGGTTTAAAAAACAAATGTTTGATAAGTTGCAATTTTTCTGATCAAGTTCGCGGTTCAATAGAAAATTTACTCAGCGCTATGATTTTTGATGTCTTATTTCAATAATTATTGAATTTCATAAGAATAATAAACAATTTATTTTTGTTTGATTATGTATTTCAATATCAACTTGAGGGTGCACAGCAGCCAAGGAAGTTGTTGTCTTTTTATTCCAAAATTGTCAAGCTTACGGATTTAACCCAACAACAATATGATTGTTAAAAGAGTCAAAATCTGCTTTATTTTTTTTTTGTTGACAGTAATTTTAGGGAATAAATAACCGATAGTTCCCATAATTTCGAAGATACTAAAATATGCGTACCGAAAATCGTGGTGCAAAAAGCTTAGCTTGATGTGCGCCGTTAAAAATAAGAATACAGTTCAGACTCGATTATCCGAAGGCCTCGGAAAAAATAAAAATATATAAATATTGAAATAAAACGCCACAGTTTCAACATTTGCATGGAAAAAGTGTTTTAAAATGCATTTTACACTTGTTCAGTTGTTTTTCAATCATTAGTTTTCAAATAATGTAAAATTTAACGAAAACAAAAAATTAGCGAAAAAAAATAATAAACATAGACAATTTTCAAAAATTCTAATGATTTTTAAATCAACCCAAACATGCTAAAAACGATTCTGAATGCAGGTGAAAACATCTAAAATTGATTTCAGTTGATTCCACTTAAATTTTCATTATACTCAACAGTGACTTAAATTAAGGCGCTGAACTCGAATTTGATGTTAACAGTAAGAAAATAAAAAAACCAATTGTTTTTTATTGTTCAAACCTTCGGATAATCGAGACGGACTGTATACAATTTTTACTGTAAAACATTTGGTGGAATTTCAAAAATCTGTTTTCAGTAGTATTTTATAAGATGATTTTTTGCTTTCTCAGTCAAACAAATTATTAAGGACAAACTGCCATGAAACTTTGTGCTTGTGTTTTTAAATCAGATTTGAGTACTTTTGTACAATTTTAAAATGTCGGAAATATTTGGTATTTAAGATATTTTTATATAGTTATTTGGGAATCTTTCAACAGTTAAATGCCTATCAAATTGTGTTCAAATTCAGAACATTTGGAAAATATCTTTTCTTTAAAATTTATTTTATAAATTGTAATTTAAATTTTAAATAAAATTTTCAGATATTTTAAAATTACAATATTTTCAGAGTTCAACTGCATAATAGTCATTTCAATACAAACAGTCACTTTTTATTTTTATTCAAACACAAAATTGAGTTTTTGTTGGGTTTTATTTAATTCTCATCTGAAAATTCCGTAAAAAAAGATTAACTGAATTTTGGCTGTTTTGGTTGTGTTGTTCAGAAAATCGCAGCACGGTCAATTGATTTTTTATCATTCTGTGTTACTCAAAAATTTAAAAACATCCAAACATGTTTATTTTTTTCTTTTTTCAATAAATTTGGCATGGCTCATACAAAGAATGTATCGAGAATTATGTTTATGCTTGCGCGATCTGGGAGTCGCGATGAGGGGTTGAAGTACAGGCCAACCCAAAGGGGTTTTTTTTTACATTAAATTTTTTTCTAGAAATCATCTCATCAATACCTAAATGCTTGTCGAAGATACTAAATCGATCCGCTTAAAATGTTTTTAGTTACCGATTGTTTAAATATATGGCACTTTTTCTCTGGAAGAATCGTTCTTCTTGGATTTACAAAAGCTTTTTCAAAGAAAACTGAAGAGTATTTGCATAAATGTTGTTGTCTTTTGCAAATATTTTCTACCTATACTCATACCCAACATTGTAAATGCTATTTCCTGCTTTACAGTAATAATTTATGTAATTCTTAAATTTAATACAAAACGATTTTTTATTGATTTTAAGTTAAGAAAAATGGTGGAGCATGGAGATGAAAAATCACAAGCATTATGGAAAATAAGGATTTGGACTAAAAACTTTTAAAAACGGCTTCTTACTTTTTGTTCTCAATTTGAAAGCTCCCTTGAGAAATAAAAATATTGAACCAAAAGTATACGTTGTGTATGCGTTTAAAAAGTATTTTGATACTAACGTCAGTCTATAAAAAAAACATTGTAATTTGATTTAAAACTATATGGAAAAATTCCTTCAGGCCTCGGGAGAAAACCGGGAAAAACCCGGGAAATTGAAAATCCAAAACTGGTGGCCACCCTGGTATACGTGAAGGTGGGTCTACGAGGTCGAATAAAGAATTTCATTTTTCGAGTGATTTTATAGCCTTTCCTCATTGAGGTGAGGAAGGCAAAAAGTAAAAAATGCAAAAAATACAAAAATAAAACACGGAAATTTCCAAAACAAACAATACAAAATTGTAAAGATACAAAATTACCTTCAAAAATACAACAATTCAAATAAATACAATAACAAAACAAAAATAAACAAGAATTTTACAAAAAAAGAATACAAAGCAAAAACTACCGAAATTTCAATTTACAAAAAAAAACAATAATTTAAAACAACATAAATTCAAACACACAAAAACAAACACACACAAAACCATAATACAAAATTATATTTATTCAAAACTACAAAACTATAGAATACAATAAAATGCAAATATAAATAACAAAAAATATAAATAATCAAATTACATAAATAGAAAAACACATAAACAAAAACAAATCAAGCTACAAAAATTCACAAAATCGAAGTTAAAATATATGTGATATTCAAAAATAAAACTAAATTACATCAATACAAAAGCACAAAACAACAAAAATCAAAAATTTCAAAGTTACGAAAATTTTAATCCACAAAAAATACAACAAATCTGGAGTTTTTTTTTGAAAAGGACCAATAAACCAAATTTTCAGTTTTTGCTTTTTGGGTGTTTTTTAATACCCCTGACTCAAGGCGGTTTCAAAATCACCCAAAAAGCAAAAACTAGAAATTTGGTTTATTGGACCTTTTAAAAAAAAACTCCAGAAATAACTTGAAACACAACAAGTAACTAAAAATGCAAACCAAAACAAAAATACAAAAAAGCAACTACAGAAACTACAAAAATAAAAAAATAAAACAAAGAAAAAAGTTTCAATATATAAAATGTTAAAATCCAAGTCTTTACTCGATTATCCGTAGATTGAATCGAAATTCGTTTTGAACTTGCCAAATAAAAATTTAGAATACTGGAGTGTTTTTAAGGTTCAAAAAACAAAATATTTTTTTTTTGCTTTTTGGGTGTTTTAAAATTCTCTTGACTTAACTGCCGTTCTACGCATAATTGTCCCATGTTCAAAAAAGTGCATCTGAGAAAAACGGGATTGAAATTTTTCGACCGATTTCTGTGTTTCTACGCATAATTGTCCCGCGAGTTCCTATCCATCATATTTGTTCCTAATCGCCTAAGTTAGTAGTTTATCACTCTTATTTATGATCCTCTTGCTTAATCATACGTAAACAAGACACAATGCTTCGTTAAACTAATAATTCTATGAAAGAAAATATGTGGCGGGACAATTATGCGTAGAAGTTTAACGATGGGACAAACAGACTTGGTGTTGTTTTTGATGAATTTCCGAACAAGGTACTAGATTTTATGTGTTTTTTTAAGTATACGATAAACTAAACTTAAAAATGTCAAAAAGTCAAAATCGTCCAAAAATGACATGGGACAATTATGCGTAGAACGGCAGTTAAGGCGGTTTAAAAACCACCCGAAAAGCAAAAAAAAAAAAAAAAAATGTTTTGTTTGTTGGCAAGGAAATCACTCGAAAAATGAACTTCTCAATTAGACCTTATAGACCCACCTTCACGTATACCTATCGACTCAGAAACAAATTCTGAACAAACAATTTTCTCCAGACTGGCTGAACCAATAGGGGGATGGCGTCGCTATTTTTAGACCACGTTTTCCACTTTTTCTCATCGAAACCGACTACTTTATCGGCTTAATTTTGCTGGGCGAGATAGGACGCCGTCTATTTTTAGACGATGACTAAGCACTTTTCCACTCTTGCGCTTAAAAAAACCAGGTGGCAGCACGATGCAACGCCACGTCCCTATTTGGACCGTTTTGGTCTCATTCGATCCGTCTTGGGGCCCCACAAGACCCTAGTTAATATTATGAAGTTTAGAACAGTACTTCAAAAGTTATGCTAATAAAACGATTTTAACAAAAGTCCGAAAGATTGTTAAAAGCAGTGTTGCGATTTTGAGCGCTCATCCGCTCATGAGCGAGCATTTTTCGCTCATTCGTGAAGAGGAGCGCGACGCGAGTTAGCTCACGTTTGCTCGTGCTCGTGTTTGCTCATTTATTTTATGAGCGAAAATGCTCATTGCTCGCGCTCGCGCTCATTTTTGCTCATTGAGCAAAATGAGCGGTATGCTTTTACCTGTAGAGTTGTAAACGATTATATCTTTTTTTTTTCAGCAGAGCTTCGATGTAATTTTTTTTAATGGAGGCTTGGATATAATATTGAATGAAGATATTTTTCATAATTTTTGTTTTGAAGCTTGTTTTGGAGTCAGAGCTATGGTGGTAAATTAAGATCTGTACACAGTAAAAAAAACCATAGTAATTTTACATCTGGGAGATGGTACATCTTTTATGTCAGAAAAATGCACAATTTTACTTCTGAAAATGTGTAATTTTACCACTTTTCTGGTGTAATGCCACTTTTTCAGTCTAAATCGAGGTAAAATTATAACATTCAACCTTACAAAATTACACCATCCAAATGTACACTATTTTTTTTACTTTGTAGAAATAATTCGATTAATGAAAAATAAAGTTGATAATAGATTAACACGTGAAAGTGAACTATTTAATGAAGCTGAGAAGTATCTTTTAAGGAACACAAAAATGTTTTCTTGGTAATACGTTAAGTCATGTTTTAATTCCTGGTCACCTCATCATGTTTAGTCAATTATTTGAAAATAATGTTGCATAATATGTGTCAAATCTGTGTCTTAGATAATTTTCACATCAATTATTTTATTCATATGCTGGAGTTGATCCAAATAAATAAATGAGAAATGATAGTGCTCACAAATAAAAACATGTTTTAATATAAAAAAAACGATTTTCATCCTGTTTACATCTTATTTAAAAACTAACAATTCCGTACCTTGACAGTTTACTCTAAATTTGAAAATTAAATAGACTAAAAAGAGTGTCTGGGATTCTAAGCAAATTAAGACACTTTAATTGCGAATCAGCCATTTTTCATTTATCGGGAATTTAATCACAACTAGTTTTTCTTAATTATCAAACTATGAAAAAAATAATAAGCTGACAACATAATTGTTTCATTGATAATTTGATTTGGTTAGCCACGGTAAATTTTCTTTAAAAAAATTCGAATTGTTAAAAATCCACCAAAGTATTGATCTTACAAAAAACTGTGGTAGAAAAATATCATCCGCAATCCACCACGATCAATTTTTGACAGTTCGACGCCAACGAATTATTTCATGAAAATTTACCGCGGTTACCAAAAATCAAATTAACTATGCAACTTTGATGAGTTTGATTTGATGAAATTCAAAAGTTGCAATCCAATTGGCCTGTGCCCGATTCATCAACAATACTAAAAATCTACCTGCTTTGCTGATGAGCGCTCATTGAGCGAGAGTGCATGCGACGAGCATGAGCGAGCACGAGCTACCTGTGAAGTCCTCATGCTCATGAATGAGCGAGCACGGCTTCTGGCTCGCTCGCTCATTCGCAACCCTGGTTAAAAGGGTAGTTTTTGAAAGATACCACCATGATATACCTTTTAAGAAAGGTATTCAAAAGACCTTTTTAACGAGCTCAAACGATCGAAGATCTGACAACCCTATCAAAAATTATAAGCACTTTTTGGAAGCCGGATCTCAGATATTTTGATGAAAACGTTGTCCGGATCTATCATGCGACCTATCTTTGGATAGGTAATCAAAATACCTATCCAATGAGCTCAAAAGATTGGAGATCTGACTAACCTATCATGAGTTGTAAGCACATAAGTGCCCTGAATTATGAAGAACTGACTACCCAATCTGACGGCATGAATAATGAGTCAAATTGTTAGAACACTGAAATATCCTCCCTTTTGTGTCTATTTTGGATAGCATTAACCTCTAAATGTGAGGAAGGCACCAACCACCTAAGGGTGGATTAAGTAACGAATTGTTGATCTTTATTTAACATAAAACATATGGAACACACAAAAAAGTCCTTCTACGTAGCAACGCTGCTTGGATGGCACGTCGACGAACATAAATGGGTAATCATGCCTAACACTTTCCCTTTCTGCTTCCCCTCTCCCTCTCTCCCTAGAATGTACCAGGACAAGCTGGCCTCGCTCAAGAAGCAGCTGGACGAGCTCCGTTCCGGCACCCACCCGGAGTACTTGCGCCGGGTCAAGAAGCTCGAGCACCAGTACAGCGAGCGTATCCGGCTGAACGAAATCTACCGCGAGTACCTGATCAACTGCGTCGAGCGGGACTACATCCTGGAGAAGAACGCCGCCGTCAAGGAGTACGAGGAGAAGAAGGTCGACCTGAAGGAGAACCTGATGACGGACTTTGAGGACCGCCGGAAGATGATCGAAACGGAGCGGGCCACGATGGAGCTGACGGGCGATTCGGTGGACGTGAAGCCGACCATCACACGAAAGCTGCGCCGCCGTCCAAACGAACCGCTGCCGGTGCCGGAGAAGCGTCGCAAGCCGACGACGGGGCAGTTGGTTCTGCTGCTGGACGAGAAGGAGGTCGAGAACGATTTGAAGCTGATTAGCCGCGGAAAAGCGGCGCAGGTCATGAGGAACCATCAGCAGCAACAGCAAGCTAACGGCGGATCCGGAAGTGGTTCGTCCAACTCTCACACGCAGATTGCGCCAATCACAAACAACGGCACGGCGTCGATCGTCAACAACAGTGTCGTTGCTCCCTCGTCGACGATCCCGACTCCGACGCCGCTCATCAACGCCAGCTACCAAATCAACAGCTCCTCTGTTGGTTCAAGCGTGGCGGCACCGTCTACGACGACGACGGCCACTCCGTCGTCAACGGTCACTTCCAGCGAGCTGACGCTGGCTTTGCCCCAATCGACGACGACCCCGGCCGTCAGCAGCAGTCCGGTCGTCGCAGCTTCACAACCGTCGCCGGTGGCGACCCAGCCACAGACCGCGCCGACGACGACGACCCCGGTCAACGGTCAACCACCGATGGCGGCCGTGGTTCCGGTCGCGTCCCAGCAGAATCCAGCCCAGCCGGCGCCGCTGGTCGAGACGCGCATCGAGGACGGCAAGCTGCTGTACGAGCGCCGCTGGTTCCACCGCGGCCAGCCGGTCTACGTCGAGGGGCGGGACATTCAGCGCTTCTCCGCCAACATTTCCGCCATCGGCAGCGAGGCCATCTGGGTGAAGAAGACTTCGGACGGGCAGAAGGTGCGCATCTTTACGAACCAGCTGAGCCGCGGCAAGGTTTCGATCAAGCGGCGCGCCAACTGAACGGGAGATAGAGAGCGGTTCTTCTTTGTGTACTGTTCGTCCCCCAACATTCTTTTTTGTCTGTTTTGTGTCGCGCGATCTCAATCCTTTAACTACTTGAGAGCCAGAGAAAGAGAGAAAACAAATCTTATGTGAAAATTAGAGAAGAAAAGTATTTCTTAAAAGTCGAGTTCAGCAAACATGAACAAAACATTTGCGGTCTACTTTGCGTAAGGTAAATGACAACACGATTGATACTGATTTGAATTACTTGAACAATGAATCATTCAAAACTTGAATAAAAATAAACCAAGAGAGAAACAGAGCAGAGAGAAGAGAAATAGGTATTGTACTAGCCAGCTTAGGCAGCAGAAGCAGCAGCAGCATTACAAGTCTGTGTGTGTGTGAACGAGAAGTGAAAGTAAAGATGTTTTAAAACCTGGAAATTGAAACAAATGGTGGTGTTTTCCTTGTAGTGCGATATCACAAGCTCCAACTGTTTTACTTGACAATCCGAAATCGGGGTGGGCGCGTCGTCGAGGGAAACCTTATCGTTGAAGTCTTGCAGGTTAGTACATGATTTACCAGGACTCAGATTTTTCAGGAACGCGCAGCACAAGTCAGCAACTTGTCAAATTTGCAAAATGCAAAGTTTCTCTCAAAACTTGTTTGTCGGCGACTAATCCTGACTAACCTAGAGCTGCTCCTGACATTGTCAAACATGCTCCAATGTTTGCAGAAAATGTCGGTGAAGCAACGAATCGAGTACTTGGTTTCGTGTATGAAGGAAAGAATGGCATCACAATACTTGACGAAACTGCTATCCATGAGCATGACACTTGAGGAGCTGACGATCTCAGACTGCAGAACTGGAAAAAGGCATGCACGCAAAACTCGCTGTTTTACAAAGGATTTAAGTTCTACAACCAGCTGCAAGGAGTTTGTACCGCAACGGCCGTTGAAATAGAAGTGATCCACGATGGTACTGTGACGAATTTGATCAAAGGTAACACGAATCTGGGCGCTGTTTAACCCTATGTGCTCATATACGTGTGGAATAGCAAATGGTTCCAATACCCTAAATCTATTGATTGAGGAAAATACTCAACACAGATTCGTAAGAGCGCCTTCAGAAGAGATACGAGAGATATGGATGGGCATACACGGAAGTAGAGTAAGATTACAGGACACTCTTCAAAACACGAACCAAGAATTATCTGCTCGTAAACCTACCATGCTACAAAAATTTAAGTAAACATCTTCATCGAGATGACATCACAACTGCGTGGCTGCAGACCATTTTTCCAAAGAACTGTTTAGTTGAAGTGCTAATATATTCGTCAAACAACTCGTTTGAACATCACTCGCATTCTCTTCAAACTCGTCGCGAGATCATCACGCCATGGCCAACGTCGTCGCCCGTCCGCAGCAGTACGACCTACCGCCGGAACTCTGGCCGCGAATCTTTGCCCACTTGCCGCCCCAGCAGCTCTTGTCGCTCCGACTGGTTTGCCGCCGCTGGAAGGCGATCGTAGATCGCGAGCTGCCCCTCTGGGATCGCATTAGCATCCACGTTCCAGACGGAGTCACGCTGGACGCGCGATTCCGAATGAAGAGCTGTGCGCCATCAGTGACCTGCCTCAAGCTGACCCGGGCGCAGATCGTCACCGTTGGCTCGTGGTGGCGTCCGCTCGGCGAACGGTTGACCTGCATCGAGATGAGGGATTGCCGGGTGGCGCTCGGGACGTTGCTGAAGATGTTGAGGTGTACGCCAAATTTGAGGCGGCTGTCTTTGCGGTACACTGCGTTCACTTGTAGGAAGGAACCGGTCGTTAACTTCAAGTTGGATAAGATGGAGGATCTTGATCTGTACTTTGAGGAACTGTTCGAGATTTACGTACGGATCTTTCCTCGGTTGCGTAGGTTTTCCTACGATCAGCTGGAAACGGACTGGGACGGGATACGAGATCGGTTGATATAATCGATGCAGGGAACGCTGCAACATTTGGGGTTCTACCCCACGGCGAAGCTTCTTCAAGCCATGACCAGCATGGATCTTCTCCGGCTAAGCAGTGTAACGCTGTTTACTCACATGCAAGATCATGATCAGCATGACGCTGCGCGGCTGTGCCGCATTCAACCATCCCTGGAGCGGCTTGTAATTCCCGGTGTTGTTGCCCAAGATTCGGTGAGCATCTACCCGTTGACCTGGCGGGCGCCGTTGATGATCTAACGTCAGCTTTCTTTCAGATACTTTGCGAAATTGGCCGCAACCTGCGCGGACTCAAAGTCCTCGACACGTACATTGAAGAAGTGGAAGCTGGTCGGCCAACCTTCCTGGCTACGATGCCCAACCTGGAGCTACTGACCCTCAGAGGATACGTCAAGCAACCGATCGACTTCACCGGATTCACCAACCCCAATTTGAGGCAAGCTCGCTTCTGGTACTTGTCCTTCGAACAAGCTAGTCTGCCCTCATTCCTGAACGGTTCCCCCAACCTCCAACTCCTATCGCTGAGCGATTGCGATCTGACCGAGACCCGCTTCATCCAACCACGCATCAACCTGCTCCAAACTCTCGAACTCCTCGACGGCGACCAAATTCCCAACAAATCCCTTCTCCAACTGATCACCCGCTCGCCCCACCTCAAGACCCTGACGCTGAACCGGCTCCCGAACCTGGACGACGCCACGTTCCGGGCCGTGTACCGCGCGTTGCCCCGGCTGACCCAGCTAATGCTGGAGGCCTGCGACGGCGTAACGGTGACCGGCGGCTTGCGGCACCTTCTGATCCGATGGCCGAGCGCGTTGGAGCGGGTGGAGGTTCGGAGTGGTGAAGACGAGGCCGTCCGGAAGTTGGTGCGGGAGGTTCGTGAGCGGTTGGAAGGATTTGGGGTGCGGTACGAGGGGAGGCGATTGGGTGAAGGTAAGAAATCTGATATGAGACATCAGTTTAGTCGCTAATTTGATCAAAATCTTAATAAAAACAACGAATTTTGTCATAAAATTGTGATTTTATTTCTGGCAAAAAACAACACTCTCACGAAAAACGGCTCACTTTTGGGATCGAAGACTCTCGCACATTCTGTTTTCACCGTGGTCAGCTAGGAAAACGTCGAATCTCCTGGAATTTCGATTGCGACTTGGCCCGTATCTGGACGTGCTTGAGGGCACGGTGTCGGTCCACAACGACCCTGGCGCAAGCCGCCGTTACGGAGCAAAAGTCGAGCGTCAGCTGCGCGAGTCGCGGCAACTGGCGGCACAGCTTCCGAACCGTGGCGTCGCCAATGCGCGGCATCGATGTCAGGGCCAAGGTCGTAAGGTGCGGGGTCATTTCGGTCAGATGGAGCAGCATTTTGTTGGTGAAGGGCGTGACCGGGTGGATTCGCAGATATTCTAGGTTTGTTTGAGGTGGTGGCGAACTGGTAGGGATGGCTCGGTTTTCAAACTGTATGAACCAAAGGTCCAGATGGAGAAGCGACGATTGCGCGGCCAGAACTGCCAACAGGTCGGACCAGCTGTCCATGGCGCATTTTTCAAATTTAAGCTCCTTGAGCTTGCTTGAAAGCGACCGTAGACTGCTCACTACGAGTTCAACGCCGTCTAGTGTTAACTTCGTTAGGTTTGGGCAGTGAAATCCGTTGAAGTTCAACGCTTCCTGCCCTCCGCCAATGTCCAGTTCTTCCAGCAGCGGCATCGTGGCCAGAAAGTCGAGTCCATCTTCCTCCACCAATCCGACCGTGAGCCGTTTGAGTCCGGGAAGGTTCGTGCCAATTTCACAGAGAACCGAATTTCGTCGGATTGTAACGAGCAACTCTTCAAGGCTCGGCTGAAACCTGCTCACACTGAGCGCGTACTCGTCCTCCTGCAGGTCGGTCAGCTCAACCGACTTCAACTGGAGGCGCTCCAGCAGGCTCATTTTCTGCAGCACGTACGGCGTCATCCAAAGCTTCAACCGCTGCAACGTGTCCTGGACGGACTCGATCAAGCGCGCCGTCGCCCGGTCGTGCTCACCGTCGTCTTCCAGACTCAGCTCGCGCAAGCGCGGACACAACCGCCCAAAAAGGTCCAGCAGATCGTCGGAGTACTGTATCAACTCAAGACTCTCCAAACACTCCAACCGGAAATCCACAACTTCAGGATTGCCTCTAGAGGTAAACTCCACATAAATGAGCTCAAGTTGAGTCAAGTTCGGCGTCCGTCGGAGCATCCCAAGAAACGACTCCAGTGAAACGTGGCAACCTCGCATCCGTACGCAGGTCAAGTGCGTCGGCCACCACGAATCCACGGTCACGATCCTCACCGCTTCCAGTTGAACATCGGCAGCCGGTGCGATGAACGGTCGGAAGTTCTCGTCCAGCGTGACTTCGTCTGGAAATTTTATGCGAAGCCGGGCCCAGAGAGATCGCACGCGATCTGCGATCGTCTTCCAGCGGTGGCAAACCAGCCGGATCCGCAAGAGCTGCTGGGGCTTCAAGTGTGCGAAGATCTGCGACCAGAGTTCCGGCGGCAGATCGAACTGCTGAGCAACGACGCTGGCCATGGCGTGGTGATCTGGCAACGAGTTTGGGTAGAATGTGAATGACGTACCTTCTCTGGTGTTCAAACGGACGCGATGCGAGTTGTTTGACGAATATATTAGCACTTCAAATATACAGTAATCACCATCGGTCAAACAAGTTCGTCATCATCTACAAATCCTTACTACCTACTTTTTAATCCGGTGAATCTTTCCTTTGCAGTCTTTTATTTTGAAGGTATGCTTTTTAGACGAAGAGCTGCTTTCATCAACATCTATTGTTAACTTCGGTTATTCGGTTCGTTCTTATTTTCATTATGTCTATACCTATCTGGTGAAATGACGAGTTTTTCAATGTCAGTAAAAGTATACGATTCCTTTTGCCGGTACGAAATCAACACCTTCACGAAAGTTCGGAGGATGCGATCATCAATTTCTCGCATACTGAGCATACGGCTGTTTCCAGAGTTTTCTTCTGTGGTCACAGAACGTAACTCCCGGAATAGGTCCTCAGCTGGTTGGCTCGAAAAGCATTTATTACCATACAGACGTACACGTTTGATGTTATGTAGGTACTTTGAAGCACGTTGATCTGTATGACCTTTTGAAAACAGTCGCTTTTCTTCAAATTAACAATCAATGCCGATTACCAGAACATGTAACGGAAGTGCCGGTGAATGTTGCGGCACTTCAAAGGTTTCGCTACCTTGATCGAAATTTGCGGCAATGTACGTCGACTTCTCCGCCACAACCTTCTTTTCTTCTATCCTGGATTCTGGGGATGGTGAACGACGGAAAGGACACGATCGGCGGCGATTGTTGTAGAATCGAATGGGTCGTATACCCTCGGTTATCCAGATTTTTATGCGAAGATGGCGTTCGAATTGTGAACGCCGATACGTCAAAGTCACGCAGTGGTACCAACTAGAGAGCCTGGAGCTTATTAGAGAACGGACATCTCAAACCAAAAGTACCAATCGAAGCACGAGAACTGTCAAACGGAGGTACCAATCGAGCATAAGACAAAGGATTTTGCTCGATTGGTATCTCCGTTTGACAGTTCTCGTGCTTCGATTGGTACTTTTGGTTTGAGATGTCCGTTCTCTAGTAAGCTCCAGGCTCTCTAGTACCAACATTACGAAAAAAGTGTGCCATGGCATGACAGCCACATTTTTTTTTCAAATGTTGGTGCTACTGAGCGATTTTGACATTTCGGACGTTCACAATTCGAACGCCATCTTCGCTTAAAAACCTGGATACAAGGCATTGTTGATGCATGTTCGTTTATTTGAGGCAACTTAAACCTTCTTGATCATTCGCTGTCTAAAGGCTAGTATGCAGATCGGAAGAAAGGGGTCAAGAAACAGCTTTACGAACAGCAGAACAAAGGAGAGGGAGCGATTTCTTGGGGCTTTTCTTCACCCTCTTTGACTTGCTTGCGCTGCCGCTTCTGCCCATTAGATTTTTTTCTTGACCGGTTCCTTCCGAAGTGCGTATACCGCTTAAACAAGCCGGCGTTTGTAAAATTTTGAAGAGATTTTTTTTCACTATGCATTTTTCTCCTCAAAAATTACGCATGAGAGTTGAATCTAATGTAAAACAGACGCAGCCACCCGAAAATGTATTATAAAAATTGAAGCGGCCAGCTCCACTGCGCCGTGTTTACCGCAGAAAGGAATCTGAGAACGGATCAGATTTCACAAAAAATCTACTGGGGAGGAAGGATGCGTGGACATACCGTACCAAACGCTTCGATTCAGCCGCCTAACTAACGCGGTGTAAAAATCAGTAAGTTGAACTGAAATTCTGCGTTAATTTGGCTGTCAACTTGGTTTGTTTTGAATATTTTCCAAACAGTCAGCTAAAAACTCAAGACAGCCTTTGGCAACAGCCAAACATAATTTAAATAATTATTTTTAATTATTTGTCCTGCGGTCGTATCAACGCGCGTGAACCTAGGCGTGAACTCTAATTATTGACGCCCGCAGTAATAACTGTTATCGTGTTCAAAGCGGCTTTTGACAAAAAAACAAAAAAAAAACTAAGATTCAATTTAAAATTGAGTTATTTTTTGCCATATTCTTTTCTTGCAAACAAATTTTCTTTTGCAAAAAAAATAATTTTGGATGATGATGGTTTTTATGTCGGCATTTTTTTTATATGATTCTTGGATTTGTGTGTTACTTTATTTACACTTTTTATTTTTTCAAACAAATTTGTTGTTTAGTTTTTATTTTTAGTGTACATTGAAAAAAAATTATTCATCAAAAGTAACGTTCCACAATTTTAAAACTCTTTTATGATGATTATTTTAATTAAATTTCTCGACTCACGGTCGAGATTTCTCGAAGGTATGATTACGATCTACCATCGATAAATTATGACTTATCATCGATAAATTACAATCAAAATTTGTAATTGAATTATTTTCGAGATTATTTTGAATATTTTAATTTAAACGAAATAGTTTTAAAAAAAAGTTACTTAATCTCGTACTTAATCCACCTTTAGGTGGTTGGTGCCTTCCTCGCATTCATAAAGTGAATACACTGCACAGCATCAAAATTGTATAAATAACACTTCATTTTTATCAAAATATCTGAGAACCTCAAAATATTGTATTAAGAACACTAAAGTACTTTTCTAAACTTCATAAAATTAACTAGGGTCTTGTGGGACCCCAAGACGGATCGAATGAGACCAAAACGGTCCAAATCGGTTCAGCCAGTCCGGAGATAATCGTGTGCATATTTTTCGGTGCACGGACTTACAGACATACACACGCACAGACATTTGTTCAGAATTTGATTCTTAGTCGATAGTTACACGTGAAGGTGGGTCTACGAGGTCGAATAAAGAAGTTCATTTTTCTCATTGAGGTGAGCAAGGCAAACACACTAATCTCAAAAAAATATTTGTTTTAAATGTGATAAAGTACAAAATTTAAAAACAAATATTTTTAATGAAAAATAGTTAAATTTGATTTATTCGTTTCAAATATTTCACAAAATTTTAAAGCCTTCAAAATCTTAAATAAATAAATATCAAAATAACATTTAAAAAAGAAAAACAATTACATATATAACATATAATAAATTCCAAAAATGTCCACATATAAAAAAAAAATCTAGAATTTTGTTGAAATTTGAATAAATGAAAATTCTGAACAACTGAAATTTCAAAAAACATCAAATTATTCGCTCTACAGCATTGCCTTGGCGTTCCCGATTACGGGATTCCTACTCGAAACTTGATGTCCGAAGGCTTGATTGTTGAGGCAATTGCAAACCTCTTTTTACACCTAAGCTTCCATTCACCCCGGGATTCGAACTGACGACCTTTGGATTGTGAGTCCAACTGTCTACCAGCGACTCCACCGGGACAGGACCCAGGGAGACGACTCCTACACCTAGACTGAGCTATCGACCTAACCTCTAGGTTAGACCGGGGCCAACATTTACTTCCCCATCCGACGGAAGGCGTGATCAGACAAATCTCGTCTCAAAATTTGCCACCGGGAACTTCTGGGATCGAACCCAGGCCGACTGGGTGAGAGGCAATCACGCTTACCGCTACACCACGGTCCCGGAAATTTATATTTTTTAAATTCTAAAGTCTTAAGACAATATTAGAAAATTCTAAAATTCTTTAGTTCGGAAATTCCCAACATTTAGAATCTCATGTTCTATCAATGTATTTTTTTATTCCCTAAAACTAAATTATAAATTACGTAGATTCTGTCATTCTGATTTTTTTTAACTAACGACTATAACCTCGAAATTTGTTAAATTTACAATTCTTACAAATCTTTAGTTGTCTTTACCTGGGTGCCGAATAGTGGTTCGCAAAACGGCCTCAAGTTTGAACTGTCAAAGTGGAACCAATTTACTGTTCGCCAAAAGTAGATAGTATTGTTATCGATCACTGAAAAAATTATTTTTTTCGATGACGTTCGATGATGTTTTTTTTTGGTTTTTGAAGGCGAGATTGCATTTTTTATAATTATGAATTGAAGTTGTTTATGGAGTCGATGCGGTTGTATCCATCTAAAAGCTGTCTTAATCTTGATTTGATTCCGTTTGAAAACCTACTGGTTTAGTGAAAATCTTCTCTGTTTGTTGGATCAGGAAGAGCTGTAGGACTTCAAAATCAGCATGGGAATTATTCTGCAACATCGCAGAATGACACTTTCGCTGCAGTTCTTCGTCATTCGAAGAAAAACCTCTTCTAACCGATCAAAACTTGAAAACACACAGAATTTTCCAGCAAAAAATATCAAAAACTAGCCAAAATGAAACACAAACAACAGATTATAAACAGCTCATTTATCAGAAAGAAAAAAGTCATGCTAGTGCTTGAACAGCTGCCTAATTTGTAGATGTAAACAAAGTGAGATCATTCGAAAAACACGTTACGCATTCGCTCTATTCATCACCTAACTGCCGCCCCGAAATCCCAAAATAAAAATGACTAATTGCCTCTATTGATAGACAAATAAAGTCAGGCCAGTCCCAGCTTGAAAATTCACCAAATTAACCAATAAATTTTTACTTTTTTGAGTCAAATTTTGGGTAGAGGTATTATTATTTCAAGAAATATTGAAGTTGATTTGATTTGATTTTGATTTGATGTGATAACCAACAGGGCCACAAGGATGACCTATGTAGCGGTTGCCTAGAATTACAGTGGCTCAGACTCAAAGGGAGCATCTTCAAATTACTGCCGTATGAAGGGCCAAAAGGGGGTGGTTGGACGCGTACGAGCAAAATCACTCACGGTGTCCTCAGGGGAAGAGAATCTCCTTCCGCCAGTAACTTCCAATAACTCAGAAAAAAGTCTGACAAAGCTGAAAAACAGGGCTCGCACCCTGTTGGGGGCCTAAAAGGGCGCGGCAGACAGCTGGAGACTGACAGGGGTCAATAGATGTAGTAATTAGGCAATCCTTTAGAATTGTATAATTAATAAACTATTTCCCCCTTGTGACGTAGTTCTGGTCTTCCACTATCTACATCCAATCTCCGCCATTACAGCATACCGTCCACTGCCCTGATGCTCCCTCCCCGATCCCCGGCTTTGATTCTAACTACTGATGAAAAGGAAAATCATAGATGAGAAAAGGTCAATGCGGATGGAGAGCAAATCGAGCTCAGTATCCCCTCACAAAGACTGGTAGTAAGTGTGAAAAAGACAGTGGAAAATATAAAGAAAGGCAGAAAAATAAAAAGATAGAATATCAATGCGGATGGATCGATGATCCCCTCACAATGACAAAAAAGAGACAGATGATAGGGAGAGTAAAAGAAGAACAGAAAATCAGGAATAAGAAATAGTCAATGCAGATGAATGGCAAATTATGCTCAATATTCCTCACAAGTTAAATACTTTGAATACTTTAAATGCTTTGAATACTTTAAATACTTTAACATTTTTTAAATACTTCAAACACTTTCAATACTTTAAATACTTTAAATGCTTTAAATGCTTTAAATATTTTGAATATTTTAAATAATTAAAATACTATAAATACCTTAAATATTTGAAATACTTTAAATACATTAAATACATAAAATACATATAATACTTTAAATACTTTAAATAGTTTAAATACTTTAAATAAATGCTTTAAGTACATTAAATACTTTAAAATCTTTAAATATTTTAAATACTTTAAATACTATAAATATTAAATACTTTTAATACCTAAAATACTTTAACCATTTTTAATACTTCAAATACATACTTAATACTTCAAATACTTCAAATATTTTAAATCCTTAAAGACTTTAAATACCTTAAATACTATAAATCCTTTCAAAACTTCAAATACTCAAAATACTTTGTATTTTTTGAATACTGTGAATACATTGAATACTTTAAATACTTTGAATGCTTTTAATACTTTAATACTTTAAATATTTAAATTCAATACTTTAAATATTTTAGATACTTAAAATACTTTTTAAACTTTCAATACTTAAATACTTCAAATACTTTTAAAACATTTTTTTTCAATACTTAAAATACTTTCAAAATTTCAAATGAAATGAGAAATTGTGGAGCCGATGGAGAGCAAATAGAGCTCAGTAACCTCTTTAAAAACATCAATATAGAAAAATATTCAGCACACTACTTCATTAATTTGAAATGATTGTAAAGCTAAGAACAAGATTGTCCGTTTGACACAGTGGTGAACGCAGAACGCTGTGCCAGTTCGATTTTTCCATCAACTGTCAGTCGAACAATCTGCAGGGGTTGCTTTGTTCAATCGTCGATGACTGGCAGGCTATGATGACAGGCGCAAAATTTTGCGTTTGCGTTCAGGCCTGACGGACAATCTCGTTCTTACCTTAACTACCACCTTATCACCCACACTTCTATTTTTAAATATGTAAACAAATTGGAAATTCAAAATTGATAAAAACGGACGTTAATAAATTAATGAATGTCGCAAAAATTTCAATCAGTTTTATTTTTTCATTAAAATTATGAATAATTTTACTCTGAATCAAAGTTGTATCTGTTTTATAGCAGAAACATTTTTGAACCAAAATTTGTAATCTGTTTAACTTTATTACATTCAAATCATAAAATCAGAAAAACAGAATTATTTTCCTATATCCACCAAAACATAAACAGAGTACCTTTAACAAATTAATAATTTTATATTCAAAAATATATCATGTGAAAATTTTTGTTAAACACTGAAAAATTGAGCGAAACCAATCAAAACCAGTGTGGATTCGAAAAAATAATAATAAAAAAATAAGAAGGCCATGGAAATCAGAACTTTGACACAAAAAAATATAAAAGTCATTGCCTTGGCTTGGCATACATGACAAAAGCTATTAAATAAGAAAAATGGAACTTCGTCACCGGGATTCTGCTGTACATCCGCAACCTTATCCCGTTCCGGTCGGTCCGTCCAACAGCTTCGACTGCGCCAGGGTTTCCCACAACAGCGCCGTCGGACTCTTAACAGTACCGATATCTATCTTCTTTCAAACTTCCAAAGGTCACGATCCCATGAAAGGCTCTCTTCAAAAACTTCCAAGGTTCTTTGTTTTAACTGGCGCTCCATAAACACCCGGATTTTTTTTTCTACACTCTTAAAAAACAGTAGAATTTTTCTTCGCAAAAATTCCTTTCTGTTTCAAACACTAATTCATTTGCAGGGGCACTCCTCCTCTTCCTGGGAGAATTAACTGTACGCGAGGGACCACGAAACGGAACCGACAACTTTGAATTACAAAATCTTTTTTGGATTTTTACTGAAAAATCTTTTTTCAGCAAAATTGACGCGAGCAAAATTTTTTTCGACCTTCCTGTTACGCGAGCTACTTTGATCTGTCATTATTATTTCAAGAAATATTGAAGAGTTGAATAAATGTTGAAAAATTGTTGATTAGAATTGTAAAAAAAGGTGTAACATTTTTTGAGCTTCTCATGGCGTTATCGCAGCACTCACTTTTTACCTATTATAGGACGAACTAGATTCGAGCGGCAAAATTCTAGTCAATTTTAAAATTCTGATATTCTCAAATTTTGAATGTCCTACATTTCCAATATTCAAAAAAATAACAGAAAACAAATAATTTAAAAATCCACAAAATTAAAATACCATAACTATGAATTCCTTTTTACTGTGTTTTTTTTTATAAATTAAAAAATTCTTAAACATTTAGGATTTTTTTATCCTTATGTTCTTGAATTTTAAAACTCTTCAATATTAAGATTATAAATCTTTTAAATTCTTAAATTGAAATATTGTGAAATTCTGAAACATTAAAATTTGCGATTTTAATAATCTTATAGATTTTTTTGAATTCCTCAATTATGAAAATGTAATCCGAGAATATGGCATTTCTGAAAGTTCTAAAATTTATCAATTCTTCTATAATTAAATTTAAAATTTAATTTAAAAATATCAGAGATAGAAAAAAAATCGAAATGACTATTGATGTTAAACTTTTCATTATTGAAATTCAAAAAAATCCCAAACCTTCAATTTTAAAATCTCTTAGCTTCTGAAATTTGAAAATTCAGCTGATTTTTTTTATTAAAATCCTTAACATTTTCCAATTTTCTTAATTATGACTTTCAAATTTTACAATTCAAAAGCTCTAAAGTAAAATGTCCGAGCCACGTAACGCTTCCGCCTCGTAAGCGAGAGATCGGGGTTCAAACCCAGCTCGGACTGGTGATCTTTTCCCTTCTGGATTCAATTGCTTAGTAAAGGGAAGGAAGCGTATCATCACAAGCTGGACCTTAACATTCACACTAAGTTTAAATCGGAATTTGAACTAACTTTTCGGATGCTTTGAACAATTATTCACAATTAACAAATACAATTAGTTTCTACATTAGAAGTTTGTAGTGATTACAAACAAAACCGACAATCCAGGATAAATTTTCAAAAAGGACGTTGCTCGTGACGTGAATCAAACTAATGTTTAGTTTTTGCCTCCTTTCTCAAAATTTATAAAGCAACTCTTGCCCAAACAACGTCCAGTTTGAAAACTTACCTCGAAATCAGACGATCTCCCTTAGGGACGTTTCTCTTTTCCGAATCAAAATCCAAAACAGGTTCGCTTGGCGTTCCGCACTTGTTTGGGGTGGCTTAAATCATAGAACTTTGTTTTATTGTTAAATGTACACGAACAACAAAGTTAAAGTGCTCCGTAATCCGTGTCCACTCCGGCTTAAGGGTAAGCTTACTGGGGCCGGGCTCCGCGGCCAAATCCACCACGCTAAAATTAGATGGAAAAAGCAGTCGTCGGTTAGTATTTGAAGGTCAATTGGAAAGGGGGGGGGACCACTTACGAACTCAACATCGCCAGCTCCGGCACCGACGTCGCCCTTCTTGTCCGGTCCTCCGGCCTGCTGCGTCCGGCGGTACGCCTGTCGGTCCTCGCCGGGGCCTCCCTTGCGGTCATCGCGATCGCCGCGGGGTCCACCGGGACCGCCGGCACCACGGGCGCGCTGGGGCTCCGAACGGGCCGCCCGCTTCAGCGTCGACGGAACAATCTCCGGGGGCAGGTGCAGGTACGAGCGCAGATACTCGATGCCCTCGTTCGTCAGGTACCAGTAGTAGTGACGCCACGCAAACTGCTCCTTGACAAAGTTCTTCGACTTGAGCGACTGCATCGTCTTGATGACGTGCAGGTTCGGAATCTGCTCCAGCTCCGGGTGCTTCGGGGCGTAGAAATCCTTCTGCGCGACCAACACGCCCTCCTTGAAGAGGTACTCGTAGATGGCGACGCGATGAGCTTTGGGCATAAACATCTGCAAACGAAACCAAAATCAATCACCATTTTCCGTAATAATCCGTTCCTCCGCCGCAAGAAAGAAAGAGGTTAGAGACGCATTCATTGTTGACACTGGCGCGCACCAAGGTGACGACGACCAAAATTTTCACCACCCAATTTCCACGCAAAAAACAATTCTTTTCCAACGAAAAACCACCCCAAATCACCCGTCGTCACCCGGCGCTCACAATGCACGCACTTTCACCCACAATCTTGCACGAATTTCACGAAATTTTCACCAAAATTCACCTTGGCAGCAGAAATGTGTTACAACAATTCCATACGATTGCCGGAAAGAGAAAGAGAGAAGGGTGCGCGGCACCGATGACAGGTAGCCCTGGTGCGAAGGAGAGAGAGTGATGACAGCCAGATGGCTGGTTTAGCAGCTGTCAACGGATGACAGGCGCGCGGTGGAACGCAAAGTGCGCTTCCGGAAGTGCGGTTGGGTCAACTGGCACGGAGGGAAGTTTGTTTTGGGTTTCCTTAAAAAAATTAGGGTTCAAAAGAAAAATATTAATCGAGGTTGAAAGAATACAGAACAAATTCGTTAATTGGGTACTAAAGCCCTATGTCAGTTTTTATGTACAACGGTAAAAAACACGATTAAAAACCATTTCTGATCACATTTTTTCATTTTAATGCAAAAAAAAAAAAAAATATTGACAAGACAACATTTTTCGATGGATCAACTATGGTCCCCTTGGAATGAACTGTCAAGTAGGAGCTTTTCTGTCAAGAAGGACCGCGAGGATAATTTTTCAAAATTGATTTAAAAATCAATTTTAAACTCTTTGTGGTCGTACAAAGGGTCATTGTACTCAGAAAAATAAGCTTTATCGCTGTAAACAATAATATCAGCAATCTTAGCTTCATTTTAGGACCCAATTGGGCTCTAAAGCTCTATGTCAATTTTTATGTACAACGATTTAAAACACGCATGAAACCACTTTTTGTTGATTATTTTAATGCAAAATAAAAGTTGACTATAGTTGTCTATAGACAACATTTTTTCGATGGATCAACTATGATCCCCTTGGAAAGAGCTGTCAAGAAGAACCTTTTCTTTCAAGAAGGGTCGCGAGGTTTATTTTTCAAAATTGATTTAAAAATACATTTTTTTTTGTCGTACAAAGAGTCATTGTACTAAGAAAAATAAGCTTTGGGAACAATAATATCAAAAATTTTAGCTTAACTTTAGGACCCTAGTTAGGACCCAATTCTAAAACCCTAAACCTAGCTAAACAGCTAAAATGGTAAAATTCCAAAATTTCAAAATCTTCATTTCTGAGACTCTAAATTTCTAAAACAATAACACTTCAAAAATTTCAAATTTAAAAATTCTACATATCTCTATAGATTTCTAAAATCATAATATTACAAAAAAAAAATCTAAATTTCTAAGACTCTAGATTTCTTAAAACATAAATGAGCAATTCTCTACGAAATCGGTCTTTTTTCTTCAATTTTAATTTTTGTATTTTTTAATCCGGCTGAAACTTTTTTGGTGCCTTCGGTATGCCCAAAGAAGCCATTTTGCATCATTAGTTTGTCCATATAATTTTCCATACAAATTCGGCAGCTGTCCATACAAAAATGATGTATGAAAATTCAAAAATCTGTATCTTTTGAAGGAATTTTTGATCGATTTGGTGTCTTCGGCAAAGTTGTAGGTATGGATACGGACTACACTGGAAAAATAATACACGGTAAAAAAATTTGGTGATTTTTTATTTAACTTTATCACTAAAACTTGATTTACAAAAAACACTATTTTTAATTTTTTTATTTTTGATATGTTTTAGAAGACATAAAATGCCAACTTTTCAGAAATTTCCAGGTTGTGCAAAATCACTGACCGAGTTATGAATTTTTAATCAATACTGATTTTTTCAAAAAATCGAAATTTCGGTCGTAAAAATTTTTCAACTTCATTTTTCGATGTAAAATCAAATTTGCAATCAAAAAGTACTTTACTAAAATTTTGATAAAGTGCACCGTTTTCAAGTTTTAGCCATATTTAAGTGACTTTTTTGAAAATAGTCGCAGTTTTTCATTTTTTTAAATTAGTGCACATGTTTGCCCAGTTTTGAAAAAAATATTTTTGAAAAGCTGAGAAAATTCTCTATATTTTGCTTATTCGGACTATGTTGATACGACCTTTAGTTGCTGAGATATTGCAATGCAAAGGTTTAAAAACAGGAAAATTGATGTTTTCTAAGTTTCACCCAAACAACCCACCATTTTCTATCGTCAATATCTCAGCAACTAATGGTCCGATTTTCAATGTTAATATATGAAACAATTGTGAAATTTTCCGATCTTTTCGAAAAAATATTTTTGGAATTTTCAAATCAAGACAAACATTTTAAAAGGGCGTAATATTGAATGTTTGGCCTTTGTGAAATGTTAGTCTTGATTTGAAAATTCCAAAATATTTTTTCGAAGAGATCGGAAAATTTCACAAATGTTGCATATATTAACATTGAAAATCGGACCATTAGTTGCTGAGATATTGACGATAGAAAATGGTGGGTTGTTTGGGTGAAACTTAGAAAACATCAATTTTCCTGTTTTTAAACCTTTGCATTGCAATATCTCAGCAACTAAAGGTCGTATCAACAAAGTCCAAATAAGCAAAATATAGAGAATTTTCTCAGCTTTTCAAAATATTTTTTCAAAACTGGGCAAACATGTGCACTAATTTAAAAATGAAAACTGCGACTATTTTCAAAAAAGTCACTTAAATATGGCTATAACTTGAAAACGGTGCACTTTATCAAAATTTCAGTAAAGTACTTTTTGATTGCAAATTTGATTTTACATCGAAAATGAAGTTGAAAATTTTACGACCAAAATTTCGATTTTTTGAAAAATCAGTATTGATTAAAAATTCATAACTCGGTCAGTGATTTTGCACAACCTGAAATTTCTGAAAAGTTGGCATTTTATGCCTTCTAAAACATATCAAAAATAAAAAATTAAAAATAGTGTTTTTTGTAAATCAAGTTTTAGTGATAAAGTTAAATAAAAAATCACCAAATTTTTTTACCGTGTATTATTTTTCCAGTGTAGTCCGTATCCATACCTACAACTTTGCCGAAGACACCAAATCGATCAAAAATTCCTTCAAAAGATACAGATTTTTGAATTTTCATACATCATTTTTGTATGGACAGCTGCCGAATTTGTATGGAAAATTATATGGACAAACTAATGATGCAAAATGGCTTCTTTGGGCATACCGAAGGCACCAAAAAAGTTTCAGTCGGATTAAAAAATACAAAAAAAATCGAATGACCGAAATCCTAGAGAACTGCTCAAATAAAATAACAAAAATTCCAACATTCTAATATTCTAAAATTCTAAAATTCTAAAATTCTAAAATTCTAAAATTCTAAAATTCTAAAATTCTAAAATTCTAAAATTCTAAAATTCTAAAATTCTAAAATTCTAAAATTCTAAAATTCTAAAATTCTAAAATTCTAAAATTCTAAAATTCTAAAATTTAAAATTTAAAATTTAAAATTCTAAAATTTAAAATTTAAAATTCTAAAATTTAAAATTCTAAAATTTAAAATTTAAAATTTAAAATTTAAAATTTTAAAATTTAAAATTCTAAAATTTAAAATTTAAAATTCTAAAATTTAAAATTTAAAAAAATTTTAAAATTTAAAATTTAAAATTTAAAATTCTAAAATTCTAAAATTCTAAAATTTAAAATTCTAAAATTTAAAATTTAAAATTTTAAAATTTAAAATTTTAAAATTCTAAAATTTAAAATTCTAAAATTTAAAATTCTAAAATTCTAAAATTTAAAATTTAAAATTTAAAATTCTAAAATTTAAAATTTAAATTTTAAAATTTAAAATTTAAAATTTAAAATTTAAAATTCTAAAATTCTAAAATCTAAAATTCTAAAATTTAAAATTTAAAATTTTAAAATTTAAAATTCTAAAATTTAAAATTTAAAATTTAAAATTTAAAATTCTAAAATTTAAAATTCTAAAATTCTAAAATTCTAAAATTTAAAATTTAAAAATTAAAATTCTAAAATTTAAAATTTAAAATTCTAAAATCAATTTAAAATTTAAAATTCTAAAATTTAAAATTCTAAAATTAAAATTTAAAATTCTAAAATTTAAAATTCTAAAATTCTAAAATTCTAAAATTCTAAAATTCTAAAATCTAAAATTTAAAATTTTAAAATTTAAATTTAAAATTTAAAATTCTAAAATTCTAAAATTTAAAATTTAAAATTTAAAATTTAAAATTCTAAAATTTAAAATTTAAAATTTAAAATTTAAAATTCTAAAATTCTAAAATTCTAAAATTTAAAATTTAAAATTCTAAAATTAAAATTTAAAATTTAAAATTCTAAAATTTAAAATTTAAAATTTAAAATTCTAAAATTTAAAATTCTAAAATTCTAAAATTTAAAATTTAAAATTTAAAATTCTAAAATTTAAAATTCTAAAATTTAAAATTTAAAATTCTAAAATTTAAAATTTAAAATTTCTAAAATTCTAAAATTCTAAAATTTAAAATTTAAAATTTAAAATTTAAAATTTAAAATTTAAAATTCTAAAATTCTAAAATTCTAATTTAAAATTTAAAATTCTAAAAATCTAAAATTCTAAAATTTAAAATTCTAAAATTTAAAATTTAAAATTTAAAATTTAAAATTTTAAAATTTAAAATTCTAAAATTCTAAAATTTAAAATTCTAAAATTTAAAATTTAAAATTTAAAATTTAAAATTTAAAATTTAAAATTCTAAAATTTAAAATTTAAAATTTAAAATTCTAAAATTCAAAATTTAAAATTTAAAATTTAAAATTTAAAATTTAAAATTTAAAATTTAAAATTTAAAATTTAAAATCTTAAAATTTAAAATTCTAAAATTCTAAAATTTAAAATTTAAAATTCTAAAATTTAAAATTCTAAAATTCTAAAATTTAAAATTTAAAATTTAAAATTCTAAAATTTAAAATTTAAAATTTAAAATTTAAAATTTAAAATTTAAAATTTTCTAAAATTTTAAAATTCTAAAATTCTAAAATTTAAAATTTAAAATTTAAAATTTAAAATTCTAAAATTCTAAAATTTAAAATTCTAAAATTTAAAATTCTAAAATTCTAAAATTTAAAATTTAAAATTCTAAAATTTTAAAATTTAAAATTTAAAATTCTAAAATTTAAAATTTAAAATTCTAAAATTCTAAAATTTAAAATTCTAAAATTCTAAAATTTAAAATTTAAAATTTAAAATTTAAAATTTAAAATTCTAAAATTTAAAATTTTAAAATTTAAAATTCTAAAATTCTAAAATTCTAAAATTTCTAAAATTTAAAATTTAAAATTTAAAATTTAAAATTTAAAATTTAAAATCTAAAATCTAAAATTCTAAAATTCTAAAATTTAAAATTCTAAAATTTAAAATTTAAAATTCTAAAATTCTAAAATTCTAAAATTTAAAATTTAAAATTGTCAAAATTGTCAAAATTGTCAAAATTGTCAAATTGTCAAAATTGTCAAAATTGTCAAAATTGTCAAATTGTCAAAATTGTCAAAATTGTCAAAATTGTCAAAATTGTCAAAATTGTCAAAATTGTCAAAATTGTCAAAATTGTCAAAATTGTCAAAATTGTCAAAATTGTCAAAATTGTCAAAATTGTCAAAATTGTAAAATTGTCAAAATTGTCAAAATTGTCAAAATTGTCAAAATTGTCAAAATTGTCAAAATTGTCAAAATTGTCAAAATTGTCAAAATTGTCAAAATTGTCAAAATTGTCAAAATTGTCAAAATTGCCAAAATTGTCAAAATTGTCAAAATTGTCAAAATTGTCAAAATTGCCAAAATTGTCAAAACTAATGATGCAAAATGGCTTCTTTGGGCATACCGAAGGCACCAAAAAAGTTTCAGTCGGATTAAAAAATACAAAAAAAATCGAATGACCGAAATCCTAGAGAACTGCTCAAATAAAATAACAAAAATTCCAACATTCTAATATTCTAAAATTCTAAAATTCTAAAATTCTAAAATTCTAAAATTCTAAAATTCTAAAATTCTAAAATTCTAAAATTTAAAATTTAAAATTCTAAAATTCTAAAATTTAAAATTTAAAATTCTAAAATTTAAAATTTAAAATTTAAAATTCTAAAATTCTAAAATTTAAAATTCTAAAATTTAAAATTTAAAATTTAAAATTTAAAATTTAAAATTTAAAATTTAAAATTCTAAAATTCTAAAATTTTAAAATTTAAAATTCTAAAATTTAAAATTTAAAATTTCTAAAATTTAAAATTTAAAATTTTAAAATTTAAAATTTAAAATTCTAAAATTTAAAATTTAAAATTTAAAATTTAAAATTTAAAATTTAAAATTTAAAATTTAAAATTTAAAATTTAAAATTCTAAAATTCTAAAATTTAAAATTTAAAATTTAAAAATTCTAAAATTCTAAAATTCTAAAATTTAAAATTTAAAATTTAAAATTTAAAATTTAAAATTTAAAATTTTAAAATTTAAAATTTAAAATTCTAAAATTTAAAATCTAAAATTTAAAATTTAAAATTTAAAATTCTAAAATTTAAAATTTAAAATTCTAAAATTTAAAATTTAAAATTTAAAATTTAAAATTTAAAATTTAAAATTCTAAAATTTAAAATTTAAAATTCTAAAATTCTAAAATTTAAAATTTAAAATTTAAAATTCTAAAATTCTAAAATTTAAAATTCTAAAATTCTAAAATTCTAAAATTCTAAAATTTAAAATTCTAAAATTTAAAATTTAAAATCTAAAAATGTAAAATTCTAAAATTTAAAAATCTAAAATTTTAAAATTTAAAATTTAAATTCTAAAATTTAAAATTTAAAATTTAAAATTTAAAATTTAAAATTCTAAAATTTAAAATTCTAAAATTCTAAAATTTAAAATTTAAAATTTAAAATTTAAAATTTAAAATTCTAAAATTTAAAATTCTAAAATTCTAAAATTCTAAAATTTAAAATTTAAAATTTAAAATTTAAAATTTAAAATTCTAAAATTTAAAATTTTAAAATTTAAAATTTAAAATTTAAAATTTAAATTCTAAAATTTAAAATTCTAAAATTCTAAAATTTAAAATTCTAAAATTTAAAATTTAAAATTTAAAATTTAAAATTCTAAAATTCTAAAATTCTAAAATTCTAAAATTTAAAATTTAAAATTCTAAAATTTAAAATTCTAAAATTTTAAAATTCTAAAATTCTAAAATTTAAAATTCTAAAATTCTAAAATTCTAAAATTCTAAAATTTAAAATTTAAAATTTAAAATTTAAAATTCTAAAATTTAAAATTTAAAATTTAAAATTTAAAAATTCTAAAATTTAAAATTTAAAATTTAAAATTTAAAATCTAAAATTTAAAATTCTAAAATTTAAAATTCTAAAATTTAAAATTCTAAAATTTAAAATTCTAAAATTTAAAATTCTAAAATTTAAAATTTAAAATTTAAAATTCTAAAATTCTAAAATTTAAAATTTAAAATTTAAAATTTAAAATTTAAAATTCTAAATTTTAAAATTTAAAATTTAAAATCTAAAATCTAAAATTTAAAATTCTAAAATCTAAAATTCTAAAATTTAAAATTTAAAATTCTAAAATTCTAAAATTTTAAAATTTAAAATTCTAAAATTCTAAAATTTAAAATCTAAAATTTAAAATTTCTAAAATTCTAAAATTTAAAATTTAAAATTCTAAAATTTAAAATTTAAAATTCTAAAATTTAAAATTCTAAAATTTAAAATTTAAAATTAAAATTCTAAAATTTAAAATTCTAAAATTTAAAATTCTAAAATTTAAAATTCTAAAATTTAAAATTCTAAAATTTAAAATTTAAAATTTAAAATTCTAAAATTCTAAAATTCTAAAATTTAAAATTTAAAATTTAAAATTTAAAATTCTAAAATTTAAAATTTAAAATTTAAAATTTAAAATTTAAAATTCTAAAATTCTAAAATTCTAAAATTTAAAATTTAAAATCTAAAATTTAAAATTCTAAAATTCTAAAATCTAAAATTCTAAAATCTAAAATCTAAAATTGTCAAAATTGTCAAAATTGTCAAATTGTCAAAATTGTCAAAATTGTCAAAATTGTCAAATTGTCAAAATTGTCAAAATTGTCAAATTGTCAAAATTGTCAAAATTGTCAAAATTGTCAAAATTGTCAAAATTGTCAAAATTGTCAAAATTGTCAAAATTGTCAAAATTGTCAAAATTGTCAAAATTGTCAAAATTGTCAAAATTGTCAAAATTGTCAAAATTGTCAAAATTGTCAAAATTGTCAAAATTGTCAAAATTGTCAAAATTGTCAAAATTGTCAAAATTGTCAAAATTGTCAAATTGTCAAAATTGTCAAAATTGTCAAATTGTCAAAATTGTCAAAATTGTCAAATTGTCAAATTGTCAAAATTGCCAAAATTGTCAAATTGTCAAAATTGTCAAAATTGTCAAAATTGTCAAAATTGTCAAAATTGTCAAAATTGTCAAAATTGTCAAAATTGTCAAAATTGTCAAAATTGTCAAAATTGTCAAAATTGTCAAAATTGTCAAAATTGTCAAAATTGTCAAAATTGTCAAAATTGACAAAATTGTCAAAATTTTTCAAAATTGTCAAAATTTTTCAAACTTGTCAAAATTGTCGAAATTGTAAAAATTGTAAAATTTTAATAATTGTAAATTTTTTAAAAAAATTAAAAATGGTAAAAATTGTAAAAAAATTCAAAATTGTCAAATTTGTCAAATTGAAAAAAATGTCAAAATTAACAAAATTGGCAAAATTGATAAAATTACAGTAAGATAACTAAATTTATTCATTCCAGTGTAGGTTCAGTTTCAACAAAAACTGAGTGATTTCAAACGTGCGTGTCGGCATCCAGTTGACCCAATCATCGCGGTTGACCCAATCGCTCCCAGTTCGATTTTTCCACTATCGGTCAGCCCGACAACGCTTTGTTCAACGGTCGATGTCCGGCGGTCTGACGGTCACCACGCAAAAACGCAAACTTTTCAAAAACAAAAACACACAACCAGCAGACACGCACAGACACAAAAACAGTTGGAGGATCGAAGCAAGCCGCGACCGTTGACATTGTGCAAAAAGTTGCTTTTTTTTCGCGAAATTTTGGAAGTTTTGGATATTTTTAGGGAAAATTTCGGTAAGTTTTTGTTTTGTTCGATGCTAAATTTGTGATGTGACAAGGAATTTTGTTTCCGCAGACACACAGCAACGATGGACCGTTTGGCGAGACTTCGGACTCGCTCGTCGGCGGGTGGGCCGTTGAATGCCAGCACGACGTCTTCGCTGGCCGCCGGTTACGAAACGGCCAACGATGAGAGTTTGGTGTCCGGTTCCGGCTCGATTTACTTCTCGATGAGTGAGGATGGGACCAAAACAACGGCCGGTGAGGAAGAAGCCGTCGCGGAGGAGGAACCGACGCTGTCCGGGACGTTGGCCATTTCCGGCCACTCGTCGTCCGGGGTCGTCGATCAAACGCTCGAGAATGACTTTTCCGTGGAGGAGGTCAGCACGATCCGGAAGGCGACGATTGCGCACGCTTCGCCGGCGACTGTTCAAGTGGCCGCCGGAATGGCCGTTAAGTATCTGGGCGTTTCGTCGACGCCGGCGGCCGTCCCAAAGACGCCCAAATCGGTGGCCAAACCGAAAGACCTCAGCGGGATCGAACAGCTGGACCAGACGCCCTCGATTATGAAAAAGATGCGCGATCCGAAAACCCCGGCGGAATCGCCCTATTGCGAGGATCCGGAAGAGAGCAAGGTCACCCTGGACGGGAGCGGCCTCCAGGGACCAGTCCCGAGCAACAAGTCGTACGGCACCAACGTGTTGGCCAACTTTTTCGCCTCCCTCGACGTCAACTCCGCAACTCCAGGCCAGCCGGAAATCAAAGTCACCGAACCGGAAGAAGCCCTACAACCCGCTCCGCCGACCACATCCGGAACCACCCCCAACACCAAGCGAGACTCCAACTCGTGCGAAAACTTTTTCGAATCCCTCAAGAAAAACCCGACCACGGACGCCTCCTCCCGGCGCAAGTCCCTCGTCCGGAAGTCGCTCATCCCGAAGGTCGCGGCCATCGCCCGGCAGAACCGCGTCGCGTCCCCAATCTCTCGCCGATCCACCGCCGTACGCCTCATCCCGGACAAGCTGCGCGAAATGCGCAAGACGAACCAAACCGCCGAGCAGCTGGTCCAGTTCCGCCGGAAGTCGGTGGCCGTTCCGAGCGCGGCGACCACAACGGTGAAAAAGAGCGACGAATCGGTTCCGGTGCGCAAATCGATGGCCGTGGCGGCGGTGAAGGCGGCCAGTGCCGGTGCGGTCGCGAGCCGCAAGTCGGTGGTGCCACCGGCGACGGCCAACGGCCGCAAGTCGGTGCTTCCGGCGGTGAGCGCCGTGAGGCGTGGAGTCGTGTCCGCGACGGCAGGTTAGTTGCCCATTACTGAGATTGTACTTCAATTACTTAGCTTATTATTTGGGACTTAATTGCCTCGGTCTACTAAAAAATTTCTTACTTCAATTATTATGTGCCAATTTCTGAACTAATCAATTGGCTTCCAAATTACTTTTTCTTAAATTTTTCAACTATTTCAACAGCAATAAACATGCTTATCGTTTAATGTACCTAACATAGCTAACACAGATCGGAGGAAAGAAAATTCGAAAAAAATACACTAAAATTTAGAATAATCTAAATTAACATTTCATAAATTCACAAATTAAAAAAAACTGAAATTGAAGAGCGTTTAAGTCTCTTTAATTCGTTTTCATTCTTTTGAAATTGTATGAAAAAAATAAAACTTAAAAGGTGTTTTAATACATTGTTAATTTTTAAGTTTAAAAAGTTAAAAAAAAATTAATCAATATTTAAAAAAAAAACTAGAGTTTAAATAAATTTAAGATTTGTCTTAAATTTAAGAATATCAAAATATTACAGTTTTAGAATTAATAAATTTCATAAATTTTTTATCTTTGAAAGATGAGAATTAAAAAAAAACTAATTTTGAATTTGTTGAATTCAAGAATTTTGGAATTTTCATATTTTAAAATTAAGGTTTATAGAATTTTAGAAATTTAGGTTTAGAGAAATTCAGAATTTCAGAAGTTTAGAATGTTAAACTATAAAATTTATAATTTAAAAATATTGATGTTTTAGATTTTTTTTTATTTTTGAATTTCAGAGTTACACAATTTTAAAATTCCTCAATTTCAGAATTTAAAATTTTTAAAATTATTGAGCTTTAAGTTTTTAAATTTCAGAATTTTATATTTTTAAATCTACAATTTATAAAATTTTTAAGTTTTAGAGAATTTTAAAATTTAAATTTAAAATAAAAAAAAAACAAAATTTAGAATTTTAGAGTTGCAAAATTTTATTATTTTCAAATTTTAGGATTTCAGAGTTGCCCGTTCACAATAGTTTTCAAAGTTTTTTTTTTAAAGATTGAAGTGTCTTATAATTCATATTCAGAATTTTCATATTCTTAAACTCATGAATTTTATAACTCTGGATTTTTAGAATTTAAGAATTGTAGAATGTTAAACTTTATAAATTTTATGATTACATAATTTTGAAGCTTTAAAATTTTAGAGTTTTATAAACTCTGCAACACTAAATTTCTAAAAAAAACTGAAACAAAAACTCTAAAATTTAACAACATCAAAATTTTGAAATTATAAAATTTAATAAGTTTAACATTTTTAAACTCGGCAACTCTTAAATTTGTTAAAATTTTCAAAAATTTTGAAATTCTATTCATTTAAAATTTAAAACTGTAAAATTCAAAAATAAAAAAATATATTAATTCTAAAAATCCAAAATACTACAATTGTGGAATTCTAAAATACTATAACTCTGAATTCTAAAATTGTAAATTTTTATAAAATTTGTAAAAACTGATTGAAAAAGCAAAAATAATCTAAAATTTAAAAGCTTGAATTTTTAAATTTTATAATTTTAGAGTTTTAGGAGTTTAGAGTTTTAGGAATTTCAGAACTTTAGAAATATAACATTCAAAATTTTAAAATTTTAGAGTTCAAAAATTGTTAAACTTTATAAATTTTATATGACTCTAAAATTTAAAAAAGTTTTTTTTTCAGTTTTTCAGCAATTTTTTGTTGCAGAATTTTATATCTTGACAATTTTAGAATTTCAGAGTTATTGAATTTTAGAATCCCACAATTTTAGTATTTTAGTTTTTCAGATTTTAATTTTTTATTTTCGAACTTTACAACTTTAGAGGTTTAAATGAATAGAATTTCAGAAATTTAGGATTCAAAATTTTAAAATTATAGTTCAAAAATTTTAGAACTTATATAAAAGTTGCAGAAATGCAGAATTAAAAAATGTTAAACTTATTAAATTTTATAATTTCAAAATTTTGTTAAATTCTAGAGTTTTTGTTTCAGATTTTTTAGAAATTCAGTGTTGCAGAATTTTTAGAATTTTACAGTTTTAGAATTTCAGAGTTGTGGAATTTTAGAATTCCACAATTTAAATGTTTTTTTTTTAATAAAGAATTTCAAAATTTTAGTGTTTCAAATTAGCAGAATTTCAGAAATTTAGGATTCAAAATTTGAAATTTTTTGAGTTAATTTTTTTTAGAATTTAAATAAAAATTCCTGTATGTTTCCTTTATCCAGATTTTTAAGCGAAAATGGCGTTCCAATGTTGAACGTCCGATATGTCAAAATCGCGCAGTAGCACCAACATTAGAAAAAAAATGTGGCTGTCATGCCATGGCACACTTTTATCATAATGTTGGTACCACTGCGTGATTTTGACATTTCGGGCGTTCACCATTCGAACGCCATTTTCGCTTAAAAAGCTGGATAGAGTTTTAAAATTTTAGAGTTTTTGGATGATTTTTATAGTTTTTAGAACTTTAGAATTTTGGCATTTTACAATTTTAAACTTTCTGAATTATATATGTGATTTTTGAACTTCAGAATTATTAAGTCAATGAATTGTAGAATTTTTAGAAGCTCAGATTTTTTTTTAGTTTTTTTTTTAATTTTAGAGTTACAGGGTTACAAAATTCTATAATTATACAATTATACAATACAAAAAACAGAATTTATTATTTTTTAAAACGTTGAGTTTTACATTTTTAAATTCAACAATTTTATATTTTTAAATCTACATTTTTTAGAATTTAGAGTTTTAAAATTTAAGAGTGTTGAAATTTAAAATTTTAGTATTTGAGATTTTTAAAATTTAAAATTTTAGGATTAAAATAAAAACAGAATTTAGAATTTCAAGGTTGGCCGTTGAAAATATTTTTCAAAGTTTTATTTAAGGATTGAAGTGTCTTAAAATTTAAGAATTTAAAAACTATAAAGATTAATAATTTATGAATTTAATTATTTACGATGTTTAAAAATTTCAGAATTTTGGAATGTTAAAATAAGAAAAGATCAAGCAAAACAATGTGAAAGGGCTGAAGCCGAAGTGTAAACAAAGAGTCTGTCCTGCTCACGTCATCTGATGTTTACATTAGAAACGAGCAGGATAGACTCTTTGTTTACACTTCGGCATCGGCCCTTTTACAATGTTTTGCTGGAGATATAAATTTTAGGATCATATTTTTTTTAATTTCAGAGATTACGAATTTTCATATTCTTAAACTCATGAATTTTATAACATAGGATTTTTAGAATTTAAGATACGCAAAATTTTAAAATGTTAAACTGTATAAATTTTATAATTTAAACATTTCGAAGTTTTTAAATTTTAGTTTTTCAGATTTTTTTTTAATTGTTGAATTTTACAATTTTAGAGTTTAAAATGAAAAGAATTTTATAAAATTTAGGATTAAACATTTGAAAATTGTTAAGTTCAAAAATTTTAGAGTTTACATAAAATATGCAGAATTGCAGAATTTAAAAACGTTATTTTTTATAAGTATTATAACTTCAAAAAATTTAAGTTTTGTAAATTTTAGAATTTTTGTTTCAGTTTTTTTATAAAATTGAGAGCTTGCAAGTTTAAGAATTTCAGAGTTATAGAATTTTAGTATTATACAATTTTAATGTTTTTGATTTTCAGAATTTGTTTTTTTTTTATTTAAGAACTTTACAATTTTAAAGTTTCAAATGAATAAAATTTAGAATTTCAGAAATTTAGGATTCAAAATGTTAATATTTTAGAGTTCATTTTTTTTAGATTTTTTTATAAAAATTGCAGAATTGCAGAATAATTCTATTTATTTGAAAATGTTGAACTTTATGAATTTTATAATTTCTAAATTTTGAGATTTTAAATTTAACAGTTTTTGTTTCAGTTTAAAAAAAAAGTGTTTCAGAATTTATAGAACTTGACAATATAAAGATTTTCAGAGTTATATAATTTTAGAATTTCACAATTTTAGATTTTCAGAATTTGTTTTTTTTTTTAATTTCAGAATTTTGCAATTTTTAAGCTTTTTTTGAATTTTTGGAAATTTAACATTCAAAATTTTAAAATTTTAGAGTTAATTTTTTTTTAAATTTAAATAAAAATTTAAATATGGTTCCTATGTAGAATTTTAAAATTTTAGAGTTTTTAATAGTAGTTCATGCAACAAGTTGCAAAAAGAGGATTTTTTCAGCACGAGTCGTACATTTATCCAATGAGGTTCACCGATATTTTTGGTACAGAAAAGTAGGCTATTTCGTCGTTCAAGAATGACAGGAAAAGTGAGTAGTTTCACGATGGAATTGCAAAAATGGCTTTTATCATTTCAGAACTTAAGAATTTCAGCATTTTAGAATTTTAAATTTTTTGAATTGTATATATAATTTTAATATTTCATAATTTTTGAGTCAAAAAATGTTTTTTAGAGTTGAGAATTTTTAAAAGTTTAGATTTTTACAAATTTAAGGTTTGTAGAATTTTTAAAGTGTTTTTTTTTTCGATTTTAAAATTTCAGGGTTACAACATGTTAGAATTTTACAATTTAAGAATTTGTGGTTTTTACAACTGTAGAGTTTAAAAGAAAATCTAGAATTTCAAGGTTTTATTAAAATCTCCGAATTTTATAGATTTGAAATTTTAGTGCTGTGAAATTTTATTTTTTTTATTTTCAAAATGTTGACTTCTGAAGACTTTTTTTTTAAAGGAACAATAATTCAAATTATTTTTTTTTTGCTTCGCCTAGAATCAAGAATCTTGATCACCCAAAAACCACAAAAAAAAAAAATAGTCGAAAAACCTTTAAAATCCATAAATTATTTTTTTTACAGCATACAGAAAATTAAAAAAAAATTCGGGTCAATAAAATGTATTGAAACAGTTTTAAAATAGAAAATACAAATTCAACCTTAAAAACCCCTTTCCTCTTCTCTTCACAGCCCCGCGCGTCGCCCTCAAAATCCCCGCCAAGACAACCCTGTCCAACGGTCCCGACGGCAGCAGCAGCTCCTCCTCCTCGAGCCTCACCTCGGCCTCCACCCGCCGCACCCTCCTCGGCAAACGTCCCGCCACAGCAGCCGCCCCCGTAACGGCCACGTCCTCCCTGCCGGACAAACTCACGAGCGCGGAACAACCCGCGGCCAAACAGCGCAAATCGCTGGCCCCCGTCAAGGAAGCGATTCGCGTGTCCCCGCGGAACAAACCGGTTACCGTTCACCAGCAATCCCGAATCCGTCCGCCAACGTCGGCGGCGGTGTCGTCTTCGTTCAAGAAGCCGGAAACGTTCACCTGTGGCCAGTGCCAGCGCATCTTCCGGCTGCGGTCATCCTACGAGACGCACCTGAAGACGGTCCACCAGAATTCGCCACCCCAGCCATCATCCCCCACCAAGAGCTCCGACGTGGTCAGCTCCGGTGCCAAGTGCCAGTACTGCGGCAAGGCGTTTGCCGGGGCCCGGTTCCTCACGAACCACGTCGTGTCCAACTGCGACAAGGTTCCGCTGCCGGAGAAGCGCCGCCTGCTGGCCGAGGGCGAACGGGAAAGGGCGGCCAGCGTGAAGCGCGGCGGCACGCCGGATGCCGCCAAGAGGAAGCAGCAGCGCATGTCGATCCGTCCTCCGACGACGACCGGAAGTGGCTCGTCCTCGGCGAATCGCAGTGCCAGCAGCTCGACGACGACCCGTTCGGGCGACGAAACGGACACGTCCACGTGCAGTAGCAATGGGGGAGGAGGGGGTGGCGGAATGACCCGGAAGAAGGTGACGGTGCCGTCTCGCGGCGGTGGTGGCGGCATCAGCCGGACGCCCAACAAGGAGCTCAAGTGTCATCTGTGTGCGCGCCGGTTCTTGAACGCGGTGGAGTACGCGCTGCACGTGCAGGCCCACGCCAAGAATGGGAAGCCGGCGGCCGTTGGAACCGGAACGGGAGGTGGTGGTGACGGGGAGGACGTGGAGAATCAGCAGCAGGAGCAAATTGCGTCGGAGGAGGTGTCCAAACTGGTGCAGAAGCTGGTCACGCTGACGAAGGGCAGTGGCAAGGTGGCCGGGGCCGTGCTCAAGAGTAGCAACGTCAAGAAGTAGTGCAAACAACGATTTCAAAGAGGGGGGGAGTGATTTTGGCTTAATTTATTTTCACCTTTTGTGTTTTTTTTCTTTTGTGTAATTATTTTTACTTTCGGCTTGGGGCACTTTTCTTTCGTAAAAAAATAAATTCAACAGCCCTCACCATGCGTGCGCGAATGACAAATATGACAAATGTAGAGTTGTAAAAATTAAACTTGTTTGTTGTTTGTTTGCATATCACGGACGGATTCCCGGACAAACTGACTCGGCTGATCAGGGTTACGGATGACGACTTATCTAATCCGCGTCTCTTCGTATTCTCGTGTGTTTGGCAGATTGAGGACACGTTACAAAATTTCGTTACTAATTTAGAAAATGAAAAAAAGCAGTAAAAAAGAGTTTTTTTAAAAGGTCCAATAAACCAAATTTTCAGTTTTTGCTTTTTGGGTGGTTTTTAATATCCCTGGCTCAAGGCGGTTCCAAAACACCCATAAAGCAAAAGCTGAAAATTTGGAAATTAAAAAAAAAAAAACTCCAGAATTTTGCTATTTTTTTTTTAAACGTTTAATAAATTTGAAATTCTCAAAATTTAAAAAAATGAAAAATCTAAAAAATTACAAAAAAATTAAAACTATTTTTTTTAATTTCAAAAATCACAAAAATTTAAAAAAAAATTAAAAAAATCAAAAAAAAATTAAAAAATGCAAAAAAATCTAAAAGTTTAAAAAAAATTGAAAAAAATTAAAATTTAAAATATTAAAAAAAAAAATAAAAAGTTTAAAAAAAATATTTTTTTGAAATAAAAAACAAAACAAATTTAAAAAAATTTAAAGATAAAAAAAATATAATTTAACAAATTTAAAAATCTGAAAATTAAAAAAATCTTAAAAATTTCAAAATGTAAAAAAAAAACATTGAAAAAGTTAAAAAAAATTAAAAGTAAAAAAAACATGACTTTTTAAAAAAAAGGTTACCAAATTTAAAAATCTAAAAATATAAAAAAAAACAAAAAAAAAATAAAACTTTAAAAAATTTCTGAAAATAAAAAAATAATGTTTAAAAAAAATAAAAAAATGTAAAGTTCAAAATATAATAAAAAATAAAGCCGCAATAAAGCAAATATTTTTCAAAGTTTATGTCGCCCCCCCCCCCCCCTTTAAATTGGTCTGAAAAATCAGGGGGGGGGGGGCAAAAAAATATTTTTCCAAAAAACTTCCAAATTTCCATGAAAATAGTAGTCTGATAAACTGAAAACAATCTTAAATGAATTTTCTAAATTAATTATCATATTTAGCCTCGTATTTAGCATGTTTGGGCTTGTTTGAAAATGTTTTGAATTTTCATGAAATCCCAATGTACAGCACCGCAAAAAAAAAAATTTTTTTGTAAATTAATTATGGCAAAACGACTAGACAGGTGTATAATGCATTTTACACCACTCCCCCTTTTGGTCAGAGTCGAGGGATAAAAACTTCAAAAAATATTTGCAACGACCAAACTAAATTTCAAAAATTTAAAACAAATAATGAATACAAAAGAATCTAAAAATATATAAAATTTGAACAAAATTAAAATATTTAAAAAAATTAAAATTTAAAATATATGAAAAAAAATAAAAAATTTAAAAAGTTTAAAAAATATTTTTTTTTGAAACAAAAACAAATTATTTAAAAAAATTTAAATATAAAAAAAATAAAAATTTAACAAATTTAAAAATCGGAAAATAAAAAAAATCAAAAAATATTTAAAATATGAAACAAAAACATTAAAAAAGTTAAAAATATGAAAAAAATAAAAGTTAAAAAATCGGCTCCCCTCCCACTAACATTTACACACAAGATCCTCTGTAATTATTAAGTCAAATGTAATTACAAAAGCCGACTCGGTCCTAACCAGGTCCCAGTACCGAAAAGGACCTAATAAAAATTATTTTATGAAAAAAAAAAATTAAAATAAAAAAGTTACCAAATTTTAATTTTTTTTAAATTTTTCAAATAATTTTTTTTAATCTAAAATTAAAATAAAAACAAAAAAAAAACCTAAAAAAAATTGAAAATAAAAAAATATGTATAAAATATTTAAAAAAATAAAAAGTTCAAAAAAATTAAAAAAAAATAACAAAAATTCAAAACAATAAAAAAAAATTAAAAAATATTTAAAATCTTAAAAGCAATAAAGAAATTAAAAAAAAAATGAAAACTCTAAAATAAAATGTAGAAAAAAATAAAACTAAAATAATTTAAAAAATAAATATTAAACACGAAAAAACTCGTAAAAGTAAGAGCTTAAAATAAATTACAGAATTCAAAAAGAGTCTTCTAAATCTTCAACAAATTGAAACAGAAAAAAAATCTTTCAATTTGATCAACATCATTTTAAATTTCAGATTTTTTGATTTTTGGAATTTCTGATTTCTGGAACCTTTTCTTAAAAGGTCCAATAAACAAAATTTTCAGTTTTTGCTTTTTGGATTTTTTTTTTAATGTCCCTGACTTAAAGCGGGTTCAAAAACACCCAAAAGGCAAAACCAGAAATATTCTTTGAAAATTTCAATAGAATTAAAATGTTTTATAAACTTTTAGCATTTTTACGCATATCAACGCATAATTATTGATTTTGAAGGTAAACGAGAGAAAAAACGAAAAAAAAAACATATTTGGTAATTGCCTCGGCAATTGGGTACTAAAGCCCTTTGTCAATGACTCTTTTTCATGGTAATGCAAAAAAAAATATCGACAAGACAACATTTTTTCGATTGATCAACTATTGTCCGCTTGGAGCGAGCTGTCAAGTAGGAGCTTTTCTGTCAAGAAGGACCGCGAGGTTAATTTTTCAAAATTGATTTAAAAATCCATCTTAAACTCTTTGTGGTCGTACAAAGGGTCATTGTACTCAAAAAAATAAGCTTTATCGCTTTAAACAATAATATCAGCAGTCTAAGCTTCATTTTAGGACCCAAATTGGAGCGTGATCAGCCTCCTCTCTTTCGTGGGTGAAGACAGTTCGCAAGCGAAAATGATTTTTTTTGCGAATATTTATTTATTTTAAGCAGGCAAACTGTCAAAAAGTGCGAGTTTGTTTGTTTGTGTGCCGTAGTGTCCTTTAGGTTTTACGCCGACTGTTTTTAGGTTAGAAATTTGACAGTTTGCGTGCACTGTTTACATTTTTTACACGTGCGTCAGCGAAAATTTATATGTGTGTGTGCGCTTGTGGCGTCACGCTGCAAAATTAAATTTAGGTTGTGAAAGGCGTCCCTCAATTTTGGAACAATTACTGTCAATTATGGTTCTGTATTCAGGGTCTAAAAATAGTAAATTGAATTGAAAAAATAAGCACGATGGTTGGTAACTTTTTCATTTGGCACTTTTTTTAGTTTGTACCCCGTTGGTTGGTCAAACTGTCACTTTTTACACGGCGCTCACGCACACTATCAAAACAAAAGTTTGATAGTGTGTATGAACTCGGTGTCAAAGGGGTGTCAAACTGAAAAATGACCCCGTTCGTTTGACAACAGTTGGTGTCAAACCATTTTTGATTGATACATTCGGAATCAAGATTTGAAAATTTTTCTAAAACAAACATGGCCGCCAAATGGCCGATCTGGAATGATGCCTTCCAGAGCCTTAATGTCAAGATTTTTTAGAAATGCGCCCAATGTGCGAAACAATCTGTCAAAAATTGCTGCACGCGCTTGCTCCACAACATTCGCTCACTCACTGGGCAACCAATGCAACAACAACAATCAATCAAAACAAACCTTTCATTACAGTGCACTCTGTTTTGTCGGGGTGAAAGTTTTCTGGAATAATTATGTTATAATTTTGGCAGAATTAGGTGCCTAAGTTGAGCAAATTTAGTTTCATTCTTATCGGTAAGCAAGCGTTCAGGGAAAGACGTTGAAATTGTGATGAATTTTTCAGTTTTTGGTGCGATTTTCGAGGAAAATTAGAATTGCAGTTCTGCCAGTTCATTTTTCTCCCATGGGGGGTAACATTTTGAAAGGGTCGGAGAGAGTTGACGTGGGTTTATGCACAAAGAATGTTTTAAAAGAGAAAAATGAACAAGAAGTGCAGTTACAAAATATGATATTTAAAAATGGTAAACTAATAATGCCGCGACATAACCGGAATGGCGTTGAATAACGTAGATCATTTTTAAAAATTTTACATAGTCTAGGTATTCGAAGTTCACATCCGTGTTGGGGAAGCGCTTTAACCATTCGGAAGTCACATGTTTAGGCATTTCGTAGTGTGTACAAAGTATACGTATGCGACTGCCGGTGGGTTGATTCGGTGGCCAATTTTATGCATTCTAGGTACTTGAACTCCCCGTCGGTGTTGCTGCAAAATTGCTGAATAAATTACGAATTGAATGGTGAAAAATCGAGCCGTTTCGATTTGTCTGAAGGAAAATAATATACAATATAAAGAACCCGTTTTCAGCCATGGACGAGGGTCGGCAGTCGCCGCCGAAGCCGGTCTGCCGGCTCTGTCTGGAAGCGCCCTCGGACATGACACTGCTCAACTACAACGTGCACTTCATCGAGTCGATTCGCCTGCTCACGACCGTCGAGGTGCTCATGGTGGATCCGCACTACTCGGTCTACCTGTGCGCGGGCTGCCAGGAAGCGCTGGAGCAGTGCATCCGCTTCCGGGACAAGTGCCTCCAGAACGATGGCACCTTTCGGCGCAGCTACCAGCTTGAGCATGGGGTGGTAAAGGTAGAACAGGACGAAGCGTTGGCCGAGATCAAGTTCGAGATGATCGTGACGCCGGACTTGAAGGACGATCCGGATGAGGACGAGGATGATGGTGGTGTGGGTGCGGTGGAGGATGGCGATGATGAGGACTGGGAGGAGAAACCGAAGGTGGTGAGCGGTCCGAAGAAGCGTGGTCGCAAAAAGAAGGTGATCGTGGAGGAACCGGAAGAGCCGCGGATACCGAAGAAGCGTGGACGCAAGAAACGGGTGCTGGCACCGGGTGAGGAGCCACCGAAGAAGGACGCCGCCATTCGGATGGAGCAGTGCCAGCACTGCGGCAAGCTGATGAAGAGCACCGCGTTGAGAGCCCATCTGAGCACGCACAATCCGGACCGGATGCGGTTCGAGTGTCCGTACTGTCCGAAGATATTCTACCACTCGAGGCAGCTGAAGAATCACGTCAACTGCAGCCACACCCACGAGACACAATATTCCTGCGATCAGTGTGGGAAATCGTACGAGCGAAGCGATTCGCTGAAGAAGCACTACATTGCCGAACATACGGACGAGAAGCGGTACGAGTGTAAAGAATGTGGAATGAAGTTCGCGCGGTCCACCTCGCGGCTGTATCACTTTCAAATGGTGCACCAGGTTGGGCGGCCACATCAGTGCGAGTACTGCGACAAGTCGTTCAAGCGGAAGTACGAGAACCCCGGAATTTCGATTTTTAACCCAACTAACCGACTGCTTCTTTGTAGAGCGGACATCATCCTGCACACGAGGACCCACACCGGTGAGAAGCCGTTCAAGTGTGACATCTGCTTCAAGGCGTTCAGCAAGAGCTACAACGTGGTCATCCACAAGAAGTCTCACCGGAACGATGCTGCGAAGGGGATCGGATTGCCAGCGGGGATTGCTGCACCAGCTCCACCGCCGCCTGTTGGTGCTCCCGGATTGGGCGGGTTGGATGCAAGTGGACCGACGATGTTGGGTGTTCCTGGAGGGTTGGTATAAAATCGTACTGTGTATGCAATACGTTTGGCTGTGGTTATTTAGGATGACATGTCCCTGAGGGAATAATCTGGTTTTCGGAAACATTATTCTTGTGAATCGGCGCTGAATCTACTGCTGTTGAAGTGGAAGCAAAGTTTGTACTCAAATACTAGAAAATAACTTTATTTATGTAAACAATTTTACAAGATCCCCGTTTTGGCAACGTTTGCAGCGCCCCTTTCGGCCTGATTCTGATGAGATTTTTTGTGAATGACCACGTTGTAGCTCTTGCTGAACGCCTTTCCACAGATATCGCAGTTGAACGGCTTCTCGCCGGTGTGGGTCCTCATGTGCAAGGTGTGTTCGGCTCTGAAATTTCAAATAGAGGTCAGTTTTTCAAAGGTATTCCTGATACCCAACCTCGAGACTCACTTCCGCCGGAACGCCTTATCGCATAACTCGCACTGGTGCGGTTTCCCAACCTGGTGCACCTTCTGGAAGTGGTACCGCCGGCCGTCATCCCGCGCGAACCGCATCCCACACACCTTACACTCGTACGGCTTCTCGTCGGTATGTTTCGCCCGGTAGTGCACCCGCAGCGTGTCGGTCCGCTCGTAAGTCTTGCCGCACACGTCGCAGGCATATTTGTACTGGTGGGTGTGCACCCCGTTGACGTGGTTCTTCAGCTTGAGCGAGTTGTAGAAAACCTTCTGGCAGTACTGGCAAACGTACTCCGTACGGTTCGGCTTGTGCCGGCCCAGATGGGCCGTCAGACCTGTCTTCTTCATCACCTTGCCACAGACCTGACACTGGGCCATCGGGATCTCGTCGCTCTTGGGCGCTTCATTCTTCGCGGCAACTTCCTCCTTCCGTTTCTTCGGAACTTTCTCGCTCACTTCCGGCGACGGCAGTTCCCACTCATCCGACTCCCCTTCATCGCGAGTGTCAGTCCACTCGTTGGCTGGAGCATCCTCCACCACATCCGGCGTCACGATCATCTCGATCTTGACCTCTGTGAACGTGCCAACTGCTTCTTCCGGTTCCACCTTAACCATCCCATGCTGGTACCTCTGCCGAAAGGTACCATCATTCTGGAGACACGACTCCCGAAATCGGCGGCACTGCTCCAGCGTTTCCTGGCAGTCCACGCACATGTAGATCGCATAGAGCGGATCTACCATGAGTGCCTCGACGGTCGTGAGCTGACGGATCGACTCGACCAGGTGGTCGTTGTAGTTGAGCAGTGTCATGTCCGCCGAGGGGGTTGTCCCCAAACAGAGCCGGCAGATCGGAGTCGTTTGGGAGTGGAGAGAGTCCATTGCGATTGTGTTTCTCTAATACAGACGTAAGAATCGAGGACTCCTTGAAGAGATTTGTCAAATTATCCGCATAGTCCTACGTCATTCCGGTAATGCTTGACAATACTTTGCTTCAAAATGTTAACTCGGCTAAGAACAATCGAATTGAGTTAAAAAGTTTCAAATAAATGAAATTTAGTGCAAATCTGCGGTCTTCTAAAAACCCGAAACGAATTTCGATGGTTTGTTTTGATTGCAAACTGACAGTGCCCAGTGGGTGAACGAACGTCGTGGAGAAAACGCTGTAAACTCCATTGGGCACGTGTCAGTTTTTGACTGATTGAACGAACGTCAAAGCAAGGGGTTGGAAACTCTTAGAGCTATACTTATTATGTTAACCAGTATATCAAAATATATGTTAGTATACTAATTATTTCCTTTACATACCGCCAGTATACTTACCAATATACTGAGAGTATCTTAATATACTAACAGTTTGATGCTTTTCGGTTAGTATACTAACAAGTATACTGGAATATTATTAGTATACTCAGTATTCCTAAGTAATATTAGAGTTTCCAGCCCCTTGCGTCAAAGTGGGTTTGATCGATCGAAACTTGGGGTAAAAATTAAAATGTTATAAGTTTTGAAAGCTCAAATAAAATCAAGGATAACGTAGTAAATAACAATAATAATAAAGAGAAAAAAATGAGATGTATGTATTTCTAGTAAAATATAAAAATTTTCTCAATTACTTTGTACAACGGTAAAAACACGATTAACGACAAAAATTTTTCGATGGATCAACTATAGAGTAATCTACGTGCGCATGTATTGCGTGTACGTACACGAAAAAGATTGAGGTTAAATTTTGTCCGGACAGCAAAATCAAATGGTGCGCTAGTGTGTGTACGCGAAACGTCACCTTGGTCCGCTCTATGGTCACCTTGGAACGAGCTGTCATGTAGGACCTTTTCTGTCAGAAGAGCATCGAAGTTAATTTTTCAAAATCCATTTTAAATGCTTTGCGGTCGTAAAATAGGTACTCAAAAAAATAAGCTTTATCGTTGTGAACAATAATATCGAAAATTAAAGCTTAATTTTAGGACCCAATTGAAAAAAATTAAAGAATTTTATTTTTGAATTTGTAAAATTTAAGAATTGTAGAAATTAGGATATTGAAAACTAGTAAAAAATGTTCATCAGCTTTACAAAAAACGAGTTTTTTTGAAGGTCAAATAAACTAAATTTAAATTTTTGGGTTCTTTGGCGGTGAAAATTTAATGAATTTGTAACATTTAAATAACTTTGAATATTAAATAAAAAATTGTAAGAATTTGAGAAATCGGACAGTTAAAATAGAAAATATAAAATATTAATAAAGTTCAGAAAATGTAAAATGTTTAGAAAATTAAAATATTGAATGCTTGTAAAAATACTGGTCGGCTCTTTAAAAATAAATAAAACAGAAAATCAAAAAAAAAAAATAGAAAATAAAGAATAACAATAAACAATAAAAATAGAGAATATAGGGAAAATTAGGAAAATAAGATAACTAAGAATTTTACCAACTTTAGAAAATGAGGAAAACTGAACAAATTCTAATCTAATCTAATCTAACCCTAGCGCAGCCAGTCTTTCGAGGGCATCCTGGAAAATGCCTTAGGTTGATTAACGCCTAGCATCCTCTAGTCATTATTAACAATTGCAGTGCCCAATGCAATAAATTGCTTTGAAACATCACAAACGTTAAAGCGGCCAGGCCAACTGCGTAAAGTTTACCGCAAAGATGATTCTTTGAATTGGATTGAGTTTGAACACGAATGTTCAAACAACAACACATTTCTGAATCGACATGGGAGGAAGAAACGTGGGGATCCCCCGCTCACGTTCCTGTTTATAGGAGCAATAAATCGTTGGAAGCCACCAGCTAAGAAGTTTTGGTGCTCCGGGACCCTCGAGGATGGGACACTGTATTTCCACAAATGCCCTGGACACTATTTGCCGTGGTTATAGCGCCACAACTCGCTCACTGTTGGTGACAGAAAGAACATTAATAAAACTCTTATAAACACAAGATTTCAATTGATGGGATGACAAGATCATCTCACAAAGACCCAGTGCATATTAAATATGAAATGGTTTATTTTGATTGGGATACATTATCGGATTGATCTCACCAAATTAAACCAGCTCTCTGAGAAATGTAACGCCTCGATCAGTCTGATAGGTGATTAAAAAAAGGCTGATGTAATGTCGATCAGGGCGTTAAATTTCTCAGTGGAAGCTGCCGCATCTCAAAAAATTAATCACGAAAAAACAGGACTGCGCGTCCCAAGAAATACTGCACTTTTGATGGCATTATTCAATTATTATACCCAATTTTTTTTTCGCATGTCGTTCAAAATGGGCATGTAAATAAAAAAAATAATATTATGGAAATTCCGAATCGATTTTGGTATTAGAAATAATAAATATAAAAAAGATTCAATTTACTAAAATGGAAATCTTTTACAATAGAGTGTAAGATGTTACCAAAGTTAAAAATAAAGAACATATTGAGCATGAGCATGAGCATGAGCATGGTTGACTGCCAATGAGCTGCTACTCCGTTATTGACAGATCAGCTGAAGTTAAACAATGAATCAAAAATGATCAGTGGGAGCCAATCATCCGTTCACTGTTTAACCCCTGAAGACCCCGACTTTATTAGTCAATACCGGCGCCCTCCCAAGAAGCCTGCAGTTCAACAAATGTTAGTCCGATAGTTGAAGTTGCAGACTCATCAAGCACACAGTTTTTCGCTATATACTTGTTGATACCGCTTGAGACCGTTGAATCCACAGCATCTCCTTCAAGCATCACGTGATTATTTTTTTTTTGGGTTAGTAGGATAAGGTATTGGCTTTTCGATGCCTCCCGAGCTACGATGCTATGGGGAGGACTTTCATAACAGACCCGTCGGCGAGCCTTCCGAGCAACGATGCTATGGGAAGGTCTTTCTAATTAGCACATCAAAACACTCGCGCACGGGTATTTAAACACTAAATAAATGTAATTTTTCATCACGATAACCCAGACGACTTAAACCTTCAGCTTGCCTTTCGATCAATGATGATAAAGGAAGGACTTTTTATAGTAATTTACAGTTACACTTAAACCTATTTTAATGCAACAATTCACACGACGTCGTGCCTCCCGATCAACGATGATGTAGGAAGGACTTGAGCAAGCCAATCAGAATGAAACACGAAATAAAATTCTTTTCTTTCCACACACAATTGACCGCGCGTCACCACCCAACAAATTGAACTGACTCTGAGGAAAACTAAACAAATTTAAAAAAAATAGAAATTAGGGATCTAAAAATATAAGGGTGGTTTGCGGGATTTGCGAGATAAACTACGTAAAATATTTGCAACGGTCTTAAAAAAAAAAATCAGAAAAATTGAAAAAAAGATAAACGAGAAAATTGTGCAAATTTATATACAAAAAAAAAATTGAAAAAATAAAAAAATCGTGGATTTTTTTTATTTAAAAAAAAAAACTAAATCATTAAGTTTAAGAAAGTTTATAAAATAAGAACATTTGAAGGCTACTCAAATAAGAAAAGAAAGCAAAATAATTACACAGAAAGAAATAAGTTTAAAAGCTGAAAAACAAATAATTGCTCGTCGGCTCTGCTAGATGAAAAGATAGTTAAAAAAACACCATGGAAAAATAAGGAAAATGAAGAAAATTAAAATTATCAAAAATCAGGCAAATTAATGAAAGTGAACAAATAAGATCCAAAACTAGAACAAAGTATTTTCAGAAAAAAATGTCTTTTAAATTTTTAAAATCAGTTTTCATCCTCATTAATCTCTGTAAAATAATCATTTGAACTTCTGTAAGTTATATTTCAATTTTTCAAGAAATTGGTTTTTGAGATCTCCAAAAAATTGTTCACGTGGTTTATGGATGGTCTCAACAGAAAATTTAGAAAATATGTGCAAATTTGTTAAAAAACTGACAAAAACTTTTAAAAATATTTGTACCAGCCTTGCAAAACAATAAAAAATTAGAAAATTCTTGAAAAATTTAAAAAATTTAGAAGAATTAAAAAATTAGAAAATTATATTGTATTATATTTTAAATAAAAAAAAGAAATCTACAGTAAAAAAAAGGAAATCTACATAGTTCAAAAAACTTAAATGATAAAAAAATTAATGCAAATTAAACAGTTTAGAAAATCAAAAAAAAAATCAATGTTAAAAATTAGAAAATTTGAATAAATTTAATTTGTTTTTCTTCAGAAACATTTCAAAATTCTTTTTTTTTTAAATTATTATCCGCGCACCACCAAACCGAAGTGCGCATCTCTTCTGTTCCGCAAAAAATCTGTTGCGCCATACAAAAATTTAGTGGTTTGTCGTAAGCGTGTACATCAGCCCGTGGCGCAACAGGCTTTGACAGGTTGCGCTCGTATTTTGATTTTTGTCTGCCTTCACAATAAAAAGGACATGGAACTAACAAAAGAAAAATATGCAAGAAAATAAATGTGGAAAAAATGCAAATCTACATAGTCCAAGAAAATTGAATAATTTAGAAAATTAAAGCAAATTAAAGAATGTAAACAACTTAGAATATTTTAAAAATAGAAATTTGAAAATTTAAATTATATTTTAATTTTTCAAGAAATTGGAAATAAAAAAATTAAATAACAGTCCCAACCGAAAATTTAGAAAATATGTGCAAATTAGTTCAAAAAACTTGAATTATTTAAAAACATAAAACAAATAAAATAATTTAAACAGTTCAGAAAAAAGCGAATTTTCTGAAAATTTAAAAAAAATAAAAATGTATAAAATTTAGAAATTTTTAAGAAATTGAACAGTTTTCAAATTAATAAAAAATAGTTAAAAAATTTAACTAAGCAAATTCGAAAAATTAAAATAATTGAAATTTATAAACCATTAAAAATTTAAAATATATAAGAAAATTAACAACAAATTCACATAAAAATGTAGGCTAGATTTATTTTTTTTAATTACAAAACAATAAAAAAATTGAAAATTCTTGAAAAATTTAAAAAATTTAGAAAAAATAAAAAAATAGGAAATTTTATTGTATTATATTTTGAACAAAAAAAAACAGAAATCTACATAGTTAAAAAAACTTAAATAATTAAAAAAATTAAAGCAAATTAAACAGTTTAGAAAATCAAAAAAAAAATTACAATGTGAAAAATTAGAAAATTTGAAAAAAATTAAAAAAAATTCTGCAGAAAAATTTCTAAATTCTTTTTTTTTTTTAAATTAAAAAAAAAATGGAACTAACAAATAAAAATTTGCAAGAAAATAAATGTGGAAAAAAATGCAAATCTACATAGTCCAAGAAAATTGAATAATTTAGAAAATAAAAGCAAATTGAAGAATGTAAACAAATTAGAATATTTTAAAAATAGAAATTCGAAAATTTAAAAAGAGCAGGAAATTTAGAGACCCTTACAATTTAAAAAAGTTTGAAATTAAAAAATCGGAATTGAAAATGTAGCAAAATCATAAAATAAAATGTTATGAAATTTACATACTATTAAAAATATAAAATCAATAAAAAAATTACGAAAAATTCAAATAAAAAAATTTGGTTATAAAATATTAGAAAGTTTTGAAATTTTTTAGAACATTTTAAAATTTTAGAAGAAAATAAAAAACAGAATTAAGAAATTATATAAATAAATTAGAAATACAAAATTTAAAAAAATACAAAATTTAAAAAATATAAAATTTAGCAAAAAATAAATGAAAAAAAAGTTAAAGAAAAAAATTAAAATTTAAATAAAAAAGGTTTAAAATTCCAAAATTCTCCTCACGAACCAAACATTCCTCAGGTTGCCGCAATCGGGGCGCATGCGTCACGACGAAAGCTTTCGTCGCCGTCGTCGGAGCTTTCGTCGGTTCCGTTCCGTCGCGCCGGGATGATAAGCAGCACCCAGTTGGGGTGGCCAAATAAAACTGACCCGAGTGGCCACGGTTCGGGCCAGTCTGTCGGTGGCGCTGCTCGGAATCGGATCTAGTAAATCTCGGAACTGTCGCGGCAAGGCGCTTTTTTGTCTGGCTGAGAAGCTTTTTTCTGAACTTTTTTTTTTCTGGCTCTTTGATGGTTAAGGGAGCGTTCTTTTATTACGTAACGCGAAAAATCGGACTTTTAGACCCCCTCCCCCCCCCTCGTAACAAAATTTCCATACAAATTTTAAAAATTTTGTATGGAGCGTAACACGGCCTCCGACCCCCCCTCCCCCCCTACTGCGTTACGTAATAAAAGAACGCTCCCTAAGTGCGTGTGTGGTTTGTGGACGGAACAGTGGCGGAAAAGGGGAGAGGGGGGCAAATATCGGTGAATTGTTTTTTTTTCTCTCTCTCTCTCTTCAAAATGGATTCATTACCGGTTCGGTTATCAGTTTGACGCGGGCAAGAAATAGAACAAAGCTGGCGTGGGAAGCGTCGCGAACTGCGACGGCCTGCCTCGATTTGGTGGATACTAATTAGGGTATCATTCTTCGTGTTTTTTTTTCTGTTATTGTTGTTTGGGTAGTGATAATTTTTTTGTGTGCTCACCGCCGAAAACAACAGCCTGTTGCATACCTGCAGGAGCTCAAGGTGTTGACAAATGGCCCCGCTGCATACATTCAGGCGCACGGCGTGACTTGGCAGCGCCATCTATGGAGCAATTTTTAAAGTTGAGGAAAATCGTAACCCTTTCGAAAAGGAAAATTGAGGAAAAGAAAGGAAAAAAGAGTTGTTTTCTTGTGCGCAAAAAGAAACGCGTGTGAGAAACGTGTGATAGCGCGATGTTTTCGCTTCTTTTGACGACGACGACGTTGCTCAAAGTCACTCAAAGAGGATTACAACTAATTTCATTTGGGAAGTGCGACGCCGCTGGTGGTGGTGGCGCTGCTGGCCCTTAAAAGAAAGGGTTGCACGGGCCACGTGGGAGTTTGGTAAGTTGAGATTTGTTTTTTGCTTTGCTGCTGGAAAGCCTATTACGTTTATGTACTTTGTTTTTCTTGAAATTTGACATTTGACAAAACTTTGTAAGCCCTCATCGAATATTAGGGCACCTCTTTCGGCAAGACAAGAAAAGCTGAATCAAGTTGAATTATTAGCTTCCAGGAAGTGGATCTACTTGTCCCAGATACTTGTCGGTTCTCAAGGAGAGACTAAGCAGAGAGTAGAGAGAGAGAGAGAGAGGAATCATTGTTAACTTATACCTACCATTTGAATGCGGAGAGATTTGGTGTGTTGTAATTGTTCGGCTGGGAACAATGAGTCCTGATGGGTTTTCCCACCCCTCCACTTGAATTACGCTTGAGATTTGCCAACTCGGCACTCTTGTGTTTGGAGGATGTACTTTGGATGATGATTGTGCAAGCTGCTAATACAGCTAAAGATGGTTTTAAGGAGAAAGTTTGTCTTTATCTTAAATTGAATAGAATTTCTTTAAACTTTTCTGTTTTAATATTGAAATTTGATTTTATTTTTGAAATTTGAATTCATAGTTTTTAATAGTAGTTTATGCAACAAGTTGCAAAAAGAGGATTTTTTCAGCACGATTCGTACATTTATACAACGAGGTTCACCGAGTTGGATAAATACGAAGAGTGCTGAAAAAATCAAGTTTTGCAACGAGTTCCATACAACATTTTTTGCAATTCCAAAAAATACACACAGAGTGAAATTTTATGTCAAATTTTCATGTATTTTGTCAATAAATCGTTTTAAATCAAAAAAATGTTGAAAAGTGTTACTTTTCGAAACAAGTGCTGAAAAGTTCATCTTTTCAGCACCCATTTGAGTGTTGAAAAGTTGAACTTTTCAGCATTTATTTTGAAAAGTGTTGCTATTCGATTCTGTTATTGTTGGTACAGAAAAGTAGGCTATTTCGTCGTTCAAGAATGACAGGAAAAGTAAGTAGTTTCACGACGGAATTGCAAAAAGTATATTTTTATTTCATTCATTCCTGTTTTCTTTTGAATCCTGTTTTTCCATTCCATTTCCATTTTCCATTTTACCGAAATCGTGAATTTTTAAGAGCGAGTCCACGAGCAAAGCATACCCATCTCGCATCGACCTCACCAATCTGCCTGAAATTTTCAGGGGTTGTTTGTACATATAAAACTAGCATCTGGCCAAAATATGAGCACTCTAGGTCAACGGGAAGTGGGGCAAATCGGGACACAAAGTTTTAAGGTTCAGAAACGTAAAAAATCTTAAAATTGCTATAACTTAGGCAAAATTCAATTTATTTTCAAAATTCAAAATGCATCTGAAAGGGCTTGAAAAATGCAACAAAATGCAGGGTAGAGCATCCTTATTGGTTAAATTTAAAGGGAGTTATTGGCATTTTAGTGAAAAAATAGCATAATTTTCATACTCAAATAAAAAAGTGTTCCATCCAGATATCAACTCGGTTCGACCTGCAGCTTGTAGGGGACATCTGGGACTACAATTCGAGACTGAGAACACTGTGGGTAAGGCAGTTTAACATATTAAATAAATACTTTTACTTTTAGTGATTTTTTTGGTTGTAAATTTTTGCTCGGGGGACCCCTTAGATCCCATTTTCTGGTGATAATTTTATCATATTCGTGTTCCTGAGACAATTTCACAATAGAAACATGCATACAAATGTTTATTTTGATCCATTTTAACCCTTTAAAAAATAAAAGTTAAAAAAAAATATTAAGCTGCTTTTTTTCTGGTGTCATCTAGTATCCTTGGAAACGAGCTTAATTTTCAATAAATTTGAATCGATTTTTTTTTCACTTTTATATTTAAAGGGTTTAAATGGATCAAAATAAACATTTTTATGCATGTTTCTATTGTGAAAATGTCTCAGGAACACGAATATGATAAAATTATCACCAGAAAATGGGATCTAAGGGGTCCCCCGAGCAAAAATTTACAACCAAAAAAATAACTAAAAGTAAAAGTGTTTATTTAATATGTTAAACTGCCTTACCCAAAGTGTTCTCAGTCTCGGATGGTAGTCCCAGATGTCCCCTACAAGCTGCAGGTCGAACCGAGTTGATATCTGGATGGAACACTTTTTTATTTGAGTTTGAAAATTATGCTATTTTTTCACTAAAATGCCAATAACTCCCTTTAGATTCAACCAATTGGGATGCTCTACCCTGCATTTTGTTGCATTTTTCAAGCCTATTCAGATGCATTTTGAATTTTGAAAATAAATTGAATTTTGCCTAAGTTATAGCAATTTTAAGATTTTTTACGTTTCTGAACCTTAAAACTTTGTGTCCCGATTTGCCCCACTTCCCGTTGACCTAGAGTGCTCATATTTTGGCCAGATGCTAGTTTTATATGTACAAACAACCCCTGAAAATTTCAGGCCGATTGGTGAGGTCCAAACGACGTCCCATACAAAGGGGTATGCCCTAGTCGTGGACTCGCTCTTAAATTTTCTTTTTTTTATTATTTTTGATTTATTTGGGATTCTGCTTAAGGCTCTGGAAGACATCATTCCCGATCGGTCATTTGGCGGCCATGTTTGTTTTAGAAAAACATTCAAATCTTGATTTAGAATGTTTCAATCAAAAGATGGGTTTCTTTGAGTTGTTTGTAGAAGCATTTTACATGTGGTGATTATTTTTTTTTATTTCAATTTACTATTTCTGGACCCTGAATTCAGAATCATCATTGACAGTAATTGCCCCAAAAGTGAAGGACACCATCTTCCACCTTAATTTATTAAATTTTTGAATTTTTTTAAAACTCAATTAATTTTAGAATTTCTTACCTTTAGAATTAATTTTTTTTTAATTTTCATGAATAATTTCGCTTTCTTAATTTATTACGATTTTAAGATAAATTAAAAAACCTTTGGGAGTTTTTAGAGTTTAATAAATTCTTTAATTTCATGTATTAAATAAATTTTCATAATACTGTGATAAAAATACATGCAATTTTTAAATTTCTCTGAATTCTAAAAATGAAAGACTTTTTCAATTTTTTTTATTTCTTGATTTTTTTATTTTTTAAATTTGTTGGATTTTGAAATTTTTTATTTTCGATTTTCTTTTTGAGAATTTTCATTATTAATATTCTTTAGAATTTTATACTGCTTTTTAATTTTTATGCTTTTTAATTGATTCCTAAAATTAGTAAAAAAATTCGAGTTTTGTCAATTTTTTAAGTTTCTTGAATCCTATTTTACAAAAATTTTAAAGTCGAATTTCTTATTTTTTTAATTTTTAGAACTTCTGGAACATCTTGAATAAAAAAACATTGTTTTGTTTTAAATTTTCAAAATTGTCATATTTCACAATATTTGAACTTATTCTTTAAATTTTTTAAAATAAATTCGTTTTATTTCTTTATTTTTTTATAACGTTTCAGATTTTTTTTTAAATATTTTATGCTGTTTCTTTGAAGAATTTGTTACATTTCTGGATTTACCAAATTTCTCACATTTCGTAGTATTTTTTTAAATTTCTTATTTTTTTTGGAATTTATAAAATTTTTTAGATGTTTTAAATTTCTCAATTTTCTTTAATTTTTTTTCGATTTTCTTTAAATTTTGAAGAATTTTGTTATTAAGATTTCTTTTGAATTCTATGCTACTTTTTAAATTTCATGATTTTTTTTCTATTTCTTGAATTTTTTGATTCTTTTAATTTTACAAATGTTTAAAAGTCGAATTTCTAAAATTTTTGAATTTATAGAATTACTGGAACTTCTTGAATTTGTCAAAAAATGAGATTTGAATTTTCCAATATTTTGAATTATTTCTTTTGAATTTTTAGAATGCCTGTTTTTTATATTTTTTTATAAATAAAGTATATTAAGTTTCTAAAATTCTTTGAATTTAATGCTGTTTCCTTGAAGAATTTTTCAAATTTCTGAAGTTACAAAACTTTTCAAATTTCTTAAGTTTTTAAATTTTAGTTTTTTTTGTTTTTAAATATGTTGGATTCTAAATTTCTTAATTTTTCGATTTTCTGTAACCTTTTGAGATTTTTTTGTATCAATATTTTTTTTTTGAATTTTTTGGTACTTTCTTGAGTTCTGCCAATTTCTTCAGTTTCTTGATTCCTTAATTTTTCCAAAGTTCTTAAGTCGAGTTTCTCAATTCAGATTTTTTTTTTCAGAATTTCTAATTTCTTCAATATTTTTGATATTTCCATTTTTTTCTTAAATTCTTTAAATTTCTATAAATTGAAGATTTTCTCAAATTTTTAAAATTTCTCAATTTTTAGGGTTTTAAATGTTTTTAGAATTTCTTATTTTTTTAAGTTTTGCTAATTTCTTAATATTATGGAATTTCTGAAATTTCCCAAGTTTATCTTCTAGAAATTTATTTATATTTTTAAATTTTGTTGAATTTTGTCTTTTTTAATTTCTTGATTATCATGTTTTTTTTTTGTAATTCTAAAGATTCTAAAATTCTTCAAATTTTATTCTTCGATATCTGATTTTTCTGATCTTGTAAAAAAATCAAATTTCTTGAATATCTCAACTATTTTTATTTGCTTCAATATTTAGTGTTTCGTACATTCATTAAAATTTTTGGAACTTGTTATTCTTAGATTTTCATCAAATTCTTATTTAAAAAAAATGTTTAAAAAATTATGCTGCTTTCTTGAATTCCATGTTTGTTTTATTTCTAGATTTTGTCGAATTTTTAGAGTTCTTATTAATTGCTTGAATTTACAGATTCTTTCAATTTTATAAATTACCTCAATTTGTCGAATTTCTCAAATTTTAGAATTTTTGGAATGACAAGAATTTTCTGAATTTGATATTTCTTAGTTTTTTTTTTAATTTTAAATTTGATAATTTTGTCGAATCTTCGAAATTTTTCAATTTCCTTTTTTTTATCTGCCAAATTTCTTATCAAGTTTTTGAATATCTTGATTTTTTTAACCTCTCTAATGTTTTGAGTTTCTAGTTTTTTTTTTTTAAATTTGTTATTGTTAGATTTTGTTTTGTGAATTAAATAAATATTCAAAACATTATGCTGATTTCTTGATCTTTTTGATTTTTTTTTCTAATTTCTCTCCAATTATTAAATTTCAAGACTTGCTGGATTTGTATGAATTTTGAAAATTTCTTGAGTTCAATAATTTCTTAGAATTGTTTGCTTTGCTTAAATTTGTTTTTAATTGGTATTACTTTTTTTTGCAATTCCACTGTGAAACTGTCAACTTTTCCTGCCCTTCTGGAGAAACGAAACGGCCTACTTTTCCCTACCAAAAATAACAGAATGGAAAATTAATACCTTTCAATAACAGTGCTGAAAAGTCCTACTTTTCAGCACTGAAATGGGTGCTGAAAAGTTGAACTTTTCAGCACTAGTATCGAAAAGTAACATTTTTCAATATTGTTTTGTTTTGAACGATGAATTTACTAAACACATGAATGTTTGACATAAAATTCCATTAAATCAGCGTTTTTAAGAATTGCAAAAAATATTGTAAGCAACTCATTGCAAAACTTGATTTTTTCAGCACTCGTCGTATTTATCCAACTCGGTAAACCTCGTTGGATAAATGTACCACTCGTGCTGAAAAAATCTTCTTTTTGCAACTTGTTGCATAAACTACTATTAATTTATTGAGTTTCGTTATTTTAGCTTAAATTTCTTGAGGAATATGTATTTTTTTTATTTTTTAACTCTCATCATTTTCTTCAATTCAAATTCATATTAATTTTTAAACATAACAAAAACAATTATTGCAATGACCTTTCTTAAATTTTATCAATTTTTAAAATTGAAATAATTTTTTTTTTAATTTGCTGAATTTTATTAATTTCTGTTAGTTTTTTAATTTGTATTAACAAATTAAAAAACTAACAGTCGATTGTCGATTTTTTTTAAGTTCTTTAAGTTCTAAAGTTCTCTTGGATCAATAAACCATTCGGGCAATTCTAAAATTTTGAAGAAGTTCATGATTTTTATATTTAGTAGGGGAAATATGCCCATTTTAATCACTCTAAGCCGTTCGACCAATTCTCATCACTTTTGCCGTTTTCCGCTATAAAATCAACATTTTCAGATGTATCAACAATGGAGAGTTGCTTGCTCACTTTTGTTTGAGCTATTTATTGCTTTGAAACCGTCAAAAACACTTTATGAAAGCTGTAATTCATGATCAAAGTGCTGATAGGCCGATAATAGAAATAGGCTGAGAAAGGGTATAGTTCCCCTACTTGTCTCGAATCTTGTGATTTTCAAACTTTTTTATTAACTTCATTGAATTTCTTAATTTTTTGAAATATTTGAAATTTCCGGTGAATAAGCATAAGCATAAGCATAAGCATAGGTGCCCACCCGCAGTTGCTACTCCGTTATTGACCAGGACCTCCAGAAGTTACATCCACGAGCCGTGGAAGATAAGTGGGTGCTATCTTTCCTCGCTTCGCAACTTCTCAAAGGCCCCTATCATGCTGATCAATACCGGCGCCGGCCACGACCAGTGGTAGGGTCACGGGGAAGTGGATGGGAATGTTAGTCCGATACTTGAGTGATAGAGACCGCCCAATCGACTGCTTCTCCGACAAAGTATCACATGAGTTTTGAGGGGGTTAGTAGATGGGTATGAGGTCAGGATTCACGAGTGGCAGTGATGTGACCATGAGCATTTTGTTTATCGGTTGAAATTTTAAATCTTAGGCAGCCGGCTGCGGAAAGATAGATAATTGATTATTTACAATGGTTTATTTTCATCGAACGCGTGCCAGCCGAGCAGTAATGCTATGGGCTGGACTTATCAGTATAGTTTTACTGTTTTTACAATTTAGATAACGCGAGCAAATTTCAAAAATAGTAAATAAATGACGCTTTACTCTTCATAAAATCGATCGATGCCAGTTGGAATAAATTTTTACGATCATTTACGATGAAAATTATCGCGAAAAAACAGGACTGCGCGTCCCCAGAAGCACTGCACTTATGATGTCCAATAAGTTATAATAACCACTCACCCAAGCACACAAACAGCGACATAAAAGAAATGAAAATGAGCATACAAAAACAAGACAGCCCGTCCGCGTGGTCAGCGCACTAATCAAATATTTGAAATTTCCGGTGAATACCCGAAAATTTTCGGCAGCCATAAATTTGTTTTGAATTTCACGTTTTTTAAATTTGGTAAATTTCGTAAATGTCACGAAAGTCTTGATTTTGTTGAATTAATTAAAATTCTTTTGATTTTCTTTAATTTTTTTTTAAATTTTTCTTTGGCTTATTCCTTATTTTTTCAAAATTTTACTTAATTTTGCTGGCAGTGTTGCCAAATCACTAAACTGTGTTTTTCAAATACATACTCAAAAAAGCTCAGAAAGTTATGTTCACCGAAATTTAAACATCCGGGATTGAAGCGTTCGATGTACGTTACTCAAGAAATGATATCTGAGAGCAGTGCTGCCGGATAATCAAACTTTATTTTTTATCGAAAAGATTTATGGAATGCCTTACCGATGATATTTTGGTTGACGGCACTATCAGAAGTCCAGAATTATTTTTTTTTAACAAACTTCCCGCAAGTGTTGCCGGAGCATCTAACATTATCATGTAATTAGTTTTTCTTTCTTGATTTAAAAAAATCTACTTTCTACATTTTCAACAATAACACACACACACACACACACACATTGTTGGCCCGGTTCATCCCATGTTTTTCGATTTTAATTTAGTAATTTTTTAAAATAAAGTGTTGAAACGCACTCACTGTTATTCCCACAACCCCATAAGAAAAAAACACAATATTTTGTACGTGGGACTTAACATTCCAACGCCCAAGGCTCCAAAAAAGTTGGAACGGTAACTTCAACTCGATGGTTCTCGGGCATAACTCAACCAATTAAGATGATTCTTCTTTCCAGTGATTTGTTAGGATGTCTAGATGATTCTAGACCTTTGCAGAACTTAATTTGATCAAATCTGTAATTTTTGCGATCAAAAACATCGTTCCAACTTTTTTTTTCGCGTGTAAAAAAAAATTCGCCGAAAATTCCGTGGAGGCAGTCGTTTAAAAAAAGTCGGAACGATGTTTTCGGTCGCAGAAATTACACATTTGTTCAAATCAAGTTCTGCAAAATTTTAGGATCATCTAGACATTCTTACAAATCACTGGGAACAAGAATCGTCCCGATTGGTTGAGTTATGCCCGAGAACGGGCGTGTTGAAGTTACCGTTCCAACTTTTTTGGGAGGCTTGGGCGTCCGTGTAAGTTGGACATGCGTTGGGCGTTCCAGTGTTAATTTAACTAGAAATCACCTTTCGTAGAGTTGGGAGCGAAGTTTCGAAAAAATGACATTTGTTTGTTTACCATGGGAGCAAAACGTACACGCTGACGAAGAAAGATGCATTTGTGAGCTTTTTTTAATGGCTAAAAATAGTTGGAAAATTAAGAAATTCCGTGATGTTCAAGAATATAGAAACGCAATTGCAGCTAAACCTTTTAGCTTGAAAAACATATTAAATTTTCCTTCAACATTATCGATTAACCCGCGTATTCCGCGTCACTAAACAGCAAAACTCACTCAAACCATTGTTGTTCGATTCCCTTTCAATTCCATTTCCTGTATCCTGGAAAAGGCGGGCCTCCATTAGCGGCTGGGGCCACTTTTGTGTGTCAGCTGTCAGACAGAGCGAAGCGCCACCACAACAAAAGCGAACAAAAGAAGCATATCAAAGTAATCGCGCTGACGCTGATTGATCGCCGATGATGGCTGTATTTCGGGGCCTTTTCCGAGATGGTATTTGCGGTGACAAATCTGAGGCACTCAAAATTGAGTTGTTTTTCGGTTAAAAAAAATCTAAATTTACTTTATCGTGTACATTTGACAGCAGTGCGCCCAGCATCGCTTTCCCGCACAATTTCACATTCTTGGCAGAAGTAAATAATGCATATATTTTACTCTTTTTTGCACCCTCTCCCCAACAGGTCATCAATCACGAACGGTGCGTGCGTGCGTGCAAAACTGATAAGCCACGTGTCCATTTGGCCGGAACACTCTGGAAGCCCTCTGGTTCTGCGTTATAATAGGGGCCAATAATATTTGCGAATATCGTGCGGGGAAAAAACAACAAACAATCGCAAAACGGGTTATTTATTTACACACTAAACCACGAGAGTGCGCCACTATCGTTTGCACAGTTATTGTTTTCCGGTCGGATTACGCGAAAATTTACACCCAGCCATTAATTCGCCTACTGTGTTGCGAATTCCACCGCGCATAAAAGTATTGTGCGTATTGCTCAAAAGTGCGGCGGCGGCGTTGCGGCGGTGACACGAAGTAATCGTTTTCCATTAAAATTGCACGTGTTTTTGTGCGAGTGTGTGCGAGCAAATACCAGGAAGAACCCCTTTTCAAAACGGAAGAAGAATCGTGTTGTGTGCAAATTGAATAATTAATTTCCCAATAGGGTGCGCGCCGGTCGGCTGTCAGTTTTTTTTTTTCATTCGCCTTCATTCACCGACGACCTTTCGAAAGGGCCAATGTGACCGTGCCGGGCTCTCAAAAGGGCGTGTGTGTGTGTGTGTGTTTGTGAATTTCGAAAGGGGTTCAACGGCTGCAAATGGAATTGAATTTCACCAGACTGGCTGGCTGACTATCGTAGAAAGGATGGGTCGGCAGCGGACATAACCTCAACGACAACTAAAGCGTGGGGTTTTTGGATTCTGGGCAGGACAAGCGGCGACAAACGGCCTGGTAAGTGAAAATGAAAATTGGAACGAGTCATGTGAAAGTTTTCACCGAAGGGTGGGAAAGGGTTAGGGGTGTGCGGTTCCGAGCTGGCCATGGGACAGGCTGTCCGGATTTAATTATTGGCGATGGAATTGGGTGCTTAGTACGGTGTAGAAAGGGCCATCATTTGGTCATAGATTGGGATTTAAGATGGAGTAACGCTGACTACACTGCCAAATTTGGTCAAACTCGAATTTACTCAAACATTAGTAAGAAAAAACTTTCTTAAATTGACAGCCCTTATGGGATTAAATGAAAAAAACACCCAAAAGAACGCTGGAAGAAAAAAGGACTAAGCTGAAAATAGAAAAATGGGCGTGGCCCAATGCATTCCAACTGATTACAATACATTTGGGAAACATTTGTTTTAAATGCTTGTAAAAAGAATAGAACAACTTTTAGTAAAAGTGAAAATACACAGAAATGTTCACCAAAAGTTGCTCTACTTGTTGGTGTACTTGGGTTTAGTAAATTACAAGGAACAATCCAGATTATCCAGCATCATTCATACACGACCACTTATTAGGTTTAAAATGGGTATATTTCTCCTATTTCCGAATTTTAAAAAGTTATGTCAGAAAAATATGTGTTATTTTAAATCAAAATTTAGCGAATTTGTCAACTTTGTTTTATGTATAGTCCAGACTCGATTATCCGAAGCCTCGATTATCCGAAGTTTCGATTATCCGAAGATTTGTGTGGGACTTCGGAGAATCGAATCACGACAAAATTTTTTCGTATTTTTTTCTATTTTCTTACTTTAAACATCAAATTCGAATTCTGCGACCCCATTTAAGTCAAATTTAAATGGAAAAAAATATATATATTTCATCACCGCCATTTTGGCCGCCATCTTTGAATTATAAATCAAATTAGCTTAGTTTAAGGGTCATACGAAAGCTCAACAACCAAAAGTATGACAACGATTTTTTTTGAGAATAGATTATCCGAAGTTTGTATTACCTGATGTGAAATTTTGCCAAGGACTTCGGACAATCGAGTCTGGACTGTAATTATATTTTACACGCATTAATCCAAGTGAAAATACACAAAAGAGGTGAATTCATTAAAAAAAACTTTTTGCGTGGAATATCACAAAAATTGAAAATAATTTTCACAAAATACCATATTATTTCAGAAATAATCAAATTTTAATGAAAAATAAGATATTTTATTAGTATGGTATTTTGAGAAAATTTCGGTTTTTTACAAAAAAAAATAGTAAGTAAAAAAACAAGCAAAATTCCGCTTCCGGTTTCCCCCAATACACATATTACAAATTAGGAAAATTTGATTGTTACGGGAAAAATATGGTAATTTGTGAAAACGTTGGTTTTTTAAATTAAAATTATTTGTAAGAGCGGAAATGCATATAAAATTTCTCTTCGTTTGCTATCTGTGTTATAAATTATATTTTTATTTAGTGTTTTCGAAAAAAGGTATTTGAAAAAAAATAGTATTTATTACAGTTTTTTCTTGAAAAAAAAAAAAAAAAAACTCAAATACGCTTTGTTTGATACCCATATTGTAAATATTGAAAATTTTAGTATTTTGAAAAAAATACAGATTTTTGTAAAAATTTGAGTTTTTACAAAAATAACTGTAATGGAGTAAAAATGCATACAAAATTTCACATCGTTTGGTATTAATATGGCAAATCAAGAACATTTCAGTTCATTCGATAAATATGGTATTTTGTGGAAGTTTTATTATTTTATAAAAAAAAACTCTGATAAAATGAAAAAAAAGACATAATGACATTTCACTTCGTTTGAAACCCATATTGTAAATTATAACAAATGTGTATTTTCGAAAAACACGAAATTTTGTAAAAATATTTAGTTTTTTACATAAAAAACTCTGATAAAGTTAAAAATGCGTACACAATTTTGCTTCATCTGTTACTCATATTGCAAATTATGTAAATTTGAGTATTTTAGAAAAAATCGGTGCTCTGTGAATATTTGAGTATTTAAAAAAAACTCTTATAAAGTGAAAATGCCTACAAAATTTCGCTTCGTTTGGTACTAGTTTGACAAATAATGTAAATTTTAGTGTTTTCGAAAATTACAGTATTTTGTGAAAATTTTAGTATTCTATAAAAAAATAAATAAAAAAAGTGAAAAACGTACAAAATTAAGTTTTTTTTATTGATTTTTTTTATTTTGAAACTTACATCCAGGTTTTTAAGCGAAGATGGCGTTACGAATGGTGAACGCCCGAAATGTCAAAACTACGCAGCGGTATCAACAGAAAAGTGTTATTTCAAATAAGCGTGTAAGTTATTTTGGAATTCACTTTATGAGTATATTCATTTCAAATAACTAATTTCTGAGTTGTTTTTACTAAAATTTTGCCAAATCCGAACGTACATAGTAATGTTGTTGTTCGTTTTTTGGCTACTCAGGGAATTAATTTTGAATGTTTTCGTTTCACTTATTTCTGGTTAATTTCATCCGTGTTTGGCTAAATTTTACTCGAATGTAGGTAAATTTAGGTTTTTAAAATCTTTTAAATTTAAAGACTTGAGAATTTAAGATTTTGAAATGAGCGTGGAATCCGATTTGCTGTAACAAACGTCAACTTGACAGCTGTGCTGAAAGTTCTTTTTTTGTTACATTCAAAAAAAGCGAATAATCTCGAAACCCCGTCTATGAGAGGTCATCCAAGCCGGCCACGCCACACGTTTGCAGAATCAGGGGCCAACCCGACCAGGCCTGCTGGGTTTCCAGTGATATGATGTTTGGATGTTTGTTGAAATCCGCTCCCGGCGGTCTCTTCAGCCCCATCCAAATTGGGATCGCATTTTTTTTTTGAGGTTGGAATTTGAACCTGCCAGAGAGCGGGTATTCCAATCAAAACATTGAATGCAGCTGGATATCGATTTTTCTGGTGTAACAATTCGGTTGATGAGCCCTGGGAATTCCCCGGCAGCTGAAAACGCATTTTTGGCGGAACGAATCGGATCAAAATCAAATTAATGGAATTTCCTTCCTTCGGAAGTGTTGCCAGCGCGTCCGTTCGTTCATCCACAAAACAGATGTCGCTGCGCGCAAAATGGAGGCCGGCTTCCGGTTCAGCTTCCGTGACTAGCGAGAATTAAATCGGCCATTGTTGGGACTAATGCCTTTTTCCCCTCGGACCGCTCCCGTCTCGTCGGGACGGCCTCCTCCTCCATAATCGCACACAAGCACAAACGCAACAACGAAACCCTTTTCAACGATAACTCAGCCTGACGGTGGGCAATTTCATTCCAGACGCGCAGCACTTGCCCCACTCATACTCAATTACGGACATTGTACGTCGCGCGTAGCAGGCGGCGGGACGGGACATGAAATTGGATCGGACGGGTCCCAGTTGGCCATGGTGGGCGGGATTCGCGGGAGATTGGTTCAGGCCCCCGCGGGATGCAGGGGGCTTTGACCTGTTGCGAGGTCGTTGTTTTGGCAGCACTGCTGTCAAAACAAGAAGAGGTTGGTTAGCTCCAATTGCGCATTTTTTTACTGGGATGACGTTTGACATTTGCGCTGCCTACTTGGACCTGACAAAAGAGACACAGTGCTGGCAGTGAAGTGACCGCGGTCAACAAAGTAAACGGCCAGCGCCGGTGACAATGACTGATGAATATCGATTGTCTTTTCTGCAAAAAGGTACAAACCACAAACCTAGCGGAACAATGTGAAAGGACCTAAAAGATGAAATGTAAACAAACCTAACTGACGTGAGCAGAGCAGAAAGGAATATTTGTTTACACTTCGTCTTTGGGCCCTTTTACATTGTTTTGCTCGCCTTCTCTTTCTTCTTGGACAGTTGGAGGAAGGGGGACAAAAAAAAAACTTTTTGTTTGCTTCCTGTCTCTCTTGTGGCGACTGTGTAAAAGGGGGGTTGATAAATGATTTCCTCCACGTGACACGAACCGGGCGAATATCGGGGGCTTTTGTCTGAGTGTTGTTTGTGGAAAACAGCTGTCAGTTCTTCTTAAAAAAAGAAGAAAACAGCTAAATTTTCAAAAAAAAAAAAATCACACCAAACTTCTTTAACCGTGCAAAAACTAGGTCACGTGGTGGCGATGGCCCCTGTGGTAAAACGCCTCACGTCAACTGACGGATGGGTCGAAAATGGAGCCACCTTCGGGTCGGGACGAAAATAGAAACAACAAACTTCCGGACTGCCGACGCTACCGGTCAGCCGGAAATGAACAGTGTTTTCACGGCTCACCTTTGCTAGGTATCAAGACGAACATTGTTAAATTTAGTTTAGGTTATGTTTTGGAGCTGTCATTTGACGGCTTCTTTAAATTTTTTTACTTATTAAAAAAAGCGCCCAAAAAAAATTCATTTGCCCGATTTTTATTCCCATCTGACTTTTTCAACACTTTTCATTCCTACCTTTCCCTCGTGGGTGAGCCCAACCCGGATGCGGCGCCACCTACTTGGATGGACATCCGGATTCAAGTGCCAACAGCAGAATCCAATTAAAATCAATTCAATAAAACGTTTCGTTTCGTTTGTCCGCAGCAGAAACTTCTCCTGGTGGAACTTTTCAGAGTGGCGTTTTGAAAATTCTTAAAATCTGACAACACTGTCAAACTTTAAAGCAAGTCTGGCAACACGGTAAAAATTCAAAATTACGCCATTTTCGAACGCCACTCCAGAGTGACATTCATGAATTTCAATTTCAAAACTGTTTCAACAGACAAAACACTGACCAAGTCTCGAAAGGTTGTAATCAACTTATCACTTGCCCCCGTATCGCACTCCATCTTTGAGCAAATAGTTGAGCTTTGCTGGGAAAACGCATCCTGGGCATCCGGATTAGTTGCGCTTGTACACGACGTCGTACTTGATTTAATTGTTTTAATTAGTATCATTCAAGCTGGACGTTTTGTCGGGGATTGTTGGCTTTTATTACACGGAAAGAAGTTGCGTCACAGATTTTAACGTTTAAAATTGAACAATTTAAATTTAAATTTAACAAAAACTAGCTGACATCGTAAATTTTTCAATTTTTCTGACATTTAATCAGTTTAAGAATAAAAAACAAGCGAGATTGCAAGCAACCAAAGATTCAGAATTTTTTTCTTAGTAATTCGAATTTTTTTTAATGATTTCAAATAAGTAATAATTTGAAAAATCTTAATAAATTTAACATTTTTAATAATTTTATATTTTTAATTATTTGAATAATTTTGAAAATTCAAATAATTTGAATGATTTTAATAATTTTAATAATTTTAATAATTATAATAATTTCAATAATTTTAATAATTTTAATAATTTAAATAATTCAAATAATTTAAATAATTTTAATAATTTAAATAATTTAAATAATTTTAATAATTTAAATAATTTTAATAATTTAAATAATTTAAATAATTTTAATAATTTAAATAATTTTAATAATTTTAATAATTTTAATATTTTTTATAATATTAATAATTTTTATAATTTTAATAAATTTAATAAATTTAATAATTTTAATAAATTTAATAATTTTGATAATTTTAATAATTTTAATAATTTTAATAATTTTAATAATTTTAATAATTTTGATAATTTTAATAATTTTTAATAATTTTAATTATTTTAATGATTTTAATAATTTGAATAATTTTTATAATTTTTATAATTTTTATGATTTTTATAATTTTTATAATTTTTATAATTTTTATAATTCTTATGATTTTTATTATTTTAACAATTTTAATATTTTTTTTAATTTTTAAAATTTTTATAATTTTTATATTTTTTTATTTTTTTTAAATTTGAATAATTCCAATAATTTTAATAATTTTAATAATTTTAATAATTTTAAGAATTTAAAATTTTTTAAGAAGATTAAGAATTTTAAGAATTTTAGGAATTTTAAGAATTTTAAGAATTTTAAGAATTTTAAGAATTTTAAGAATTTTAAGAATTTTAAGAATTTTAAGAATTTTAAGAATTTTAAGAATTTTAAGAATTTTAAGAATTTTAAGAATTTTAAGAATTTTAAGAATTTTAAGAATTTTAAGAATTTTAAGAATTTTAAGAATTTTAAGAATTTTAAGAATTTTAAGAATTTTAAGAATTTTAAGAATTTTAAGAATTTTAAGAATTTTAAGAATTTTAAGAATTTTAAGAATTTTAAGAATTTTAAGAATTTTAAGAATTTTAAGAATTTTAAGAATTTTAAGAATTTTAAGAATTTTAAGAATTTTAAGAATTTTAAGAATTTTAAGAATTTTAAGAATTTTAAGAATTTTAAGAATTTTAAGAATTTTAAGAATTGTAAAAATTTTAAGAATTTTAAGAATTTTAAGAATTTTAAGAATTTTAAGAATATTAAGAATTTTAAGAATTTTAAGAATTTTAAGAATTTTAAGAATTTTAAGAATTTTAAGAATTTTAAGAATTTTAGGAATTTTAGGAATTTTAAGAATTTTAAGAATTTTAAGAATTTTAAGAATTTTAAGAATTTTCAGAATTTTCAGAATTTTAAGAATTTTAAGAATTTTAAGAATTTTAAGAATTTTAAGAATTTTAAGAATTTTAAGAATTTTAAGAAGTTTAAGAATTTTAAGAATTTTAAGAATTTTAAGAATTTTAAGAATTTTAAGAATTTTAAGAATTTTAAGAATTTTAAGAATTTTAAGAATTTTAAGAATTTTAAGAATTTTAAGAATTTTAAGAATTTTAAGAATTTTAAGAATTTTAAGAATTTTAAGAATTTTAAGAATTTTAAGAATTTTAAGAATTTTAAGAATTTTAAGAATTTTAAGAATTTTAAGAATTTTAAGAATTTTAAGAATTTTAAGAATTTTAAGAATTTTAAGAATTTTAAGAATTTTAAGAATTTTCAGAATTTTAAGAATTTTAAGAATTTTAAGAATTTTAAGAATTTCAAGAATTTTAAGAATTTTAAGAATTTTAAGAATTTTAAGAATTTTAAGAATTTTAAGAATTTTAAGAATTTTAAGAATTTTAAGAATTTTAAGAATTTTAAGAATTTTAAGAATTTTCAGAATTTTCAGAATTTTAAGAATTTTAAGAATTTTAAGAATTTTAAGAATTTCAAGAATTTTAAGAATTTTAAGAATTTTATAAATTTTAAGAATTTTAAGAATTTTAAGAATTTTAAGAATTTTAAGAATTTTAAGAATTTTAAGAATTTTAAGAATTTAAAGAATTTAAAGAATTTAAAGAATTTTAAGAATTTTAGGAATTTTAAGAATTTTAAGAATTTTAAGAATTTTAAGAATTTTCAGAATTTTCAGAATTTTAAGAATTTTAAGAATTTTAAGAATTTTCAGAATTTTCAGAATTTTAAGAATTTTAAGAATTTTAAGAATTTTAAGAATTTTAAGAATTTTAAGAATTTTAAGAATTTTAAGAATTTTAAGAATTTTAAGAATTTTAAGAATTTTAAGAATTTTAAGAATTTTAAGAATTTTAAGAATTTTAAGAATTTTAAGAATTTTAAGAATTTTAAGAATTTTAAGAATTTTAAGAATTTTAAGAATTTTAAGAATTTTAAGAATTTTAAGAATTTTAAGAATTTTAAGAATTTTAAGAATTTTAAGAATTTTAAGAATTTTAAGAATTTTAAGAATTTTAAGAATTTTAAGAATTTTCAGAAGTTTAAGAATTTTAAGAATTTTAAGAATTTTAAGAATTTTAAGAATTTTAAGAATTTTAAGAATTTTAAGAATTTTAAGAATTTTAAGAATTTTAAGAATTTTAAGAATTTTAAGAAATTTAAGAATTTTAAGAATTTTAAGAATTTTAAGAATTTTAAGAATTTTAAGAATTTTAAGAATTTTAAGAATTTTAAGAATTTTAAGAATTTCAAGAATTTCAAGAATTTCAAGAATTTTAAGAATTTTAAGAATTTTAAGAATTTTAAGAATTTTAAGAATTTTAAGAATTTTAAGAATTTTAAGAATTTTAAGAATTTTAAGAATTTTAAGAATTTAAAGAATTTAAAGAATTTGAAGAATTTTAAGAATTTTAAGAATTTTAAGAATTTTAAGAATTTTAAGAATTTTAAGAATTTTAAGAATTTTAAGAATTTTAAGAATTTTAAGAATTTTAAGAATTTTAAGAATTTTAAGAATTTTAAGAATTTTAAGAATTTTAAGAATTTTAAGAATTTAAAGAATTTAAAGAATTTAAAGAATTTAAAGAATTTTAGAATTTTAAGAATTTTAAGAATTTTAAGAATTTTAAGAATTTTAAGAATTTTAAGAATTTTAAGAATTTTAAGAATTTTAAGAATTTAAAGAATTTTAAGAATTTTAAGAATTTTAAGAATTTTAAGAATTTTAAGAATTTTAAGAATTTTAAGAATTTTAAGAATTTTAAGAATTTTAAGAATTTTAAGAATTTTAAGAATTTTAGAATTTTAAGAATTTTAAGAATTTTAAGAATTTTAAGAATTTTAAGAATTTTCAGAAGTTTAAGAATTTTAAGAATTTTAAGAATTTTAAGAATTTTAAGAATTTTAAGAATTTTAAGAATTTTAAGAATTTTAAGAATTTTAAGAATTTTAAGAATTTTAAGAATTTTAAGAATTTAAAGAATTTAAAGAATTTAAAGAATTTTAAGAATTTTAAGAATTTTAAGAATTTTAAGAATTTTAAGAATTTTAAGAATTTTAAGAAGTTTAAGAATTTTAAGAATTTTAAGAATTTTAAGAATTTTAAGAATTTTAAGAATTTTAAGAATTTTAAGAATTTTAAGAATTTTAAGAATTTTAAGAATTTTAAGAATTTTAAGAATTTTAAGAATTTTCAGAATTTTAAGAATTTTAAGAATTTTAAGAATTTTAAGAATTTTAAGAATTTCAAGAATTTTAAGAATTTTAAGAATTTTAAGAATTTTAAGAATTTTAAGAATTTTAAGAATTTTAAGAATTTTAAGAATTTTAAGAATTTTAAGAATTTTAAGAATTTTAAGAATTTTAAGAATTTTAAGAATTTTAAGAATTTTAAGAATTTTAAGAATTTTAAGAATTTTAAGAATTTTAAGAATTTTAAGAATTTTAAGAATTTTAAGAATTTTAAGAATTTTAAGAATTTTAAGAATTTTAAGAATTTTAAGAATTTTAAGAATTTTAAGAATTTTAAGAATTTTCAGAAGTTTAAGAATTTTAAGAATTTTAAGAATTTTAAGAATTTTAAGAATTTTAAGAATTTTAAGAATTTTAAGAATTTTAAGAATTTTAAGAATTTTAAGAATTTTAAGAATTTTAAGAATTTTAAGAAATTTAAGAATTTTAAGAATTTTAAGAATTTTAAGAATTTTAAGAATTTTAAGAATTTTAAGAATTTTAAGAATTTCAAGAATTTCAAGAATTTTAAGAATTTTAAGAATTTTAAGAATTTTAAGAATTTTAAGAATTTTAAGAATTTTAAGAATTTTAAGAATTTTAAGAATTTAAAGAATTTAAAGAATTTAAAGAATTTAAAGAATTTAAAGAATTTAAAGAATTTTAAGAATTTTAATAATTTTAAGAATTTTAAGAATTTTAAGAATTTTAAGAATTTTAAGAATTTTAAGAATTTTAAGAATTTTAAGAATTTTAAGAATTTTAAGAATTTTAAGAATTTAAAGAATTTAAAGAATTTTAAGAATTTTAAGAATTTTAAGAATTTTAAGAATTTTAAGAATTTTAAGAATTTTAAGAATTTTAAGAATTTTAAGAATTTTAAGAATTTTAAGAATTTTAAGAATTTTAAGAATTTTAAGAATTTTAAGAATTTTAAGAATTTTAAGAATTTTAAGAATTTTAAGAATTTTAAGAATTTTAAGAATTTTAAGAATTTTAAGAATTTTAAGAATTTTAAGAATTTTAAGAATTTTAAGAATTTTAAGAATTTTAAGAATTTTAAGAATTTTAAGAATTTTAAGAATTTTAAGAATTTTAAGAATTTTAAGAATTTTAAGAATTTTAAGAATTTTAAGAATTTTAAGAATTTTAAGAATTTTAAGAATTTTAAGAATTTTAAGAATTTTAAGAATTTTAAGAATTTTAAGAATTTTAAGAATTTTAAGAAATTTAAGAATTTCAAGAATTTCAAGAATTTCAAGAATTTTAAGAATTTTAAGAATTTTAAGAATTTTAAGAATTTTAAGAATTTTAAGAATTTTAAGAATTTTAAGAATTTTAAGAATTTTAAGAATTTTAAGAATTTTAAGAATTTTAAGAATTTAAAGAATTTAAAGAATTTAAAGAATTTAAAGAATTTAAAGAATTTAAAGAATTTAAAGAATTTTAAGAATTTTAAGAATTTTAAGAATTTTAAGAATTTTAAGAAGTTTAAGAATTTTAAGAATTTTAAGAATTTTAAGAATTTTAAGAATTTTAAGAATTTTAAGAATTTTAAGAATTTTAAGAATTTTAAGAATTTTAAGAATTTTAAGAATTTTAAGAATTTTAAGAATTTTAAGAATTTTAAGAATTTTAAGAATTTTAAGAATTTTAAGAATTTTCAGAATTTTAAGAATTTTAAGAATTTTAAGAATTTTAAGAATTTCAAGAATTTTAAGAATTTTAAGAATTTTAAGAATTTTAAGAATTTCAAGAATTTTAAGAATTTTAAGAATTTTAAGAATTTTAAGAATTTTAAGAATTTTAAGAATTTTAAGAATTTTAAGAATTTTAAGAATTTTAAGAATTTTAAGAATTTTCAGAATTTTAAGAATTTTAAGAATTTTAAGAATTTCAAGAATTTCAAGAATTTTAAGAATTTTAAGAATTTTAAGAATTTTAAGAATTTTAAGAATTTTAAGAATTTTTAAGAATTTTAACAATTTAAAGAATTTTAAGAATTTTAAGAATTTTAAGAATTTTAACAATTTAAAGAATTTTAAGAATTTTAAGAATTTTAAGAATTTTAAGAATTTAAAGAATTTAAAGAATTTTAAGAATTTTAAGAATTTAAAGAATTTTAAGAATTTTAAGAATTTTAAGAATTTTAAGAATTTTAAGAATTTAAAGAATTTTAAGAATTTTAAGAATTTTAAGAATTTTAAGAATTTTAAGAATTTTAAGAATTTTAAGAATTTTAAGAATTTTAAGAATTTTAAGAATTTTAAGAATTTTAAGAATTTTAAGAATTTTAAGAATTTTAAGAATTTTAAGAATTTTCAGAATTTTAAGAATTTTAAGAATTTTAAGAATTTTAAGAATTTTAAGAATTTTAAGAATTTTAAGAATTTTAAGAATTTTAAGAATTTTAAGAATTTTAAGAATTTTAAGAATTTTAAGAATTTTAAGAATTTTAAGAATTTTAAGAAGTTTAAGAATTTTAAGAATTTTAAGAATTTTAAGAATTTTAAGAATTTTAAGAATTTTAAGAATTTTAAGAATTTTAAGAATTTTAAGAATTTTAAGAATTTTAAGAATTTTAAGAATTTTAAGAATTTTAAGAATTTTAAGAATTTTAAGAATTTTAAGAATTTTAAGAATTTCAAGAATTTCAAGAATTTTAAGAATTTTAAGAATTTTAAGAATTTTAAGAATTTTAAGAATTTTAAGAATTTTAAGAATTTTAAGAATTTAAAGAATTTAAAGAATTTTAAGAATTTTAAGAATTTTAAGAATTTTAAGAATTTTAAGAATTTTAAGAATTTTAAGAATTTTAAGAATTTAAAGAATTTAAAGAATTTAAAGAATTTAAAGAATTTTAAGAATTTTAAGAATTTTAAGAATTTTAAGAATTTTAAGAATTTTAAGAATTTTAAGAATTTTAAGAATTTTAAGAATTTTAAGAATTTTAAGAATTTTAAGAATTTTAAGAATTTTAAGAATTTTAAGAATTTTAAGAATTTTAAGAATTTTAAGAATTTTAAGAATTTTAAGAATTTTAAGAATTTTAAGAATTTTAAGAATTTTAAGAATTTTAAGAATTTTAAGAATTTTAAGAATTTTAAGAATTTTAAGAATTTTAAGAATTTTAAGAATTTTAAGAATTTTAAGAATTTTAAGAATTTTAAGAATTTTAAGAATTTTAAGAATTTTAAGAATTTTAAGAATTTTAAGAATTTTAAGAATTTTAAGAATTTTAAGAATTTTAAGAATTTTAAGAATTTTAAGAATTTTAAGAATTTTAAGAATTTTAAGAATTTTAAGAATTTTAAGAATTTTAAGAATTTTAAGAATTTTAAGAATTTTAAGAATTTTAAGAATTTTAAGAATTTTAAGAATTTTAAGAATTTTAAGAATTTTAAGAATTTTAAGAATTTTAAGAATTTTAAGAATTTTAATGAATTTTAATGTATTTTAAAATTTATAGTAATTTTAAGAATTTTAGGATTTTTTTTGTCTAATCTAATCTAATCTAATTTTAAGATTTTTTTTGTGAGACAATTTTTTAAGTCTTTTTCGGTTTCAATTAATTTTTAAAAGAAACTAATCGATTCGTCAAATCCCTCCAGACCATCACGTCACTTGACCACACTCACACACCCACAAGTCACGTCAAGTCAGGTCGTTTCAATTTATACCCCGCACATTTACGGTCAACTAAAGTGCCACTCTGGATGCTCGGACGGCTTCACTTTGTTGACCATCTTCTTGTAGACGGGAATAGGTATTCCGGGGGGAAATGGACCTATTTTGGTCGCGATTTTTATTTTCGTCGCATTTCAAACTAATCCCGAAAGTTTTTTCGATAAAAGTTTGTGAAAATGCCAAATTTTCCAAATAGGTCCAAAATAGGTCCAAAACAGGTCGAAAAAAGATCCTCCCCCTGCCTTCGGCAGTAGTTTGTTTTGTTATGAGTGACTTTCCAAACAGCACGAATCGTATTTTCTCGAGAAAGTGACTCCTCAAGTGTGTGCGGAGCATCAAAGCAGGCTGACCTTTCTGAACGGACGGGGTCGGGGAGGTCGATTTGTGTTCGATGTCGGAGTGCAAGACTGCCCACGTGGGACCAATTGGTCAATCAAATGTCTTGTCCAGGGGTAGTGGTGGTGGTGCTGGTAATATTTATTGCACTCTCGTCTATGTTTAGGACGGAGCCAGGAACAGGTCCAGGCCACACACTTTTCAATTTACTTTGCTGTTCATTAGTTGTGTGTTGGTTTGCTGACTTTATTATGCATTCTGTGGAAAGAGTGATGGGAAAATTTATGACGTTTATTGATGTGTGAAATTTTATTCGATGGAATCCTGTTGAAACAGGTCGTTTCAGTTGAAAATGTAGAACCGACATCAACTCGAATTGGCTCGATGTCAAACAACCTTGTATGGAGCACTTCCATTCGAGCAGTTTTTGCTTTTTTCTACAATGTATTTCTTATGGAGCGAACTGTCAAAAACTGCTCGACTGCGGGAGCTCCATTGACAGCTGTTTGTTTACCAAGCGAAAAAGTGCACGGTGACACGGAAAGATCATTTTTTGGGTTAAAACCAATACTTTTTACAATTTGTTTTAAATTATTTTTTAAAGTCTCCGACAAAACTGCGCTGTCAATCAATCTAAAAGATACAATCCAACATAGAGGCATAAATTTTCCGATAATTGAAAAAAGGAAAAAGAGAAGTGGTGAAGTGGACAAAAAAATCGATTAAGTCTTTTCAATTAAGATGCAGCCATTTTTATCAAACCGTCAGTTGGATTCTTTTCAGCTACTTTTCCACAGCCCTCCGTCGTTGCAATTTCAGCTTTTCCTGTCGGTCGAAACTGATTTATGCCGTTTGCAGGTTCGTTCTTGTCCAGAAGAAGAGAGAAGAAATAATGTCGAGAAAGCTTGAAAAAAAGTCAATTTATTATCCTCCGAGTCGACAAAAGCGCGCTCGCGCGCCAGTGTTCCCAGCTCGTGACTTCACTTGCATAGTGATTCACTTTTTTTTACGCTGCTAGACTTTTTCATCATCATTCAACAACTTTGAATACAGTTTTTTTTGATAAATTTTTTGTGCTGTAATTTTTTTTTCTGACAACACTGTTAACTTTTTGAAATTTTCAATAGTTTCTTTTTAAACGGTGCCAAAAAACGGCAAACCTCCCCTAATTTCGTGTACTTTCCCTCATTTTTCAACTTTTTTCCACTCCGTCGGACATCAATGATGAATCGAAAGCCGCAGCATGCCTTGATTCCGAGAGCAAAAATGAACTAAAGAATTCCCAGGACGGAGAGCAGGAAAAATCGTGTTTCCCTTCGTAGGAGGCCTTTGAGAGGAAGCTTCCATTCAGCAAGTGGACACAATGCCACTAAAATAGTACCACCAAGTTGCACCGAGCCGTGCTGGGAACACTTTTTGCTGTCGGATCATGTCGAGTTAGGTTTCGAATGATTCAATTTATTGTCGAGGAAAGTCCATAATTTCTAGCGAATGATAACATTTCTGTCGAAATCGGCTTCCGAAGTCGTAAATTAACTAAACAAATGAAAATTACTGTATTAGATTGCAATTTTTGAAAAACTTCTAAGGTGAAAAGCCATCTAGTCAATTTAATTTTATGTCGGCCTTACAAGCAAAATCTTAGCGAATTTTCTTACAGGGTTGTTGTTGTTTTTGTTGGTGTTTTTATTTTCAACTGGAAATCCAAAATAAAACAAATATGTGATTCATTTTTACCCAGAATCTGTCTACACGCACGTTCAAAATCACTCAGTTTCCGTCAAAACCGAACTTACTCAGAAATGAGTAAAAGGGGCATCTGTCAGATTTGAGTGAACTTCACTTAGAGTTCAACAAAAACTGAGTGTTATTCACCCAGATCTTAGTGAAATTCACTCGAATCTGACAGATGCCCCCTTTACACATTTTTTAGTAGGTTCGATTTTGATTTAAACTTAATTATTTTGAACGTACGTGTAAGTTGTATGCACGAAGTGATTTGTTTACATTTTTTCAACTCCACCCTTTAAAAATGCATAACAAAAATTGTTGCACTTAACTGAAATTTGATAAAACACAAAATAAATTTGATTTGTGTGAAAAACATCCAAATCTGAGTTGGAAAGAACACCTTTAGCAGTCATTTCTGAGGAGGTTTGATTTTGACAGATTCTGAGTAAAAATGATTCAGAAATGTGTTATTTTCGATGAGTAAAACAAACAAGATTTTTCCGCCTCAAGCTGTCAATCAGTGGCATGCAAAATGCTGACAATTTAATGTCACAAAAGTTTGTATTTTTGCCACTCGAATTAGCGTATTTACTCTGTAATTTCATCCGGTGTATTTTTGCCTAAACATGGGAATTTCCGATGAAAATTTTTCCGGAAATATTTACAAATTTTGTTCGTTTCCAGCCTAATTACTCAAAAATGGATAATTATAACATATCTTATTAATAGTTTAACCAAAAAGAAGACATTCTAGGCAACAGAACGGTTCCTAGAAAACTTTAGACATTTTTTCCAAAGAGGACACACTGGAATTGGAATTGGGGTCATTTTTCCAGCATTAATAGTGAAAAATCTCACTTGCAAGTGCGTAGATTATTTTCGAAAATTCGGGCCCAACTAAATTATTGCTCATAAATTATCCGCTTCAAAAACAGCTTCAAATTGCACTTGAAGTTTCTCCCTTCTTGCAAGGCAATAAAAAAGGCTTTAAAATTTTGAGAAATGCCAAAGCAAAGAGAAAACTCAAAAAAAGGTCACCCGAAAAAAGGGCAAAAAGGGACGCAATCGTGTCGTCAAAACCCATCTGGAAGTTGCATTTCCACCGGCTGTGAACCAGGGAAAGTGGTCGATAATTGTAAAACGCTTGAAGTTTTATTGCAGTTTGACATGTTTGGGCGCTTGCTCAATTATCGAAGCAGGCTGTGAAGGGAAATTTGAAGGACGGTTGAGTTGAAAAAAAAAAAAAAATGGAAATGTTGTCACTCAGCGTGGTGTTTGAGTTGGGTTTCTCAAATCTGGATTTTTTTTTTTTGAAAAGGTCCAATAAATATCTAGAAGTCCAGAAAACTTACAGATTGCCTTGACTACACTGAAAGAAACCAACATAGCAAATTCAAATGCTTTTCCACGTGAGCTGCTTCAAAAACCTACACGATGAATTCATATGTTTTTCCTTTGACCCTTACATTATTTTCAGGTCATATGGATGTGATAATCATTTGAAAACAGCTGATTGCTAGCGGAAACCATTTCATTCTTTTTTCGCATGGTGTTCACGTTGGAGTCAAGTGATTTTCTCTTGGATTGGCCCCATCAGTCTTTTCCTTGATAGTTAGGTGGAAACCACGTTAAAATTGTATGTTTTGAATTTGAAAGTCAAGTGTCTTATTTTTTCGGAAATTCATTGAGCAAGATGGCGAGAAGGAGAACGGCACGTTCAGAGCTCGTCCCGAGCCCCAAGAGTTTTAATTTGTTAAAACTAGGATTTTAATATTAAAATTCATGAAGAATCGGAGTTGATAACGGTAAGCATATTGATTATCAAAAAAATGCTAAAATGACAACTTTTTCTATATCATTTTTCTCAGATAATCGATTTCTGGAGTATCCAGTCCGCAGTGAACCGACTTCGGACAAATCTTTGAGAGTGCACAGTGTCCAAAAATGCCCGAAGGAACATTCGGTGGCCAGTGACTGAGGAACTGCAAGCGTAGACTTAACAATGCGGCAACGCAAGAGATTTATTTGAGTTTTTTTTATTTATTTTGTTGTGTTAGTGTGATCCAACTGGCTTTGCCAAGATGTGTTTTTGTTTTGTTATAATAAAAAAAGATAAAATGTGATAAATAAAATACAAATTTTGAAAATGAGTGTTGTCTTTATTCTTTTTTAACCTGCAGAAAAACAAACATTTTGGGGTGCTATCCATTTCATCTTCAAAAGAATTTCACGTGACATGCATGTGTGATTACATGTGAATTTCGCGTGTTTTTCATTTAATTTCGATGAGAATTTCACTTGAATTTACCGGTGCACGCGATGAAAATTTTCTATGTGATTTACACATGATTCTCACATGACAAGTCGAATGGGGCAGATTCATGTGGAAAACATGTAACATAACTATGTGCCTTTCTTTCAGTGTAGGTATTTGTGCAAATTTTCAGATGCTTTCCAAAACAAAGCAAGTTGACAGTTGAAATCAGTCGCTACAGCGCGGATTCGCTAATTTAAACAACTCGATGCTTGAAATGTTCGTTAAAAAACACCTGTCAAACTGATGTTTGCATTTAAATCCCATTGTTCAAACCATTTCCGAGCTCATGTTTGTGTGCATTTGGCAGCTGTCAGTCGTTCATAAGCAGTCCATCGTTCTTATGTCAGGGAATGTTTACATTAAGAACGATCAGAACGGAATGTTAACAAATGCATATTGGTCTTCTTTACATTGTTTTGATGGAAATGTGATTTATTGAATTAGTTTTTAACAGTTTTGCCGGTAAAAACAAAGTTTTATTACTTTTCAGTACAGAGCATTTGCAGGAAGTGTAGTTGAACAATCGAATAATGGTTTTGTTTACCATTGGCTAATGCGTCCATTAGAAAACTAATCTAAGAATTGGTCTTACAGGTCGGATTCGGTAATCCGAATTTCCTTCATTCGAATGCAGTCGTAATTCGCAATCAAACGTCAAAAACCTGTTGTCAAGGAGATGTTTACTATTCAACCCCATTGTTTGCCAATTTCCGACCACGTGGTTTTGTGCGTTTGACAGCTGTCAGTTGTTCCAATAGAGTAATCTACGTGCGTATGTATTGCGTATACGTACACGAAAATAAAGTGAGGTTAAATTTTGTCAGCCAGCAAAATCAAGTGCTGCGCTAGTGTGCGTACGCGAAACGTCATAAAGCTATATAGCCGAATCCGGAATCCGTTTAATGTAACTTCAAAAGTAAACATTTTATTAGATTTTGCCAGAATTAAATAGTCCACCCTTCTTGCAGCAGCGTATCAAGTATCTCAAACCAGATCTTTCAAATTGCTTTTAGGAGTGTTTATTTAGCATTAGTCTCACTATCTGAATCTCATTAAATTGCAAATTGCTCTACTCGCATACTCACTTACACTGTTAAAAATAAATGTTTTTTTGACAGGTGGGCTCCTTTTCAAATTTAATTTTGCATCGAAAAAAGTATAAGGCATAAACACGATTCCTAATTTTTTATGTATTTTTAACTGTCCTTTACTAAGATTACTAATTTATCTCCGGCCATTCCAGGAAAACTTTTCGGCATAAATTTCACCCCTTTCTCCCCTCACACGTCTCAAACACTCTTTCCCCTGGAAATTTCCAGTGAACATTTCCCACCGCCTCTCCCCGGTGGCCATAAAATATTAAACTAAAACTTGCCCCCAAATTGCTAAATTGCCCAGGCTTAACTCGCCATCTCTCACACCGCTCGGGCATAGCCTGCTACGACCATCGACCGCCCGCCGCCGCCATCATTACTAATTAAGGGGAACCGAGGGCTTCAAACTGTTCACTCTCCTTAAACAACGATAACTACAAAAGCCTTTTCACTCAATTTTATCCCCGACCCACCCCGTTCCCTCACTACGGCTGGCAACACTGCCGTCAAATTCGACGGGGGACGCCATAATTTATAGCTTGAAAAATGGTGTCAAATTTAAGGTGGTAATTTATTTCGAGGCGTTTTGGAGACTCTTACTGGCAACTGGATCCTCGGCAGAGACTTGCGCTAATTGAGTGTGCACACTGGCAACCGCGGCAGTAATCCACTTCACTTTAGGAGGCTTTCGTCGGCCATCTTTGTTTCGCACCTTGAGAGTGTAGCAATTCTGTTTCTAAAATTCTAACGTTTTAAAAATTTTACTAATTTTTTTTTTGGAAATTAAAACATTTTAAAAATCTAATATTTTGAAAAACTTCAAATTAAAAAAAAATAATTCTAAACCTTTCAAATTTCAAAATTCTAAAAAAAATGAATTCTTTAAAAAAAATTTCAAATTTTTAAATTTTTAAATCCTGCGATTCCTGAAATCAAAATCTGAAAATTACAAAAATTACACAAATTACACAAATTACAAAAATTACAAAAATTACAAAAATTACAAAAATTACAAAAATTACAAAAATTACAAAAATTACAAAAATTACAAAAATTACAAAAATTACAAAATCACAAAAATTACAAAAATTACAAAAATTACAAAAATTACAAAAATTACAAAAATTACAAAAATTACAAAAATTACAAAAATTACAAAAATTACAAAAATTACAAAAATTACAAAAATTTCAAAACAAAAAAAATAATAATTCTGAAGTTTTGCTTCTCTTGTTTTCAAAAGACAGATGAAATGAGAGCCCGATGTCAAGCATACATTTAACAAAGGAAAGGCATTTTTCACGATGACAGCTCTTTGTTTACATCACTACACTCTTATGTGATTATACTCATTTTCGTGTAAAATCATTGTACTTTAAAAAAAAGTTACTTTGTTGTTTATTATAAAAATAAATCTGAATTTATTCAAATGAATTTAAAAATTACGTTCTTCTCATTCACTTCAGCAACTCTAGCACAAAAAACACCGGCAAAACGACTGCAATTCCCACGAATCCGTACCACTGGAACATGAAGTAAAGCAGCACCAAGCACACCGAAATCAGCGTCCATTCTTTCACTTTGCTCGCGAGATCCGGTTCCGGCTGGAAGCGTACGATTTCAACGCGGCTCTTGAGCTGATTCACGACCTGCTGGGACAGCCCGGAAGTTTGGCACAAGTCCAGCTGCTCCAGGGATTTGCAGTGCAGGTTAATGTGGTGCAGCGAGGTGTCGGAAATTGGACATTTGCGGATCGTTAGTTTTGTTAGCTTTGGCAGTCGTTGGCAGAATTTGTGCACGACGCGATCGTTCAGGAACTTTACAAACTGTGCGTCGAGTTGTTCTAGTTTTGGCAGATAGCTTAACAGTTTGATGAGAGCAGCTTCCGGGATGTCCATGAAGGTCAATTCCAAGTACTTCAGATTACTGGCGTCGAGTTCGGCGGGGTCGTTCCAGTTCGGCGTCCAAACTTTGTGCAGTTTCAATCGCTGAAGATTTGGCAGCCGCTTCAGGGCCCCCAAAAGGTCTGTCCACCGGCCAAACTTGCATTGGTCCAAGGTAACGCTCGTAATTTGGGGATTGTTCGTGAAAAACTGGCACATATCACCGAGGGGTATCTTGAAGGAGTTCAGTCGAAACTCCCGAAGTGCCGGACAGTGGAACGTGCCCAGCTTGGTGATCTTTTGCGTACCCTTGAAGTGCAACGGTCCCTCCATGGAAACGGCCTCCAGTTGCGGGATGGCGTCCAGAAATGACGGTACAAGCGCCGTCGATTCCCACTCGAACCGCACCGAGAGACGCCGCAGTTTGGGCAGCAGGGTGGCAATTTCGTTGAAGGTCTGTGCGGGGTGGGAGGAACTGTTTAGGTTGTGTAAATTTACGGACCCACTGAAAAAAACATGGTGGAGATTCTTTTAACTCAAAATGAGCACTTTCCCATCAGAGTGTTGCGAAAAGATTAAGTTGTCACTTTTTTCGCACAAAATTACTCAGAATTTGTCGATTTGCACTTTGTTTTCACCATGACACTCTGACAAAAAATCAATCATTTTAAGCTTAATTTTTTTTTGCAATTATTTTTTCAGTGGGTCCAAAATACAAAAACAAAAATTTGAAATTTTCTTACCAAATCCGTCGCCGACAGCTCGGAAATGTCCAACTCCTCCAGCGCCGGCTGCAACTTGCAGAATCCCAAAACTGGCGCTACGCCCCGGCCCCACGAGTAGGCGGCGCGTTTCAACCGCAGCCGTCCCATCGTCGACAGGGCTTCCATGAGGGGCGCATCGAACGAAGCTCGCAGCTCTTCCAGCGTGCCCTCGGTGTCCTTCACGGCCCGGATGAGTGATTCGGGTGACATTTTACACGACGTTCCGGTCGGGACTGCGCAGTTGAACGCCAACTTCTTCAGCGGCGACCGCAGCTTGCAAAACAGGTTCAGCAGCTCGGGATCCGCCACGTTGAGCAGCGTCAGCTCTTCGAGCTGTTCCAGCTGGAAGTCGACGACGGTGCTCGCAAAAAATGGCGGATGCTTAACACCGTCGAGTACGAGCCGCTTCAAGTTCGGCGTCCGACGCAGCATGCCCAGTAGCGTCGAAATCGGCACGAAACAACGCTCGAGACTCAACCCGGTCAAGTTCCGGCCGATCTCGGGCCACCACGGCTCAACGGAGCTGATCTTGCACGCGTAGAACTTGGTGCCGCGGGCCGCGGGTGGAACACAATTCGGTCGGAACTTCGCGTCAATGTTGGTCCCGTTGGGGAATCTCAGCGTGACTCGCTCCATCAGCGCGGAATCACCGTCTACTAATCGTTTCCAGTAGGCGCAGGTCAACCGGACGCGGCGGAGTTGCACCACGGTCAGGTAGTGGAACACGCGGCACCACAGCTTGGCCGGAAGAAGATCTGCGACGGGGTTGAGGACTACGGACGCGGTCATGGCTGATCTGGACGAAGGTCGGGACTGGACTGGTGGCGATTGAATTGAAGTTGGAATTTGAGCTGGTTGGTTGAACGTTCTAGGCAATTTTGATTACCTTTGCAGTCTACAATAACTGTGTGCAAAACCAAGTCTGAATTGTGTATCATGCGATCTTGTGCTGAGGCAGCTCATTGTTCCGAAACAGCTTTGTTGATACTTTGCTGAAGTATCAGCCGAGAAGCAAGTTTGTTGCCCCTCTGTGTAACAATTTACAATTAGTTTTCGAGTCTTGAACTTCACTCACATAGCTTTTCACGTAACTTGATCGTGAATATTTGTTTGAGTGTCATACACTCTGACTCGTATGCTGTCAAATATTCGTACAAGAATTTTGACAGCTGGAACAAGTTCAAGGTGATTTGTTTTCATTTTTTCGAAGCAAACAAAAAATACAAAAAATACAAAAAATACAAAAGTTACAAAAATTACAAAAATTACAAAAATTACAAAAATTACAAAAATTACAAAAATTACAAAAAATACAAAAATTACAAAAATTACAAAAATTACAAAAATTACAAAAATTACAAAAATTACAAAAATTACAAAAATTACAAAAATTACAAAAATTACAAAAATTACAAAATTACAAAATTACAAAATTACAAAATTACAAAAATTACAAAATTACAAAAATTACAAAAATTACAAAAATACAAAATTACAAAATTACAAAAATTACAAAATTACAAAATTACAAAATTACAAAATTACAAAATTACAAAATTACAAAAATTACAAAAATTACAAAAATTACAAAAATTACAAAAATTACAAAAATTACAAAAATTACAAAATTACAAAAATTACAAAAATTACAAAATTTACAAAATTTACAAAAAATACAAAAATTACAAAAACTACAAAAATTACAAAAATTACAAAAAATTACAAAAATTACAAAAATTACAAATTACAAAAATTACAAAAATTACAGAAAATACAAAAATTACAAAAAATACAAAAATATGGCTTTCTTTTCAGAAATTTACAAACACATTCAAACTATGTTTACCTGGCAGCTGGGGGTTTGTTTGCATCCGATTTGCTATCTCTTTCAAGAAATCTTTTTTGACAAGGGCTTCTAGCTGTTTTTTTCCTGACTGACCGCCCGATATGTCAGCCAACATATTTCGCAGGGCTGTGACAGCTCGAGCTTGATCATTGTTTGCATCAGGACACTGTGATGAGAAGTTCACCATTTTTGAGTTAGGGGAAATATGCCCATTTTAATCACTCTAAGCCGTTCGACCAATTCTCATCACTTTTGCCGTTTTCCGCTATAAAATCAACATTTTCAGATGTATCAACAATGGAGAGTTGCTTGCTCACTTTTGTTTGAGCTATTTATTGCTTTGGAACCGTCAAAAACACTTTATGAAAGCTGTAATTCATGATCAAAGTGCTGATAGGCCGATAATAGAAATAGGCTGAGAAAGGGTATAGTTCCCCTAAATTACATTTTTTTCATTGGGACTAGAAAGTCTTATTTGCAGATGACAACAAATCAGTGACGTTTCAGATAAAAAAATGATAAAGACATTTTTGAAAATGGCACAATTTTTTTATTTATTCTTCAGCAACTTAACTGTAATACCCAAACAGACCGTACAGCTTCGCCATGATGTTCTCACACCAGTCAAACTTGCCTCTTCTTAGATCATAACGCTGCGCTCTTAATTGCATCCCTCTAACAGTTACCGGTCCAAACTTATACTTTAGAACCACCAGCGCGGGAAGACTCTCGGAAACATGGCGCAACGACGCCTTCCAATTCGAGCACTCCCAGATCAGCAACCTCCTCATCCGCGGAAACAGTCGAGGCAACTCAAGCACCACACCGTCGTCCACTACCGGCATGTGGCACAAATGGAGCTCCTCCAGGGCTGGGAATGCGGACAACAGTTGCACCAGTTGAGCCTTTGGGATTTGCATGTTCCACAGGCGCAAACATTTCGTACTGTCGTTGACGACCCAACGCGCCGAATCCGTCCAGTTTGAAACCGTGACCGTGTTCAAGGTCAACCGCTTCAGCGATCGCAACGCGTTCAGGCCGTCGACAAATTTGGACCACTGGGGGAAAACGCACTCCTGCAGTTTCAGGGTCTCGATGTTTCGCGATCGGTTAAGCAGCTTCCATGCGTCCTCTTCGGAATGGAGAATCACCCAGCTTAGCTGAAGAGATTTTAGCTTGCGGCATTGAAAGTCGCCGAACGATTCAATCTGTTGAAAGTCGCGGCCACCTGGCGAAACAATCAGCTGTTCCAAGTTTGGCATAGCTGACAGAAAACGCGGTTCTTGGTGTTGAATTCCGTCCAGGTTAGTGATGAGTTGTCGCAGATTTGGCAGCAGTTGTCCAATTTCACAAAGTTGCTGAAAAATTTGAGATGAAAAAGTATGGTGGATGATTTTTAAACCCGCATCACTCTCACGAAAAACAACTCATTTCAAGGTAAAACTTATGCGCACCATATTTTTAACAGTGGGTCATGACATAAACTGTGTCAACTCACCGAATCATCCAACCGTGAAACGCGAACGTCCAGGATCTGCAAATCCGGCTGCATCCGACAAACGTCCAGTATGATTTCCGGCTCCACGCGGTTCAAATTAACCGCCCGTAGCTTCAGCCGGTCCATCGCCAACAGGGCCCTCCCGACAGCGTTAATGGGAACAAAAAGCTCTTCCAGCGTCCCCTGGACGCCCCGCACCAGCTCTATCACTTCCCGCTCGGACGGCACGGATTCACGAGCGGAAAACGCAAACGACTTTAGCGCGGGACAGGCCGGCCGAAGAACGTCCACAATCCGCGGGCCGTTCGTCATCCCGAGACTCAGATATTCCAGCCGGTTCAGCTGAAAGTCAGCCGCGACGGCGTCCTCCAACTCCAAGTACTGCATTTTGTCCAGCGTGAGCCGTACCAAGTTCGGCGACTGCCGGAGCATGGCCAACAGCGTCGGAACCACCACCTGGCACTCGCGCAGATCCAGATCGTTCAAGAGCGCACCCAGCGCAGACCACCACGGATCAACGGAGAGGATCTTGGTCTTGAAGAGGCAAACCTTACGGGCCAAAACGAACCGAATGCCGGAACTGCGATGATCCAGCGTGGTTTCGCGGCTGATTCTGAGCTGCATCCGGTTGATCAGCGAACTCGTTCCGACGATCCGCTGGCACCAGTCGTGGCAAACGCGGAGAGCGTTCTTGAGGTCGCGCACGGCCAGATAGCCGAAGATTTGTTGCCAGACTTCCAGCGGTAGTGGGCGTAGGTCCGACATGCTGCGCGACAGATTCGTGGTTGCACGTTTGAAGTGTGAAAGGAGACTGATTTGGAAAATGGTCGGATTAGAAAAAAAAGGATCGTAAAAAAGGACAACGAAAGAAGCAAGATCGTAAATCTTCGACATGAAGAGGCGCCGCGACGATTTTCAACCATGTGTTGGAACTTTCCACTGAGACTCAAATTTCGTGTTGAATGGAAATTTTGATTTGCCACTTTGTTTATAAGGCTTTCTGGGCCCAGTGAAAACATATATAATTTAACCCAAAAATGGCGAACTTCTCGTCACAGTGTCCTGATGCAAACAATGACCAAGCTCGAGCTGTCACAGCCCTGCGAAGTATGTTGGCCATGTTGGCTGACATATCGGGCGGTCACTCAAAAAAACCAGCTAGAAGTCGCCTGACAAAAAAACTTTTGCTCGAAAGAGATGTGAACATACTTTGAATGTGTTGGTAAATTTCTGACAAGAAAGCCGTTTAGAACATTTTTATCTTTTTATTTTTCAATCCCGGTTTTGGCGAAAACTGAATGATTGGAAAAGGGCGGTCTTTTCAAGCTGACAGCTCTCTGTTTACATTGCTACACTCTGAAGAGAAAACACTCACTTGATGGGTAAACCAACTGCAATCATACTTTTTTCAGTGGGCTGCGCAGGCTAGGTGATATTGTTAAAAAGGGCCTCAATGAAATTGTTGCGAAAATGTTTTTTTTTATTTAAACATTTTAAAAACAAAGCGACCTAGCACCAAGATCGTCACCAGGCGGATGCTGAAGGCAGCCATCTTGGGGGTCACACACGCCCCAATGATTGCCAAAGTGAAGTCCTTGGCGTCACGGGTAACCTCAAAGGTGATATAATTCTCCTTTTCAACCTGCTTCTTAAGAGAAACCTCAACCGAAGGGCCAAGTTTCTGCCGGAGTCGCTCAACCTCGTGATCGGCAACTCCCGCGACGAAGGCAAACTCGAGCTTCTCCAACTTTCCAGTGTGCAGGAAAAAGCGACGAACGGACTTTTCCGTGATTGGGCAGGACTGGATCGCCAGGTGACGGAGCTGCTCCTGATGCTTACTGATGTGCTGAATCGTGGCGTCGTCGACGGTTCGAGTTTCGGCCAGGTGGAGTGTCTGCAGCTTCGGGAAGGCTTGTATCAGGCTGTCGAGGTGGCCCTTGGGGATCGATCGGATGTTGAGCTTCAGTAATTTGACACTGCGATTTGTGAAGTGGGCGGGAGTTCGAGGCCACTCGGGGACAACGATATGGTGCATTGTGATTTGTTCCAACGATGGCAATGTTCCGAGAGTTTGCGTAAATTGAGTCCAATTTGGCAGGAGGCATTGGAACATGGATATGGATTTGATTTGGTGCGAGGTTGCAAGAAATTGACACGTTTCATTCTCGTTTAGAGCTATGTGCTTGAGCTGAAGCTGCTTTAGGCTGGGACACCAGGATCGATGGATCAACCCAAGTTTCTTAAAACATTGCGGGTCACCGGCAAGGTTCAGGTTCTCCAGCCTTGGTATGGTACGGAGAAATTGCATTGAAAGCGGTTTGATGGTTAGACAATCAAAGCAAACTGACAATTCTTTCAGGTTTGGCAGCAGTTGACCAATCTCGGCAAGTATCTGTGGAAAAAGGTTTGGTGTTATTCGATTGCCCACTGTTTAAATTATGGCGTAGGTAATATTGAGCTAAAAATGCCCATTTTCATGCAAGCGTGTTGTGACACTTACCGATCCAGAGATTCCAACGCCTTTCAAAGTCAAAATGGTGACGCAAGTAAACAGTCGACACAATTCGATTGTCAACGCAGTGTCTTCCTCGTGTCCCAACCCGGCTCCTGTCAGTTTCAGCTGGTCCATTTCCGAAATGGCTTCCAGCAAGGTTTCCGTCAGTTCCGCGTACAGCTCCTTCAGCGTACCCTGCACAATCCGCACCAGCTCCAGTAGATCCGGCTCATCCGTAACGGAGCGTTTCGTAACGAGAAGCACCTTCAATCTACTACAACCTCGCTTGAGAACGTTCAGCAGTCCCGTTGAAGGCTTCTCGATCTTCAGAACTTCCAAACTGTTCAGCTGAAGATCCCCATCGAAACCGTCACATTTCAGAACGATCGAATCCACGATACTCAGTTCTTTCAACTTCGTAGTCTGCCGAAGCATCGCCAGCATCACCGGCAGACCCATTACAACCTTGTTCAAATCGATTCGCACCAGTTTCGACCCAAAAGCGCTCCACCACGGCTCCACGGAGATCACGGAACAGCAGCTAAAGCTGACGTTCCTAGCAAGAACATGCCGCACGCCCGGATGTCGACGGTCCAGCGGGCGATCCTCCGGAAATCGGAGCACCAACCGGTTCATAAGCGACGAACTTGCCACGATCTGATCGCGCCAGTGGCGGCAAACTAGAAGCGCCGACTTGAGATCCCGAAGTGGGAGATGCCGGAAGATGTGCTCCAGCAGTTCCGGCGGGAAGCGGTGCGGGTCCAGGACGGAGGATGGCAGGTTGCGGTTCGACATTTTGATTGAAGTCACTTGCGAGGTTGCACCGGTGAGGGTTGAGCGTTAACTGAGTTTGTGAACACTTGGATTTTTAATGACAATACCTGGCTTCCAGGAGGTAGTTGATGAAGGTGAAAGTGATGAAAAGGGACTGCTCAGGCTGAAGAGGTCACTAAAACTATTATCACCTGAGCAATATTTGTTTTCGTTTGCCATTACAACATTTATGACCTTATTGTAGACTTTTCTACCCCCTGAAGATCGCAAACAGACAGTATATCAGTCAAAAGTATACACAATTAGACGATTTCTCTTTCCTCACTCAACACTCAAGATTCATCTTTGAAGTTTTTTTCAGCTCAGAAAACCTAAAAAAACGAAGATTTATAACTGAAAGTAGCTATTACTTGAAAAAATACACACTTTATCAAAAATATTCCAATTTATTGCAAATTAAATTTTGCCTCAAAAAAATATTTTTAGTGATTTGTTTGTCCCAGTTTTCGATATTTTCCAAGAAACACGTTTTTTTGCAAATGATATTTTCTAAACCTGATTTTGCACCATCACGGCCTATGGCTCAAAGGATGTGTTTATTAGTAAATTAAAAAAGCTGGATTTTTTTTCGTATTCCCCTTTTTTCTAAGCCTGAGTCCTAATCATAACCTACAACTTTGCACACGAAAGACAATCGATCTTATCTCAAGATACAGAATTTCATACACGTAAATACCAATTCCATTCATACGCGCAGAAAAATATGTTGTACGATCAGCCTGTACGATTTTTTGTTGAATATAATCAGCGCCGATTTTGCGTTGAAACAAACCTTGATTTTCTCAATTCCACAAAAATCTTTTGTTGTTTTGAAAAAGTTGCTTTGACGTTTAGCGTTGATTCAACAAAAATTATGATTTTCAAATCAAGCAAAACAATGCAATAGGGCCGTAGCCGAAATGTAAACAAAGAGTCTATCCTGCTCGTTTCTAATGTAAACATCAACTGACGTGAGCAGGACAGACTCTTTGTTTACACTTCGGTTTCGGCCCTTTTACGTTTGATTTCGCACATAAGAGCGTCTGTATGATCCTGTCGCACTTTCGTTCCCGGTAATTAGAAACAACTGTTGTTACGATACAAAACGAAACTATATTTAACAGAAACTCTTTATTCGCGTTTAAACTAAACTGTATTTAACAGAAACTGTACGGAACGGAACTGTTCCGACCTGTTCTGAAGTCTGTCAGGAAATGGGACTGATCTTGGGATGTTTTCCCTCAAGAAACTGAGCGGTCAGGACAAGTTCACTGACCCTTTTCCATCTGTTTGTGTTCTGTGAGTACAAATATGTGTGTGTTTACAAGTAACGTAGAGTGAGAAAACTAGACAACATAAACTGTGGCAAAAACTACACGAAAACAGTACAGTACAGAAGTTTCTGACTAGAATCTTAATCTTGTGTGTAAACAACGTTGTTTTGCTTGAAATCAACAACATGTTTTTGCCTTTTTATTCAAATATGCCTTATTTTTCTGCGTGTACTCATGTATAACCAGTCCCGAAATTTGTATGGAATGCATACACAGAAAAAAATATTCATGTAAATTTCCATTATTTATCATGTAACAAAAGGTATCATGATAAAATTTATCATTTAATGATGTATTTTTACATCAAATTCATTGGAAATTTACAAGATTTTCATTGTAAATGTTCAAATTAGAAATCTTTTGAAATCGTGTAAATTTCCAATGAATCTAATGTAAACTTACACGACCAAGAAAAATTCTAGATTCAATGAAGCAATTGCATAGTTAAATTTGAAATTTTCACGATCGTTAATAGAGTTATCTACGTGCGCATGTATTGCGTTTTTGTACACGAAGGGTTTTTAGGTTAAAATTTGTACCCGCCAGCAAAAACAAATGGTAAGATAGTGTGCGTGAGATCGGGCTTAGATAACTCTATTTAACTTGATGCTTTCAGAATCCTAATCGTTCATAATCCAAATACAAAAATTATGGAATTCTCAAATTTTCAAAAATAAGTGTTAAAAATTAGTTTTGCTTGAAATTCATTTCGTGCAGAATATCTCTAATTCCAATATTTAGACATTCCAAAGTTCTAAAAATTAAGTATTATGAAAATTAAATTTAAAAAATAAAAAAAAACATAGCAAGAAATAAAAAATAGGACATTTTCAAAACTAGATCAGATGCAAATTTTATTAAGTTTTCGTCTTCTTCCCTCAATTTTTTCCTATATTCTCGATGAAAGAAAATACTGCTTATTTCTCGGTAGACTACCTTTTTGAAATAAATTGTTTATCGTTTAATCGTCGGTTTATTGGTTTATGGTTTGCTTTTGTCGTGTAAAAGCCCGGGCCAGTGTTGAAAATCTGACGACTTAAAATAATTCAGCAAAGCATAGAATTTTAGAATTTTAGAATTTTAGAATTTTAGAATTTTAGAATTTTAGAATTTTAGAATTTTAGAATTTTAGAATTTTAGAATTTTAGAATTTTAGAATTTCAGAATTTTAGAATTTTAGAATTTTAGAATTTCAGAATTTTAGAATTTTAGAATTTTAGAATTTTAGAATTTTAGAATTTTAGAATTTTAGAATTTTAGAATTTTAGAATTTTAGAATTTTAGAATTTTAGAATTTTAGAATTTTAGAATTTTAGAATTTTAGAATTTTAGAATTTTAGAATTTTAGAATTTTAGAATTTTAGAATTTTAGAATTTTAGAATTTTAGAATTTTAGAATTTTAGAATTTTAGAATTTTAGAATTTTAGAATTTTAGGCTAAACGAAGGTGATATTGTTTCAAAACAAATTTCAAGTCAGATTCTTTAATATTTGCTGAAATCATATTTATTGATAATAATTCTCTGAAAAATAATAATAATCACATGCAAACGCGAATGCAAACACCACAACCCAACAAATCCAAACGACTCTGGATTCGAAAACGCGGAATCTGTTACCCATTTCAGCGGGAACAAAAACCACGGTGTCAATTTTCTCCTCGAGTCGTCCCACCGAGGACACTCTTGAATTGGTGCGCAATTCGAGCCTCTCCAGCTGTCCCGGATGCTGGCAAAAGTGCCGCACCGTATCGTCCGTAATGGAGCAGCTCTTGATGGTCAGCTTGCGCAGCTTCGCGAACCGGTGACTGAGGTGCTGGATCGTGGCGTCGTCAAAGGTGCGTGTTTCGGCCAGGTTGAGTTCGCTGAGGTTCGGGAAGGAGTAGAGCAGGCTGTCGAGGTGGTTTTTTGGGATTGGGATTGGGAAGCTTAGGGTTAGGGCTTTGGTGGTGGTGTTGGTGAAGCGAGTTGGGGTTTGTGGCCATGCGAGGACGGTGTTGTAGTGGAGGGTGAGTTGTTTCAGGGACGGCAACCGTCCGAGGGCTTGGGCGAATTGTGGCCAGTTTTGCAGGTGGCAAAAGGCGAGGGAGAGGGTTTGGATTCGGTGGGAACGAGCTAGAAACTGCCACGTTTCGTCCGGATGTACGGATAGGTACTTCAGCTGGAGACTCTTCAGGTTGGCTCGGCGGGAAGGGTCGATTGGCTGCAGGTGTTTGAATCGACGCGTGTGAGGATCGCCGAGAAGGTGCAGCGACTCCAGCTTCGGCATGGTTCTTAGGAAGTCCATCGACAGTGTTTCGTGGTCGATTCCGGCGAAGCAAACTGACAGGTGTTTGAGGTTCGGCAGCAGTTCACCAATCTCGGCCAGTATCTGTGGGAGAGGGTTTTGGATTTTGTTATTTGGGGTCTGAAACTATTTAGGGTCACTGGAAAACTTACCGATCCTGTAATATCTCTGCCAAACACACTCAAAGTGGTGAGTGTTGGTTGCAGACGACAGAATTGAACCGTCAACAGTACATCGTTACAGTGTTGAACCCAAGCATTGGTCAGTTTCAGCTGGTCCATCTCCGAGACGGCTTCCAGCACGGTGTCCGTCAGTCTCAGCTTCAGCACCTTCAGCGTACCCTGGACAGTCTGCACCAACTCAAGTAGATCCGGCTCGCCCGGAGCGGTGTGATGTGTAACGGAAAGTCTCTTCAGCCTGGGACAACCATTCTTAAGAGCCTCCACCAATCCCGGTGAAGCGCGATGGAACAGCAGAACTTCCAGACTGTTCAACCGCAAGTCCCCATCGAAATCCTCACCATTCACAACCGTCGAGTACCCCACATCCAGCTCTCTAAGATTCGTAGTCTGCCGAAGCATCACCAACAAAACCGGAAGATCCACTGTAACCATGCTCAAATCAATCCGCACCAGCTTCGACCCAAAAGCGGCCCACCAAGGCTCCACGGAAACCACGGAGCAACGCTCGAGCCGGGCTCGCCTGGCCATGACGTGCCACACGCCCGGATGTCGACGGTCCAGCGGGCGATCCTTCGGAAATCGGAGCACCACCCTGCCCATCAGCGTCGAACTCGCCCCGATCCGATCGCGCCAGTGGCGACAAACCAGCAGCGCCGACTTGAGATCCCGGAGCGCGAGATGCCGGAAGATGTGCTCCAGCAGTTCCGACGGGAAGCGACCCGGGTCCAGGACGGAGGTTTGCAGGTTGGGGTTCGACATTTTGCGAAGTGTGTCACCGACGAAGGCTGAACGTGAACTGAGTTTTTGAATCCGGAACTAGGTAGAGGGATCAGGTACAGACGAGACGTCCAGAAGAAAGATGAAACTGATAAAAAAGGGATCGCCCATGGCGGTACTGGTTTGCCGCCTGCCTTTACACTTTTATGACTTTATTGTTCACAACAGGGAACAAGAGAGAGTTTTTGACGATCCTTTTACCCTCAACAGTCTACCTGCGGCAAAAAGGTTCAAATCGTGCGTCGAACGTGCTTTGCCAGCTGAAAAAATATGGCTCAGGTTGCTTAACCTCAATGTGCGCCTCTTCCCGTCGGAGTGTCAACAAGCGGTTCTGTCATTGGCACGAAGTGATTTGTTTACCTTTTTTCGGCACCCTCAGCAAACGGCGATCCATACAAAATTGCTGAGGGTGCCGAAAAGTTTGGTTATGTTACTGCTTGCAAAAGACAATGGTGAAAGACCTTTCCTATTGTCAAATGCACCAAGTGATTTGTAGACAAACCATACAAACTTGTTGCCGGATCTTTTCCGGACAGGATCCGGAAAAAAGATCCGACAGTTTGGTTATGTCACAGCTTGCAAAAAAAAAAAAACAATAACACACGCAGTTACAAAAAATAATATGTTTCTTCTTGAAACAAAACAATCATTCATGAAATTCAATTAAACTCTTCCGGTTGAAATGATTCGTGACCATGAAATGAGAGCGATTGTCATCCGTCATAAAAAAAAAAAAACACGGGGTTTTCCCCCTCTTCTGGAGGAAACAAATTGCAACAAAACAAAAATCAGCAAAGAATCGAAAACAAATCCGCGCCACTCGAACACGTAGCAATTCGCTCGGTGCCCTCCTTTTGACGTCACGTACACAGTAAACATTGTCAGGGTAAAATTAGATTTAATATGTTTGAATTTCGTATTTTAGTATTTTTTTTATTTTGATAATTTTTGTAATTTTTTGTAATTTTTGTAATTTTTGTAATTTTTGTATTTTTGTATTTTTGTATTTTTGTATTTTTGTATTTTTGTATTTTTGTATTTTTGTATTTTTTGTATTTTTGTATTTTTGTATTTTTGTATTTTTGTATTTTTGTATTTTGTATTTTGTATTTTTGTATTTTGTATTTTTGTTTTTGTATTTTTGTATTTTGTATTTTTGTATTTTTGTATTTTTGTATTTTTGTATTTTTTGTATTTTTGTATTTTTGTATTTTTGTATTTTTGTATTTTTGTATTTTTGTATTTTTGTATTTTTGTATTTTTGTATTTTTGTATTTTTGTATTTTTGTATTTTTGTATTTTTGTATTTTTGTATTTTTGTATTTTTGTATTTTTGTATTTTTGTATTTTTGTATTTTTGTATTTTTGTATTTTGTATTTTTGTATTTTTTATTTTTGTATTTTGTATTTTTGTATTTTTGTATTTTTGTATTTTTGTATTTTTGTATTTTGTATTTTGTATTTTTGTATTTTTGTATTTTTGTATTTTTGTATTTTTGTATTTTTGTATTTTTGTATTTTTGTATTTTTGTATTTTTGTATTTTTGTATTTTTGTATTTTTGTATTTTTGTATTTTTGTATTTTTGTATTTTTGTATTTTTGTATTTTTGTATTTTTTTGTATTTTTTTTTGTATTTTTTGTATTTTTTTTTTGTATTTTTGTATTTTTATATTTTTGTATAATTATATTTTTGTTTTTTTTTTTTTTGTAATTATAAATCGCCCAAAATTACACATTTTTAACTGTGCTCATACGGAACGTTATACGGCATCCAGTTGCAGCTTTGTGCCCACTTTGCTAATTGATTTGAGACGTGCCTTTTTTGCGTACACGACAAATGGTTGATCGTTTTGTTTGTGCTCCAGTGCCATTTTTTTTACTTGTGTTGAAAATTTGCATCAGCACACGTGGTTGATTTGCGTTTGATTTGTGTTTATTTTGCGCGGAAAAAAATATTTGCAAATCGTTTGTGCGTTGCTTAAATACGCAATTAAATTTGATTGCTCGTTAAAAGTGGTTTCGAAAATAAAATGTGCAAAAATTCTGGCAACACTGTTTGCGTCGCTTGGTCCGTAAATAAACTAACCATTTTTAGCGGCTGCACAACACTATCAATCAAAATGCATCAAATTAGACTGGGGAAGTTTTGAAAGGTAAACAGTCAGGTATCATTTTGGCAAGCATTTGAAAAGTCAGCCGAAATCAATTTAGCTGCGAGGAGGACAAAATTTAATTAGAATCCGTACAAGAGTAGGCCCTGCCGTGAACTTTCCGGTCACCTCACTCGAAATCGGTCCCTCATCTTGAGAGTAAACAAATGAAACCCTCCGTAGTAAGCTGTGATTTATCTTTGCGGTGAACAGAGTTCATGAATAAATGTTCACGACTTCATGAAATATGTTCATGAATTTGTAAACTTTTGTTCGTAAATTCGAATAAAATTAATTCGGGTTATGAATTTAACCATAGTTTTGAAATCGTACTCAAATTTAATATGATCAGCACTTTAAGCGACGAGGACCAGCAAGGCTACTCCGACTGCTCGAAGGTACGCCGGATTAATTCCGATACTTAATTTAAATTTATACTCTCCACCGTGCGAGAGAGCACGCTTTGAAAGCCCTACCGCAGGGCATGCTCCGCGAAGACAGATTGTGTCACTTGGGAAGTTTCCGTGGCACGCGAAGAAGAAAATTTCGCCGCCGCCCGGGATAAACTTTTGCAAACTGGATTTTTAATTAAATTAAGTTCTTGTTTCGCACCTCTCTCCTCGCTCCCCTACTGCCGAGGGGTCTCCCAAGTGCACTCCGTGTAATTTACCTTTTGAAAGCCATTTGGAGCATCCTCCGTTGAAAGCGGACCTGGTGGTTTGTCTTGCAATTTTAATCGCCCAAGTTGCAAGTGTGGCAAATTGAATTTTGTTCGAAATTTGTTTACAGATTAATTTCTTTGCGCTTTATTACCCCTCGGTTGTCAAAAGCGGAAAAGTGAAAAAAATGCAAAAATTACAAAAATTACAAAAATTACAAAAATTACAAAAATTACAAAAAATACAAAAATTACAAAAATTACAAAAATTACAAAAATTACAAAAATTACAAAAATCACAAAAATTACAAAAATTACAAGGATTACAAATATTACAAAAATTACAAATATTACAAATATTACAAAAATTACAAAAATTACAAAAATTACAAAAATTACAAAAATTACAAAAATTACAAAAATTACAAAAATTACAAAAATTACAAAAATTACAAAAAATACAAAAAAATCAAAAATTACAAAAAATTCAAAAATGACAAATTTTGAATCATTACAAATTATTGAAATTACAAATTTGATAGCTCTTCTGAGCCGCAAAACTCCACCAACTGCTTAGAAACTGCAGGATCTAGAGGATTTTTTGTGAAGGAAGTTCCAACTCATTTCGTTGTTAGAGAACACGTCAAAACTTAGCGCTTCCACCTCATTTAATTTATCAACGCTTCCAAAACGTGTTATCAACTGACGGACCGATTTCAACATCAAGCAAGCTTTCAAGTGAAGCAAACTGTCAAATTTTGTGTTGACATTAGCAATCCCGTTCTGACGGCATGTTGCTGCATCCACGCAACAGAAAGCTGTTGCGTTGCAGACATCATCTCTACTTGGGACGTAAGATTTATGTGCGTAGAACGTCACGTCAAGGGCACGTGATGGAAACGCGCAATATCTTCAAACATTTCGCACCATTTCAAACGCTCAGTTCTTTGTCAAAATTCGGATAACCGAACTACGGATGATCATTAGGGTTGGCAGGATCTGCATCAGTTCCTGCAGTGCCTGCGGCGACTGGGCCGGGAATGTGCCGTAATCAGCCCCGGCGTATTGTGTATTTTCCATAGCTGGGTAGTTCATCCATGATGCGCATGATATTTGCAGCGGGTATGGTAAGTACGTTCCGCTTGATTACAGGTAGCTCGTACGAACTTGGCGGTTTGCGACCAATTGTTTCAAATCGTTTTCACAGCTTCTTAGTTGATCGTAAAACTCGGCTGTAATCGTTACACGACGGTGAACCGTGCAGGTACCATCTAGACCGTGATCCTTGACAGCCTTTCCCAAATTGTTTGCTGTTTGTAGCAGTCCGAATAAATCTTCTGTAGCGAGCACGATGATGGAACGTTTTCTGTCATTGGTTCGGTGATCATTGCGAAACGGGCTAGACATTTCGATCGTTTCTCATAACCTTCGGTGAAACGCCATGTGCCAGTGCATTGAATTGCGAACGCCCTGAAAGTAGGCCTCTTGCTTATTTTTGTGTAGGAAATTCAAAGTTTTTATTTTTGAAGGGCTGTTTCTCGGCAATAATGGTTTGGTTTAGTTTAAGATATACATTGATTCTTATGTAAAATTGTTCCTGAAACACGATGGTAATCGAATAATAATAAAAAAAAATGGAATGGAAAACTACGTTTTGAACCATAAACTGAAAAGAAACATTATAAAAATTTCTCGTTAGAAACCAACACATTCTAAGAATGTTTACATGGCTGCTGCGGATTTGTTTGCATCAGAAAAAAACATAACCAAGAAATGTGAAGCTGTCCAAAATTGTGATAACCTTTGTTGTACAAGGTTGCCAAAGTAAAAACGCACCAAGTTAAATTCGTTTTTTCAGTTGCTCTGCAGATTTTTCGCATGCGATTCGAAAAACTGGAAAGGATAAAACCCGGAAATTTTCAGATTCCGTAAATCAAACACAAAAACAAACAAACACGAATCTGACAGCTGCGACCATCAGCTTGTTTGCATCAGTACATTAGTATTTTTTTCAGTGGACCTAGAATAGGGTTTTTTTTACCATTAGTGGACCCCCTAGTAGAGTCGACGAGCATTTTTCACAATTCAATATTTTAAGCACATAAGCCTTTGCACAAAAGAATGAAATCTGAAGTCTTTTGAGCAATTCTGACTATTTGTTCCATCAATTATGTACTTTTGTGCAGAAAAATAGCCTTGTGAAATTTTCTATAGTGGACCCGGGTCTACTTTAGGTAAACTGTTATTTTTATATCAAATTTAACCGATATTTGATGTTTTGATGTACCCGATGGTTTGACACCAACTGTTGTCAAACGGACCCCCACTTTTTAGTTTGACACCCCTTTTACACGGAGTTCACACACACTATCAAACGTTTGTTTTCATAGTGTCTCACGCACACTGTGTAAAAAGTGACAGTTCGTCACTTTTTAGTTTGACTTTGATTAACCAACGGGGTAGAGACTAAAAAAGTGGGGTTGAGTGTATGGTGTGGGTCTAATGATATTTAGATATAAAGATGAAAAGAGGGCATTCGCTAACTTTTCATCGTGAACAAAAAAATTTTGTTAACAGATATGGCTTAAAACAACATAAAAACCTAACAGACTTTAAAACACATTTATATCAGAAAAAGATCAAAGAAAACGTGTCATAAACCTCTGTAAACAAAAAAATGATTAAAAAAGTGATTTTCCATATTAATTACTTAAATAGTTGACCAAAACAAAACAATACATTTGTTTACAGTTGTTGATAGAACCACGCATGTTCATTTTCAAAAAAAAAATGTTTTGTTTTTGATTTATTATCATAAAATATCATTTCAAACTTTAATCATGATGCTTCAGTGAAGTACAATTAAGTATAGTTTTGATTTATTAAAAATTCTTACAGTTTCAACATTTTTGGTACTTTTAACATGAAAACAGCTATAATTATACTCATTATTTGAAAAATATGCTATTAAGTTGATTAAAACGAACATTGTTTATATGTTTAATAGAAACTTTTACCTATTTTTTTAATTTTTAAGGGGTCCACTTTTGGAAAAGTTGAGATTTTCGTTGTCCTATATGAGAACCCTTAATTTTGCTCGAAATTGAGCAGTTCTTCGTTTTATTTTAGTAAAGTTCCTTAAACTAGCATTAGACTTACTCAAGTGAAATAATCAGTCAAAAAATGATTGGAAAGTTAAATGCATGTTTCAGGGTGGCCACTCAAGTCGGGAAATCGGGAAAGTCGGGAAAAAGTCGGGAATTCGCCAAAATCTGCCAAAAATCGGGAAAAAGTCGGGAATTTATGATTTTTTGTCAAAAAGTCGGGAAAAGTCGGGAATTCTAAAAATACTTGTTTGAAAATTATTTTTTAACTCTTGAATAATTTTGTAATATTTTGTGCAATTTTCAAATTGAATTCGCTCAATTCTGCTTTAGTAACTTACTTTAAATTTAAGGTTCATTTCACTATTTCACTATATTTAAGTATGGAAAAGCTGTTTAAGACATTCAAAATCTTAATTAATATTGGAGTCTTTGACACACATCTTCATAATATTTTTCATGAATCATATGATCTCTATTAATTTTTGTTAATCAAACAAGAGATTAAGTTAATGAAAAACTAATATAAAAATAGAGCCTAATAGCCAGCTTAGAGATATGATTCTATTTCATTTTGTCATATAGATTGAATATTTGCGTTGCGTTTGGCAATGGTTTTTTTTGGTAAATATTTTTAATTGTTTAACTAAATTCATTAAGAAATTAAAAATATGTTTTTTTTAAATGTTGCCTTTAAACTTTTTTTGAGAGTGTGGGTAAATTACCTACTGTACATAAAGCTTAATTTTCAGTTTTCGGAAAACTTAAATATCGAATAAAATTCAAAATTGAAAAACTTTTTTTATTTTTTATAAACAAAGAATATTTTCAAATTGCAAAAAAAAAATTCCAAGAAATTTAGAGTTATTGCAAAACTGTTCAAAAAATTGTCTTTTAAAACATTTTGCTTAAAAAAAAGGGTTCATTAAAAAAAAATAGTAAAATGCTTACTACAAGATAAATTAACATTGATTAAAAAAAATATATCAAAAATTAAAAAATTTAAACGGGAAATTAACATAATATTTTTTTAAAAATTCCTGGACATTTTTCTAAATTCTTTGAATGAATAATATCAGCAAATATTTTCTTATCATTCTTTGATTTAAAATGATGATGATGTTTAAAAAAAATAGGAACAAAATTTTAAGTTCAGTTATCTTTGACTTTTTGTCATTTCCAGATGAAACGAAGTATCCAAAACTATACTTTTGCAAATTTAAAAAATAACATGGAAGTTATAAGTATTGTTGAACTTTCGATATTTTTTTCAAAGACTAATTGTTTGTGTTTCTACTCAGAATCATAATAATTAAATTCCATTTTTGATTTTTTTTTAAATTGTTGTTTAGTTTCTGTATTTACAAAAAACGCCTATATTTGGATTATTTTTAAATTCATTTAATTTTTTTTCGGTGGTCAATATTGACTTTTCTTATAGAAAGTTTTTTGTTTGAAATCATTCTTTAGATAAGAAATACGTATTATTTGAGAATTCTGGAAAAGTCTGGAAAAAAAGTCGGGAAAAAGTCGGGAATTTGAAAATGGGATTTGAGTGGTCACCCTGAATGTTTGTTTGGCAGGTTTGTCGGAGATCAAACATATTTGAATTAGATGTGAACGGCAACACTTTTAGAATTAATCTGCGTTTTAATTTTTATAATAAATTTGTGTTTAATTTGTTTAAAAAGCACTTCAAAATATCTTTTTTGCCTCTAATTCCGTGTCATCAGTTCTATCTTTCACCGCCCGCTGATCCTTATTTTGGCAGGTCGCAAATCTCTCACGAACTCTCAAACGGTTGCAATTTTGTTGCCCTCGTTGTTCCCATTGCCGTTCAAGAGCCAAACGACATGCGACACCTAGTGTTGAGTAGCAGAACAGAACGAAGAATGTCGATTGAAATTTCCGCCCTTTGAGGTTATGTATGCGAATTCTGTTTTGTTAAATTCCATCGTTCAAAACAACTTTTGAGCAAAAATTCGAGCTGATACTTTGTTAACTTTTGATGCTCTATCATTTTAAACAATATTATTTTTTCAAAATTATTTTATTTCAAATATTTTTTTTATTGCGTTAATTTATAGAGGGCAAAGAGTTAACAATCGTACTACTTGATTTTTTTCTCAAAAGTTGTTCTATGCGCTGTAAATTCAATTTTAAGTTTGCATTCCTATGTAACCGAACAGCGAAAATCTGAATCGTCATTCTTCGATGCTTTGCGCCATCTGTCGGAATTTTTGAGCTTTTGATCGCGAATTCTGTCCTCAATTTTGAATAACAAAACGTTAATGTTTTCATGCATTTCACCTGGCAACCCTGGTGCTCGCTCTCTCACTCTCCAACATTCTTTTGTTTGGCGGCATGCTGCGATTACGTTTGAAGTGTCAAATTCATTGTTTAAGTTTAGATGCCACCGTTTAAGTTTAGATGTCGGTGTTTAGATGCTGCCCTTGCTAAACCGCAATTGGGTCCTAAAGCCTTATGTAAATTTTTGTAAATTTTTTTTTTTGTAGAACGGTAAAAACACGATTCAAAACCATTTCTAATCACTTTTTTTCATTTTAATGCAAAATTTTTTTTTGACAAGACAACATTTTTTCGATGGATCAACTATGGTTCCCTTGGAACGAGCTGTCAAGTAGGAGCTTTTCTGTCAAGAAGGACCGCGAGGTTAATTTTTCAAAATTGATTTAAAGATCCATTTCAAACTCTTTGTGGTCGTACAAAGGGTCATTGTACTCAGAAAAATAAGCTTTATCGCTGTAAACAATAATATCAGCAATCTAAGCTTCATTTTAGTACCCAATTGTTGAACTTTTTGCTGTAGTGAGTAGTTAACAGACACTTTAAAGAAGAGTTTGCTGGAAGCTGACTTTAATTTAGTGGTCAAATGAGCACAGGAGACCAAAGCAAACCTGGTAAGAAAATTCAAAGAAAATTGACGTTTTGGTTAGTGCAACTGAGCCGCCCGGTGAGCGTCGTTAAAATTCAATCAAGGTGGACAAAAATTGTCGCGATTTTTGTTTTGTTTTTGCTTATTACTGGTTTAATGTACAGGTATTCGCTCAGAAAATGTTTTACATCAGTGTGCTTCCGAAGGATGTTACATTTGGCTATGAATTTGTAGTCGAAAAACTTTTTTGGAGTTTTAGTTAGTTAGATGCTGCTCCCCTAATTTAATCATAAAATAGAAAACCTGTTTTGTTGTGAAAATGCTAGTGGCCATCGCTGATCTCAGATGTCGAACTCAAAACACTTATTTTGGAGAAAGGAAACTTCAATGTCAGTCAACATTGTTATAAATGATGCTCAACATGTAATACAAAAGATTTTTTAGAAAAAAACACGCTTTATTTTTAATGAATTCCTTGGAAGAAAGCCTTTTGGTCTAATATTTGGATAGTTACATGTGAAAGAATGCACCTAAAAAATATTAAAAAATAGAAAATAAAATATAGATAGAATTCATGGAAAAATCTGAAAGGAAAAGGTGATACTGCTACGTTAAAAACAATTCAGTAAGGTAGGATTCTTGAAAAATGTATTGTGAAAAGCATAACTTTAATGTTTAAAAGCAAACTCCTCCCCCAACTCGACGCGCAAAAAGTCCGGCCTCCACGGTTTCACGCCAACCTTCGGCAGCAAACAGTTGACCACCGTCAGCGGTGAGCACGCCACCCGGTGAGCCACCACCGCCAGCAAGCTCTTCACCAGCACAGCCGACGTCAGGGGCGGTTTGAAGACGACTTCCGGACAATCGCCACGACGTTTCAGCCGATTGACGGCGCCTTTGGACAACCCTCCGTTGTCGATGAGTTCCAGACGGTCCAGGGTGCGACCGTGCTGGCCAATGAAGTTGGTTGTGGCGTCACTGATTGGGCAGTTGGTGATGGCGAGGGTTTGGAGGTGGGGTAGCTTCTGGCAGAGGTAACGAATGACGGCGTCGTCCGCGGGGAGGTTTTGCAGGTGGAGGTGCTTCAGCTGGGGGAACACTTCCGCTATGGTGAGGAGTTGGTCGCGGGTCGTGGTCAGATGGTTTAGATTGAGGGTTTGCAGCGAGTGTGCGAAGGTTTTGTTGGTGTGGTTCCAGGTTGTGAGGTGGGTACTGCCGACTGTTAGGTTTCGCAGAGAAGGTAGATATCCGAGGATGCAGTAAACTCCGTAGTTCTCTCGGATTCTGCATCGTTGCAGGGTCAACGTGTGGATCCGTTGGGAGTAGTGCAAAAGGGGAGCGAGTTTGCCGATCGCCATGTCCATCCCGCAGAGAGTAAGTTCTCGCAGGTTAGGACAGTAGTATTGGGAGAGGTTCGTGGCCCGTTGTCTGTGCGCTGCGTAGATGGACAGAGATTCCAGGGAATAGTTGATGCATTCCAGCGGTTCAAAGGGATCGAGTTCGTTGCTCAGAGTAATCGTAGCCCGTTGAAGTAATCGCAACATTATGATGACCAAGCACGCCGTCTAGAAAAAGGAAGTTTGAGTGAGGTTCTCGGAGCTATCAAGGTCTAGAGTACTTACCGCGTGCTTAATGGACGCCCTTACCATGCTGAACTCTTTCAGGTTAGGATATTTCCGGCAGAATTTGAGCACCGTTCGATCATTAGCTGGTTCGTAAAATGGGTTGTTGCCGATGAAGGTTACACACTTCAGGTTATCCATCCGATCCATCTCCGCAATGGCATCCATTAAAAACTCACTGTAGAAGAGTTTCACTTCTTCAATCGTACCCTGAACCTGCTCCAAAAAGGTAACCACCTTCAACTGATCTACTTCAGGATGTTTAGGGTGCAGATACGTAAAGCTCTTCAACCCCGGACAACCCGATCCGAAAAGTGGCAACAAGTCCAGCGTCACACCCTTCTCGTCCGGACAATCGATAACCAGCTCTTCCAACTTTTCCAGCCGGCAGCCCTCGCCAACAACCCCAGCAGAAATCTCCACCAACTTCAGCGTCAACCGTCTCAGTTGCGGCGTCGCTCGCAGCATCCCCACCAGCGTCGTAACGCTCATCCGGCACCGCTCCAACTGAAGATCATACATCCAACGACCCACCCGAGGCCACCACAACTCAACGGCCTCAATCCGGGACGAACGCAGCAGGACGGACCGTGCCGGGACGTCCACACCGAAGAACCGATCCATCGTGGTCGCCTCGGGCAGCTTGAGCCGGACTTGGTCCATAAAACGGGAATTCTCGTCCACGGCGGCTTGCAGGTAGGAGCAGGTCAGGCGAACCTGCTTCAGCGCGGGCACGTCCAAGTGCTGGAAAATCTCCGTCCAAACTTGCGGTGGAAACATGACGACGAGACTCGGCGAGGGTGAAAACGAAACTGGCGTCGAATTTTGTGTGGAGGACGGTTCGATGGCTTGGCCCAAACTAATTGGTGGTGAAATTTGAAGCCGACATTCTACTGCGGCATTCCCTTTTCTTCGCGACATCTGGTTTATGTTCTGTCGTTGCCGTTCTCAACCCAGGATTTCCATGCTTTCCATATGTGATCATAACTTAAACATATTGAACTGTATTGAACAATCAAGCCCTTTCATTCTTCGACGACAAGTCAAATCTTTTCCTCCAGAAATCATCAACAAAGCAGAGAACGCATTCGATACGGATCAAAGCCAGAGATCATAAATTTAGATTTTTTGTCATTTTCAGTTAAACCTTAGTTATATTTTTTGTAATTTTTGTAATTTTTCATAATTTTTATACTGTTTAAACTTTTTGTAATTTTTGTATTTTTTGTAATTTTTGTAATTTTTGTAATTTTTGTAATTTTTGTAATTTTTGTAATTTTTGTAATTTTTGTAATTTTTGTAATTTTTGTAATTTTTGTAATTTTTGTAATTTTTGTAATTTTTGTAATTTTTGTAATTTTTGTAATTTTTGTAATTTTTGTAATTTTTGTAATTTTTGTAATTTTTATACTGTTTAAACTTTTTGTAATTTTTGTATTTTTTGTAATTTTTGTAATTTTTGTATTTTTTGTAATTTTTGTATTTTTTGTAATTTTTGTAATTTTTGTAATTTTTGTAATTTTTGTAATTTTTGTAATTTTTGTAATTTTGTAATTTTGTAATTTTGTAATTTTGTAATTTTGTAATTTTGTAATTTTTGTAATTTTTGTAATTTTTGTAATTTTTGTAATTTTTGTATATTTTGTAATTTTTGTAATTTTTGTAATTTTTGTAATTTTTGTAATTTTGTAATTTTGTAATTTTTGTAATTTTGTAATTTTGTAATTTTTGTAATTTTGTAATTTTGTAATTTTGTAATTTTGTAATTTTTGTAATTTTGTAATTTTTGTAATTTTTGTAATTTTGTAATTTTTGTAATTTTGTAATTTTGTATATTTTGTAATTTTTGTAATTTTGTAATTTTTGTAATTTTGTAATTTTGTAATTTTGTAATTTTTGTAATTTTTGTAATTTTGTAATTTTTGTAATTTTGTAATTTTTGTAATTTTGTAATTTTTGTAATTTTGTAATTTTGTATTTTTGTAATTTTTGTAATTTTTGTAATTTTTGTAATTTTTGTAATTTTTGTAATTTTGTAATTTTGTAATTTTTGTAATTTTGTAATTTTGTAATTTTGTAATTTTTGTAATTTTTGTAATTTTGTAATTTTGTAATTTTTGTAATTTTGTAATTTTGTAATTTTGTAATTTTGTAATTTTTGTAATTTTGTATATTTTGTAATTTTGTAATTTTTGTAATTTTGTAATTTTGTAATTTTGTAATTTTTGTAATTTTGTATTTTTGTATTTTGTATTTTTGTAATTTTGTAATTTTTGTAATTTTTGTAATTTTGTATTTTTGTAATTTTGTAATTTTGTAATTTTTGTAATTTTTGTAATTTTGTAATTTTGTAATTTTGTAATTTTGTAATTTTGTAATTTTGTAATTTTGTAATTTTTGTAATTTTTGTAATTTTTGTAATTTTTGTAATTTTGTAATTTTGTAATTTTTGTAATTTTTGTAATTTTGTAATTTTTGTAATTTTGTAATTTTGTAATTTTGTAATTTTGTAATTTTGTAATTTTGTAATTTTTGTAATTTTGTAATTTTGTAATTTTGTAATTTTTGTAATTTTTGTAATTTTGTAATTTTGTAATTTTTGTAATTTTTGTAATTTTGTAATTTTGTAATTTTTGTAATTTTTGTAATTTTTGTAATTTTTGTAATTTTGTAATTTTTGTAATTTTGTAATTTTGTAATTTTGTAATTTTTGTAATTTTGTAATTTTGTAATTTTGTAATTTTTGTATATTTTGTAATTTTTGTAATTTTTGTAATTTTGTAATTTTGTAATTTTGTAATTTTGTAATTTTTGTAATTTTGTAATTTTTGTAATTTTTGTAATTTTGTAATTTTGTAATTTTGTAATTTTGTAATTTTGTAATTTTGTAATTTTTGTAATTTTGTAATTTTGTATTTTTGTAATTTTGTAATTTTGTAATTTTTGTAATTTTTGTAATTTTGTAATTTTTGTAATTTTGTAATTTTTGTAATTTTGTAATTTTGTAATTTTGTAATTTTGTAATTTTTGTAATTTTTGTAATTTTTGTAATTTTGTAATTTTGTAATTTTTGTAATTTTGTAATTTTTGTAATTTTTGTAATTTTGTAATTTTGTAATTTTTGTAATTTTTGTAATTTTTGTATTTTTGTAATTTTTGTAATTTTTGTAATTTTTGTAATTTTTGTAATTTTTGTAATTTTTGTAATTTTTGTAATTTTTGTAATTTTTGTAATTTTTGTAATTTTTGTAATTTTTGTAATTTTTGTAATTTTTGTAATTTTTGTAATTTTTGTAATTTTTGTAATTTTTGTAATTTTTGTAAAATTGGGTCGCAGAATTCGTATCACCCTCAGACTAGTGGTGGGCAAAACCGCTCATTTCTGTGAGCCGCTCATTTTCGTTCGCTCATTTAAATGAGCGGCTCTTTTGAACGGCTCATCCGCTCATTTCTCTCAAAGTCAGAAAATAGACTGGAATGAACTGAAACATCTGCTCAAGATATTTAGATTTTTTTTTTCAAACGACCAATGGAGTGTCCGCGAGTGTCACACTTCGTATGATTTTTGTTGATTGATAATTCAAAGATATATGTTTTCATCGCACTTATTCTGAACAGATTGGAGATCGTCAATAAAACATAGAAAACCGTCGATTTGCTTTATCCTTTTTTGGAAAGCATTTCAAATATAAACGTTTTGTAACAAGCGCGTCGCTGCTGAACGGCAAGGGTTCAAGGAGATTCTGCTACTCCGCTTAAGCGCCAAGTACCGAGTTCCCAAGGTACATGCAAAGCAGCGTGTTCGTTACGTCCCGGTCTAGCTCGCTCAGGGCGAGTTCATTTTTTTATCCCGAAGCCACTATTCGAACCCCAACAACATCGCTCAACGACATCCCTCCACATAGAATATCTTTAAAAACTAGGAGACCTTATCCTGGAGTTTCGCGTGTAAGAACAACAACAACTCTTTAATTTTTAGGGCAAACGGAAACACGACGACGTGTAGCTCGAGAGTTTATTTGTCCGGACATTGCCTGCTGGTGGCGCGCTAATTCTTATCCCCTAACATTAGTCTAACCTTTTCCCGTAACGCTTTGGTTCATGCATCGCACTGGTGTCTATTTTTAGAATAACAAAGGGTGGGTCTGACCTGGATTCTGCATGCTGGTGGTGACGAGGCGGCGAAGGCGCCGGCGTCGGCGTCGGCGGCGGTTCGGCTGGTGCTGGGTTGGTGTCTTGGCTTGTTGTACTAAAGGCAGCTGATCAGGCTTACGCAGATGGTTTGCACGCGTCACGTGCTCGACGGCCAGTGTGGCTGGGCCGCGTTCAACTTCCCCGGGGTGGCTTGGTTCGAGGCCGGGGATGGAAGTTCGGCAATTGACGACCGAGTTCCTCCGTCCCAGAGGTTGTGGTGACCTCCTGGCCCACAGGTGCGCACGCGGGTTTCGGGTCGCGGACCCTCCGGGTCTCCGGACCGTCCCGCAGAGCCGGCGTGGTGGTCGCCGAATCCTACACCTGCCCGAGACTAACACCTTCAATTGAAGGAATAGTCCTTCAATAAAGAAATTCACGCACGAGTTACCCAACTTTTCACACATGGTTACAATACGATCTTCAGATCCAAGAAAATTACCTGGCCTCGCCCAAGCGTATTACGGTTGGGTTGGGATGACCGCGTGTTAGGTTGACGTCACTCGGTCGGTTTTCCTAAGCTACAGAGTGCACATGTTTTAAAGGTTTGAACCGAGCTACAAATAATCTATCTACTCACAAAGCACACTCCCTATCGGCGCGTTGGGCCTAGTAAAAACGTTCAAAACCACAGGTTTCAATTTGAACTAAAATTTAGGAAGGTACAATTAGATCACAAGTTGAACCTAGTCTTCTTCTTGCCACTCACTATGACGATCGGCAAACTCTGCGACCGCTTCGCTGATTGTACTTCCACTTGGACACACGCGTGTGCACAGCTTGCCGGTCAAATTGAAAAGACCTGTCGTTGCCTTAACCTTTGGCCCGCTACGTTCCAAGGACAAGGTCCCCGGTCACAAATACAGACGAGGTGCCCTTCGGGTTTTATGGACATTATATGTGTTAAGTATCCGGCGAACGATGAGTACTGTTCTGTGACTCGGTTAGAGTGAGAAGTTCCAGCGAATGCCGCCAGAGGCACTGAAGGTGCCGAAGGGAAAGATAATGCAACGCTGCTTTCCATGTTCGTTAGGGTAATTTAGGTAACTTTCGCCTCGTATGGAGTGCACATACAACAAATCGATAGGTGGTTACTGTAACCAGGTTACATTTCCCCCTTCCTCAACAAAAAAAAATTATGCAAGAATTTTTTTTACACTTATAAGATCACTTAAACTGAATTGATGAGGGCGCTTTTGTTCCTTACTTATTAATTTAGTTCTCAACGATTATTTTTAGAACCACAGCGTAACTAATCCAACATTTGATTTCGTTTACGAAGCGCACTGGAATACTGTTTGTCGTCCTGCTTCTTCAGATTACGTGTTCTTCCTAATTCCGATTTTTCCCGTTTATTATACGACTTGCAGATAAAAATCCACTATGACCCGTACTCGATTCCGCGTGAATCATAACTGAAGGTCATTCCTTCTCTTGCCGCTTATTGAATTCAGCTATAGAACAATGTATTCCCTTGTTAGGAGATATACTCCTCCGTTTCAGATAGTTATCCGAACAAAATGGCTAATTTTAGTACCTTTGTTGAACTCAGTTTGGTTCCATAAATTCCGCCTAAAGTTTTATATTTTCCTACTTTTTTCTAACCTAGTCTGAGAGCGTACGCCACTGGCTTTTGCTCCCGTGTACTAAACCGCTTTACCGACTTGCAGGCCGACAACCTCGGCAAATCAAAACAATTCAAACGTCAGTCCCGTCGCGAGTTTTTTCGCTCTTGTTTGCGGTTTTTGACTTTTATCTAAATATTCTTCGATTTATTTCTAAAAATTTATTAACTAAATTAAGTAAATAGTGGAGGTGGTTATTATTGTGACATGGTTTAGGGGTTGTTTACTTAAGAAAAATGAAAATGAGCTATTAGACAGCGTCGGGAAGGGAAAAGGTGGGGAGTGTTTGAATGGGGTATTGTTTATGGTTTGCAGAGAAGAGAATTAAAGAAAAGATGGTGGTAAGTCTGGTTTGGTTTGTTTACCCTCAATGTACTTTAGTTTAGTTTAGAGTTGTACAAGCTAGTGCTTTTATCCCAAGATCAACGTTTCTGGAGATCCGCGGAACGGAAAACTCCCAATTTTTGACCGGTTAAATCTTCCAGTTCGTAGCAATGACTACCCAACTTGGCGATAACCTTGGCGGGAGAGTAAGTGTTTGCTAATTTAGCATTAAATCTTTTCGCCTTATTAGATAACCCATAATTTTTCTTCAACACTACTTCCCTTTTTCAAAAGTGGGGCTTTCGCTTTCGAGCGGAGGTTATAATACTTCCCGTAGCGATCGTAAGCTTTTTTTAGGTTGAGTTTCACTTTTTCAAATATTATTTTCATGTCCTCTCCCAGTTTCTCGGCTTCCTGTTCTGTTCCTCCGTTGGTTTCCCTGATCCGCGAATATTCTTCCCCGGAACTGATATAGTTGCGCCCATGATTGATGAAGTAGGGCGTAAACTCGGTAGATTCGTGTACTGCGGTCCTGATGGCAAGGGCCACTTGGTTGATATTTTCGTCCCATTCGCGTTGATCGTCCTTGAGGTACGTCCGAATGGCCGCAACAATGACTCGGTTCACTCGTTCGGTCGGATTGTTGGCCGGGTGATAGCTCGCATTCTTCCAGTGATTAACCTTGTACCTTTTCAACAAGTTCCCAAACAACGCGGATTTAAATTGCGGTCCGTTGTCAGAGATTACGATTTCGGGGACCCCGAACTGCAAAAATACCATCGATTCCAGAAACGCCACTAGGGCGGTAGTCTTGGCCTCCTCATTGGTTGAATGATCACGAATTTCGAGAAATGGTCGGTGATCACCAACAGGACCGTGTTCCCGTGCTTAGACCGGGAAATGGTCCCATGTAGTCGACGGAAATCATCTGCCAGGGCATGCTAGCCACCTTTGATCGACCTATCGGCGGAACTCGAGCTGTGTTGGGATATTTCGAGGTTCTGCAGACTTCACAGCCTCGACAGAACCGCTTCACGTCGACGGTCATGCCGGGCCAGTAGTACTTCTCCTGGATTTTTTTCAACGTTTTGTAGAACCCGAAGTGGGCCACGCTGTGCTCGGCGTCCAGAATCGGTATGCGTTCGGCTTTCGTAGGAACCATCTTCCACTCGAATCGTTGATCGTTTGGAGTTGAGCTAGCAACGAACTTATAGACCTTTCCTCGGATCACCCGGAAGTCTTTGTACCGCTCCTCATCCTTGGCGATGTTCTTCTTGAGCCGCTCGAGATCTAGATCTATCGTGAACACATCCGGTTCTGGAACAGCTCTGGACAGGGCATCTGCCACCACGTTTAACTTCCCTTTCCTATATTCCAGGATGATGTCGTGTTGCTGCAGTTTCAGTGCCCATCTGACCAGCCGCGCGGAGTTGCCCTCAATGCTGACCTGATTAAGCCACTTCAGCGATTGCGCGTCGGTGACCACCTTGAATCTGGTGCCCTCCACATAGTGTCGAAACTTCTCTATGGCCAAGATTACGGCGAGGCATTCCCGTTCAGTGGCAGAATACTTCACTTGGGTTGCTGAGAATTTCTTCGAAAAGAACGCGATTGGACGACGGATTCCGGCCTGATACTGCACCAAAACAGCTCCAGCGGCGACTAAGGACGCGTCTGACTCGATGACGAATGGCTGTGAGAAGTCCGGATTGGCGAGCACCGGTGGGGATGTGAGTAAACTTTTGATCTCATTCAGAGCCTTTTCCGCTCGTTCGGTCCATCCAATTTTAGACTTTCCCTTCAGGAGGTCCGTAATCGGTGCGAGCACCGTACTGTAGTTCGGGATGAATTGTTTGTAGAACCCGACCATGCCTAACAGTCTACGAATCTCCTTAATTGTAGTCGGTGCGGGGTAGCTCAAAATGGGTTCGAGCTTTTGGCTATCGATCGACAACCCTTCTTCCGTCAGGACGTAGCCCAAGTAGGAGATTTTCTTTTGACAAAAGCGAGATTTTTCGATACTGATTGAAAGGTTGGCAGCGGCCAGGCGATCAGCAATCTTCTGCAACAGCTGAAGATGTTCCTCGAAAGTGTGGGAGGTGACGACGATATCGTCCAGATACACGAAGACGTTCGGTTCCAGGTCGTATCCCAGCACTTTGTTCATCAGCTTGGTTTGTGTTATAGGCGCTCCTGTCAACCCAAACGGCATCACCTTGAAGCGGTAAAGGGACTTCCCAGCTCGGAACGACGTGTAATCTCGACTTTCCATCGCTAGCGGTATTTGCCAATACGCCTTGGACAGATCAATGATCGAGAAGAATCGGGCTTTCTCAATTCTCCCGAGAATTACCTGCATGTCCGGGAACGGATACGCCTCCTTTTTGGTCACTTCGTTGACTCGACGACAATCGAGGCACAACCGCCATTCTCCGGACGACTTTCGGACCGGGAGCAACGGATTACACCAATCTGAATCCGACTCTTCAATCACGTCGAGCTCCTTCATCCTCTCGATCTCTTTGTCCATTTCTTTCTGAATGGCCGGTGAAACTCGATACCGTGGCGGTTTCTTCGGCCGCTCTCCTTCTAAAATTTCGATTTTATGTTCCAAAACATGAGTTCGTCCTAATTTTCCGTTTCCCATCAGCTTACGCACTACAGCTAGAAGTTGTTTATTCTCAGTTGGGGACAGCGGATGCTCCGTCTCCACACTCACGATCGGCTTCTGATATGGAGGTTCTACAGCCGGAAGCTCGAGACTAAGATCTTCCTCAACGGGTACCGGTCGGATGAATCCCGTATCCGGTTCGAGAACGAGGTTGATCTCTGCCGATTCTTCGGCGAAGTACGTCTCGATAAAATTGATCGAGATCTCGTCCACGCCTACTTCGTTAACGTTCAACTGAGTGAGTTGCCCATGTTCTTCTACCGCGGGTGTGATCTTGAACAACTTCCAGAACTCGTTCCCAAGAATCAATTTCTTGGCCAGATTAGGTACGAACAGGGTAGGGATCACCTGGGTCACTCCTCGGAACGTGTATGGGATATAAACGGAACTCAAGCAGTTGTGTGCGGTTCCGTCAGCGGTTCGGATCTTCAATTTCGTGGGAGACCTAGTGAAGTTGTGTTTGTTGAGCAGCTCGGCGTCACTTAGAATACATGCCTCCGCTCCTGAGTCTAACAGTCCTTCGACAGAAGTCCCGAAGATCGAAATGGTCACATAAGGGCACCGATTTTCCCGAACGTTGATGGTCAACAGTTCAGAAAAACGATCGAATGAGCTGTCGGGAGTGTTATTTGCGTTGGAAGAGGTCCTCCCTAATTCCCTTCCAAGAATGGGTTTTTTTGGTTCTCCATTCTGGGGTGATTTTCCGGACAGTTCGCGGTCGTGACGTCTGGTCTTCCGCACACATGGCAAAACAGCTTGATGTTCCTCTGGCATCCTCTCCAGAAATGCCCGAACTGACGGCAGTTCCAGCATAGTACGTTGTTCTCGGTCTCCGGCGCGTTTTGGTTCGGTTCTCCTTGTTCTGGTCTAGCGAATCGTCGAGGTCGGGATCTGGACATCGCATTGACTTCCTCTCCATACGGTTCTTCGTCCGGTGGGTACGCATAAGCTCCGTCTTCTTCCAGGCAATTGACATGATACGGTCGCGGGCGGGGTGCGTACGTGCGATAAACCGACTTGTCCAGCTCATGGCATAGATCGCTCAGCAGGTCTACAGTCAGGTTCTCGGGTCTCATGAACGCAAAATGAGGACGGTACCAGTCCTTCATGTTATCAAATAAGATACTGCACAACTCGCCGTCACCCAAAGGTCTACTCATCTGCTGATTTAATCGCTCGATTTCACTTCGGTAGATCTGGAACGTTTCATTAGGGTATTGCTCTCGATTTCGGATCTGTCTCGCTAGTACTTTTCCTTGTTCGGAGTTTCAAATCGAAGGCGGAGTTGGTGCTTCAACATTTGCCACGATGCAAATTTGTGACTAAACGTGTAGTACCAGGTTTCCGCGACGGATTCCGATTTAAAGAGGAAATTAGCCTTTCTCAACAGTTCCTCGTCGCTGACTTGGTTATTCCCAGCGAGTATCTCGACGCGTTTTACAAACTCTTCGACTGACATGACCTTCTGATCGCCGCTGAATTTGATTGGCCACTTGTTGATCGGGATCCGGTGATTGTCATATCGTCCTTCGAACCCACGTCTCCCTGGGTCATAATCTGAACCGACCCCGGTCCATGGACCGATTAGGACTTGGTTGTTCGGGCCTTCCACCTGACTCGCGGTATCGTTCGAATTCTCCTTCCGTACCCCGTTGTCCGTGATTTCGATCCGGCCACCGATCTGGGTTTCCCGAAGAGTTGCCTCGCGACAATTCGCGGTTTCTTGAATACCGGTCCAAATTTCCACGGCCAAATGGCGGATTCTGGCTTGGGGAACCACGATTTCCATCATTTCCCAACGAAGGATCTCCCCTAATTCCGTCGTTATTCTCCGGGTTTCGATTTCGCGTGTCGTAACCTTGGGCTCCATCTCCGTCCGGATAATTGTCCGGTAATCCTTGATCGAACGGGGTATCTCGCTGCCGGAAGTCCGGGTTACCTGACCCACGTCCATCGATCGGCCTTCCTCTGGGGTTGGCGTTGATTCCATTGCCGCCTGGAGGAGGCTCTGACCGATCCCGGTATGGTCTTCCGCCAGCCTGGTTGTTGCCGAGGTTCAGGTTTCCGATTTCCGGTTCCTCGGTCTCGTCTCGATTTCGATGCTGATTTTGGTCAATAAATGTGAGCATACTTTGCATTAATTGATCCATCATTCCTTCCATTCGGGTTGTTAAAACGTCGTCCACAATCTGACTAAGTTCAGCTCTCACGTTCGGGTTCAGTCTGGAATTCCTTGGCGGCACCGGTGCTGTTTCATCGACGTACGGTGACGAATGCTCCGATGGTCCGTGATTTTGCGTGCTCTGACGATTCTGGCCGCCTCTCGCTAGGGGAGAGTCGAAGTTACCACCGTGCGAAGAATTCGTTCCAGTATTGTCAATCCACGAGTTTGATGCCAAATCGAAGATAAGCCTTCTGGGAGGCGCTGTTTCCGGGTTTGGGGTCGGATTGGTCGTTCGTCTCGGCACGGTTCCCGTGCGACTTCTCCCGGGTTGCGTATTCGGACCCGCTCCACTTTGTGCTCCGTGCACATTTGACTGCGTTCCGGCGCCATCGGGATTACTCTGTCCACTTGTGTTGGACAGCTGAGGTCCCCCAGAAGCGTTCCTCCGCGGTCCACCTTGAGGACTGGCGTAAACTCCAAAGTAAAAGTCAATTTCCTCCAACAATTCATTCTTTACCATGACCTGGTCTCTCGTCGGCGCCTCGGTACGCAGAACACGTAACCGGATGTGTCTCAACCGTGTTAATAACTCTGACCTGGCACCGCATCGTTCCAATTCATATCGCAAGTCGACGAGCTTGGATTGTATAAAGTTCGTGTCTTGGATAATCGTTCGACGAGAGGTCAGGACAACAGGTTGGTTCATTTCTGCCAACTGGGCACGTCGCAACACCAGCCTCCGATCCTCCAATTGAAGATGCGAAATGTTTATTTGTCGGAGGTTCAACTCATACTCCACTTCGTCGGGTAAGAGCTCGCTCGGGTTCAAATACGTTCCCAGACCGACTTGATTGTTATTTGAAGCCATGTTGAGAAATGATTTTTTTTTTTTGATAATTCCTTGTTTTTTTTTCAATAATTTTTAAATAATTATAAGTTATGCTAATTCAAATTTAAAGTAAGCAAACCCCGATTTTTCACCCCGTTATACAATTTCCCAAATACCAATAGATTCGCGAATAGATTTCCCTAAATTCTACCTTTATTTTCCACTGATCGCGCCCGGAATAATCCTAATTTACTCGATTTGCAAATACTGTGTCGTTCCGAGAATAATCGTTTTTTTTCTACAACTACAACTCTCTAAAGCGCCCTAATCAATTATCGCCCCACGTTGGGCGCCAAATGTAACAAGCGCGTCGCTGCTGAACGGCAAGGGTTCAAGGAGATTCTGCTACTCCGCTTAAGCGCCAAGTACCGAGTTCCCAAGGTACATGCAAAGCAGCGTGTTCGTTACGTCCCGGTCTAGCTCGCTCAGGGCGAGTTCATTTTTTTATCCCGAAGCCACTATTCGAACCCCAACAACATCGCTCAACGACATCCCTCCACATAGAATATCTTTAAAAACTAGGAGACCTTATCCTGGAGTTTCGCGTGTAAGAACAACAACAACTCTTTAATTTTTAGGGCAAACGGAAACACGACGACGTGTAGCTCGAGAGTTTATTTGTCCGGACATTGCCTGCTGGTGGCGCGCTAATTCTTATCCCCTAACATTAGTCTAACCTTTTCCCGTAACGCTTTGGTTCATGCATCGCACTGGTGTCTATTTTTAGAATAACAAAGGGTGGGTCTGACCTGGATTCTGCATGCTGGTGGTGACGAGGCGGCGAAGGCGCCGGCGTCGGCGTCGGCGGCGGTTCGGCTGGTGCTGGGTTGGTGTCTTGGCTTGTTGTACTAAAGGCAGCTGATCAGGCTTACGCAGATGGTTTGCACGCGTCACGTGCTCGACGGCCAGTGTGGCTGGGCCGCGTTCAACTTCCCCGGGGTGGCTTGGTTCGAGGCCGGGGATGGAAGTTCGGCAATTGACGACCGAGTTCCTCCGTCCCAGAGGTTGTGGTGACCTCCTGGCCCACAGGTGCGCACGCGGGTTTCGGGTCGCGGACCCTCCGGGTCTCCGGACCGTCCCGCAGAGCCGGCGTGGTGGTCGCCGAATCCTACACCTGCCCGAGACTAACACCTTCAATTGAAGGAATAGTCCTTCAATAAAGAAATTCACGCACGAGTTACCCAACTTTTCACACATGGTTACAATACGATCTTCAGATCCAAGAAAATTACCTGGCCTCGCCCAAGCGTATTACGGTTGGGTTGGGATGACCGCGTGTTAGGTTGACGTCACTCGGTCGGTTTTCCTAAGCTACAGAGTGCACATGTTTTAAAGGTTTGAACCGAGCTACAAATAATCTATCTACTCACAAAGCACACTCCCTATCGGCGCGTTGGGCCTAGTAAAAACGTTCAAAACCACAGGTTTCAATTTGAACTAAAATTTAGGAAGGTACAATTAGATCACAAGTTGAACCTAGTCTTCTTCTTGCCACTCACTATGACGATCGGCAAACTCTGCGACCGCTTCGCTGATTGTACTTCCACTTGGACACACGCGTGTGCACAGCTTGCCGGTCAAATTGAAAAGACCTGTCGTTGCCTTAACCTTTGGCCCGCTACGTTCCAAGGACAAGGTCCCCGGTCACAAATACAGACGAGGTGCCCTTCGGGTTTTATGGACATTATATGTGTTAAGTATCCGGCGAACGATGAGTACTGTTCTGTGACTCGGTTAGAGTGAGAAGTTCCAGCGAATGCCGCCAGAGGCACTGAAGGTGCCGAAGGGAAAGATAATGCAACGCTGCTTTCCATGTTCGTTAGGGTAATTTAGGTAACTTTCGCCTCGTATGGAGTGCACATACAACAAATCGATAGGTGGTTACTGTAACCAGGTTACATTTCCCCCTTCCTCAACAAAAAAAAAAAATTATGCAAGAATTTTTTTACACTTATAAGATCACTTAAACTGAATTGATGAGGGCGCTTTTGTTCCTTACTTATTATTTTAGTTCTCAACGATTATTTTTAGAACCACAGCGTAACTAATCCAACATTTGATTTCGTTTACGAAGCGCACTGGAATACTGTTTGTCGTCCTGCTTCTTCAGATTACGTGTTCTTCCTAATTCCGATTTTTCCCGTTTATTATACGACTTGCAGATAAAAATCCACTATGACCCGTACTCGATTCCGCGTGAATCATAACTGAAGGTCATTCCTTCTCTTGCCGCTTATTGAATTCAGCTATAGAACAATGTATTCCCTTGTTAGGAGATATACTCCTCCGTTTCAGATAGTTATCCGAACAAAATGGCTAATTTTAGTACCTTTGTTGAACTCAGTTTGGTTCCATAAATTCCGCCTAAAGTTTTATATTTTCCTACTCTTTTTTTCTAACCTAGTCTGAGAGCGTACGCCACTGGCTTTTTGCTCTCGTGTACTAAACCGCTTTACCGACTTGCAGGCCGACAACCTCGGCAAATCAAAACAATTCAAACGTCAGTCCCGTCGCGAGTTTTTTCGCTCTTGTTTGCGGTTTTTGACTTTTATCTAAATATTCTTCGATTTATTTCTAAAAATTTATTAACTAAATTAAGTAAATAGTGGAGGTGGTTATTATTGTGACATGGTTTAGGGTTGTTTACTTAAGAAAAATGAAAATGAGCTATTAGACAGCGTCGGGAAGGGAAAAGGTGGGGAGTGTTTGAATGGGGTATTGTTTATGGTTTGCAGAGAAGAGAATTAAAGAAAAGATGGTGGTAAGTCTGGTTTGGTTTGTTTACCCTCAATGTACTTTAGTTTAGTTTAGAGTTGTACAAGCTAGTGCTTTTATCCCAAGATCAACGTTTCTGGAGATCCGCGGAACGGAAAACTCCCAATTTTTGACCGGTTAAATCTTCCAGTTCGTAGCAATGACTACCCAACTTGGCGATAACCTTGGCGGGAGAGTAAGTGTTTGCTAATTTAGCATTAAATCTTTTCGCCTTATTAGATAACCCATAATTTTTCTTCAACACTACTTCCCCTTTTTCAAAAGTGGGGGCTTTCGCTTTCGAGCGGAGGTTATAATACTTCCCGTAGCGATCGTAAGCTTTTTTTAGGTTGAGTTTCACTTTTTCAAATATTATTTTCATGTCCTCTCCCAGTTTCTCGGCTTCCTGTTCTGTTCCTCCGTTGGTTTCCCTGATCCGCGAATATTCTTCCCCGGAACTGATATAGTTGCGCCCATGATTGATGAAGTAGGGCGTAAACTCGGTAGATTCGTGTACTGCGGTCCTGATGGCAAGGGCCACTTGGTTGATATTTTCGTCCCATTCGCGTTGATCGTCCTTGAGGTACGTCCGAATGGCCGCAACAATGACTCGGTTCACTCGTTCGGTCGGATTGTTGGCCGGGTGATAGCTCGCATTCTTCCAGTGATTAACCTTGTACCTTTTCAACAAGTTCCCAAACAACGCGGATTTAAATTGCGGTCCGTTGTCAGAGATTACGATTTCGGGGACCCCGAACTGCAAAAATACCATCGATTCCAGAAACGCCACTAGGGCGGTAGTCTTGGCCTCCCTCATTGGTTGAATGATCACGAATTTCGAGAAATGGTCGGTGATCACCAACAGGACCGTGTTCCCGTGCTTAGACCGGGGAAATGGTCCCATGTAGTCGACGGAAATCATCTGCCAGGGCATGCTAGCCACCTTTGATCGACCTATCGGCGGAACTCGAGCTGTGTTGGGATATTTCGAGGTTCTGCAGACTTCACAGCCTCGACAGAACCGCTTCACGTCGACGGTCATGCCGGGCCAGTAGTACTTCTCCTGGATTTTTTTCAACGTTTTGTAGAACCCGAAGTGGGCCACGCTGTGCTCGGCGTCCAGAATCGGTATGCGTTCGGCTTTCGTAGGAACCATCTTCCACTCGAATCGTTGATCGTTTGGAGTTGAGCTAGCAACGAACTTATAGACCTTTCCTCGGATCACCCGGAAGTCTTTGTACCGCTCCTCATCCTTGGCGATGTTCTTCTTGAGCCGCTCGAGATCTAGATCTATCGTGAACACATCCGGTTCTGGAACAGCTCTGGACAGGGCATCTGCCACCACGTTTAACTTCCCTTTCCTATATTCCAGGATGATGTCGTGTTGCTGCAGTTTCAGTGCCCATCTGACCAGCCGCGCGGAGTTGCCCTCAATGCTGACCTGATTAAGCCACTTCAGCGATTGCGCGTCGGTGACCACCTTGAATCTGGTGCCCTCCACATAGTGTCGAAACTTCTCTATGGCCAAGATTACGGCGAGGCATTCCCGTTCAGTGGCAGAATACTTCACTTGGGTTGCTGAGAATTTCTTCGAAAAGAACGCGATTGGACGACGGATTCCGGCCTGATACTGCACCAAAACAGCTCCAGCGGCGACTAAGGACGCGTCTGACTCGATGACGAATGGCTGTGAGAAGTCCGGATTGGCGAGCACCGGTGGGGATGTGAGTAAACTTTTGATCTCATTCAGAGCCTTTTCCGCTCGTTCGGTCCATCCAATTTTAGACTTTCCCTTCAGGAGGTCCGTAATCGGTGCGAGCACCGTACTGTAGTTCGGGATGAATTGTTTGTAGAACCCGACCATGCCTAACAGTCTACGAATCTCCTTAATTGTAGTCGGTGCGGGGTAGCTCAAAATGGGTTCGAGCTTTTGGCTATCGATCGACAACCCTTCTTCCGTCAGGACGTAGCCCAAGTAGGAGATTTTCTTTTGACAAAAGCGAGATTTTTCGATACTGATTGAAAGGTTGGCAGCGGCCAGGCGATCAGCAATCTTCTGCAACAGCTGAAGATGTTCCTCGAAAGTGTGGGAGGTGACGACGATATCGTCCAGATACACGAAGACGTTCGGTTCCAGGTCGTATCCCAGCACTTTGTTCATCAGCTTGGTTTGTGTTATAGGCGCTCCTGTCAACCCAAACGGCATCACCTTGAAGCGGTAAAGGGACTTCCCAGCTCGGAACGACGTGTAATCTCGACTTTCCATCGCTAGCGGTATTTGCCAATACGCCTTGGACAGATCAATGATCGAGAAGAATCGGGCTTTCAATTCTCCCGAGAATTACCTGCATGTCCGGGAACGGATACGCCTCCTTTTTGGTCACTTCGTTGACTCGACGACAATCGAGGCACAACCGCCATTCTCCGGACGACTTTCGGACCGGGAGCAACGGATTACACCAATCTGAATCCGACTCTTCAATCACGTCGAGCTCCTTCATCCTCTCGATCTCTTTGTCCATTTCTTTCTGAATGGCCGGTGAAACTCGATACCGTGGCGGTTTCTTCGGCCGCTCTCCTTCTAAAATTTCGATTTTATGTTCCAAAACATGAGTTCGTCCTAATTTTCCGTTTCCCATCAGCTTACGCACTACAGCTAGAAGTTGTTTATTCTCAGTTGGGGACAGCGGATGCTCCGTCTCCACACTCACGATCGGCTTCTGATATGGAGGTTCTACAGCCGGAAGCTCGAGACTAAGATCTTCCTCAACGGGTACCGGTCGGATGAATCCCGTATCCGGTTCGAGAACGAGGTTGATCTCTGCCGATTCTTCGGCGAAGTACGTCTCGATAAAATTGATCGAGATCTCGTCCACGCCTACTTCGTTAACGTTCAACTGAGTGAGTTGCCCATGTTCTTCTACCGCGGGTGTGATCTTGAACAACTTCCAGAACTCGTTCCCAAGAATCAATTTCTTGGCCAGATTAGGTACGAACAGGGTAGGGATCACCTGGGTCACTCCTCGGAACGTGTATGGGATATAAACGGAACTCAAGCAGTTGTGTGCGGTTCCGTCAGCGGTTCGGATCTTCAATTTCGTGGGAGACCTAGTGAAGTTGTGTTTGTTGAGCAGCTCGGCGTCACTTAGAATACATGCCTCCGCTCCTGAGTCTAACAGTCCTTCGACAGAAGTCCCGAAGATCGAAATGGTCACATAAGGGCACCGATTTTCCCGAACGTTGATGGTCAACAGTTCAGAAAACGATCGAATGAGCTGTCGGGAGTGTTATTTGCGTTGGAAGAGGTCCTCCTAATTCCCTTCCAAGAATGGGTTTTTTTGGTTCTCCATTCTGGGGTGATTTTCCGGACAGTTCGCGGTCGTGACGTCTGGTCTTCCGCACACATGGCAAAACAGCTTGATGTTCCTCTGGCATCCTCTCCAGAAATGCCCGAACTGACGGCAGTTCCAGCATAGTACGTTGTTCTCGGTCTCCGGCGCGTTTTGGTTCGGTTCTCCTTGTTCTGGTCTAGCGAATCGTCGAGGTCGGGATCTGGACATCGCATTGACTTCCTCTCCATACGGTTCTTCGTCCGGTGGGTACGCATAAGCTCCGTCTTCTTCCAGGCAATTGACATGATACGGTCGCGGGCGGGGTGCGTACGTGCGATAAACCGACTTGTCCAGCTCATGGCATAGATCGCTCAGCAGGTCTACAGTCAGGTTCTCGGGTCTCATGAACGCAAAATGAGGACGGTACCAGTCCTTCATGTTATCAAATAAGATACTGCACAACTCGCCGTCACCCAAAGGTCTACTCATCTGCTGATTTAATCGCTCGATTTCACTTCGGTAGATCTGGAACGTTTCATTAGGGTATTGCTCTCGATTTCGGATCTGTCTCGCTAGTACTTTTTCCTTGTTCGGAGTTTCAAATCGAAGGCGGAGTTGGTGCTTCAACATTTGCCACGATGCAAATTTGTGACTAAACGTGTAGTACCAGGTTTCCGCGACGGATTCCGATTTAAAGAGGAAATTAGCCTTTCTCAACAGTTCCTCGTCGCTGACTTGGTTATTCCCAGCGAGTATCTCGACGCGTTTTACAAACTCTTCGACTGACATGACCTTCTGATCGCCGCTGAATTTGATTGGCCACTTGTTGATCGGGATCCGGTGATTGTCATATCGTCCTTCGAACCCACGTCTCCCTGGGTCATAATCTGAACCGACCCCGGTCCATGGACCGATTAGGACTTGGTTGTTCGGGCCTTCCACCTGACTCGCGGTATCGTTCGAATTCTCCTTCCGTACCCCGTTGTCCGTGATTTCGATCCGGCCACCGATCTGGGTTTCCCGAAGAGTTGCCTCGCGACAATTCGCGGTTTCTTGAATACCGGTCCAAATTTCCACGGCCAAATGGCGGATTCTGGCTTGGGGAACCACGATTTCCATCATTTCCCAACGAAGGATCTCCCCTAATTCCGTCGTTATTCTCCGGGTTTCGATTTCGCGTGTCGTAACCTTGGGCTCCATCTCCGTCCGGATAATTGTCCGGTAATCCTTGATCGAACGGGGTATCTCGCTGCCGGAAGTCCGGGTTACCTGACCCACGTCCATCGATCGGCCTTCCTCTGGGGTTGGCGTTGATTCCATTGCCGCCTGGAGGAGGCTCTGACCGATCCCGGTATGGTCTTCCGCCAGCCTGGTTGTTGCCGAGGTTCAGGTTTCCGATTTCCGGTTCCTCGGTCTCGTCTCGATTTCGATGCTGATTTTGGTCAATAAATGTGAGCATACTTTGCATTAATTGATCCATCATTCCTTCCATTCGGGTTGTTAAAACGTCGTCCACAATCTGACTAAGTTCAGCTCTCACGTTCGGGTTCAGTCTGGAATTCCTTGGCGGCACCGGTGCTGTTTCATCGACGTACGGTGACGAATGCTCCGATGGTCCGTGATTTTGCGTGCTCTGACGATTCTGGCCGCCTCTCGCTAGGGGAGAGTCGAAGTTACCACCGTGCGAAGAATTCGTTCCAGTATTGTCAATCCACGAGTTTGATGCCAAATCGAAGATAAGCCTTCTGGGAGGCGCTGTTTCCGGGTTTGGGGTCGGATTGGTCGTTCGTCTCGGCACGGTTCCCGTGCGACTTCTCCCGGGTTGCGTATTCGGACCCGCTCCACTTTGTGCTCCGTGCACATTTGACTGCGTTCCGGCGCCATCGGGATTACTCTGTCCACTTGTGTTGGACAGCTGAGGTCCCCCAGAAGCGTTCCTCCGCGGTCCACCTTGAGGACTGGCGTAAACTCCAAAGTAAAAGTCAATTTCCTCCAACAATTCATTCTTTACCATGACCTGGTCTCTCGTCGGCGCCTCGGTACGCAGAACACGTAACCGGATGTGTCTCAACCGTGTTAATAACTCTGACCTGGCACCGCATCGTTCCAATTCATATCGCAAGTCGACGAGCTTGGATTGTATAAAGTTCGTGTCTTGGATAATCGTTCGACGAGAGGTCAGGACAACAGGTTGGTTCATTTCTGCCAACTGGGCACGTCGCAACACCAGCCTCCGATCCTCCAATTGAAGATGCGAAATGTTTATTTGTCGGAGGTTCAACTCATACTCCACTTCGTCGGGTAAGAGCTCGCTCGGGTTCAAATACGTTCCCAGACCGACTTGATTGTTATTTGAAGCCATGTTGAGAAATGATTTTTTTTTGATAATTCCTTGTTTTTTTCAATAATTTTTAAATAATTATAAGTTATGCTAATTCAAATTTAAAGTAAGCAAACCCCGATTTTTCACCCCGTTATACAATTTCCCAAATACCAATAGATTCGCGAATAGATTTCCCTAAATTCTACCTTTATTTTCCACTGATCGCGCCCGGAATAATCCTAATTTACTCGATTTGCAAATACTGTGTCGTTCCGAGAATAATCGTTTTTTTTTTTCTACAACTACAACTCTCTAAAGCGCCCTAATCAATTATCGCCCCACGTTGGGCGCCAAATGTAACAAGCGCGTCGCTGCTGAACGGCAAGGGTTCAAGGAGATTCTGCTACTCCGCTTAAGCGCCAAGTACCGAGTTCCCAAGGTACATGCAAAGCAGCGTGTTCGTTACGTCCCGGTCTAGCTCGCTCAGGGCGAGTTCATTTTTTTATCCCGAAGCCACTATTCGAACCCCAACAACATCGCTCAACGACATCCCTCCACATAGAATATCTTTAAAAACTAGGAGACCTTATCCTGGAGTTTCGCGTGTAAGAACAACAACAACTCTTTAATTTTTAGGGCAAACGGAAACACGACGACGTGTAGCTCGAGAGTTTATTTGTCCGGACATTGCCTGCTGGTGGCGCGCTAATTCTTATCCCCTAACATTAGTCTAACCTTTTCCCGTAACGCTTTGGTTCATGCATCGCACTGGTGTCTATTTTTAGAATAACAAAGGGTGGGTCTGACCTGGATTCTGCATGCTGGTGGTGACGAGGCGGCGAAGGCGCCGGCGTCGGCGTCGGCGGCGGTTCGGCTGGTGCTGGGTTGGTGTCTTGGCTTGTTGTACTAAAGGCAGCTGATCAGGCTTACGCAGATGGTTTGCACGCGTCACGTGCTCGACGGCCAGTGTGGCTGGGCCGCGTTCAACTTCCCCGGGGTGGCTTGGTTCGAGGCCGGGGATGGAAGTTCGGCAATTGACGACCGAGTTCCTCCGTCCCAGAGGTTGTGGTGACCTCCTGGCCCACAGGTGCGCACGCGGGTTTCGGGTCGCGGACCCTCCGGGTCTCCGGACCGTCCCGCAGAGCCGGCGTGGTGGTCGCCGAATCCTACACCTGCCCGAGACTAACACCTTCAATTGAAGGAATAGTCCTTCAATAAAGAAATTCACGCACGAGTTACCCAACTTTTCACACATGGTTACAATACGATCTTCAGATCCAAGAAAATTACCTGGCCTCGCCCAAGCGTATTACGGTTGGGTTGGGATGACCGCGTGTTAGGTTGACGTCACTCGGTCGGTTTTCCTAAGCTACAGAGTGCACATGTTTTAAAGGTTTGAACCGAGCTACAAATAATCTATCTACTCACAAAGCACACTCCCTATCGGCGCGTTGGGCCTAGTAAAAACGTTCAAAACCACAGGTTTCAATTTGAACTAAAATTTAGGAAGGTACAATTAGATCACAAGTTGAACCTAGTCTTCTTCTTGCCACTCACTATGACGATCGGCAACTCTGCGACCGCTTCGCTGATTGTACTTCCACTTGGACACACGCGTGTGCACAGCTTGCCGGTCAAATTGAAAAGACCTGTCGTTGCCTTAACCTTTGGCCCGCTACGTTCCAAGGACAAGGTCCCCGGTCACAAATACAGACGAGGTGCCCTTCGGGTTTTATGGACATTATATGTGTTAAGTATCCGGCGAACGATGAGTACTGTTCTGTGACTCGGTTAGAGTGAGAAGTTCCAGCGAATGCCGCCAGAGGCACTGAAGGTGCCGAAGGGAAAGATAATGCAACGCTGCTTTCCATGTTCGTTAGGGTAATTTAGGTAACTTTCGCCTCGTATGGAGTGCACATACAACAAATCGATAGGTGGTTACTGTAACCAGGTTACAGTTTTATATGAAAAAGGAGAAAAACATTGATCTCTGAAATCCACAAATTTCGTAAACTTTTTTCATAGAGAGGTAAACAAAGTTTGTTTGTTAAACAAACTTGAGTTTTCTTCAAAAGTGAATATTTTCAACCAAATTATTGCTTTCTATCGTTAAAAGTTATGAAAAGTAAGCTGAATTATCGTTTTGATAATTATATTTCCATTATTTTGTGAAACAATAGATTTAAGTTGGTGTTCAGTAATAGGCATATTTGACGTAGCCTTTTCCTGCACTTGATATAATAGTCTTGAAATGCAGTTTTTTGTTTAATAAGAATAACTTTTATTAATGACAGCAAATGAATGATCAAAACAAGCGTCAAAAAAGAAGATCAGAAAAAAATGCATTAAGAAAACTATTGAACAATTACCACAAAAGAGTACCAAGTTTGTGTGATGTGCTGTGGTAAATTACATTTTAAATCATAAACGGTCCAATACATGGATTAAAACCGCAAACTAGCATACGAACTATGTTCGAATGCGTGTAACAACTTCATGTACATAACATTTGACAAATCTATCGATATTAACATAATGAGATCATGCAACATCAGGCGGCAGTCAGCTGATTCAAAATCACAGGCGCCCCGACACAGGCTAGCAACAAGCATAAAGTGCGCCATAATGTTGGAACATGAGGCGACCGGTGAGAACCTAGTTTCACCCTCTTTTCTCAACAGCACCGTCACCACCAGCGCGTGGAAGAACGAACCGAACGAGAGCAAATGAGCGAGAGCGAAATAACGAAAAAGTGAGCGAAAACGACGCCGTTCGACGACGTCGACGACGGCGCGAGCGACGCTTATCAAGCGCTCCGTTCGTTCTTTCCGTTCATTCGCTCTCGCTCATTCGCTCTCGTTCGGTTCGTTCTTCGACTCGCTCTTCGATTTGACGGTTCTTTGAAAAGAACCGGATCACAAAATGAACCGCCGCTCATTTTTTTGAGCGGTCGCTCATTCGTTCTTTAGCTTGAGCCGGTTCATAAGAACGGTTCGCTCAAAAAAGCCCATCTCTACCTCAGACCATTAAAATGTTACGTCATTTGTGGATGGGGCCTACATGAATATGTTTTCACAATGTCGTGAATGTGATTCATGAAATCGTGAACAGTTTAATAAATAGTTTTTTATTAAATAATTAGATTTTTCAAACATTTTCTTTCACCTCGTGTTAAATAGTGTAATGGTTTACCGGTGGTTAACAAGAATGTCAGTTAACCACCAGGCGTCTTCATAATGTTTTTTTTATCTCTTCCCAACTTGTATCGTTTTGATGAGTTTTTGAATTAATTGGACCGTGATTTGAGCTGGTTTGCAATGGAATGAGTGAAAGCAAAGTATGTTGTGCAACTTTTTTTTTATTTAACCCTTTTCCCAGACCACTAGATTGCAGTTAGCCCAGGTCATGGCACACCTGGATTGCAATCGAAGAGGAGTTTTTAACATTCACAGATAAATAGACGGTGATGATTTTTACGGAACTTGACTACATTCAAGGTTAAATTGATTTAAAAACAATAAGCGTGTACGAGTGACAGATTTGTTCATCTACACACTAAATTATGTTGATCGATTCTGTGTGAATTTGGAAGTTTAAAAATTTATTGAATGTTACGTCTTATACCACAGATTTCTCGGTTCCCTCCATAACCGTTGATACCAAGCTCGTCCGTTTTAATATATTAAAATTTAATTAAAGCAAAAACTGAGCGTCCTCCTCCGACGCACCAACGACAGAAAGGGATCTCCCAGTAAAAAATAGAACAACTTACAACGGGGACCGGACGATTTCAAGAAAGTGTCGACTGCGAGTGTGAGTGCCATGAAAGAAACAAATTTAGTATTCATATTAAATTCTGTCCGTCCAGCCAACCAGCCAGCCAGCTCTGCCGGAAGGGTAGAGTGGGGTTTATTCAATTTTATACCTGCTCCAGTCGGGACGGGTTGTCCCTCGTTTGATGTCGAGTTGGTGTTCGGAAAATAAAGGGGAAAATTTGTTTGCCGGCAAAGATTAAGTTGTGGAATTGAATTATGTGCGAGCGGGATAGTTTTTCCCGGGGTCGGAAGATTAGTACGGATTTCGGAAATGGATCCAATTGAATTATTCCGGACGTGGGTGACAACACATTTGAGGTTAGGTGTCAAAATCAAAGCGTCTCTTTGATCCGGTTTCCGCCTACTACACGCGCGCAAAGTCTGCGCCCCCAGCAAGCAAGGTGAGAGCTTGCGACACAAAGCAAACGCCCGAGATTTCAAGATAGTGTAAACAAGAAGGTGACACAAGCAGGCGGACCCTTTTCCCAGATTGAAATCTTGCCAAATATGCAGACAAAAGTTGGGACCGGGTGACAGTTCTCTCATTAGCCATTCACCGTCATCGTGCTGCTGATGATCATCATCGCAAAGTCATGTTATCGCTTGTTCTTCAACCCCTTTTAGGGAGGGACGCAAGAGGGCGCATCTCTCGTTATCTTCAGTGCTTTTGTGCGGAATGACAGTTCAGGAGGGAGGAGGGCTTGCTGCCAATTAGGCGTAAATTACTTGTGCTCGAGTGACTTTTGTGTACACTTTTTGCTTTCTTCTGAAGATTTTTTGGGGTCGAACGCTTTAAAAATAACATTTTGACGATTAAATGGAGATTCTACAAAAATGCTAGTAATTATGACACATCATCTTTTACAAAAATGAACATACGCCCTTTTCAAATGCTTTCAAGAAGTTTCTCTTGGCTAGTGGACTGCAAAATTTAGGGACTCTGACGTCAAATGGAAAGTAGGCTGTATGATGGTGCTTGGATTTTTATTTTTGGAACCTGAGTGGACAAGAAAAGCGTGACAATATCGATTTTATTGGATCCTTCTATCATTTTCGGACAGGTCGACAAAAAAGTCGAAGCTCCTTAAAAAATAAGTAACCACCATAAAAATCTAAATTCAAAAATCACAAAAATTACAAAAATTACAAAAATTACAAAAATTACAAAAATTACAAAAATTACAAAAATTACAAAAATTACAAAAATTACAAAAATTACAAAAATTACAAAAATTACAAAAATTACAAAAATTACAAAAATTACAAAAATTACAAAAATTACAAAATTACAAAATTACAAAATTACAAAATTACAAAATTACAAAAATTACAAAATTACAAAATTACAAAAATTACAAAAATTACAAAATTACAAAAATTACAAAAATTACAAAATTACAAAAATTACAAAAATTACAAAATTACAAAATTACAAAAATCACAAAAATTACAAAATTACAAAAATACAAAAATTACAAAAATTACAAAAATTACAAAAATTAAAAAAAATACAAAAATTACAAAAATTACAAAAATTACAAAAATTACAAAAATTACAAAAATTACAAAAATTACAAAAATTACAAAAATTACAAAAATCCAAAAATTATAAAAATTACAAAAAATACAAAAAATACAAAAATTACAAAAATTATAAAAATTACAAAAATTACAAAAATTACAAAAATTACAAAAAATACAAAAATTACAAAAATTACAAAAATTAAAAAAAATACAAAAATTACAAAAATTACAAAATTACAAAATTACAAAATTACAAAATTACAAAAATTACAAAATTACAAAAATTACAAAAATTACAAAATTACAAAATTACAAAAATTACAAAAATACAAAATTACAAAAATTACAAAATTACAAAATTACAAAATTACAAAATTACAAAAATTACAAAAATTACAAAAATTACAAAAATTACAAAAATTACAAAAATTACAAAAATTACAAAAATTACAAAAATTACAAAAATTACAAAAATTACAAAAATTACAAGAATTACAAAAATTACAAAAATTACAAAAATTACAAAAATTACAAAAATTACAAAAATTACAAAAATTACAAAAATTACAAAAATTACAAAAATTACAAAAATTACAAAATTACAAAATTACAAAATTACAAAAATTACAAAATTACAAAATTACAAAAATTACAAAATTAAAAATTACAAAAATACAAAAGTTACAAAAATTACAAAATTACAAAAATACAAAACTCACAAAAATCACAAAAATCACAAAACAAAAATTACAAAAATTACAAAATTACAAAATTACAAAATTACAAAAATTACAAAAATTACAAAATTACAAAATTACAAAATTACAAAAATTACAAAATTACAAAAATTACAAAATTACAAAAATTACAAAAATTACAAAATTACAAAATTACAAAAATTACAAAATTACAAAAATTACAAAAATTACAAAAATTACAAAATTACAAAAATTACAAAATTACAAAATTACAAAATTACAAAATTACAAAATTACAAAAATTACAAAATTACAAAATTACAAAAATTACAAAATTACAAAATTACAAAAATTACAAAATTACAAAATTACAAAAATTACAAAATTACAAAATTACAAAATTACAAAAATTACAAAATTACAAAAATACAAAAATACAAAAGTTACAAAATTACAAAAATACAAAAATACAAAAATTACAAAATTACAAAATTACAAAATTACAAAATTACAAAATTACAAAATTACAAAATTACAAAATTACAAAATTACAAAAATTACAAAATTACAAAAATTACAAAATTACAAAATTACAAAATTACAAAATTACAAAAATTACAAAATTACAAAAATTACAAAATTACAAAATTACAAAAATTACAAAATTACAAAAATTACAAAAATTACAAAATTACAAAATTACAAAAATTACAAAATTACAAAAATTACAAAAATTACAAAATTACAAAATTACAAAAATTACAAAATTACAAAATTACAAAATTACAAAAATTACAAAATTACAAAAATTAAAAATTATAAAATTACAAAATTACAAAAATTACAAAACTGACAAAATTACAAAAATTACAAAATTACAAAAATTACAAAATTACAAAATTACAAAATAACAAAATTACAAAATTACAAAAATTACAAAATTACAAAATTACAAAATTACAAAATTACAAAAATTACAAAAATTACAAAATTACAAAAATTACAAAATTACAAAATTACAAAAATTACAAAATTACAAAATTACAAAATTACAAAATTACAAAATTACAAAAATTACAAAATTACAAAATTACAAAAATTACAAAAATTACAAAAATTACAAAAATACAAAATTACAAAATTACAAAATTACAAAAATTACAAAACTGACAAAATTACAAAATTACAAAAATTACAAAATTACAAAATTACAAAATTACAAAAATTACAAAATTACAAAATTACAAAAATTACAAAATTACAAAATTACAAAAATTACAAAATTACAAAATTACAAAAATTACAAAATTACAAAATTACAAAATTACAAAAATTACAAAAATTACAAAATTACAAAATTACAAAATTACAAAATTACAAAAATTACAAAATTACAAAATTACAAAAATTACAAAAATTACAAAATTACAAAATTACAAAATTACAAAATTACAAAATTACAAAATTACAAAATTACAAAATTACAAAAATTACAAAATTACAAAATTACAAAAATTACAAAATTACAAAATTACAAAATTACAAAATTACAAAATTACAAAAATTACAAAATTACAAAATTACAAAATTACAAAAATACAAAAATACAAAACTCAAAAAATCACAAAAATACAAAATTACAAAAATTACAAAAATTACAAAATTACAAAATTACAAAATTACAAAAATTACAAAAATTACAAAAATTACAAAATTACAAAATTACAAAATTACAAAATTACAAAATTACAAAATTACAAAATTACAAAATTACAAAAATTACAAAAATTACAAAAATTACAAAAATTACAAAAATTACAAAAATTACAAAAATTACAAAAATTACAAAAATTACAAAAATTACAAAAATTACAAAAATTACAAAAATTACCAAAAAAAAAACATAAATTACGAAGAATATATTAAAAAAAAACAATCGCAAAAATAAAAAATCTCATTTCAAGCAAAACTTGGCCGATGTCAAAGTGCAAACAAAGAGTCTATCTTTCTCACGTCAGATGATGTTTACATGGTTTTGCTAGACTCGCTTCATTTTACGTCAACGGTGACATTTGATGCAATCAAAGTGTGTCTCATTCAACATCCTCCAAGTCACGACTAAAGTTTCCGGCATCAATTTAAAACTTCGCTAATGAGACCGCAACCACGGCTTTTGTCGACCTAAACATCGGCAAGCCCACGATTTTTCAACGACAACAACAACAACAAAAGCTGTGCTCTTTGTAGAGTTTCCATTCCGACTTCCCGGGCTCGAAACATCATAAATCCTGCCGCACGGAAATGGGAAATTATCACACCTTTTTGTGTGACAGGGGGCGGTGGTTTTCCATTGTTGTCTGTGAAATTGCATTCAATAGAGTGTATTGAATCGCACGGTGGTTGTCATGGTTACGGAAGGTGCAAAACTACTGCGATTTCGATGAGTTGGGGGTCGATTTTGCGTCACTTTTTGAGGTTGGGGCGAAATTTACGAATAAAACTTAAAAAAAATTGACAGTTGTTTGACAGCTGTCAAACAAAATCATTAAGCAAAGTAAAAAAGCTCGAAAGTTGGAGGCAGAGTTCAGAAGAAAGCCGAAATTTATGGTTTTCCCTGTGAAAGTACTTTCACGTTATCGAAGTGGCGTAGAAAACATCAACATTCCTAGGGTGCCTAGCCGGAAGAGGGAGTGGGCGGACTTATTCCCACTTTACTACCCGTTTCCGTGTTGAAGGAACTTTATTTTGAGGTTTGGCGGGCACCATGAAAAAAGGTTTGTTTGTTTTTTGTTGCAAATGGTGAACACATAAACAAAAAGAAACAAGCGTCAACTGAGCATTCGGCCCATTTATGATATGAAATCATAACCAAAGATTTTTCTCAGTGCACATCCACAAAATAGGGGTTTTCTCCGCTCTATTGCTTCATCATCATCATCATTTGCGAGGCGTCAGTTTGGTTTGGAGCTTTCTTTGCACTATAGGTCTTAGCTTCCGACACACCGTATCAACCCTCGACCGGAACCGCCTACTTGGTTTATGGTCGACGGCGGAAGTGGCGCGAAGTGGGCGCCGACGCCTACTTTTTTTTGTTTTGGGGGGGTTGCAACTCGTGATGCAAGTGCCTTAAAATAGGAGAAAAGTAGGTTGAATTTGAACTTTTTTGACAGCTGTCAAAATAGTTTTATTCAACCAAGTTTGTAAATTTAGACTAGTTCTAAAAGTAAACTAAAAGCAGTGAGTGGAAAAATCCACTCAATTCTAACCTAAAAACCATAATCCAACCAGCTGCAACAGATCAAAGCAAGCTGCGAACAAAAAACGAAAAACACAGCAAAACCTTATCAGCGTGTACGGTTCACCATCTGGTCCTGGCGAATCGCATGTGAGTTCCCCCGATATACGGGAGCAAACAAAGATAACACGCAAAGATTCCATTAAATTTACGTGGCCTGCTGTGAGCGAATAGAACTGACAGCAAAAAAGTGAAACTCAAGCACAACAATGCAAATGGGCCAAAGACGGAATGTAAACAAACAGTTGAATGTGCTCACCTCCAGTTGATAGACTGTTTCTTTACGTTTCGTTTTTGTCCCGTTCACATTGTTTCTCTTGTTAAAATCATTTCATGCAACCGGCGTGATGACCTTTTTCAGTGTTTACGTTTTAAATTTAGCTCCGCCCCATAAAAATGTTTTGTTTTTAGCACTTTCCCGACGATTAGGGGGCCCCGATTGAGGACGAAAAGACAATGTTTATGAGTGCCAAGGGATCGCAAACGTCAGCAGAGTGGAGATTACGCTTATCGCGCGACACACTGAAATAAAAACAACAGCTTTTCGTCGCGACCTGTCATCGCGCGCGATGCGTCGCGGGAATTGGAACAGATTGCTGATAGGGAAGGGAGCGGGAGCGTTCAAAAGTGACACTTTGAGTTGCCCCCCTCCTGTCAGTATTATCTTCTGAAGGGAGGGGGAGGACTAAAAGCATGGAATTTCCGCAGATATTAATTCGGCTTAGTGCGGGCTGTAAAGTAATTACAGGGCTTCCCGTTTTTTTTATGGATAACCAGGTTACGATAACGAAATAATTAGTGCGAGTTTTTTGGTGTGTCATCGCTTACTGCGATCGTAAAGTAGACAAACAAGTGCGCTGGCAACCCTGCTCCAAAACGTCAACAAAGCAAGTTTCAGCCTATTCAATCAAAAAAAGCACAATTTGAGAGGAAAAACTCAATTAGACCCAGCGCGGTCGGAACCCCTTTGACGTGCCTTCATCAATCAGGTTCGGTTCGCATTTTTTATTTATTTTGGGTTATGCCACGTACAAAAAAAAACAGGCTATCATCTCTGAAGCGTGCAAATCACGCTCTCCTTCCGTTTTTGTCCCACTTTTTTTCCCTCATTTCTTTAAATCTGTCAGATTATCGCCGCTCTCGTCGTCGTCGTATACGCCTCCCGTTTATGTCATTACCGCCGAATATTGATTGATTTACATATTTATTCGCCTTTCATTCACCCCCATCTGGCGGATTTTGGACGGATTAATTTTTTTATGGGCGTGATATCATGCGCTGAAGTGGGTTGTTTTTTTCAGTGTGGCTCGGAAGTTTTAACAAATTACCGCAATCTGGATTAGCTTGAAGGGATTTATTGACAGCTGTCGTTTGTTTTGATTGAAAAAGATAATCCTGAATAAGTATGCACCAGTTACGAAAGCTTTTGTTTGACAACTCGACGTCGGGCAGGTTTTCGAAGATGTCACTCTGACAATTCTAGCACGAGGGGTACGTCAATCGCATTTAAACGTTTTTTCAAAAAATAGAAAAATTACAAAAATTACAAAAATTACAAAAATTACAAAAATTACAAAAATTACAAAAATTACAAAAATTACAAAAATTTCAAAAATTACAAAAATTACAAAAATTACAAAAATTACAAAAGTTACAAAAATGGAGGCTTCAAAAATTGTATGTTCGGATATTAAAATTTCTGAAAATCTATAAAAATCCAGATAACCCTAAACGTTAATGGTTGCTCCTTTCCTCCGAAATATGGAAGGAACCATAAGGAAGGACGCAGTTAAAAAGGAAAAAAACCCGTCACGCCAAATGGGACGGAAGTGGGACTTGTTCGCGTTTATTGGGAGTCGTCGGGTCGTGGAAATCGCTTTTCACCGGTCGTTTTTCGGTGATTCCATTTTCAACTTAACGTTTGTGTATGTGCTACATTAAATTTCAGTTTGAATCGAGATTCAAACGCCCATGCAGCAAATCATAATTAAATCTGACATTCGCCAAGTCTGCTTGAGCGTGCGATTTTGACAGCTGCCTAGCTATCAAAATTGCACGCTTCTCAAGTTTGAGTCTTTTTTGAAGCAAAATTTCCGCTCTAACACAATTTTGGTCGTTCACGGGATGGCCGGAGGGGCCACGTGTGGGACCTCGTAAGACGACTTATTTGGCCTCAGACACAGTCATGACTTTTTGATCAGCTTAAAGTGCGTGACTCTGGGTGATTCGGGCCCCCTCCCGAAAAGGTCGATTTTGTTGCTAAATTTATGGCACCGGGAGACGTGGCGCAGTCTCTTTGTTTGGAGGGTTGGATTTTTCGAAAGAAATGGTCCCCGGAATCGGGGTTGAAGGGCAGCCAGCACGTGAAATCATGAGTTTTATTATGTTATAAAATATTCAATTTATCCCGAATTTGTAGGAACCCGGTTGAGGCCTTCTGAGAAGCAAAAAGGATTTATTTTTGAATGTTGACATTAGTTCAAAGCTCAGTAAACGTCAAACCGGTACCATCACTCGAAATGTTTTGACGTTTGCTGAAGACAGTGCTGCCAGTTTGCTTTAAAGTTGCTAAAAGTTGCCATCAAACAATTTTCGAGTCTTAAAGACTTCAAACCTCACAGAAAGCACTTGGAAAATCCGCAAATTGTCACCAGCCCATTGAGCTTTCCGCCTTTGGCAACAAAATCCATGGCAACGGCTCGTACTAACGAGTGCCAGCGCCTACTCAGACTCTCTCTTGGCTTGGTTCGACTTTTTCCACTTGGCGCGCACGTGCGACAAAAGGAATCCGATTAATGAATGGTGACGATGTCAACGTGCCTTTGCCATTAATGGGAAACCTATCCGGATTTACGAGGGGGGAGGGCGGGGGCAGACAGGCTAATCTTCCATTCATTTCGGTCTGGGTCTTATGTTTTTTTTCGGCTCACGGTACCAACTTTGGCCAAGTTACTTTCTTTTTATGGTTCGGGCGAAGTTTCTCTTCGTTGGAATCAGATGGCGTGATCCACGGTGAGTTGCTTTGGGTTTCATCTGGTTGCGTTGAAGTTATTAGGGCGGTGAACTTTGACAGTTTGGAAGTTTGTGATGAAGAAATAAAAAAAGCGTTTGTAATCTTTTCAATTTAAACCGTAAACTGGGGTGACTTTGATAGCCCGGGGTGACATTGATAGAAATTTGATTTGGCCACTAATTTTGCTACATCCAATATAACAGTCACATTTTTGCATATATGTTCGATAATAAGCTATCCCTTAATGCTTACATACCCAAAATTGTCAAAAATGTTTAGATATTAATTTGAGGGGCATTTGAAAAACCTATCAAAGTCACCCCGGGCTATCAAAGTCACCCCAGTTTACGGAATTTGTTTTTGGCTTAAATTAACCCAAAGCGGTTGTTGATTTCACAACTGTCAACATTTTTGTTCAAAATAATCTAAATCTAGGTTGTTTCAAATAAGCGTGCTTTGTTTTTGACAGCCGTCAAAAAGATTGCTCAAAATAACCCAAATCTAGTTCGTTTTCAGTGAGCGTACACTCAACCCCCGGTGGTTGGTCACTTTTTCGTTTGATAGTTTTTTAGTTTGTACCCCGTTGGTTGGTCAAGGTAAAACTAAAATGTGGCGAACTGTCACTTTTTACACGGCGCTCACGCACACTATCATAACAAACGTTTGGTAGTGTGTGTGAACTCCGTGTAAAAGTGATGTCAAACTAAAAAGTGACCCCGTTCGTTAGACAACAGTTTGAGTGTGTATTATTTTGAAAAGATCAGATTTGTTTATGTTTTTAACATATTTTGAAAGATTGTCCGGAATTACCGGGGGGATGGCAACCCTATTCCAACCAAAGCAAACTGACAGCAAATGAGCGCCCACAACCAAGGTATGTAGATTAGTAAAGTAAGGCGGGATTTCCCAACGGTCAAAATAGTTAGCACGAAATACGGATTTTAAATGGAGATTATTAGAAAAGTAAAAATTTGACCATTTTTCGGGAAAATGTCACCGGATTTTATTTCTGATGGTTGGCATGCTTACAAAATGAACTGATAACGCGTTTAGCTGAATTATTTAAAAAAAAATATTTTTGTTTTTAAAGCGTATTTCGGTTCAGTTTGGTACAAACCTACAGAAAAAAACGGTGAAATTTTCCTGGAAAATGGTCAAATTTTCAGTCTTCTGAAAATCTCGATATAAAACCTGGGTTTTGTAATTAACTATTTTGACAGCTGGAAAACCCGCCTTACCTTATCTAATCAACATACCTTGGCCCACAACAAAAGCACTGGCTGTCAAATGGTAGCCCATTACAAATCAAGCAAACAATGTAAATAGGCCAAAGCCGAAGTGTAAATAAACAGTCTGTCCTGCTTACGTCAGTGGATGTTTACATTAGGAACGATCAGGACAGACGCTTTGTTTACACTTCGGCATTGGCCCATTTACATCGTTTTGCTTGAAATCAATGTGTTTATTTTGATTTTAAAATTTTTCACAATTTAAACGATAAATTCCTGAATAAAAACACGTGAATTGTGCTGATGGAAAATCCTATCATATTGTTGGAGTTTCCATCCCAATATTGGCTGAACATTCATATCGAAAAAATAGATTTTTTGTTTACCTTTTTTTTGCTTTTCTCTTTTGGCCGTACACTGAGAATCGGCATTACACAATTTTCAGTTTGCTTTTACACATTTGCATGGGACGTTTGAGTTCAAATAGGATAACACACTTCGTGTTATCATAGTAAAATGTATAATACTGGTTCTCAGTGTTTGTTTTCTGAACTTCCAAGATAGCGGCTTGTTCGCTACCCCCTGGGAATAACTCAAAACTATGTTATATTCATTGAGCGTATATTGTTTTGACAAATGAAAACAGATCATTATAAACAACCAGGCATGCCAGATTTGCAAATTTTTAGCACAGGCTCTTTCTTATAAAAATGATTTACTCACACAAAAGATAAAAAAATTACGGTCCTACTACTGAAAAAAGTGTTTAAAGATTTTTTTTTCTCCTTGTTATGTAAATTTGCGTTTTTGTGGTGTGCCCAAAAATCAGCAGAAATGACTGTGAATAACCCGAATCTTATTCTTTTTGAATGAACGTGTATTTTTTAAAACAAATGTAAGATTGCTAAAAAACTCAAATTTAGTTCGTTTGCGGTGAGCGTGTATTGTTTTGACAAAAGGCATAAAATAGCCCAAATCTTGTTTGTTTTGAGTAAACGGTGGAAATGACCTTGGCTCCTCTAAACTAAAATAAATAATATTTGCGGTGGCAATGGCCTAACCAAAATTATTCAATGTTTATTTGAAAAACTCTAGCAACACTTAGGCCATCTCCAGGGATCATCAAAAAAATTTCGGTGTTGGTAACCTAACTTAAACAAAATTAAAAAAAAAATTGACGGTAAAGATGCTCTAAGCTGTCATTTCAAGGTTTTTTTCAATTTTATCAATTCTTTAGTCGGTGGAGATGACCAAAGCGTTTCAAAATAAAGAAAGAAAGAATAATTTCTTTCAAACATAAACATCAATCAAGTTATTAGTAGATAAACTATTCGAATGAAATCGTTTCAAGAGTTCATCCGCGTGGCACACTTTGATCGTCGCAGAAAAACAAGAATCGCTCCAACTCGTTGAAACTACTTGGGAAACTTTCCTTCCCCTGCACACCGTAAACAGTCGAGAAAAGGGGGAGCAAAAATAAAAACTTCCAGGAAAAGCCACTGCCCACCACCACCTTCAACTGCAGTCGGTTCCCAAGCGACTCAAAGCTCTGCAATTTGACTTTTCACTTCTCGGTTTGTCCAACTTTTGCTACTCTGCCGCGGTAGTGGCGTTCACGCTTCTTTGCCGGGCGGAAGAAGCACTCTTCGAGTCGAGTCCGGATCCAAAGGGCCCAACGTGGAGCCGAAGTAGATTCCAGTGTGGAGATGATCAAAGAGTGCGGGTTTTTGCCTCTGGTCAAAGCTGATGAACCGAATCGGGGACTCGATGAAAGATCAAAAGAGCAAAAAAAAAAAAAAGAATTGTTGGTTCGATAGGACCTTTTGAAAAGTCAGTGGCCGGAACTGTGCTTCCGACAGGAACATCGTGGTAAGTGCAGCAGCAGTTCCTTTCCGAGTGGCTGGGCAATCGGTGCACTTGGTGCAGCAGTAGGCCACAGTGAGCAGTGAGGGCCCCGGTGGAAATGACCTAAATGGTCCAAATGACGTCTGTTTTGAAAAAACCCGGTAGAGATGCTCTTATCAGAGCAAGTTTTGCCTACTGTCATTCTAGAGCATCTCCACGGTTGCCAAAGTAGTCGGATCGATATGTGTTTTGAAAACCCGGTAGAGATGCTCTAATGACAGTGAAAATGAAGCTACGTTTAGGTCATCTCCACCCAGACCCCTGTCATTAACCCAGTTCCGAAAAAAAGTAATCAAGAAATAAGTTGTTCTACAACCCAGGTGCCAAAAAACGACGCCAATTGCCGGCGATAACAGTTTGTAAGCCGTAATGGCGACCGTCACGACACATGAATGTAAATTTCCACTTTGGGATTTTACGTGACGACTCGACACGACATTCCGAAACCGGTCCGCGGGGAGGCCCCGCCGTAGGCCCAAAAACAAGCTAATTACGACAACTGTTTTCTACAAAGTAACGGCGTCGTCGCTCCCTCTAGAGACAGGACGTGCCCTGCGCGAAATCTAGTGAGCCGGCTGATGGATCCACTTGGTTGCCATGGTGCGCGAGCAAATTCCAGTAACGAGGAGGAGGGGGTCGAGGGGGGGGGGTCTCTTCTACATGACAACTCCATCACGCCCCACGGGGACTCCAAAATCCAGGCTGGTGACGATGAAAAGGAAAGGTCTTGCCTGGGGCTCATCCACATGAGCAGCTTTTTGCGGTATTTACAGCATTCCGGCGCTCGTCTGAGGATGTTGAGATTTTTGAAATTTTAGTGTGCAAAGGGACTAACCTGGCAGCACTGCAAAATTTTACTGTTTTGAAAGTTGTGTGCGGATTCGAGCTTAGTTGTTAACTTTTTTTGGACAGATGGTAGATTTAGACAGCGTTGTAAACATTGGTGTAATTTGATATGAAAAAGATTTGTGCATTTCTGACATCGCTGCAAACTTTGTTTACTTATTTTGACAGGTACCTAAGGTTTTTGCAAAAAAAAATGCCTGCCTTCAACAAATTTTGAGAAAAGAACCGCCTTTTAGCTGAGTGATGAATAGAGAGAATGCGTAACGTGATTTTCGAATGATCCCACTTTGTTTACATCTACAAAGTAGGAGCTGTTCAAGCACAAGCAAGACTTTTTTCTTATTGGTAAACGAGCTGTTTTTAAATCAGTAATATGTGTTTTACTTTGTCTAATTTTTGACATTTTTTGCTAGAAAATTGTCGCATTTCGATCGGTTAAAAGAGATTTTTCTTTTCTACTGGTGACGAAGAACTACGGCGAGAGTGCCATTCTTCGATGTCGCAGATAAATTCCCTGGCTGATTTTGGAATCCTGCAGCTCTTCTTGGTCCAGTGAAAAAACATCGCTAATTCTAGCGAAGCTGATCCAACAAGCAGAGAAGATTTCAACTAAACCAGGTTTTTAAACCAAATCAAACAATTAAGACAGTTTCTGGATGGATATAACCACATCGACTCTATAAACAACTTCCATTCATAATTATAAAAAAAAAACGATCTCGCTTTCAACTTTCTTAAGGTCTCTTGACTTCAATCCCAAGTTCTCAAAAGCCACAAATTTTTCGTCCTTGCAAAAAAAAAAAAAAAAAAACAATTTGTATTGATCGATAACAATACTCTCTAGAGTATCTAATTTCGGCAAACAGTAAATTGGTTCCACTTTGACAGTTCAAAATTGAGGCCGTTTGAGGCCACTATTCAACACCCAGGTTAAGAAGATTAAAGTGCATTAAAAATTAAAAAAAAAATCAATCAAAAGAAATATAATAAAATGAACTTTAAAAACAAAAACACTAAAATATTCAAATAACAAAAAAAATAAAAAATTAACTATTTTGAGATACAAATTTAGTAAAATTCAAAATTTCAGATCAAAAATTCAAAAAATTTAATTCATTGTTAACAAAGCTTTATAAGTTATTGTAGTTTTAAAATTTTGTTTATCGAGATGTTTGTAATTTTAAGTTTCAAAATTTTATGATTTTTTATATATTTGAGAATATTATACTATTTGTATTATTAAATTTCAAACTTCATGCATCTAAAAATGTCTTATTTTTTTTGATGACTGAATTTCTCAAAAAAAAAAAAAATCATTTCTAGAATCTAAATTTAAAAATTTTGAGATTTTTTATTTCATTAAAATTTATTTTTCAATATTAGCATTTTAGAATTTTAAAGTTTTGCGATTGAGTCCGAAATCTAAAATAAACGAAAATTTTTATTTTTATAATCCTAAATTTTTAAATTAAAAGTTTTAAAATAGGGATTTCAGATTTTTTATGTATGGCACTTGGATTTTTTAAATTTAAATGTTTTTATTTTTTTTTTATAATATTTCACGTTTTCATAATTATTCCTAAATTTTGAAATTTTTAAGTTTTTAGTTCTTGAGAATTTCCAAATTTTGGGTTCATGAAATTTAAAATTCAGAAGTATGTTGAAAGTGCAAATTTCGAATGATTTATTTTTTATCAATGATGTTTGAATATCAAAAATTTTGAATTTATATTTTTTATTTTCAAATTTTCAAAAAAAAATCTGAAAATTTATTTAAATTCTTTTTTTTATTTAACATTATTCAATTCTCAAATAATTGTACTTTTAAATTTCAAAGCTTCAAATCTTATAACTAAAAATAACAGAGCAATAAAGTTGGTTTGCATGGATTGTTTTTTCTATTTTCCAATTTTTTTAATTTGGAGGAGTTTAATCTCAGCATTACTCTGTGGTTTAATTTGTTTAGTTCCATTAATTTTAAGTCAAGTTTTTTAATTTAGGAATTGAAAATATTAAATTTCTTTTTAAATTAAAATTTTGAGAATCTTGATTTTTTGATTTTTTTTTCTTTCTTTGTAGCTTAATTTTTTTATTAAATTTTTGTGTATTTTGTGAATTTTGTGAATTTTGTTTTTAAAAATTTGAGTTTTTTTCGTTTACATTTTAAAAATAACGGTTTTTAAATTCTTAAAATTGAAATTTTTTGAATTAACAAATTGAATTAAAAAAAATGGAAACTGAAAAATTTATATTTTTTTCAAATTTTGAATTTGTAGATTCATGATTTGTAAAATATATAAATTTAAAACTTTTAGAATTTTTTTTTCAGAAATTTTGAAATTCAAAAATGCAAAATTTTGTACTGCTTTGTATTGTTTTTTTTTATTGTAATTTTGTATAATTTTTGAATTTCTTAATTTCTGAATTTTTAAATTCAAAGTAAGGCCTTTGCATTTAATTTTTAAAGTTTATGTCGCCCTTTTTCAAAATCGGCCCAAACAATCAAGGGAGCAAAAAACTAGAAACATAGTTTTAAGAGTAAATAGTAGAATTATAATCAAAATAGAAGGCGACTAAACACAATTTTTCGACAATCCTTGAATATTCAGAAATCTCATTATTACAAAATAATTGGACTGGTGTAAAATGTATTTTAAAACACTTTCTTTTTTATTTGTTGCTCGAAACGCTCGTTTTTGGCGAAATTATTTCGCAACATATTCAAAATCTGAAGTTTTCAATTTTTTTTTGAATTTGTGAATTATCGAATTCTTTTATAAATTGTACTTTGAATTTTAAATCTTTTATAAATAAAAAAACTGAGAAACTAATAATGTTTGTTCCTTCCATACTATGTTTTAAACATATTTTTCTAATGATTTGTTTTGGATTTCTGGCAGTACGTGTTCTACAAGGGGCGCGACACTCTTCAAGTGTTGCGAATTATTTTTTGCTTGATTTTTAAAACGTTTATTTTTCTGCACTTCTGGCAGCACTGCAAACTTTGTTTACCTTTTTTTGACAGATGAGGTTTGAACGAGGGGCGCGACACTCTCAAAATTTCTATCTCACCTAACAGTTTTAAAGATAGGCCCTTTTGGCTCGCTTCAAAATTCCAACCAAGGAAGAGCATTCCGACACGGTTTCAGCCTCGCAGGCAAGTAAATGGGGAAGACCACGCGCGCGGGAGGGAGGGGGGGGGGGAGAGGGAATATCGCGTAATAAACACTGATTAATTCAATCGTCTTTTGACGGGTAAAAACATCCCCATCGCAAAGTGAGCCATTTATATACCGGCGGCGGCATCAACGACGATGAGCAAAAGGAGCTCGGGGCAACCCTGCTGTGGGGGCGTACGTGCGACGCTTGTGGCGGCGTGAATATGTTTACATGTGTGTGTGTCGTCATTCGCCCTTTTACAAGAGCTTATTACGGATTGTTGTGTAATCCGGCCGGCTCAGTGAGCCATGATTTTATGGAATCCGATGCAGGATCATCTCTGTGTGCGGAGATAATCGCAGTAGCCGCACAAGCCGCATGACGGCTTTTTTCGAACTGTCAAGGCACCTCCACCTCGCATCTTCACCGGGGCTAATCTCACCCTCAGCATTATCTTTTCGCGCAAATCTGATAGTTTCACGACTTTCGGCCGTAAGCACCCGCGATCCACCTAGCGCCAACTGTCATAAAGTTGTTTGCGGTTTGCAATGGCAGACGACACGTGACGGTTTTCCAAGATGGTGGCGGTCGCGCTAATGGACTGATGACTTTGGAACCCGCGGCATGACCTGCTTTCAACGCAGCTTGACAAATGAGTTTGCTGGGGCCGCCTACTGCGATGCTCTTTTTCATCAGGAGGAAAATCAAGCCTCTGTTATCACGGAATCGTGAGGTCGGAGCCACTTTCTTCGTACAGTGTCGTATGTGGACCCACGTGGGCAGGTTGGTTTATTATGGTGCTGAAGTGAATTGCTCGGGCTTCCTCGAGGAGTGACATCGTTTAAATTCATGAGAAAATTTGATTTAATTTGGAAAAATTATAAATTAGATTTTAAATTGTATCTTTGAAGTTTTTCTTAGCTGTTCCCTGTTGGGTAAATTGACATTTGTCAAAAAAAAGATACGCTTACTCAAAACGATTCATTCAAAAACTCCACAATTTTGACAATGCTGAAAATTTTGACATTTTTGACAATTTTGATAATTTTGTCGATTTTGACAATTTTGACAATTTTGACAATTTTGACAATTTTGACAATTTTTACAGTTTTGACAATTTTGACAATTTTGACAATTTTGACAATTTTGACAATTTTGACAATTTTGACAATTTTGACAATTTTGACAATTTTGACAATTTTGACAATTTTAACAATTTTGACAATTTTGACAATTTTGACAATTTTGACAATGTTGACAATTTTGACAATGTTGACAATTTTGACAATGTTGACAATTTTGACAATTTTAACAATTTTGACAATTTTGACAATTTTGACAATTTTGACAATTTTTACAGTTTTGACAATTTTGACAATTTTGACAATTTTGACAATTTTGACAATTTTGACAATTTTGACAATTTTGACAATTTTGACAATTTTGACAATTTTGACAATTTTGACAATTTTGACAATTTTGACAATTTTGACAATTTTGACAATTTTGACAATTTTGACAATTTGGACAATTTTGACAATTTTGACAATTTTGACAATTTTGACAATTTTGACAATTTGGACAATTTTGACAATTTTGACAATTTTGACAATTTTGACAATTTTGACAATTTTGACAATTTTAACAATTTTGACAATTTTGACAATTTTGACAATTTTGACAATTTTGACATTTTTGACAATTTTGACAATTTTGACAATTTTTACAGTTTTGACAATTTTGACAATTTTGACAATTTTGACAATTTTGACAATTTTGACAATTTTGACAATTTTGACAATTTTGACAATTTTGACAATTTTGACAATTTTGACAATTTTGACAATTTTGACAATTTTGACAATTTTAACAATTTTGACAATTTTGACAATTTTGACAATTTTGACAATGTTGACAATTTTGACAATGTTGACAATTTTGACAATGTTGACAATTTTGACAATTTTAACAATTTTGACAATTTTGACAATTTTGACAATTTTGACAATTTTTACAGTTTTGACAATTTTGACAATTTTGACAATTTTGACAATTTTGACAATTTTGACAATTTTGACAATTTTGACAATTTTGACAATTTTGACAATTTTGACAATTTTGACAATTTTGACAATTTTGACAATTTTGACAATTTTGACAATTTTGACAATTTTGTCAATTTTGACAATTTGGACAATTTTGACAATTTTGACAATTTGGACAATTTTGACAATTTTGACAATTTTGACAATTTTGACAATTTTGACAATTTTGACAATTTTGACAATTTTAACAATTTTGACAATTTTGACAATTTTGACAATTTTGACAATTTTGACAATTTTGACAATTTTGACAATTTTGACAATTTTGACAATGTTGACAATTTTGACAATTTTGACAATTTTGACAATTTTGACAATTTTGACAATTTTGACAATTTTGACAATTTTGACAATTTTGACAATTTTGACAATTTTGACAATTGTGACAATTTTGACAATTTTGACAATTTTGACAATTTTGACAATTTTGACAATTTTGACAATTTTGACAATTTTGACAATTTTGACAATTTTGACAATTTTGACAATTTTGACAATTTTGACAATTTTGTCAATTTTGACAATTTTGACAATTTTGACAATTTTAACCATTTTGACAATTTTGACAATTTTGACAATTTTGACAATTTTGACAATTTTGACAATTTTGACAATTTTGACAATTTTGACAATTTTGACAATTTTGACAATTTTGACAATTTTGACAATTTTGACAATTTTGACAATTTTGACAATTTTGACAATTTTGACAATTTTGACAATTTTGACAATTTTGACATTTTTGATAATTTTGACAATTTTGTTAATTGGAAACACTATGGTAAGCTAAGGTCATCTCTACCGCCGACTTTTATTTGGCTTCAACTTTGACAGGTTAGGGCATCGCCACCGCCAAACTTTTATTCAGTTACAATATGTTTCCTGTGGAGATGACCTAAGCTTCAAATTGTACCTCATCATAAAAACGTCATCAGTTTGATGGAGTCGTGCTCCAAAACAAATGACCGCGCTTTATCACCCAATTCCCGCGTGATGAATTATTACAAAAGCCGCCGTCCTTAATTACAATATTAAATCGCATTTACCGCTCCTCATCCCTACAACGGGGCCTGGAATGACCCAGAATAGAGTGGAGGCAAAAAACCCAGCTCCATACTACCATTAATTAGTGCCAGGCTGGGCAGAGCCTCCTACAGATAATATTCCGCCCTTTTTGCGAACCCGGAGACCGGTCCAGTGTTGCCATCGCATCACACTCAATTACGACAAAGGGACGCTCTGAGGGACAAGGCGGAGAGTAGCAAAAAAAGACCGACCAGCCAGACACTAACAAGACGTGTCTATCGTAATGCAATTAATTATCACTCGACCAGAGATGGGCCGAGAGCAGAAGGCAACCGGCAGTTACATCGGTAGGACGAACCACATCAACGATGGCCAGTGATGGCCAGACTTAATCCCGTTCATTTTGGGGCCCCGGGGACATAGACAAGTGGGAGAGGTTCTTTAAGAACAGGATGTGGTGAAATTTGACACAGTTAGGGCATCACTACCGTTGCCAAAACAGTTCGAACGTTGTCTTTTTTGAAAACCCGGTAGAGATGCTCTAATCTTTGCCAATTTTGTCATCTGTCATTCTAGAGCATCTCAACCGTTGCTAAAATAGTTCTCTCGAGGATTAAAAAAAAAACCGATAAAGATGCTCTAATCGCAGCTAATTTAGTCATCTGTCACTCAAAACTTTAGCTACGCTAAGATCATCTCCACCCAGACTTCGCAACGTCTGTTTTTCTCTGTCCTGAACAAAAATGCGAAGACAAACTTGCGAAATAAAAACAATTTAGTTGCTGGTTTGTGCTCTCTCTCTCTGGGTGAACGGCTCCGGCAAGTGAGTGTTTGCAGATAACAGCTAATTAGTGGAACGAGGCAAACTTGTTCGTTCTGCCAGCCTCAGCCTCGTACATAGTAGGCTTTGGGCGAACTAATGACAGAACAGAAGCAGCCAGCGGTTTGACAGCGGTCGTAAGTTGACGTCAAGTTGCATCGAGCCGGTTTTGTTGGCGAAGCAGAGAGTAACATTGAAGGCTGAGGTTAGGTTTCTGTAGGTTATGGCAACACTGAATTATTTAAAATATAAAAATAATTATTTTTTTAGGTTTTTAAAGAATCTTTTAGATACCCCTTAGAAACTTTTTTCTGATTTGGCAACACAGTTATTGAATTGACAATTCTTGAACTGTCAAATTGTTAAAAATCATATAAAATATAAACACAGTGTTGCCAAACTGTTAAAACGATTCAAAATTACAAAAATTACAAAAAATACAAAAATTACAAAAATTACAAAAATTACAAAAAAAAAAACAAAAATTACAAAAATTACAAAAATTACAAAAAATACAAAAATTACAAAAATTACAAAAAATTACAAAAATTACAAAAATTACAAAAATTACAAAAATTACAAAAATTACAAAAATTACAAAAAATTACAAAAATTACAAAAATTACAAAAATTACAAAAATTACAAAATTACAAAAATTACAAAAATTACAAAAAATACAAAAATTACAAAAAATCAATGATTACAAAATTATAAAAATTACAAACGTTACAAAAATTACAAAAAATACAAAAATTACAAAAAAAAAATTACAAAAATTACAAAAAATACAAAAAAATCAATGATTACAACATTTTAAAAAATACTAAAAATACAAAAAAAAATCATAACTGAATGTCAAATAAGAAAGTCAATAAAAGGTTGAACAATGTTGTCAGATTCTCGCTTTAAAATATTTTTTAATCGGATAGAAGCCAAAACAACTTCTTCAAAGGGCGCAATCCGAAATGACGCCACGTGCGCACCAAACTTTCCAACGTTAACCTTTCGCCGTCAACTCATCTCATCTCGAGCTAAGCTGGCAGCAGCAGCAGCAGTGTTTATTGCGTGGCACTAAACTTCCTGTTTCCATAACAAGAGTTCGTTTAGTTCAAGTACCATCATCTTTGCACACTGACGACGTCAGTTCCGCCACACTACACTCTATCTGCCTTCGGAAGAACAAAACGACCCGCTTCTCGCTGTCGACGTTTCAAGAGACGGTGAAACGGTGTAGGTTTGTGTCAAAGTATTTTTAAAATTTGCTTTTGGAAGCTTGGTTTGAAGTTTGACGCAATTTGCAACGCGCCTCATCTGTCAAATTGCACCCTACCTTTACCTTTTTTGACAGTAATTTTTTTTCTAGATTTGACATTTCACCGACCGCGTTGCCAACCCCTCGCAAAATCTCCCGCTGTCATCGCCCATCAAACTCCACGCCTGCTGCCTGTCTGGCTGGTTTTGCTTTGATAACGATGGTGCGAAGTGGGTTGCCGGTACGAACTGAACCTGTTTTTTCAAGGGCACTTGTCCCTGTCTGCGAACAAGTTCGCAGTGTTGCAGTTCTGCCCCTCCGGGGATGGGTCCTTTTTGCTTCATGAGGGTTGTTTTAGGAAGCTTTGAGTTACCCCTTGAAAACTTTTTTTTGCTGATTTGGCAACACTGTTGTTGAATTGACAATTCTTGAACTGTCAAAATGACGAAAATCGTACAAAATGTAAACACAGTGTTGCCAAACTGTTAAATTTAGTCGATTTGAACATTTAAGAGAACTGCTCGTGTCATGTGCTGTCTTGAACACTGCACCATGGCAGTAGGCTATGCAAAGTGGGTGCTACTACTGCTGTCACATGGTGTCGAGTTGTTCCGGGGTGTTTGCAGTGGGTGCTGCCGGCATGCTGCACACACATGTTGTGTTTGCCTACCACTGCTCTAAGCTCCATCCGGCTGCTGCCATATTATATCGCATGTATTAACATATTTTGTGCCGTTGACAGGTCCCGTCAGGAGTAGCTCCAAGCCAATATCCACACTGTTGCTACTCGGAAACTGCAACTACTGTTCACTTTGTACAAAGGAAATTTGCAGCACGAAATTGAAGCGATGAAATGGAATTTTCCAAATGTATGTGAAAAAGAGGTTTTTCTTGATGTGACAGCTGCGAACAAAGCATGCCATAAAGGTCGTGCGATTCAAAACAAAAAAGCTTGTTTGATGCAAATTGCAACACGCTGCAGCTGTCAAATTGATTACACGCTGAGTGGGATTAACTTTGATTTAACCGTAGAATTTTTTTACCTTGAAAACTTTGATGTTAATTAAACCCCGTTCCGCTCGGGCAATCAAATGAACCACAAACTTTGACTTGCCATTTTTCACGGTAGAGGGATTAACGTCCCCGGACGGCTAATGGACTGTTGCGCCCAGACGGAGCTTGAAAAACATACTTTTATTGGCTCAAATAAGCAAATCTAATTTTCGAAATGGCTTCCCCAGTAGCCGCTCGGTCTGGTCAGACCATAAAAATATATGACTGCTCCTCGTCCCCCCCTGGCCAGTTGAGTGGAAAATACCCGCAGGGTGGCGCCACCATCATCACATCAAAGGCAACCTCCACAAATCTGATTTTAATCCACAATAATAAAGAGATTACAAAATGCCGGACCTTTTTTTTTCCACCCTCTGGATTAAAACAGACCCGCCTCTATCTAATCTCGCTGGAGCGTGCAAGCAAACGTCAAAATCTCGCGCGCACACACGCTCAAACAACGTTGCCCAACTTTTCGATGAAATCGAAGCTGGAAAGCTCCGCAATTTCACGATAATGTAATTTAATATCTGTTTTTCGGACAAATTTCACGTAACAGCAACGCTTCACTTTCTGGGTAAAAACTTTTCAAATTCACAAGCTCACGAAAGAGCCGAGGCAAAAAAAGACCCGTCTGAAAGGTAAAATTGACTGTAATTTGAAAACTTTTTCCCCACGCTCCTCCTCCCGTCTTATCCTAAGGAATTTTCACCTAATCCAACGCGAACGGGATTTCGCCATTATAAATTGCGCTTGGTGAAGGGAGAAGGAGGTTGCCGGTTCCGAAAATTCACGCGAAAACGAGTTGATGGTGTCCTTGCAAGCCGAGGGGGAAAAGGGTTTCGGGTCTTGTTCAAATCTCTCTCGGAAATTGTCAACTTCCATCGTGTAAAGCTAGAAAGCTATCAGAGCAAGCGACTGTGACGAACGAACGGCGGACAGAATGATAAAACTGGCAACACTTGTCATATGTCACGTGCTGGGAGGAATGCGCTGGTTGGGTGCCATTTTGTTGGCAGCAGATTTGAAGCAAAACAAATTTGAACATTTTGAAGTAAATTTAGTGGAAATTTTGTGATATTTATGTCCACTACCAGGGCTCTTTACCCTACGGTGCGACATTGTATTCTAGTGTCCGACGAGTGATCGAATCAGAGGTCCTTCACCCTAATGCCCACATAGTGAGAATGTCCGATACTTTGTCCTAATTTCCTACACTCGAATACTGTAGATAAGACACCATACACCATAGCCCTTATTCTAATATCCAAACCTTTTTTCGATGTCCAATTCTAGGATTCTAGGAATTCTAATGTTGAACAAATAATTCTAAATTTTCTTATCGATTTGGTGTCTTCGGCAAAGTTGTAGGTTTTTATGATCAGAATCTAAAGTGAAAATATAAACACTAAAAAATTACCCAGTTTTCCGTTGCATTCAGCATGTTGGTGGTGTTGGTGGCCACCTTTGGTTCTTTATTTGCCTTCGCTCCTCGCTCGGATTTCTTCAGCCTTCGATTGGAATGGGTATTCAAAATTGAAACGTCAAACGACTTGGCGCGTTTGTTTTTTTGATGGTGCTTGCTAATTATTTACATTTTTTGGGAATATTTTTCAAGTGAGTGGCTAACTAATGTACAAAAGAACATGTTGCCGGTAGTTGGAAGCAAATTTATACCTTAAGCGCTTTGAAATCGTTAGCGCAAGTGAAAAGATATTGATGGCAACTTTCGTTAAGCAGTTAACCTCTCATCTTGCGTGTGGATGTGTGTGAAACCAAAATGATGAGAAATGGTCTCGCAAAATAGAAATTATGATCAAAAGTGCATTAAATTTGATCTTTTTGACCAGTAAATGGCATAAATTTGCGTGTTTTCTCGAGGCGGTGCTGTTGCTGGTAAGTTTATAGCCTAATTAGTATTTTTGGAGCTTTAATCGAGCATCAAACTCTCCATATGACAAAGATAGGTGTTTGATTAGAAAGGGTATATTTCCCCTATATGTAAATGTAATACCAAGTCTTTTAAAAATATACAAAAATAGAAAAGATAATATTTAAATTTATAGGTATTTTGTGGATCTGTAAACTATTTTTTTTAAACAATTTTCCCCAAGAAGCCAAATTTATACTGTTTCAAGAACATTTTTTTTCAGTTTCGGGAATTCCCGGGATTCGGGAATTCCCAGTTTTGGAAAAATTCCCGGTAATTTCCGGTATGGACACACTACTGATGTGACACATGTGAGTAATTCGTTGTGATTTCGAACAACGATTTGTTTGCATTTTTTTTTTATTTCGATGAAATTTTGTGTGTGTACTTTTTTATGGCCAAAGAAGTAATTTTGTTCATCCAAACAAGTCTCCATACAATTTTGGCAACTGTCCATACACAAATCTGTATCTTGAGAACCATTCTGATCGATTTAATGTCTAAGGCGAAGTAGAAGAATTCTTTGGACTCCATGCAAAAATTATTTGCGCAAAATTATTTTTAAAAAATTCTCATTTTGGATGACTAAGAAGAAGAAAAAGAAGCTTGATCATCTCTGAAAACATTATTCGCGAATGTATCAGAAAAAAAACCTTTAAATCTACTTCAGAAAGTCTTAGCCCCCAAAAGAAAAGTTGACAGGAAAAATAAGGCTTTCTAGTCACAAATTTACCAACACATTGAAAGTATGTTTACATGACAGCTGGACGTTTGTTTGCATCAGGTTTCCTATCTCTTTCTAGCAAAATTTTTTTGTCAGGCGACTTCTAGCTGGTTTTTTTGACTGACTGCCCGATATGTCAGCCAGCATACTTCGCAGGGCTGTGACAGCTACAGCTCGATCATTGTTTGCATCAGGACACTGTGACGAGGAGTTGGTCATTTTTGAGTTAAATTATATTTTTTTCACTGGGCCTAGAAAGCCTTATAAGATTTTTTCTACATCACCAAAATTAAAGTTTTAAGGAAACATCTACTGAGTCCTACACTCAAAGTCAGAAGTATCCCTCAAAAGGGTACTTTCAATCCTCAAAAAGGATACTTTCTATCCTTTTTTAAAGTTCACTCGGCGTCACCCTTTTAAAAGGGTATGTAAAATTCAGTACATTTTCGATACCCTTTTAAAGGGTGATGACGGGTGAACTTGAAAAAAGGATACTTTTTACTTTGAGTGTACTGAGAATCAGCCCTTACATTTGATGTGGCCGAAAAAAAATAGTTTTGGGCGAACCAATTCGAAAAAATTTAACACATTTATATAAACAATATTTATATTTTTTTCTTAGATTTCAAAAAAGTGTCAACGTGGGTTATGGATGGTCCCTTTAGTATTTTTCAAAAAAAAACTTGAATATTGAGATTGATACCCATACTACAAATTAGGAAAAAATGTTTGAAAAAAAGGATGTCTTTGAGACAATTTTAGTAATTTAAAAGAAAACTTCAAAATATTGCATATTGCTAATTATTTTCGATAAAATACGGTATTTTGTGAAAATTTTAGTACAACCAGAAAAAACTAAAATAATGTCAAAACACGGACGAACGGACATGACACCAGGAACAAATTTTCTTAAAATTTCTGAATTCTAGGTAATTGATCTATTTTTTCCTAAAATTGCCGAAAAGTTGATAAAAATTGTATTTTTATTTTAAATTCATACACCCATTTTAAAAAGTTCCCATGAATTTGCAACATGAGCTGGCTTTGTTTACGTTTAAAACAACGTGGCGCGACGATTTTGACGCAAGCGATCTCGCTCGCGCAGGTTTGCGCCAAGAAAAAGTAAAAGAAAACCGGCTTCCGGTCAAAAAGCATAACAAAATTCTCTTCGTTTAATACCCATATTGCAAATTGAAAATTATGAAAATTTAAGTATTTTCGAAAAATATATTCTCAGTGAATAAAGTTTAACATGATATAAAAAGGCTTTCTAGTCCGAAATTTGCCAACACATTCAAAGCATGTTTACATGGCAGCTGGACGTTTGTTTGCGTCAGATTTTCTATCTCTTTCTAGCAAAAGTTTGTTGTCAGGCGACTTCTAGCTGTTTTTTTTTGACTTACCACCCGATATGTCGGCCAACATACTTCGCAGGGCTGTGACAGCTCGAGCTCGATCTTTGTTTGCATCAGGACACTGTGACGAGACGTTCGTCATTTTTGGGTTAAATTAGATTTTTTACACAGGGCTTAGAAATAGAGACCCTAAATAGGGAGACTGGTCTAAGCTGGCTAAATCGATTTGGCAACGTATGTTTTGAGCTTGGCAACACTGATAAGTTTTGCTGGGCGTAAAGGCAAATGCTCGTTTGGATACGTCAAACTCGTGTCTGTTTGGGTACGTCAAATTCACTTCGGCCAGTCTCCCTATTAAGGATCTCTACTTAGAAAGCCTTATTCATTTAGGACGTGTCCATTATCAGCGATAAGATTATCGCCGAAGAATTATTGAAATTACGATAAGGATAGATTATCATTATCGTTAGACTATAATAATATCGACAATAATTTAATTGATTAACAACCTTGTTTTTTACATAAATTCTAATTCGCATGGAGATGGTGATCGTAGAGGGTTGCAGACTGGCTTTCGTCATGTATATGTGATGATCCAAACCTATTGTGAAACTCGATCAAATTGACCGTTTGACCAAATTTTATTGAATTTAAAGAAAAGAACCTTGTTTTTAAATATCAATGAGGCAGAAACATTTTCAAGAGACCCGACATCTGTAGGCGAGTGCCTCGAAATACTCCTAGAGTTTTTTTTTTGAAAAGGTTCAATAAACCAAATTTTCAGTTTTTGCTTTTTGGGTGTTTTTTAAGACCCCTGACGACTCAAGCAGGTTTGAAAAACACCCAAAAAGCAAAAACTGGAAATTTGGTTTATTGGACCTTTTCAAAAAAAAAAAAACTCCAGACTTGTCAAAATTGAATACCCCGATTGCACCCTGATTGGTTGAGATATACTCAACCCCCGGTGGTTGGTCACTTTTTCGTTTGACACATTTTTATTTTGTACCCCGTTGGTTGGTCAAAGTCAAACTAAAAAGTGACGAACTGTCACATTTTACAAGGCGCTCACGCACACTATCAAAACAAACGTTTGGTAGTGTGTGTGAACTCCGTGTAATGGCCTATCTACAATCTCTTAGCTTAGAACATCTAAGTAAAGTAGTTACTTAGGAAAGTCTGCAACTTACGTTCGTCATCCACAATCAACTTAGAAAACTTGCTGGGCTGATATACGTTGCTATGCAGTTGTTTGTTTACCTTTGATATGGAAACGTCAACTTACCGTAGATTTTGAAATTTTCCAAACCAAACGTCAGTTTCTAATTTGATTACTTTTCCATTGTAGAAACTCAGATTCATTTCCATTGATTCAAATTCCTAAGCTAAGTGAAATTTTCTAAGCTAAGTGATTGTAGATAGGCCATAAAAGGGGTGTCAAACTAAAAAGTGACCCCGTTCGTTTGACAACAGTTGGTGTCAAACTATCCGGGTTTGTGTGTAGTGACATCTACCGATAAGAGTAATAAAATTACGCTTTCTTTCCCTCGATATTGACAACCAGAAAGTCGACTGTAGGCTTGAATAAAATTCATTTAATCGCCTCATCCCAAAATGTTTACTTTCCATGTCCCGACGGACAAGCAGCCAGTCAAACATCCACAATGAAGACCTCGCTCGGTCCCACACAGCCCATGTCCAGTTCACGCCCTCGGGGAGGTCAAAGCACGCCATGTTTATGCAAATTTCAAATGCACCACTCCGACCGTGTTCGCGCAGCCTGCTGCGATAATCCTCCCAAGTCATTACAACAACAATAATAGCCCGTCTCTCTTTCTCTCTGTTGTTTTCCCCACAGCCTGCAGTGAATGAACCCGGGTTTTCGTGGCCACCGGTGCTGCTCGGGTAGGCGATGACCATCATGGATGGCGCTCGACAGCAGCAACAGCCGAACCAACAGCAAAAGCGCGGATCTCTTTCGGTGGCCAATGGCGGAGGAGGAGGAGCACGGTCGGCGACTGCGTCGCCACTTCCGGCCGCCGTTTATGGGCCGTCCACTTCCGGAGGTGGGGCTAGTGGCGGTGGAGGACAGTTCCCGGCGTCGTTCCCGGATAGTTTTAAGGACTTTTTCGCCATGCTCAACGAGGAGGATGACCACGTGGACGTGTTCTCGAACATACTGGAAGATAAGGTGAGTAGCTGTCAAAATGGTCAACCCCATAAGAAATTGTTACATTTTTGACAGCGATTTGTTTACAACAACTTTTTTTTCAGGACATCCCCCGCAGCACAAAGTGTCGCTACAGCCGGACAACAGCGAACGCCGGCGGCAACACGGGTTACGGCCCGGCGCCACCCCACTCGGCCACCGGTTCGTACTCCGGCGGTGGCAGCCGGAGCGGCTCCTTCAGCCTGTCCGCATCGAACGCCGGCGCCGGCAACAACAACTTCAACTTTGGCCGGTCCAGCTCGTTCCGGTTGCACCGGAACAAACCTCCGTCGTCGCTGTACACGGACCACCACCAGCAAAACAGCAGCCAGCAGCTGCTGATCAACAACATCCGGAACCAGCTCGGGGGTTCCGGGTTGATTCCGACGTCGGCGGCCTCGGCAGCCGCCGGAGACAGTGGCGAAGAGGACCGCACCATGAAGAACCTGAGCCTGATCAAGAGTGCCATCGTGGACCGGTCGCCGTCGTCGTCGGCGTTGGCCAGTTTGTCGGTGACCGGATTCGCGGGGCCCGGATCGATAAACCGGTCCAAGAGCAATACGAAAATTGACGACCGGTCGCCGTCTTCGTTCGAGATGAAGAGTTTTGAGTTTGGTGGAGGAGGAGGAGCGGTGTCGGGGACCGGAAGTGCCGGCCCGACGGCCGGAAGTAGAAGCTACAAGATAAGTGGTAAGTAGGCCTGCTTTTGCGATATGGATTGCTTTGTTCGTGGGATCATTGTAATCATAGTAGGCGGGGCTCAAAGTTATAAAATTTAAAGAGATGGAAACGTCAAGTTTGCTTAAGTTTACAATTTGTTTACCCAAAAAATTTCAAAATGGCACCAACCTTTGAAGTTTTCAAAACCCTGCACAATTTGGGACGAAAGTGCTCTCGCACATTTTTTGTTCATCATCAAAAATAACGAGTTTTACACTCCACGTGAAGAAGTTTGAAGGAGGTGCGCGCCACCAGCTGTGCTAACAAGCGCGAGCAAATTTGGATTGCACTGCTGAATTTCGGGAAAATACGGCGTAGATTCCGGCGGTGGTGGTGTCGTCTGACAAAAGTCACCGTCGCCACCAAGTGACGTTCTGTGTGGGATGAAAAGTGGTTTTAGATAGGGGAAGAAGGTCGAGATTTTGGTGTTATTTTCGTTTCTGTTTTACTGACATTTTTGTTTTTAAATAAGCGAATATAACTCCGGACATCCTACTCCGAATTCTGCCAACCGGTTCCAGCACAACTCAATCACACTCACACTTCCGCAGCGAACGTTCACTCTCAAATGTCTACAACGTAAACATGAAACACGCGCCTCTTTTCAATACCTGTCAAATCAATGCACGCTTATATAAAATCAAGTCTTTTTGAGTTATTACAACTCGATTAACATTGTTTACATTATTTTGAAAGACGAAGGCCAAGCCAAGGAAATCGTAAAAAGTAATTTTTTCCCCTGACCGATGAGACTCAAAGTATGATTACATGGCAGCTGGGGGTTTGTTTGCATCAGATTCGCTATCTCTTTCTAGCAAAAGTTTTTTGTCAGGCGACTTCTAAATGGTTTTTTACTGACCGCCCGATATGTCAGCCAACATACTTCGCAGGGCAGTGACAGCTCGATCTCGATCATTGTTCGCATCAGGATACTGTGACGAACTCATTTTTGGATTAAATCATTTTCTTTTCACTAGAGTCTTGGACAAAAACAGATCTAAACTTTTTTTTGTTAGGTCCTATAAACAAGTGTAAACATTGAGTTAACCCCGCATATTCCGATGGACATTGGCATAAAGTGTTACTATTTACTACTTTGAATTTTAATAGATTTTTTCTGGATTTTTTTCTAAATCGAGATTTGAGTATCACATTTTACTACGTCAGTTTTTTTCAGGTTATAACCACATTTCGTTCGATTGCGGTGAAAAATTAAAAAAAATATTAAAAAATCTAAAAAATATATTTTTTTTACAGCTGAGAAAGATTCCTTTCGTCATGTCAAAGAAACATTGAATATTGGAACAGAATTCAGTTTCCACATGCTAATAGCTCAGAAACTAATGATCCAATTTGCAATGCCTAAAAATAAATCATTCGTCAAATTGTGTGATCCCCTTGAAAAAATATTTTAAAATTTTGAAATCAAGACTAACGTTTTAAAAGGGCTCAGTAGATTTTTTTGCAAGTAAATTATGTACCTCCATTTCTCTCTTCAAAATTTCCCCAAAAAATTAGGGGGTGAAAAAATGTTTTTTTAAATAAAAAAACATAAAAAATGTAATCCTTACTACATTTAAATGTTTAACGCATATGTATGCTTTTAAAACAAATAAAAAAAAACTTTTTACAAATCTTAATTTTTAGAACAACAGATCAGTAAAGAGCAATTCCAGCTCAAATCAGGAATTTTTCTGAAACTTTTGTACCCGACCCTCTCCGATTTCAATCAAACTTTCTAGACATGTTATCCTAGGCCTATATAAGCCATTTTTGTGTATATGGAGCCAATAGTACTCGAAAATAACATTTGAGGAGGGCGTAAGTTATTTAAATATTTTTGTATTTTGTAATTTAAAAATTATTGTATCTCGAAGCCGTTGCGTCGTGTCAAAAAGTGGTCAAAGACAAACTTGTAGGAAATTGGACGGGCTTTCTGAAAAAAAATACACTGAAACAAAAATACACGCCACATCTATGAGATTTTTTGGTTTTTATGTCTAAAACTTAAATTTAAAGGTGATGTCTCGTTTTTTTGCTCAAAATTCTTGAGGAAATAGCCTGAAATGTTACCAAAAGACTGACGAAAAATGCAGGATGGTATGTCTCTCCTTAAAAAATACAAAAATCATTTACTAAAACTGTTTTTTTGAAAAGTGGTCTAAACGTCAAAATTTTTAACAAACCAGTAGTGAGAATTGATTCTCCAGACAATTTTACATAAAAGTCTCGATATTGACCATTGTCCTATGTCCAATCCGTGGGAAGATACAGCGGTTTAAAAAAAATGTTGAAGTAACGGGTTTTTTTGTGGTTTTTGGCAATTTCTATATGACAGACTTGGTTTTTTAGTCTCATAAATATTTTTACCGGAAAGCTCGTCTAATTGGATGTAAGGGCTTACAGATATAAGCTTAATTACATTGCTAGTAACTGAAAATAGAAAATAGGGCGTCTAATGTTGAAAATTTACTGGGCATTCCCGATGATCCCGGGAAATTTTTTAAAACAGTCATAAAATCTATTTTTTATTACATTTTTCATTAAAATCATATAATTACTCAATGCCATTAATTGGTGATAATCTACACTGCAATCGAACCAAGAACAGCAGTTTTTAGATAGTTTAAAAGAAATTAAAGACGGATTTTTATTTTGTTCTTCGACAATTTTGAATCCAATGTGATTTAAATTAAATATGTCTCTTTTTAATTTTTTGCTTTATTTATTTTGTTTTATATGACATGACCAGACAAGTTATTAAAAAATCTTTGAAAATGGAGAAAAAAAAAAGAAACGACAACAAATAAAAATGATACCAATCATTGTAATATTTTTGAAAAGTTTACAATATCAAGTTTTATATAACACTTATTGAATATTGATGAAAAATAATTAAATACGATATTTTTTCAAGCTTAAGATCATAAATATACGTAAATTTAATATCCTGTATTTAACAATATATTAAACAAATATTTTAAGCGCTAGGCATATTGCGGACCTCTAAACTAAAATTTCAACAATTTTCCCTATTAAGCAAAATTAATGCTGATATATGCCAAATACAATTTTTTATGCTTTAAATTTTTTATCGATTACTAAGTATTCAACTGTTTATCCATTTATTTTTTTTAATTATGGGGATTTCCCGGGACAAAATGTAAAAATTCCCGGGATTCGGAAATTTCCGGTTCTGGAAAAATCACTGGAATTTTGTCCCGGGAAATCCTGGGATGGACGCACTATTTCAAAACATGCTTTAGCATCTGAATTTTTTTAGAGGTAATCCAAGCTTGAAATCATGAGAAATTCTTGAAAAATATTTTGTGAGAAAAATTGTATTGAAATTCCTTTGAAACTTGATGCTCTTCAAATATAAATTTCAGTTAATCCTCAAATATTGATGTGTTAATCCTTCAAATTTATTTATTATTGTTTCAAGAATATTTGAATGAGTTTTTCCATCCTTCCAACAATCTTTCAAATTAGTTTATTCGAGTTTTTGTAATATTTCTGGGAGTTTTTCAATTTCTTCAAAATTGATCATAATTATCGTAAATATATTCCAAGGTTTTTTTTTATTTTGGTCATATTTGTGTGAGTTTTACTTTATTTTAAACATTTCCTGTTCTTTTAAGGGGTTACATGTAGAAAATCTCAATATTTCAAAATTCCGAATATTTATTAAATCCTTTAAAAAGATGAATTCCAATCACTCCTGAAAGTTTCATGATTGTATGTCATGATATAAGCAAGTAATAGACGAATTACATTTAAAGTTTTGCCACGCGTTAACTTTGTCAAACTTTGTTAGCGTTTTTCTCTGAACACCAAGTTGATTTACGAGTGCCACGATATCTCGAGATTGGATGGACCAAATTGGCTGAAATTTGGGGTAAAGACTCTCAAGATATATCCCGTGTGCATGACGAAGTCCGATTTAGAAATTTTGCTTTTTTAAAAAAATGCAAAAATCAAAAAGTGACGGTTTTTTATATAAAAAAACACAAAAAAGAATCTTTTTTTAAAATATTTTTTTAAGTCGGCCTTCGTCATTCACACGGGACCGGTTAAATGAGTCGTCACCAAAATTTTAAGCCAATTTGGTCGAAGCAGTGTTGAGATATCGTGGCACCCGTTTTTTGAAACTGCTAACTTCAAATAGCTATATCTCGGAAATGATGCAACCAAATGTCTTCAAATTTATGTTGATTATAGTTGAAAACAAATTTTAAAAAAAGTTTGAGTGTGTGCCAATACCAACCATTGACATTTTTTCCGATATACATGTATTTAACCCCTTAATATAATTTTATTTGTTTTTATATGATTTCTAAATTTATATTTTCTTCTGAATTTTCTGTGAGCTTGTTTCTATTTCTATTCCATCAGACATTGTTTGAATACTCAATTATTTTTAATTATAACGCATTTTCGAACTTTTGTCCTTTCGGCATTTTGTTGATTCTCCATTTGTCATACATTCGTTTAAATTACCTAACCTAACCACTTTTGTACATGTAGGACCTCCTACATTTGAAATCACTGAATAGCAAAAGCTTCAATATTTCATGAATAAATGAAAATTGTTAGTATTTATAATTGAGGTGAAAAGTCATCGATTGTGATTGGAAACTCAAAAATATTTTAACTGAATTAAGAATGTACATGGAAAAGAAAAAAAAAATTTAAATATGAATTAAAAAAAAGAAAAAAAAAGCAATTCTAACCTAACCAAAGGCAGGATGTTGTTATTATCAAATAAAACGTCTTTCAGAGCCAATTCTTAAACATTTGGCAACACTGTCATGAGATTGCAAGACGTTCAAGAAATTTCTTAGAATTTTTCAATTGTTGGCTGAATCATTGGGAGAGTCGTATTAGTTGAATGAGCTGGCAAGTTTAGGAAAACAACTAAATTTTTCAACAGAAATTGTAAGGAGGAAAGCAAAAAAAAAAAAAATAGAGAAAGACTATGGATAAATCTGAATAAAAATAAACTAAAACTTAAATTTTTTGACATTTGACACATAAAAAACACCAATCTCTCCTACATCCCCATCTTAAACCACGCGCACACACAGCTACACGTTCAAAAGAATCCAGCTTGCTAATGCCTTGTTGTTGTTGTCGAGCTCAAGTGCGCTATCTCACCTTGCTCCAGGAGAGCTACGTACAACAACAGAGTAACTCTGTACGACATACTTTTCTTCTTTTCTCTGGCCGATGTCAAGTGATAGATGGAACCACCTCCCCTCCTGTCAAAGTTATGTGTGTGTGTGTGTGTGCGCGAGCGAGAGTGTTATTGTTGCGGGGAAAATCGCTTCGGAAAATTGAATAGAAAAGCGGTTTAACGCCGGACTCAAAGCTCCTGGAAATGGTTCCCCTTTTTCTGGTCTTCTTCTTGGCCACGAGAATGTTATTCTTTTCTCTCTCTCTCTCTCGAAATGGACTCTACTTCGGGGAACTCCGTCACACGCTGCTCCACACAAAGAGAGACTGGGTAATGGATCTGATCTTTGCGGATGAAGTTTGACGTCCGGCTCCGGCTGACTCAATGAGTGTATTCCTGGAAGGTTCCGGTCTTCGATCGTGGGTGCAATTTCTTGCCAATAAAATATAATTTAATTTATTTCGCGTTTTCCGTTTTTGTTGGGGATTCTCGGTTTGCTCTGCAAACGTGGAGACTTTTTTGTCTGAATTAATACATAGTTTTAATAATTTTCACAAGAAACAAATTGACAAATCAGAAAAAAAAAACGGAAAACAACAACACTTCGCTGGAAACCGAAAACCAATGTTTCCGAATACCGTACCAAAAAGGCGTTGATGATCAAGGTTGGCCGTATTTCCGCCTACTACGGCGAACATCAATATTATTTGTTCGAAGAATTTTAATCTCGTCACATCGTTTGCGAATTCGTTGGAAAAGCTGGCTGCTTTCATGGAGACGCGTGGTGCCTTGTCGAATGGAGGGTAAATTATTCAACTACCCTGCGTCTCCACTGAATGAGCAAATTTCTGTGAGACTTCGGAAAACATTTTTTTGTTTTCATCAAAACAAGTCTTCATAGAATTTTGGCAACCGTCCATAAAAAAAGGATATTAAAATGTACAAAAATATGCATCTTTAGAATGGATTTAATGATCGATTTGGTGTCTTTGGCAAAATTGTAGGAATAGCTCTAAGCTTTTCAGAAAAAAATAGGCACGCTCTAAAAATATCACATTTTTTTAACTGGACTTTCCACACACAAAAATAATTGAAAAAAATAAACCATTTTTTTAAAGGTTCTCCTTTTTGGATTTATTTTAGATTACGAAGAATGCCATCTTTTGAGCTATGGCACACGTTGGTCAAAATTCATAAAGCAGTGCTGCCAATTTTTTCGAAAAAAATAATGAAGCCTTGAGGCTTTTAAACAAATGCGAACAAGCAATGCGTCCAAACTATTGTAATTTTTTTTTGAGCTTTCAATTAAAAACATTTTCAAAAAATTCAGCTACAGTCCAGACTCGATTTTCGGAAGTTTGATTATCACCCGGGCAGACGGTAATGACAAAATTAATAATACTTCAATAACAAATCCTGTTAAAATAACAAAAAGTGGTATTATTTTATCCTGAAGTTCAACTTCAAGAAGAAAAAATAATAACAGTTTCTGATAAAATAACAAAATTTGGTATTGAAGTGATATTATATTGAAAATGTTTAATAACACGCCAATAAGAGTTGGGAGCAGCTGTGGCTGAATGGTTACAGTGTTTGCTTTGTAAGCGAATGGTTCTGGGTTCGATTCCCATCTGCTCCCATCGAGAAAGTTAAGGACATAGAAATACTTGAAATGCTGAATATAAACGAAAAATCAAAGTCGCCGAAGGCGGGGTTCGAACCCCCGTCCTTTGGATTGGTAAGCAAAAATGCTAACCACTAGGCCATGGCGACTTGGTGAGCATAGACTGGAATTAGGAATACTGTTACAACCAACCCGCAACGCCTTTCGAGGTGTATCCTAGGGTTCCTCTCCTACTAACATTGAGTCCAAAACCTCCCTACAAACATCTATACCACTAAGGTGACGTAGGGGTCCTTGCGCACTTTAGATAGGTGTTTACTAACGATCCTTCATATCCCTGAGGATAGCTTGGACCCGGCCTGGACCCCCTTATGCCCTGGGCTGTATTACACACTCATCAAAAGATGAAGACATGGTATCTCCCGTGTTGGATTATTGTTCCGGATGAGGGTCTAACACAACCAGACCAAACAGAGGGATAAGCGTTGTGGAGCCTTCCGGTGGTGGGGCGTCCTCCAAATGCTAATGCTAATGCTAATGCTAACACGCCAATAAGAGGAAATGTTATACATTTCAAAAACCCTCCTAAAAACAAAATTTGTTATTCGTTCGGTATACTGACTTAGAAATAAAATTACCATAAATCGCACAAATGGAAAAGTTTCTAAGTGTCCATAACACAATCTGTTATTATTTTTTCTTTTGTTAAATATGTTTAGATCTTTGGGATAATTTTGTCCAATTTCGTTCCGGTCATTATTTTGGCCATGAAATGGGGTTCTTAAGCTAAAATTATTCTATAAAGTTGAAATTTTGAAAGTTGCTTTTTTTAATTATTTGATATACCCCCTAAAGGGTTTTGTTTAAAATGGTTAGAACTATGGGATAATTTTGACCAATTTCGTCAGGGTCATTATTTTGGCCATGAAATGGGGTCCTTAAGCTAAAATTATTCTAAAAAGTTGAAATTTTGAAAGTTTATTTTTTTAATTATTTGATATATCCCCTAACGGACTTTGCTAAAATTGGCTAGAACTATGGGATAATTTTGACCATTTTCGTCAGGGTCATCATTTTGGCCATGAATGGGGTCCTTAAGCTAAAATTATTCTAGAAAGCTGAAATTTTTAAATTTGATTTTTTTAATTATTTGATATACCCCTAAGGGACTTTGCTAAAATTGGCTAGAACTATGGGATAATTTTGACCAATTTCGTCAGGGTCATTATTTTGGCCATGAATGGGGTCCTTAAGCTAAAATTATTCTAGAAAGCTGAAATTTTTAAATTTGATTTTTTTAATTATTTGATATACCCCTAAGGGACTTTGCTAAAATTGGCTAGAACTATGAAATACTTTTGACCAATTTCATCGGGGTCATTTATTTCACCATGAAATGGGGTTTCAAGCTAAAATTAATCCAATAAAATTAACTTTTGAGAGTTTATTTTTTTTAACTTTGTTATATTCCCTAACGGAATTGATTTATTTATTGAGAATTTTTGTGTGAATAACAAAACCTGTTATTATTTTCACAGAGCCAGGAAGTCGGAACTGACGTTGAAGTTCGAGCTGGAGTGAGACCTCGGAGACTGCATCGGATTCAGCAACTTTTACTTGGAGTCGGAATCTGTGAAGTCGGGTATTTTTGGAGAGCTGAAGTCCTCGTTGACGTCATATCCTGCATCCAAAGTCGGAGTTGTCTTCAAAGTATGGATTCAAAGTCGCTTGGAGGTACCCGACTCTGCAGCCCTGACTAGTACAGAGGAGTTATGGCAACTGCAGGTTTATTTGCAAATTGCAAATAAACCAAAAACAAAAACTTTTTTTGTTATGGAGACATACCAGTTCAATAACATTTTTTGTTATTATGCTGCTCCACCTCTCCGCACAAAATAACAAATCTTGTTATTCCTTCATGATTCCTTCTGTGTTATTGGTTTGTTATTGCAATAACAACATAATAACAGTTTAAGTTATTCTTCGAACAAATCTTTGTTATAGATTTTTGTTATTTTAACAACTAATCCGATCATCCCAATAACATATTTCGATCTTCTCACAGTATCAAAAGCTGACCTTCCCAAGTTATTTCCGTTTGCTCGGGTAAAACATTAGTTTTTTTGTGCTAATTTATTTTCTTACTTTCAACATCAAATACGAGTTCTGCGACTTTATTTTAGTCGAATTTGAGTTGTTGATTGCCCATTAAATAAAAAAATGATTTTTTTTTCAATATTTCATTTCCGCCATCTTGGATTTAAAAATTCTAAATCGTTTAAGATTAGTTTAGGGGTCATACTTAAGCTCGACAATCAAAAATAAAACTACGAGAAAAACTTTTTTTGTCTGGCCTGTATTTGGTACGGTTGATCATACATGTTTTGGGCCTTTTTAAAATGTTGAGGTTGATTTAGGAAACACTTTTATTAAAATAGCACGATGCGCGACAAAATTGATAGAATTTTTATTTTGGCGGGATGACGAGATAGCGCTTCGGTGTCTTCAGAAAAATTGTAGGGAAAACCATTCTGAGCAACGTTGCTGAAGAGCACAAAGCTCTATCTTCAAACGAGGAGTTTTAAGAGCAATTTTTGTGATTAAGGTGTTTATGACATATGACATTTGTAGAGCTTATGAAAACACACATTTATCTTCCAATAGAACGAAAATCGGACCTTTTAAACGAAAGTTTTAGCTAAAATACGACGAAAAAGACGCCATTTTGAAATGTAAAAAAAAATAACTTAAAAAGGTGATGGAGTTTGCCCTCGTTCTTGGATCTGAAAGTTCACATTCTAGAGTATGTATGTTTGCTAAAAATATCTCTGAGGTATTTTTTGTTTAACTCATTTAATCTTAACTTGATAATGAGTATTTTTAAATCGTTTTTTGGTCATAACTTTTGATAGAATTGACCAAATTTCGTTTTTCAAGAATAAAAATGTTTATTTTGACAAGCTCTACAATTGTTGTGAATACAAAGAAGAATTGTCTAGAAGGGCCCAAAAATGTACAAAATAATCTAGTAATTGTAAAAAAAGAAACAAGTTTTAGCCGAAATATTTCAGGAATAAATTTTATTAATCTAGTTGATTCCTGAAATATTTCAGTGGTTGTGCAAAAAATACTTCCGAGATATTTTCAGCAAACAGAATGCTGCTCAGAATGGTGTTCCCTACAACTTTTCTGAAGACATCGAAGCGCTTTCAAAATAAAAATTCTGAATCACCCAAAATTTGGGCCACCCTAATGTCCACCATACCAAACTATCGACTGCAAATCGAATTATTCATCTTAAAAAAAATTAACTGTTTAAAGTTTCTCAAAAATCTTGATTTTTTTTCGAAAAAATGGCAACACGGTTAGTTTTTTTTGACCAATTTTAAAACAAGTTTACTTGAAACTCTTTTTCTGTAATATTTTTTTTTCGGCAACACTGTCTAAAGCATGAACATTTGAATAAAATTTATTGAACGAGTTTGGCATGTTTTAAAGATAGTAGCGAGGTCTAATTGTAATTCATTTAATTTTTCCGATCTGGATCATGAAATTTTGACCTTAAAAATGATTTCTGAGAAAAGGGTTAATATTTTTTTAAGAATCATCAAGCTTGAGAACAAAGTATTTTTTTTATGTTGTGATAATGTTATTAAAACAATTGTGAATGTATTCTAAGACAAATTGTGGCACTTCATTTATTGTTAAAGTTGGAGATTATTTTACATGTAATTTAAATTCATTGCGAAAAGAACAAACTCTTGATAAATTTTATAAAAATTCACAAAATAGAACATACCTAGAAATCGAAAAAAAATAAACTTTGATTTTTTTAACCGACTTCGGTAGTTGAAAACCCGGCAATGTTAAGATCGGTAAACCATCTGTCAAAATTAATATTTTTTTACCGAATATCGGATGTAAGATGAACCATAATGAACTTCATTACCGATTATTGGTACTTTTTTGCCAAATTCGGTTATTTTCAGTTTACTGAACTGTTCAGCAGTTTAAAATTTGGTAGATTTGACCGAATTCGGTAAAAAAAATCTATGTGTGTATATAATTAATTTTTTTCATTTCCGTTTTAAAAATACTTACTTGTTCTGTCATCCTAAGAAATTCTATAGTGACACACTTAGATTTTTTACCGAATCCGGTAAAGTTTACCAAATTTTCAACTGCTGAGCAGTTCGGTAAACTGAAAATTATCGAAATCGGTAAAAATTTAATAAAAATCGGCAATGAAGTTCACTATTGTTCATCGTTTAACCGAAACTCGGTAAAATTTTGTTCATTTTGACAGATGGTTTACCGATCTATACTTTACCGATTTTTCACTACCGAATTCGGTAAAAAAATCTTAGTGTGTAACCTTCTTATCGTCACCAAAAATAACAAAACCTTTAAATAACAAAAAGTACGAAAAAATTGAAGAAACTGATTTTTAAAAAATAAAGAAGAAACCATATTTTTAGTTTTTTTTTGCAAAGTTATTGGCTACCGAAAATTACAATTTTTGCACGATTTGGACCACCCTACTGTTAGTTTTAAGTCAGGACTGTTTAAGGAAAAAAATAATCGAATCAGGACTATTGGGGGAAATAGGGTTAATTCTTATGTGGTTTTAAAAGAAAAACTTTTTTATTAGGTTATTATTTATTAGAAATACTTGATCAGGAAAACTTTACCATCCTATTTGTTTACTGTTTTACTTTTCTTATTTAAAAATAAATCCAGTAACTGGTAAAACAAATATTGGAGTGCTTGAGCAAAATTTTACAGTGGTAATTTTTGAGTTAATTTTTATATTCGGCTTGATAAAAGTTAGTCGAAAAGAACTACAATGCTTTATTTAAAAAATGCATAAAATTTATGGAAATTTCAAACATTTTAGGAAAATAAAACTTCGTTATTCTAAATATCTGAATACCCATGATTAAAAGAATGCAACAACTTTTCAAAAAACATCACAGAACTTTATTGAAATTATCTGTAATATTAAAACTCGAATATTTAAATTTAAACATACACACTTAGAGTTTTTTAACCGAAATCGGTAAAGTTTACCGATTTTTCAACTGCTGAACAGTTCGGTAAACTGAAATTTACCGAATTCGGTAGACTTTTACCGAAATTCGAAATTTGAAGTTTATTATTGTTCATTGTAGAACCGATGTTCGGTAAAATTTTGTTAATTTTGACAGATGGTTTACCGCATTCGGTAAAAAAAATCTAAGTGTGTAATTACGCATGTTTCCTATGGAATAAACTATTAATCTTATGTACACAAATTAGGCAAAAAGTCAAAACATTGTAATGAATCTAAACCTACAAATTGCTCAGTTTAAAATTACACGCTTGCGTCGATTAACCCAGCTGAATTAAATTAGCATAGCATTTTCAATCAATGCAAACATGCAAAAACCCCTCTTTTAACACTACAGTTCTGAAAATAACTCTTCGCCACTAATACCGCTTAGCACGTAAAACAACACTTATGAAATTAATCCGCTAGACGTTGGCCACAATCCTTTCCCTCCCTCCTCTAATCCAGGTGGGGCTTCGGGGCCTCGGCGGTGGCCATTCCGATGCAAATTAGTCCCTACGCGCGGAACAAGAAACTACCGCGGTGGGGTTAAATAATCTTTCAAGGCGCCACTTCAGAATTTGAGAGATGGCGAAAGTCAGTGTTGCCAGATATGTTTTGAGATAAAAATCTTGCGCAGTTTAAGCTTAAAGAGTCAACTGAACAATTTTTTAACAACAAAAAAAAGAAACCCTGGCAACACTGCCTTCTTTAAGGGTCCACTTCAGAACTAATCAGATGATTAAGGGGAATGTTTCCAGAAAACTTGTTTAAATTTAGAGGAGTGCTTCACCGTGCCCTCTAAGCAATTTGCACCATTCCAATGAAGCCGTTGCCTGAATGGCTGCAACCCGTTCGTGGTCATCGTCATCGCCCGCGTTCATGTCCGTTACAAATGCCAAGTAATCTGGACCAGGATCAATCAGAAACCGTGCGGTATGACGGATTTACGACCTAATTAGGTCCATCGCGTTGAGCGGCGTTTTGCATGCAATATGGTCGGTAAATTTAATTACCGAGCGCGCGATCCAGAATGTCCAGAATGTGACGGACGAGCGTAATTTTACCGAGATGATAACGAGCCTGCCGAGCTTAAACTCAATTTATTGGATTAACTCAAGCGGTTTCGAGCCGCGCGACGCAAACGAAATTACCGCCGGAGCGGATGTAATTACTTTGTTTGAGGGATTTTTTGCCACCCTCACACGTCTCTTCCTCTCTATCTATCGAGGGAAGCGGGAAAAGCGAGCTGTCAAAAAGTGCTTGTTTGTGCAAACAATGCCCGGTGGGCATGCTGCGATTGGTTTCTTTTGCGACTGTCCTCGGAAAAAAGAAAAAGAGCCAATTTCTCAAACTTTGACTTGAAATCTTATCTTTTTTGCAGTGACGAGCCCCTCGGTGAATCACGGCTTGTCAAAAATACTGCATTTCTCGCAGCATCTGTCAAACGTGTTCACATTGTTGCAATTTGACTTTGACTGAAAGTCGAGACTTTCTTTGCAGTGACGATCCCCTCGGTAAACGTCTTTAAAAAATAAGAAATCCTAGCAACACTGGCTACCTGTCAAGTTTGTTGACATTGCTGCAAATTGTTTGTAAACAAAGCACTTATTCAAAACAGTGTGTGCTAGTTGATTGGTTCAACTGTCACTTTTGATGTTTTTTTCTGGATGAAAGTCAAGATTCGCCCTTTTCAAATGTCAACCAGCTGGTGGGAAACAAATTTCCGGCTTGCCAGTAAATTGCCAGTAAAACGTCGCGAAGGCGAAAGTAAATAAAACGGTCACCAGAAAGAGAGCAGGATTATTCCGGTCGGTTTACGCCCCTCGCGTAGCAGCTGGGCGGTAATAACTGCGCGGCTCCGGAACGCAAACAAACCGGGACAGGCGAGTAGATTGAAAGATGTGAAGGAGCTTACTGGAGAGGACTTTGTCCCGGCTTGAACTTGAAGAGAAAAGGGACGAAGATGGTCGTGATCAGGCCCGTATCCAGGATTCTTCAATGGGGGGTGTTTTCCCCAATAGGGCGTTAGGGGTGTATGTGTGTGGTAGGGGTGGTAGGAAGGGCGTATACAGTCAACATAGGCGTTTATTTCAGTGCCATATGTTAACGCAGTTGACAAACCTTCCTTGGGCGCTGATTTTTGATACAAAATGATGAATTGTGGTGGAATTGGTTATGGCTAGTAAAAAAATAATTTAAAGTTTTTGTCCCTTGGCTAAAATTCAAACATTTTTTGCCAAAACGTGATATTGGCTTTATATATTGTAACAGTAATGTTAAAAAATAATCTAAACATCAATAAACTCATTATATATTTTAATTTCTGCGATCCCTTAATCCTTAAACTAAAATTCAAACATTTTTTGCCAAAACGTGATATTTGCTTTAGATATTGTAACAGTAATGTTAAAAAATAATCTAAACATCTGTTAACGCACATAAGAGCGTCTGGTGCTTGGTTCGTGGCATAATCGGATCTGGACAGAACTGAAGCTCGCGGGTTAGCTAGTGCACAGTTATTTGTAATCAAAACTTTATTGCTCTTGGTTTCTGTCGGTTTATTGGACTGTACTGGACGGTAATTAGACGAGAAAACTGTATCTTTCTACATCTTGAGCTGTATTTTAGAACAGGACGGTTCTGTTCTGTCTTATCTGTTCTCTACTGTGTCTCGCGGAGCAATTGCCACTTCTAGAGGAGATTCTTGTGACCAAAGCTGGTAGTTCTAGCGGGAAATTCTATAACAATGCCAAGAACTCATTTGAAAATGCTTAGAATTATTCTGTAGTACTAGATCTAACTGAACTGATACAAATCTACAATCTGAACCTTTTGCATGCGCAAACAACATCAATAAACTCATTATATATTTTAATTTCTGCGATCCCTAAATCCTATTTTGTAAATTTCTGAATGCTCTATATGATTAAATTATAAAACTTAACGATATTAAATCCTAAATAATTTACGATATTAAATCCTAAATATTGTACATGATTCCAAAAGTTAATATTTTTTCATCAATAATTTGTTTTGCCCCCATTTTTTTCAGGGAGGGATGCACAAAAAAATAAATACAAATGACTCTATTCAGCTGTAGTACACAGACAAAATTCAATTCCCTTAATCGTGAATTCTGTTCAAGAATGTTAGAACCGCGGAGGAATTTATTCATGAGTTTGGTGCATTTACACTACTAACATGAATATATTTCTTCGTGGTTCTCACATTCATGAACAATTTTCACGATTTCGGGAATTGATTTTTTTTCTGTGCTCACAGATTGAACCCCCGAAACAAAATCAATTTTTAGAGGAAATCAACACAATTTGGTTATTACCGTTTTATGGATTTTTTTTTTTATTTTTCAAAAACGTCATAAGGTTATTGTTCGTATTTTAAGGAACAAGTTTGCCGAAGACAACATCGAGTTACATTTACATCGAGTTCGAGAAAAATTTTGACGATTTTGAAAAAAAATCCAAATTTACGAATTCATAAACATAGAGTTACCGGATATGCTTACAAGATTTGTATCAGTGTTATTTATAACATTTTTCTCGCATTTTTTTTTAATAATATTAAATTTTGGAAACTTATGATTGCAAAACGACTGGACAGGTGTATTGAACATGTTAAAACTGTGGCCTGTAATTTCATTTTTTTAACTTTTTTATTTTTTGCTCCCTTGACTTTTGTCAGAGTCGAGGGACATAAACTTCAAAAAACAACGGCCTAAGTTAAAATAAAAATCGCAGGTGATATTTGGCACCATGAAAAGAGGTTTATTCTCAAAACTTTTCGAGGTTTATTGAAATATTTCGTCGAGGAGTTTAATGCATCTTTTTATTTTGAAAATTGTTTTAATAATAAATGATAATTCTTCAGAAAAGTCGCTAAAAGTCGATGGATTTATTTACATATCAATCCAAAAAACATCTAAATCATTTGAAATTAAATCACATGTAAGATGAAAAAAATGCTTAAAAAAGTAGTGTATTTTTGTATTTTTGTATTTTTGTATTTTTGTATTTTTGTATTTTTGTATTTTTGTATTTTTGTATTTTTGTATTTTTGTATTTTTGTATTTTTGTATTTTTGTATTTTTGTATTTTTGTATTTTTGTATTTTTGTATTTTTGTATTTTTGTATTTTTGTATTTTTGTATTTTTGTATTTTTGTATTTTTGTATTTTTGTATTTTGTATTTTTGTATTTTTGTATTTTTGTATTTTGTATTTTTGTATTTTTGTATTTTTGTATTTTTGTATTTTTGTATTTTTGTATTTTTGTATTTTTGTATTTTTGTATTTTTGTATTTTTGTATTTTTGTATTTTTGTATTTTTGTATTTTTGTATTTTTGTATTTTGTATTTTGTATTTTTGTATTTTTGTATTTTTGTATTTTTGTATTTTTGTATTTTTGTATTTTGTATTTTTGTATTTTGTATTTTTGTATTTTTGTATTTTGTATTTTTGTATTTTGTATTTTGTATTTTTGTATTTTTGTATTTTTGTATTTTTGTATTTTTGTATTTTTGTATTTTTGTATTTTTGTATTTTTGTATTTTGTATTTTTGTATTTTGTATTTTTGTATTTTTGTATTTTTGTATTTTTGTATTTTTGTATTTTTGTATTTTGTATTTTTGTATTTTTGTATTTTTGTATTTTTGTATTTTTGTATTTTTGTATTTTGTATTTTTGTATTTTTGTATTTTGTATTTTTGTATTTTTGTATTTTTGTATTTTGTATTTTTGTATTTTTGTATTTTGTATTTTTGTATTTTTGTATTTTTGTATTTTTGTATTTTTGTATTTTGTATTTTTGTATTTTTGTATTTTTGTATTTTTGTATTTTTGTATTTTTTGTATTTTTTGTATTTTGTATTTTTGTATTTTTGAATTTTGCAGTATTTTTGTATTTTAGTATTTTTCCGCAAGCCTATTTTTCATACTTCGTTTCCTTAAATTTTGATATATTTTTTTTTTTGATACTCCAAATTAACCTTTATGTTTATTCTGGAGTATCGATTCCAGAAAATTAGTAGGCGCTGCATGATTTTACAGCAAATTAATTCTAGCACTTCGAAGATGTCAGTGTAATCAATCATGCCACAGACAAACAGATGAAAAATCCTTTTTTTAAATTTACATTAACATAGAATTAAATTAATGAACCTTAATTAATTAATAAATGATTTGGACAGCTCACCACTTTCTTAAAATATGTTCAAAACGTGATCTGTCAATCAGCGCAAACACCAAGTCAATGGTTGCTTTGTGGTTGTCATCGTCGTCGTGTCATGTGCATCATTGACTGCCAAATGGCCTGCGTCTGGGATTAGTGCAAATCGATTCCACGAAAGCGATTATACAAAATGGATTGCTGTGATCAAAGTTGGTGGAGAGAGGTGTAGCAAATTAGCCCGAGTGTTGGGTTAAATGGCAGGGTGGAATTTGAATTGCCTCGGTGTGATTTGAGCTAATTGAAGGCTGAAATTAAAGCCTGTAATTGAGTATTTTTACCGATTTCGCTTTGAGTCCTCCCGATTTATTCAATCACACGTTCAATTTGATCTAAACCCTATCAAAATCTTATTGAGAACCTGTCAAAGGTGTTTGAAGCTTTCACAAACTACGTAACATGAACAAGATTGTTGGAATTCTGTCACGAGATAAAATAGTAAATGGTTTCAAATGTCTCTTAAATTTTAATGGAAAAGAATTTTTAGCTTTCATGACATCTACAAACTTCAGCTCGGTACGTCATTCCAACCCGACCCCCTCTTTACAACAAATTGAGCAAAAGCCCTTCATGGCAGCCGTCTTTTTTGTGCAACGAAGAAAAGAGAGTCAGAAAAAAGGGTTGGCACCTACTGCCACTCCCATTCTCTGCAGCTGCCATTCAGCCGGAAGCCACTACTTCGCCCAGGGTTCCGACATCCGGGCTTCCTGTGCTGAATCCCGGCGATTCAGATTTGGGCCGGCCGATTATGTTCGGATGATTGATTTATGGAGCGAATTTTCCCTCCACGTCCAGGAGGAAAAGACGACTCTATTTTCTGCACTGTTTACATTCAATTTGTGACGTTTGAATGGAAAAGTGACGTAATTGGGCGAACTGTCAAAATTTGCTTTGTTGTTGAAATGTCAACATTAAAATTCGTTTGGTTTAAAAAGTGACGTATGTGGCGTTTACGCCACAATGCGAAACTTGGTCCCACTTGACCTACACTGAATATTCGTTCATTTCTTCGCTGGTAATTTAATTTCCGCTTGGAAGACTTTTTAGCTCGATGTCTCGACGTTTTCTCCTTGGCCGGAAGTCCGCGCCGGGATGCGTCTCTCTTCGGACGACGAAAGAGCAACTTTTTCTTCGTTTTATTACTTGGTCGAAAACACATATTTGATTTTACAGGGAAAATTGATTTGGCACGCTCGATTAATGGCCAAATGCCCTTTTGGGAAGTTTGTTCTGGACAAGTGTCAATCTTTTGATTAACGATTGTTTATTTTTCGTTGGAATTTCCATCTTTCTTTCAAAATAAAGTTTTTTGAGTCCGGTCATGTCAAAATGATCAAGTCCTTGCACGCTCAACCAAATTCATCTAATTTGAGTTTAGTTCCTTCCCCATTTTGCTGCATGGGCTTCCCATGTTGAGTCTGCTTATCGCGAGTGACAGCTCGCGCTCCACGTGTGTCACATTTCTGGCAGCCATTTGCACAATTTCAATACCCATCCATCAAGTTGGCTGCCGCGCTGCTCGGGAAAGTGCTGACATTTCACGCGTCAAGGTACGAAACAACCCTTTAGGGTTGTCATGACCAAGCGCAGGAAAAATACTCACCTTGTTTTGAAATCGCTTGCAGGGATGCCACGTGGTAGCACTGACAGATCTATGGGGGAAGGGGGGGCGACTACTTGGATCGAAACCCCGCGGTAGATAATTTTATCCCATTCGTACACTGCTTCGCGGAGTGCCTTCTCTTCGCAGGCGTCATTGGCCTTATTCTGTATTTACATGCGAAAAGGAGAAGTTCTTATCAGGACATGTGTATGTGATCATCTGGTTTCAACGCATAGGGGATTGGTTCCAGTTTTGGACATTCGACTAAAAACTACTCAAAATTGAGCTGTCAGTTGCAGTGAACGCTCGCAAAAGATTACCCGTAACATGAGTTGTATCTAGTTTTGCTGCATGGGCTCATCTGTCAAATAATCGCATCGGCGCTGCCAAAACCGGCTAAAATCCCCTCTTTTTAAAGCGCTCCCAACCAACCGCACAGGCAAAACTTTCAAAGGGTCTTCTTCTGCCTTTCATGCGAAGCTTTCTTTTGAGACTCTATTTTTACACATCCCCACAGACGATGAAAGTCGTTTCCTGTTTCGTCCGTTCTCTTCTTTCTCTTCATTGGATTAAGCTCATTTCCATATGTGCACGACACAGCCATATGCCGCCAGATGGCGCGTGGAATTTCTTTAAAAAAAGAGCAGATTGGAGATCGTTGATGGAAGTTTACATTTGCAATATGTGTGTCTTTTTTTGCTCGTTTTTTTGGTTTTTCTTGATTTGATTTCCAATTGAACTGCAGCTGATGGGCGGTGAACGCCTTGATGATAGGCAATCTGCGGTACGGCACGACTGTGTGTTTGACATTCGTGCAATGATACCAGTTGGATCCCGGTAATGGAGTCATAAATTGACGGAATCGATTTACGTGGTTGGTTCGGGACTAACTTCTTTGATGGGCTGAATAACAATAAAATGTAGTTTTTTTTTTTGTAAGACAGAGCCTCGGACAGAGCTGTAATTTCTGTTCAAAAATTAACTCGAAATAACAATTTTCATACCAGTTGTAATTTGACTTATAACAGAGAAAATTTAGCTAAAAAACCAGTAATTTCAAATTACAACTATTACCAAAAATAACTAAAATTACAAAAATTACAAAAATTACAAAAAATGCAAAAATTACAAAAATTACAAAAATTACAAAACTTACAAAAATTACAAAAATTACAAAAAAATACAAAAAATACAAAAATTACAAAAATAACACAAATTACAAAAAATACAAAAATTACAAAAATTAAAAAAAATTACGAAAAATACAAAAATTATAAAAATTACAAAAATAACAAAAAATTACAAAAATTACAAAAAATACTAAAACTACTAAAATTACTAAAATAACTAAAATTACTAAAATCACTAAAATAACAAAAATTACAAAAATTACAAAAATTACTAAAATAACTAAAATTACTAAAATCACTAAAATTACAAAAATTACAAAATTACAAAAATTACTAAAATTACAAAAATTGCAAAAATTACAAAAAATACAAAAATTACAAAAATTACAAAAATTACAAAAATTACAAAAATTACAAAAATTACAAAAATTACAAAAATTACAAAAATTACAAAAATTACAAAAATTACAAAAATTACAAAAATTACAAAAATTACAAAAATTACAAAAATTACAAAAATTACAAAAATTACAAAAATTACAAAAATTACAAAAATTACAAAAATTACAAAATTACAAAATTACAAAATTACAAAAATTACAAAATTACAAAATTACAAAATTACAAAAATTACAAAATTACAAAATTACAAAATTACAAAAATTACAAAATTACAAAATTACAAAATTACAAAAATTACAAAATTACAAAATTACAAAAATTACAAAATTACAAAAATTACAAAAATTACAAAAATTACAAAAATTACAAAAAAAATACAAAAAATTACAAAAATTACAAAAATTACAAAAATTACAAAAATTACAAAAATTACAAAAATTACAAAAATTACAAAAAAAATACAAAAAATTACAAAAATTATAAAAGTTAAAAATTTGAAAATAATCACAAAAGTTAAAAAATTAAAAAAAAAATCTAAAATTTATTATATATTTTTTTTATTAATAGTCGAAACTATAAATAATTTTTAATCAATAGTCAAAATTGTCAAAATTGTCAAAATTGTCAAAATTGTCAAAATTGTCAAAATTGTCAAAATTGTCAAAATTGTCAAAATTGTCAAAATTGTCAAAATTGTCAAAATTATCAAAATTGTCAAAATTGTCAAAATTGTCAAAATTGTCAAAATTTTCAAAATTGTCAAAATTGTCAAAATTGTCAAAATTGTCAAAATTGTCAAAATTGTCAAAATTGTCAAAATTGTCAAAATTGTCAAAATTGTCAAAATTATCAAAATTGTCAAAATTGTCAAAATTGTCAAAATTGTCAAAATTGTCAAAATTTTCAAAATTGTCAAAATTGTCAAAATTGTCAAAATTGTCAAAATTGTCAAAATTGTCAAAATTGTCAAAATTGTCAAAATTGTCAAAATTGTCAAAATTGTAAAAATTGTCAAAATTGTCAAAATTGTCAAAATTGTAAAAATTGTAAAAATTGTAATAATTATCAAAATTGTCAAAATTGTCAAAATTGTCAAAATTGTCAAAATTGTAAAAATTGTCAAAATTTTCAAAATTGTCAAAATTGTCAAAATTGTCAAAATTGTCAAAATTGTCAAAATTGTCAAAATTGTAAAAATTGTAAAAATTGTCAAAATTTTCAAAATTGTCAAAATTGTCAAAATTGTCAAAATTGTCAAAATTGTCAAAATTGTCAAAATTGTTAAAATTGTCAAAATTGTCAAAATTGTCAAAATTGTCAAAATTGTCAAAATTGTAAAAATTGTAAAAATTGTAAAAATTGTAAAAATTGTTAAAATTTTAAAAATTGTAAAAATTGTAAAAATTGTAAAAATTGTAAAAATCGTAAAAATTGTAAAAATTTTAAAAATTGTAGAAATTGTAAAAATTGTAAAAATTGTAAAAATTGTAAAAATTGCAAAAAGTTGTAAAAATTGTAAAAATTGTAAAAATTGTAAAAATTGTAAAAATTGTAAAAATTGTAAAAATTGTAAAAATTGTAAAAATTGTAAAAATTGTCAAAATTGTCAAAATTGTCAAGATTGTAAAAAATGTAAAAATTGTCAAAATTTTCAAAATTGTCAAAATTGTCAAAATTGACAAAATTGTCAAAATTGTCAAAATTGTCAAAATTGTCAAAATTGTCAAAATTGTCAAAATTGTCAAAATTGTCAAAATTGTCAAAATTGTCAAAATTGTCAAAATTGTCAAAATTGTCAAAATTGTCAAAATTGTCAAAATTGTCAAAATTGTCAAAATTGTCAAAATTGTCAAAATTGTTAAAATTGTCAAAATTGTCAAAATTGTCAAAATTGTCAAAATTGTCAAAATTGTCAAAATTGTCAATATTGTCAAAATTTTCAAAATTGTCAAAATTTTCAAAATTGTCAAAATTGTCAAAATTGTCAAAATTGTCAAAATTGTCAAAATTGTCAAAATTGTCAAAATTGTCAAAATTTTCAAAATTGTCAAAATTGTCAAAATTGTCAAAATTGCCAAAATTGTCAAAATTGTCAAAATTGTCAAAATTGTCACAATTGTCAAAATTGTCAAAATTGACAAAACTAACAAAAATAAAAAAAAAGATAATTGAGCGATTTGAAATGGCAGTAGCAGCCAATTCAACATTTTGGTAATTTTCCTAAGATTTTTGAAAAAAAGAATGCAATTTCAAGAATTCGACGTTGATTCAAAGTTTTGAATTTAATCTTTTGTTTTTAATGCTCAACACCCTCCCAGTAAAGACAATCTCAAGTTTTATTGTGTCATTGTCGTGGAAACTATTGCTGTTTTATTTGCACCGTTTCCATGGAAATACCGTATATTCGAGTAGTCATCGTCCCAGTTCGCATTCTTCCATCCAATTTGTATATTATGATCTCCTCGTCGTAGCACAAGGCACTTTTGATATTTCCCATGCTCAGCTCCTCTTCAGATGCAGATATAGGCACGATCCCTAAATTCTGGGCCAAAGTTTTCTCTCCGCCCGATGCGCTCCAAATAAATGATGCAATACCATTTGCATACTTTCTGGGGAAAATCGCGCGCTCGATTTTCCCTTACCCTGCGCTCGTTTGTGATTACTTTTCCAAGCGTGTATTTTTTACATGGTCGTGATGTAAAAGTGTCTCTAGTTGCTTTTTAATGAACCATTCCGCGTAAAGTGGTGTCGTATGACAGCAATCGCAGTAGTCACCAAGATTCCAATGTTAGTTTGGAAGTTTCTGCAAAGATATGTTACGCCTTTTGACGCCATTACTGCAGCCATTGACGCCAACTTGCTTTTTTTTGTGTGTGAAAATGTCACACACTTTTCCATAGATTGCTTTGTGTGGTGTCTCTGGAGAGCACTTTCCGAGCTTGTTGCTTCAAATTTTGGTGTGATGGTGGTGCAATTTCCAAAACGAAACGTTGACATTTATTACGGTGAAAAGTGAGCGCACCAACTCTCCTCTCCATTGTCAGCGCAAATTGGAAAATTGAATATTCGACACAAATGGAGTGTGTGGTGCGATTGCTGCTGTGATTTTATGTTTTTGCGAACAATTGAGCTAGAATGACAATCATTGTTATGGGATAGATTTGTTGAAAAGTTTATCACTTGGATTCAATTAAACCCCAAAGTTGGGTTGTTCTCTTGAACGTGTACGAAAGAGTTTTTTGACAGCTTGACATCGAGCTATTTGTCGGCATTTATGTCGGTAAAAACCAAAGATTATTTACAGGGTGTGTGTTTTGACAGATCAGTAAACGTCAATTTGACTCCCAACAAAACTTAAAGCTTTCCCCAAAAAGTTAAACGTCTAGACGATCCCTTCCTTCACCGAAAGCAAAGAAAAAACGGCACCACGAAATATTTCCGTCGCAAGGAAACGCCAGTCATCCGGCAAAAAATACACAAATTCTACGGAAAATGTAATATTGCCAGTTCATTAGCATGCGGCGCGATTTCCCCTCCACCCGAAAAAAAAGAAGAAGCCGACCTCCAACAAACGTAAACAGTGCCACAGCCGCCGCCACTGAGCTGTACAAACGCGACCCGGAGGCTTTATTTGGGTCGACGTTCGGCGGAATCGACGGAGGGGCTCCGGAAAAGCTCCGTAAACTGTGGGAGGAAAAACGTGAAAAAGAATCGACGCGAAAACATGCCCTCTGGTCGTCGGGGATCTAGAGTGCCATGACTTGCGGGACTTAACGCGATAGACTGGTCGAAAATTTTGTTTGACAACTGTCAAAATGCGTCGCCACGACGCATGGTTATCGAAAACAATTGAGCGCAACCCGTGACAGCTGTCAAACTGACAGCCGTCAGCGTTGCCAATCTATTCCGGCTGCGTGTCGAACAAAGCAGTTTTGCTGTAATGAGGTTGCATTTCTCGCGTGTAATCCCCGAAGGATGCTCGCCGGTCTCATGGCTACTACGACGATTACTGACGGAGGGCGATTGTTTTGATATTGGCCCCAGGAGGGTGACGGGAAAAAGAGGGGAGGGGAGGGGGGTAATAACGAATGTTTTCTTTTGTCTGTGCGCGCTTTGTTTTGGGCCGGCCACTTAAGTGAATGGAAGCGGTAAATTTATAACGATGGCATCAAATTGGTTGAGAAAAATCGCAGGTAAACAACCGTGGTTGTTGAATTCTGCCTGGCAGGAAGTATTTGTTTAAGATTATTTTTTTTTTGGATTGTTGATTTTTATTTATTTAGGAATCAGTGAGACTTTAATCGCAAAACCAAATTAATAAATGTAAAAATACGAACGTCGACGTTTTGTTTCGAAAACTCATCAAAATAATTTAAAATTCTAAAAGTGATTAAATTGCATAAATTGTTTAAACTACTAAATTTGTTAAAATTGCTAAACTTGCTAAAATTGCTAAAATTGCTAAAATTCTGAGATTGCTAAAATTGCTAAAACTGCCAAAATTGCTAAAATTGCTAAAACTGCCAAATTTACTAAAATTGCAGAAATTTCTGAAATTGCTTAAATTGCTAAAATTGCCAAAATTACTAAAATTGCAAGAATTGTTATTTTTTAAATTGATCAAATTGCAAAAATGCTAAAATTGCAAAAAATGCTAAAATTACTAAAATTGCTCAAATTGCTGAAATTTCTTGAAATGCTAAAATTACTAAACTTGCTAAAATTGCTGAGATTGCCAAAATTGCTAACATTGCTAAAATTGCTTAAAATAGCTAAAAATGCTAAAATTGTTGAAATGGTTAAAATTGCTAAAATTGTTGAAATTGCTTAAATTGCTAAAATTACTAAAATTGCAAACATTGCTAAAATTGTTAAAATTGCTAAAATTTGCTAAAAATGGCTAAAATTGCTAAAATTGTAAAAATTTAAATTGCCGAAATTGCTAAAATTGCTAAAAATGCTAACAATGATAAAATTGCTTAAATTGCTTAAATTGCTCAAATTGCTAAAATTGATAAAAATGAAAAAAAAAAATAAAAAAATTACAAAATGGACAAAATTAAAAAAAAGAAAAGAAATTACAAAATTAAAAAAAAAATATTGAAAAAATTTAACAAAAATTAAAAAAATTAAAAAATTACAAAATTAACAAAATTGAAAACTGACAAAATTGATAAACTTTACACAATTGACAAAATTTTCAAAATTGTCCAAATTGACAAAATTGAAAAAAAATTGTTAAAATTGTCAAAGTTGTCAAAATTGACAAAATTGAAAAAAATTACAAAATTGACAAAATTGAAAAAAAAAATTGACAAAATTGACAGAATTGACAAAAATGAAAAAAATAGAAAATTCACAAAATTGACAAAAATAAAAAAAAATCACTTAATTGAAAAAATGACAAAATTTACAAAATTCACAAAATTGAAAAAATGACAAAATTCACAAAATTGAGAAAAATGACCAAATTTACAAAGTTTTCAATTAGTTAACATTTATCAAATGTTTTAAAGTTTTAAAGTTTAAAAGTTTTAAAGTTTTAACATTTTAAAGTTTTAAAGTTTTAAAGTTTTAAAGTTTTAAAGTTTTAAAGTTTTAAAGTTTTAAAGTTTTAATGTTTTAAAGTTTTAAAGTTTTAAAGTTTTAAAGTTTTAAAGTTTTAAAGTTTTAAAGTTTTAAAGTTTTAAAGTTTTAAAGTTTTAAAGTTTTAAAGTTTTAAAGTTTTAAAGTTTTAAAGTTTTAAAGTTTTAAAGTTTTAAAGTTTTAAAGTTTTAAAGTTTTAAAGTTTTAAAGTTTTAAAGTTTTAAAGTTTTAAAGTTTTAAAGTTTTAAAGTTTTAAAGTTTTAAAGTTTTAAAGTTTTAAAGTTTTAAAGTTTTAAAGTTTTAAAGTTTTAAAGTTTTAAAGTTTTAAAGTTTTAAAGTTTTAAAGTTTTAAAGTTTTAAAGTTTTAAAGTTTTAAAGTTTTAAAGTTTTAAAGTTTTAAAGTTTTAAAGTTTTAAAGTTTTAAAGTTTTATAGTTTTAAAGTTTTAAAGTTTTAAAGTTTTCAATTAGTTGACATTTATCAAATGTTTTAAAGTTTTAAAGTTTAAAAGTTTTAAAGTTTAAAAGTTTTAAAGTTTTAACATTTTAAAGTTTTAAAGTTTTAAAGTTTTAAAGTTTTAAAGTTTTAAAGTTTTAAAGTTTTAAAGTTTTAAAGTTTTAAAGTTTTAAAGTTTTAAAGTTTTAAAGTTTTAAAGTTTTAAAGTTTTAAAGTTTTAAAGTTTTAAAGTTTTAAAGTTTTAAAGTTTTAAAGTTTTAAAGTTTTAAAGTTTTAAAGTTTTAAAGTTTTAAAGTTTTAAAGTTTTAAAGTTTTAAAGTTTGATGTTTTAAAGTTTCAAAGTTTTCACAATTTTTGTGAATCCAACAAATTCTACAATTTCTTTTTATTATTTAACAAACTTTACAAATGCTACAAATGCAACTAATTCTTCAAATTCTGCAAAATCTACAAATTCTTCAAATTCTGCATATTCCACAAACTCTAGAAATTCTTATAGTTCAACAAAATTCTACAAATTTTACAAAATCTTTCAATTTTGCAAACTCTACAAGCTCTACAAATTCTTGCAATTCAACCAAGTGCAACTAATACTTCAAATTATACAATTTCTACATATTCTACAAAATCTACAAATTCTGCAAATTCCACAAACTCTACAAATTCTTCAAATTCTACAAACTCTACAAAATTTAAATAAACCCTTTAAGTTTTGCTAAATCTACGACGAAAAAAAACGATACCAATTCTACAAATAAAACAGATTTAATCAAAATGCAACTACCTAATTCTACAAATGCAAATGAATCTACAAACTCTACAAAATTTAACATATTTTGCAAATTCTTCAAATTTTGCCAAATCTACAAGCTCTACATATTTTTCCAATTCTTCAAATAAAACAGATTTAATCAAATATTGCAAATATTTGCACATATTCTACAGATTCTATAATTTCTTCAAATTCCACAAACTCTACAAACTATTCAAATTCAAAAAATTCTACAAATTTTACAAACTTGGCAAATTCTTCAAAATTGAAAAATCTGCAAGCTCTACAAATTCTACAAATTCCACAAATTTTACAAACTCTCCAATTCAACAAAACTCTACATACTCTACAGAAAATTTCAGATTTTGTAAATTCTTTAGGTTTTGTAAAATTTACAAGTTCTACAAATTCATCAAATTCTACAAATAATAAAAATTAATAAAAATGCAACTAATTCCTTGAATTGTACTAATTCTACAAATTATAACATTTCTGCAATTTCTACAAATTCTCCCAATTCTTCATTGAGAAATTTTACATTTGTTTCTAATACTTCAAAATTTGTAAATCCAGCAAATTGTAAAAATGCTGATAATTTAACAAACTCTGCAAATTCTGCAAATTCTACAAAATTAACTTGTCTTATCATCTTTTTTCTCACTTTTAGTTTAGTTTTGACAAAACTGAATAAACTTGATCTATCAAGAGTGCTGCTGTCAAAACTGTCAATTAATACACTGACAGCGACAGTGTTGCCAATCGTCAAGCTTGAGCTAAAACATCTCCCCATAAAACGCCGTCATAAAACCGAGCTCCGCCCCATTGTTCTCCCATCATTCTTTTGTTGTCAAAACTATACACCATCAACGCAGTAGCTACTCCATTGACTCCCTTTGACAGGAAGAAGTGCGGATGGAGGAGGGGATCGCCCACGTACTGCGCCACGTGTCATACATTTTGCCATTTTATTATCGCCCAACAATCTCCGCGGGCCATCATCATCATCAGCTTGACCCGCGACGACCACGTGGCAATAAAAAAATGGAGTCCTGGCAAAGCTTGCCATGTTTTTTAATGTCATTTTTTTGTTTTGTTCTGTTCAACATGAAAGTGTCACTTTTGGTTGCGGGAGGGGGCGGTCGCGGTGTCATGAGTTATAAGCCCTTTCGGGTCCGGCCAAAACAAAGTAAAACGGGCCGGGCAGCTTCTGTGTAATCGTTAAAGTTTGTAATTAAAATGTACATTTTTATGGGGCTTTCTCTCGGTACTATGCAATTTTGTGGCAACGAGAGTAATAAACTTGTTTCAACCCGTTAGCTCTTTATTTGGCGGGGTGGCAGAGGTTCTTAAAACAGCTCAATCGTTGTTTTTTTTTGCGAACCCATGCAGCAAAAAGTCGATTAAAACTCAAAATTGAGTTTGTTTTGCGTTAGCGTGTGGCGCTGCCAACTGTCAAACGACAAACTTTTTTCGATTTTTTTTTCGAAACAAAAAATCTATCAGCAACTTTCTTCAGTACAAACTAACTTGGCCCGGGACTAAGTACCAACTAACCCCTGATTACAATTTATGGCTGCGCCATGATAATGTTGCAAATGGCTTTGCGAGACAGAGAGCGAGAGCGAAAAATAATGGTGGGAAACAAATTATTTTAACGACACTTGTTACAGCTTGTTGCCGGCAACTGCAGCAAGAATGTCGAGCAAGTTTCGAGCAGTTTGTTATTCAAGCACGCGGAATGAAGAAATTAAAAAGTCAAACAATTTAAAATTTATTTGGAGCGATTTGTGACAGCTGGTCGAAGTAGGCGGTTTTGACGTTTCGGTTTCACAATCGAAAAGTTTGGATTTGGAATGTCTCGGCCCAGCGCCATCTGTGAGCAGAACATTCTTTCTTTCCGAGTTTTTAGATGAAAAAATGAATATTTTAGCATCTGGAAATGTGTTTTTTCTGAGCTCCACTCGTCGTTGGCGTGTTTATTGGGAAAATTCTTTTGTTATGTTCTTCTGTGATGTGGTTGCATAGACGATTTTCAACATTTTATCTGTCAAATTTTTTACATTTTAAGAAAAGTTAACCTTAATTTAACAAAAAGTGTATTTTTGACAGCTGTCAGTTTGACAGCTTGCCATGACGATCCCCGCAGACAATCGAGAATATCAGTCTATGGTCGTGGTCGTGCCGGCGAAAACCAAATTTTGGCAACTTCGTTTACCGGTTTATAAATTATTCACTCAAAGAGGCGACAGAGCCTACTACGCCGCCAAGATCTAGGAAGTTTCTGACTCTTTGTGGGCAACAGAAGAAAGGGGGAAAACTGGTTAATATTCATACAGAAAACGGTGGGGGGGGGGGGCGGAAGAGAGAGGGTGATATCAAAGAATTTATGAGTTGTTCTGTTGAAAAGAATTGTTGAATAAAAGAACGCATTTTTTTAAATGCTAATTGAAGGTGTTGTCAAGCTGACGCAGGTTGACAGATGGAATTACTTTGTGGAATTTGCAATGCAAAGCGATTCTTTTGAAACGCTGTTATCAGAAATGTCAACATTTTTGTTTGAGTCAACCTAGCAGCACTGTTGAATTCAAGGGAAATTGAGTGAAATTCGCCGAAATCTGACATTTGGCCTAAGTAGGGGAAATTCTCGTATGTTTGGCAGGTTAAGCACTCGCTCCTAACTCCATCCAATTTGCTGATTTTCACTATTTAAACAACTAATTTTGCAAAACTTTTGATAGAAACTTGCTTGCTCACATCTTATTGAGCTATTTATCACTCGATTTCAGTTGAAAACGCTTTTAATTAGCTTTAATTGAATGTCAAAGTTCTGACCTGCCAACATTAGAGGAACGCTGGAATAAGATGCTGTTCCCCTACTTATTCTTGGGACGATTTTGACGTAAACTGAGATATTTTGAATTTTCGTGTAAACACAGTGTTGCCATCTAGAATTTGAACAATGTAAAAAAAAATGTTTGAAACTAAAAAGGTCAATAAAATCTTTCAAAACAAACCTACTCTGAATAAGTTTCGAGACCAAATGACAGGTTTGGAAAAGTTTTACTCAGATATTGATGAAATTAGATTTGAGTAAAATTTACCCAATTTTTACGCATGGCTTCAAAGCTCATTTCTGGGTAAGATCGGTTTTGACATTATGTTTACATTCTGTCGTCACTTTTAGCAGTGCTGCCAATTTAACGTTCTCAAATTAAATTCAATTCCAATATCAATAAATTCCCACGGCTTCTTCAAACCGCAATCGTTCTTTGTTTACGTTCAGCAAACCAGTTAAATCTGGCCATTCAAACAAAACCCCCCTCGCTCCACTCGACCGAGAATGATGGTCTAAAAATTGAAAATGATATTATGCAAACGACCCATAGAGCAAAAAATAAAAATAAAAATGGGCACACAATAATCCATTTTCCACTCCACAGCGGTTCCGGCATATTTGCCAGATCATTGCCCAGCAGCGGGGGTGGTTCCTTTCCGGACGGCAAACAAAATAAAAAGGTTGCGGTCGGAACAAAACTTTTGCCCGAAGGACCGGGGGGAGGATATTTATCGATGAGGTTCGATTTCCTTTGTTGGGTGGACGAATCGGGGACCAACTTTCTCGGGCAAGTTTCTGCGCTAGGTGCCATTTAGCGAAGAACTTCGGGGAAAGAACTGAATAAAATTGAGTACGGTTGGGGTTCGTCTATAAACGACGTAATTTGATGATTTAGTAAAAAATACCGGCAAACTCTGGCGTACGAGATCTCTAATAAATTTTAGTCAAAGTTCAAAAAATACATTATGAAAAAAATCAGAGTTGGGTAATTTTTACTCTAACTTGCAATTGATTACAATTTACCAAAATGTGAATGAAACGCATAAAAATCTGTCATCCAAACAAAAAAAAACTCGAAAAAGCTTGCTTAAATTCTACTCAAAAATGAGTAATGAAGTAAAAGTCAGATTTGGATAAATTTCACACAAACTTACAATTGAATGAATTTCACCCAAATCTGACATCAGTTTTGAAAAAAGAAAGGGTCCTTTCACAAATTGCGTAATGAATCAAATGGCAGGTTTGCGTAGTTTTACTCAAACTTCAAATTGATTTAAAATTTAAAAATTTGAATAAATTTTAGAAAATGCATTTTTCTTATAACCAAATTTTCAAAAAGATTGGACCCGTTCATAACTAACGTGAATTGGAGATAAATTGAGAAGTAATCGGAATCATTGCTGGCATTCAAAAGTTTTCAATCAAACTCAAAAAGTGAAATGTAGCAAACGTCAGATTTGAGTAAATTTCATTCAAGCGATTTAGTAATGAAAATTCTTCAAAATTTGCATAGATTACACCCGAAAGAGACATTTTCCGTATAAGTCAGCTTTGATAAAGATGAGGTCCGTTCACAAATGCTGTCTAAATTCACAAAATGAGCTAAGAAACTTCATTCAAGAAAAGTCATATTCCGTGAACAAACTCATAAATGAACATCGAGGCAAATTTCGGGAATGAAGATGTCAACTCAAAAATACCAAAATTTGAATGAAATTCGCCCAAATCTGACATTTTCCTTTCCTTCCGGCATTGCGGTCATTCAAAATATTTCAATTTTTTGACAAACTCAATCAAAAATGAGTAATGAAGCAAATTTCAGATTTGGATGAATTTCATTGAAGTGATTGAAATTCTAAACATGCATAGATTGCATCCCAAAAATACATTCTCCAAAGCCATGTTTGAAAAAAGAGGTCATTTCATAGATAGCTTTGATTCAGAAAAATAAGGAAAAATTGTATTAATGCTGACGAATTCGCTCAAAACAGCCAAATTCTTTTGAACATAATTTAAATTGAGTACCTACTTATGTAAATTTTAGATTTGGGTAAATTTTTCTCAAACTTCAAATTGACCGCATTCGGAAAAAAAACCGTCATCAGGGGTGACATTGGGTCATACGAATTTTTACATTTTTGAATGACCCAATCTCATTTGGTAACCCAAACTGCAGCTTAAAACTGATTTCAGATGCATGTTTCGAATGAATTCCATGTACTAGAAAATGAGTTATGATGTAAATGTCCGATTTGAGTAAATTTTAACTAAAATTTAAAAATAATAGAAATCATCTCAAATTTCTAATTAATTTCATAAACTCAAAAATGCATAGTGATCGAAATTCAGATTTCGGATTAAACAAAATGATTGAAATTATCTTAAATTTGAATTCATTTCATGAAATTAAAATTGAGTAATGATCATATTCAGATTTTGGGTTGATTGTATCTAAACTTTAATTGATTGAAATTATCTCAAATTTCAAATTAATTTCATAAACTTTAAAATGAGTAATGATCAAAATTCAGATTTTTAATTGATCACCAAAACTATTTTTTTTTTTCAATATTTAACATTAGAATGAATTTCATATGCTCAAAAATGAGTTAAGATGTAAATGTTAGATTTGCGTAAATTTCACTAAAATTAAAAATTGATTAAAAATTTCTCAAATTTTAACATAATTTTATTTACAAAAAACATCAATGATTTAAATATCAAATTTTGAAAAATTAATTTAAATGTCTTAAAAAATGGATGTTCTACAAAAAATTATTTAAATTATCTCAAAAATGATCTATCAAAAATGAGTTATGATGTAAATGTCAGATTTGAGTAAATTTTACTAAAATTTAAAAATGATTAAAATCATCTCAAATTTCAAATTCATTTCATTTACTCAAAAATGAGTAATGATCAAATTTCAGATTTTGGATTAAAAAAAGATTGAAATCATCTAAAATTTGAATTAACTTCGTAAAATCAAAAATTAGTAATAATCATGTTCAGATTTTGGGTTGATTTTACCTAAACTAAAAATTGATTGAAATTATCTCAAATTTCAAATTAATTTCATGAACTCTAAAATGAATACAAAGAGACGAGTTGTTCCTTTGTATTCATAGTAATGCATTCTGCTAAAGCGCTCAACCAAACCACAAATCCAAAATGAGTATGATCACAATTCAGGTGTTGGGTTGATTTCACTTCAGCAAAAACACATATTTAAAATAATTAAATTAGAATGAATTTCGTATCCTGAAAATTGAGTTATGATTTAAAAGTCAGATTTCCAAAAAATTCACTAAAATTAAAAATTTAAGGAAATTTCTAAAATTTAAACACATAAAAAGATTAATCATTTAAATATCAGATTTTAGAAAATTTATTTAAAATATTAAAAAATATATTTTATACAAAAATTTATTTAAATTATCTCAAAAATGATCTATCAAAAATGAGTTTTGATGTTAATGTGAGATTTGAGTAAATTTCACTAAAATTTAAAAATGATTGAAATTACATCAAATTTAAATTGAATTCATAAACACAAAAATGATCAAAATTCAGATTTTGGGTTAATTCCACCTAAACTTAAAACTGATTAAAAATATTTAATATCAGAATGAATTTCATATCCTCAAAAATGAGTTATGATGTTAAATTCAGATTTGCGTAAACATCAAATTTTAGCATAAATTCATGTACTAAAAAGATTAATGATTTAAATACCATATTTTGGCAAATTAATTTAAATTTATAAAAAATATATATTATACACGCAGAAAAATAAGGCATATTTGAATCAACAAAACGTTTTGTTGATTTGAAAATCAAGATTTTTGTTGAATCGACGCTAAACGTCAAAGCAACTTTTTCAAAACAACAAAGGATTTTTGTGGAGTTAAGAAAATCAAGGTTTATTTCAACGCAAAATCGGCGTTGATTATATTCAACAAAAAAAATGTTGAATCAAACCTCGTACCTGATTCCTGATTCTACAAAACATTTTTCTGCGTGTATAAAAAAAATTTCAATTATCTCCGAAATCATCTATCCAAAATGAGTTTTGATATAAATGTCAGATTTGATTAAAATTTACTTAAATTCAAAAATGATTGAAATTATCTCAAATTCAAAATTAATTTCATTCACTCAAAAATGAGTAATTATCAAAACTCAGATTTTGGATTGATTTCACTTAAACTAAAAATTTATTTAAAATATTTAAAATAAGAATGAATTTCATATTCTCTAAAATGAGTAATGATGTAAATGTCAGATTTGCGTAACTTTCACTGAAATTGAAAATTGATTGAAATTTCTCAAATTTTAACATAATTTCATTTACTTAAAAAAGAGTAATGATGTAAATTTTCAGATTTTGACAAATTTTTTAAGATACAAATCACCTCCGATTATTGAATTACCAAAAAAAATCGGATGATCGAGTCTGGACTGTATTCAGAAATGAGTAAATTAGCAAGCAAATGCAATTCGGGCATATTTCACTAAAACCTAAAATTAATTGAAATAATTGAACGAATTTCACTCAGATTTATTCTTTCAGTCACTGGTGACAAGTTTCCTAAGCAAAATAAATATTTTTGCAATTCCGTCGTGAAACTACTTACTTTTCCTGTCATTCTTGAACGACGAAATAGCCTACTTTTCTGTACCAAAAATAACAGAATCGAATAGCAACACTTCTCAAAATAAATGCTGAAAAGTTCTACTTTTCAGCACTCAAATGGGTGCTGAAAAGTTGAACTTTTCAGCACTTGTTTCGAAAAGTACACTTTTCAATATTTTTTTGATTTAAACGATTTATTGACCAAATATATGAAAATTTGACATAAAATTCCACTCAGTGTGTGTTTTTTGAAATTGCAAAAAATGTTGTATGGAACTCGTTGCAAAACTTGATTTTTTCAGCACTCTTCGTATTTATCCAACTCGGTGAACCTCGTTGGATAAATGTACGACTCGTGCTGAAAAAATCCTCTTTTTGCAACTTGTTGCATAAACTACTATTACAAGACTCAAAAAAAAAATGTTCTAAAGAAAATTACATATAAAGGTGAATTTCACACAAACCTAAAATAGATTATAATTATCTCATTTAAAAAAATGATTTTCATGTACTCAATTTTTTTTTTCGATACAAATATCATGCCTTCAAACTCACTTTTGAGTAATCTTAGTTTCGTACTTTACGGTCCCCAAGTTGCAAAAAAAGCAAACCACATTCCCGTCATCCGGAACGGGAACCTTTTCCACCACATTTTTTATTTCTTCTGCGGTCACCCCGTCGGTCTCTCTCTCGGTGAACAGGGCCTCTTAAATGGCCAATAAAGTTTGTTGTTCCGTTTTTTTTTTTTTTGCTTTCACTGGGTTCCTGCTCCACGCTGATTCTTGTTTTGACGGGACCAAACTGACCAGTCAGTGGCACAAAAAGAGGTTATGTTTTGTGTTTGTGTAAGGGTGGGCAAATGTTTGAAGAGGGCGTGCGCCCCCTTTCTTTGGGTGGGTGATTTTTGAACGATTGCTAATGACTTTATTACAGAATTTGGAAGATTGATTAAAGAATTAAAATTAGTTGACGTTTAAATTTTCAATTCAGCTGAAAATTTAAGCCCTTTTACAAATTCGACTATCACGTTTCACTCTTTCACAACGGACCAGTCGTGTGGGGGCACAAACAAAACAGAAGCAGGCCATGAATTGTGAATTTCACCGAAACAAAACAAAGCAAATGGGCGTAAGACGAAGTGTAAACAAACCGAGTCCATCCTGCTCGTATCAAGAGAGAATGGGTGAGTTTGGCCCATTTGCATTGTTACGCTTGAAATAAAGACCCAGATCCGGTCTGGGTTGTTGGCTTTTTGTGTCCAACTTATTTTTCCCGTCTGTGTGTGTGTGTGTGTTGTCTTTGGGCAGTCAGTCGATAGCACCGAGTATATGGTTGTTTATGTTTTTGTTTTTGGTTGGGCTTTTTTGGGTCGGCTGTTGGCAGGAGAATTGTTGGCATTTGCGGGGTACGATTTGCGGAATTTATTCGGAATATGTAAACAAGGGAACATGTGTTTTTTTTTTTTGTGTTCGAGGGGTCAGATGAGAAAAAGTGGGTTTCAATAACATTTTGCGAGCTTATGAACAGCTTGGTTGGACGGGTAAAAAGGATACACAATTTAAATGAAGGCACAACATGATTTGGCGTTTTTTGTTATTGAAAATTTGCCGATATTGTTGCTGCCTTCAAACAAAAGCTTATGTTTCAGCTGCATTTTCCCAAAAAAAAAAAAAAAACTAAAAATAAGTCAAATCTCATCAGAGTGTAGTGAAGTAAACAAAGAGCTGTCACTTTAAAAATAGCATCCCTACACGCACACTCAATTTCACTTAGTTCTCGTAAAAATCGAAACAACTCAGGAATGAGTAATTGGACAACCTTTGACGTTGGATGAACTTAACTGAATTTTCATTGAATTTTATGTATAACTCACTCAAATCCGCATTTAATCGATTTACCTATTTTTAGGTAGGAATTATTTTAATCTAGGGTTTTGATGAAAATTGAACGTTAAATAGTCAAAACACTACGGACATTGAGTAAAATTCACCCCAATCTGGCAGCTGCAAAAAAATGTGAAGTGCGTGTAGGGATGCCATTTTACCGTGACAGCCCTAAAAAAAGTTAAAAATGAGTACTTTCTCGTCAGAGTGTCGTGATAAAAACAAGAAGCTGTCACTAAAAAAATGCTTCCCTGTTAAAAATGTTTGCTCTACAGTGGGTTAAAAGACGTGGTCTGGCAGTAAATAAAACTAGTATTTTCACGTTAGCTGAATTCTGATGAATGCAATGCTTAAAATTCCAGATTTTGACATTTTAAAATATATTCCCACCTTTATTTAACATTCTTGATAAATAATAGTTTTTCGGCAAAACTCGTCGAAACTGGCATTAACCAAGAATGTTAAATAAAGGTGGGAATAAGTCAAAGCAAAAAAAATTAATCTTACAATACATGACGAAAAAGCTGACAACTCGGTAGTGCTCTTTTCTAATTTTAATTTTATTTTGATGTTGAATTTTTGTGTATTGATATTATTTTTTCAACTGGCAACCCTGCCCAACTTACGTGTGTGTGTCAGCGTGTATTTCTGTGGGCGCCCTGACCCCGCGACCCAGCTGAGATTGGAATTTTTAGTCCGAAGAAAGAAAGAAAAAACTGTGCGGAACCATTTACCAGCACAAATGACTTATTCTTGTCTTTTTTGTGGAGCAGCTTTTCCCTGGCCTACTTTACTGGCGGAAAGTTTGCCTGGCTTTTCCACGGCTTACTGCGCCGCACCACAAGAATGTGCCGCGGCGCGGAGAGGACCGGTGAAAAGTTATTCCTGAAGGAGGAAGTGCCTCCACAGGGCTAATTAAAATGGCTATTCTTGAACGTCATCGTTGTTTACCTTTTTCAGGCTTGCACGTGGTAAATAGCTCTATTTTGTCAAGAATTTAAAGAAAAGGTGGGAAAATAAATCATATTTATCATATATTTTTTTTCATACATCAAATTTTTTGGAGCATTTGTGTTTATATAAACTTGGCCACACTGCCTCCCACCTTTTTCAACGAACCCTGAGGAAAAGATTTATAAAGATTTTTTTTCGCAATTTGCTAGTATTAAAAGAAAAATTGATAAAAATATTTATTGAATGCATTATTTTTTTTGAGAACTAGTAATTTTGATGAAAACTTGGCAACACTGCTTCTAGCCTTTTTTAACAAATCTTGTCGACAAGATTTTACAACAAGAGTTGGCGCAATGATGCTTAAGTTTTAAGAAATTTATTGGACAAATTAATACTGTTTTGATTCAATTTAAGCATCATTGCTTCCCACCTTTATAAACGAACCCTGAGGACAAGAGTTTTCAACAAAAGTTTGGTGCAATACTTTCTGAATTTTAAGAAAAGGCGGAAAATAATTCTTCATATCATTAAATTAAATAAAAAATAATAAGCTTGATTGAAATTCGGCAACACTGTCACGTTCTTACCTTGTTCAACGAACCTTGTCAAGAGTTTGCAGCGAAAATTGTGCACAATATTGAAATATTCTATGTCCAATTCAAGAAAATGTTGAAAAATTATTCTTTAAAGAAACAATTTATGATCGAAACTTGGCAACACTACTTCCCACCATTTTCAACGGACCTTGTGCACAAAATAGTTTTCAACAAAAGTTGGACGAAATTTTCTTCTGATTTGAAAAAAACAGTATGGAAAACAATCATTAGACCAATTAATAATTATGCTGATGCAAAGTTGGCAACTTTGCTTCCCACCTATGTTCAAGAATCTTGGAGACAAAAGTATTCAGAAAAAAAGTGCATTCATTCAAAAATTTTAAGGAAAATAGGATAAATTTACCATTCGCCATGCTTAAATTAAAAACAGCTTTGATAACATGTTGACAGCACTGCTTCCCACCTTTTCCCAGCGAACCTTGTCTCGACAAAAAGAGTTTTCACCGAAGGTTGCTCGCAATTTCGCCCCGCTACTATTTACAACAAACCGGGGGTCAGTCGGGGGAGGGTACCAGCCAGTAGACTGACTGTACAAAAGAAAAGAATAATTGCTTTTGTCTGTAAACGACAACACGGATAGCAGATGAATGAGCACCGTTGTTGTGTTTGGGATGAATAAAAGAATAAGTTGATAAAAGAAGGCAGAAAAGTTTCCTCCAAGCAAACTTGAAGTGGAAAATACGGTGATTTACGACTGTGAGAGGTGCGGAAAAGATCAGCTGGAAACGAGTTTACAAATTGACAGCATTGCCAATCGCAGCGGGATTGTTTTAATGAAGGGTATGGAAGCTGGCAACACTGGAACGGAAATGTCAGAGATGATTATGGAGATGCATTGTAGCCTACTTGGTTTCGCTTCTGTTTATATGATTTCGATTCAGAAAAACTGTCAAAGTAGTGTCAGTTTTACAACCAAGATTTTTACAAGAAGGTGGGAATGCACTTAAAAAATCTAATAAAATCTAATACAAAGTTCCTTTTTTATTAGTTTAGCTGACACTTTAAAGCGCAACACTTGAACGTGTCCATCAGTTCACCACCACAACCATAAAACCCCACGGCTAATCCCGTAAAATGTGACCGTTAAGCTGATCTGTCAGGGGAAATCTTCCGTTTTCCGCCATAAAAAAATAAACGATTGCCTTTTTCCCTTTTTTCGTCTAGTGCAGCCACTTTGCAGGTGTGACTTTTATGGTTTATGAAGGTGTGTGTGTCTGTCTAAAGAGGGGTTGCACTTTACTGGCTTGCTTTGATGGTGTATGCGCCACTGTGCCCCATACCGTACAGCTACGGGAAACCCTTTTGCCAAGATGGCCTGAAACAGCGGAAGTTACAGACGACGAAAAGAGACCTCCTTTTTTAATGAGGTTATAATCTTCACAAGACTCAACAACCGTGGGAATTTCCGCTTTACAGGAGTGACCTTGAAAAGGAGTGGTTCTTGGTATTGGAAAGGGCTTGAAAAGGGGGTTTAAATTTGTGGGAAGGATCTTTAAGGGGAAGAGTCCGCCCAACTTCAAGAACTTCAAGTTTAATTTTGACAATTTTTGACAATTTTGACAATTTTGACAATTTTGACAATTTTTACAATTTTGACAATTTTGACAATTTTGACAATTTTGACAATTTGACAATTTTGACAATTTTGACAATTTTGACAATTTTGACAATTTTGACAATTTAGACAATTTTGACAATTTTGACAATTTTGACAATTTTGACAATTTTGACAATTTTGACAATTTTGACAATTTTGACAATTTTGACAATTTTGACAATTTTGACAATTTTGACAATTTTGACAATTTTGACAATTTTGACAATTTTGACAATTTTGACAATTTTGACAATTTTGACAATTTTGACAATTTTGACAATTTTGACAATTTTGACAATTTTGACAATTTTGACAATTTTGACAATTTTGACAATTTTGACAATTTTGACAATTTTGACAAATTTGACAATTTTGACAATTTTGACAAATTTGACAATTTTGACAATTTTGACAATTTTGACAATTTTGACAATTTTGACAATTTTGACAATTTTGACAATTTTGACAATTTTGACAATTTGGACAATTTTGACAATTTTGAAAATTTTGACAATTTTGAAAAAAAATTCAATTTTGTCAATTTTGACAATTTTGACAATTTTGACAATTTTTACAAGTATGACAATTTTGACAATTTTGACAATTTTGACAATTTTGACAATTTGGACAATTTGGACAATTTTGACAATTTTGAAAATTTTGACAATTTTGAAAATTTTGACAATTTTGAAAATTTTGACAATTTTGACAATTTTTACAATTTTGACAATTTTGACAATTTTTACAATTTTTACAATTTTGACGATTTTGACAATTTTGACAATTATTATGTGCTTCTCGTCATATTAACTCTCACTAATCCTGTCAAAGGTACACGGCAGTAAATTAGAAAATTCATTGCCTTTTCCGCTACACTGCGAACCATATCTTATAAACCTACATAAAGAAAACACAAAATTCCTACTCATCTTCCTTCCCACGGGGTGATTCCACCATATTTCATGGCACACTAAGTTATACATTTTTACGACCTTACACACACACACGTGGAAAAAGCAATGAAGACATCTTTTACTTCTTACTTTTGCCTCTTCTCATCTAGTCCGATCCGACGCAATTTAATTTATATTGAATTCCCTTGTCGGAACTTCCAGCTCCTAGAGATCTTTGCTCTCGGAAAGACACACGAGTCGCGTCGTCCACGTGGACCAACTTATCTTCAACGGCACCGGTGAGAAAAATCCACGTGTGGTCGTCATTTCTTAAAGGGTCTTGAATTGCCCAACGTCAAACCAGTACAAATATCCGGATCTTTTCCAGAATAGATTCGGAAAAAGTTCTGACAACAAGTTTGTACTGGTTTGACGTTTATATGTCACTGCCTTCAAACGTCAAAAATACAAAATGATTGTTTACATTTGAGGTTTGGACCTTTGGAAATGCCACTTTACTGTTTTTTTGGCCTACTCTTGTCGACTTGAATTGCTTTATCAAAAATGCTTGCAATAATTAATTTCTCATTTAGGGGAACTATACCCTTTCTCAGCCTATTTCTATTATCAGCCTATCAGCACTTTGATCATGAATTACAGCTTTCATAAAGTGTTTTTGACTGTTTCAAAGTTATAAATAGCTCAAACAAAAGTGAGCAAGCAACTCTCAATTGTTGATACATCTGAAAATGTTGAATTTATAGCGGAAAAAGGCAAAAGTGATGAGAATTGGTCGAAAGGCTTAGGGTGATTAAAATGGGCATATTTCCCCTAGCTAGTTTGCGGATCATCCCGATTATCCTGACCACCCGACCCGTTCCGCCAGTGTTGCCATATTATTGGCTCCCCTTTCGTATTTTAAACAGTTCATCAATTGTTTACATTCCTCGTTGAATATATTTTCTCTGCCACTCAACGGAAGCGCCACGCGGCGGAAATGACCCAATTTCAGTCAACAAAAGCCCGTGACACAGCCTGGGGGGCGTGATTCGAAAACAATCCAATTTCACGGTCACAAAAGTCGAAAAGCAATCAGCTTGAATGCACACAACAATGACAGATTATTTCGGTCGCAGAAGGCCAAAAATGACAACTCACGCACGGTGGTTGCCACCATTTTGACGTGATTAAAATGCCCGCCTCTTCCCGCCTACTACGACTACCCTGTTTGAAAAATGTCGCACGTCGTACGAGTTGTCGCACGGTTTTGATTTTACCGTTTCGATATCGATTGGTCGAATGGACGACAAACGGACGACAAACACTTGACATGCCCGACATGGTTTTTCTCATCGATTTTTTGACAGCTCGATGACTTTACCGTGTCGTCGCAAACACTTTGAAAGTTTTATTCATGTTCGAACATGTTTCATGAACAGAAGAGCGGCAAAGTCTGTTTTGTCAGAAGTTTTTAAAAAAGAATCGGTTCAGTAATGCGGTGAAGTCAGAGAAGAGTAAGATTTTAATAGACACTTGCGTCTTCAAAACGAATTGTAAATTCCTTTCTGGAAACCATTACCAGGAGAAGGAGGTCAAGGGAGTGGGTTTTTGACTCCCAGCTGAAGGACAACTTTGTGCTCGTGGAGGTGGACGACTTCAACGAATGGGCCGGACATTCAGAAAAATCCAAGGTTGGCGTGGCTTTATCAGGATCTTTACAGTCCGTCGGCTACGAGGCTACGAGGAGCACGAGGAGGCCTAATCCAACGGAGAAAACGATCCTAAAGGTGATGGCCGGAGGTTAAGTGGGTGAGGTGCATTCCATCGTGGATAATTGCGGCAGTACAAGGACGGGCAAGACACACGTCATATTCGGATACGGGCTGATACGGGTGACCTACCAGAAGGCCAAGAACTTGACCATTCCGTTGCTTTCGATTCTGGAGATTGAGACGTGCAAACGCCACCTGTGTATAATAAAGCTGGCCTACTTCCCGATCTTGAATCAGAAGCGCTTTAGGCAATCCAAGACGATTCAGGTAAAAATGGCTTATTTGGTAAAAATTTCATGTTAAAAAAAAGTTTCTTTCTCCAAACAGTTCGAATGTTGGTTCCACTGCGCGCCGAAGATCTCAACAGTGGTTTCACCGGCAAGAAATGTCTTCCACCCACACAGCCGCCGGTTCTGCACCAAATTCGCATCCTGAACGAGTTCCAGAACGACAACGCCATGACCCAGGAACCGCAAGACAAAGACGCAAGACAGAAAGAACTACCGCAATTCGCCACCAGTTCCAGCGTGAGCTCGGAGCCTCCGATGGAGGAAATTGACCGATAAAACGAAGTGAAAATTTTGCAGATCGGCCGAAAAGGATACTCCGGGTGAGGACTGAGCACCAGTAAGGAAGTTACGCTGGTGACGAAGATTTCTCTAGCCGCTAAGCAGTGTAGTAAGACAACTCTGTTTTCACTGCGAGTGACCAACGTTGCGGACGAGGTGGAATCATCGGCTATTGACCCGGACTTTTTTTGTTTTTGTTGTTATTGTCGCTGACAAAAACAATCCGGTCAAGCGGCATGACACGATCAGAACCTACGGAGCACCTTCTTCAACCCAACTTAGCTGAAACCGACCAAATTCAACTTGGAGCGTCAAACAAATCTCGAGTAAAGAGATGGTGAGATTAATTCAACAATTAACATGCTAATCGATTGTAAAATAATCATAATAAATGAAAATAAACAATAAATGCTCTAAAACAACTATTTTTATTTGAAACATAACCTAAAAATCCAAAATGACAGCACACGACAAAGGCGCGACATCCTAAATAACAAAACCGTGCGACGTCGGTCAAATGTCGTACGACAATGTCGTACAATTTCGATTATCGATCGCACGACAAATACGACATTTTGGTGCAAAAACGTATGACATTCGCGCGAAAGTTGTACGACATTGTCGTGCGACGTCGTACGATTGCACGGACGACAAACGACGGACGTCTGACGGACTTTTCAGTCAGGGTACGAGCCAAAGCGGTCAATTTCTCACTCACCCCTTTTGTTTCCCTTTTATTTCCCCTTTCCAGAAAACAGCGACGAAGTGGAAGAAGACACGCTCAACGCCGCCACCGGAAATAAAAGTCTAGCTTCCAAAATGACAAAAACAACCACCTCCTACTGTTTCCTACGACATCACCAACAACAACAGCAACAATCGCAGCAAGCCAAGCCACCGCACAGCCGGAACAACTCGCTCCGGGTTCACCGATCGACGGCGGGGGCTCCCGTTTCCCCTTCCGCCTCGTTCGCACCAGTGTTCGGTCAAGCCAAGAGTCCGCACGGCGGTTCCTGCTCCTCGTTTGCCGGTTCCGGTTCCACCCAGCAGCTGCCAACCAGCTGTCCCACCGGAACCTGTCTGCCGCTAGGTGGCAGCAGCTGCTGCTGCTCCAAGGTCTGTTGTTTAGGTGACGCCATCTTGAATGTAGTTTAGACAAATCGATTGTTTTCTTTTTTTTCGGCAGGATTTCCTTAAACACCAAAAGTCACCCGTGTTCAACCGGCGCCGGTCGTCGTCGATCAGCGTCGCGCGGCCGACGCCGGATCTGTACCGATTTCTGAAGGCGGAAGTGCCACCGGCCATGCAGCAACCGCTGGCGTCACCCGGTGCGAGGTTAGTGACGTTTATGAGACTTCTTTTTAAATAATTCTAAATTTTAAAATTCTAAAATTCTACAATTCTAAAATTTATTCAAAAATTCTAAACAAAATTGTCAAAATTGTCAAAATTGTCAAAATTGTCAAAATTGTCAAAATTGTCAAAATTGTCAAAATTGTCAAAATTGTCAAAATTGTCAAAATTGTCAAAATAGTCAAAATGTCAAGATTGTCAAGTTTGTCAAATTGTCACAATTGTCAAAATTGTCACAATTGTCAAAATTGTCACAATTGTCAATTGTTATGTATGATTTGTTCAATTATTTAAAAAAGTTAAAATAGTTTTAATATTCGATACAACTTTAATGATTTATGTGTAATATTTTTAATATTTTCAATATTTTTAACATTTTTAATATTTTTAATATTTTTAATATTTTTAATGTTTTTAATATTTTTAATATTTTTAATATTTTTAATATTTTCAATATTTTCAATATTTTTAATATTTTTAATATTTTTAATATTTTTAATATTTTTAATATTTTTAATATTTTTATTATTTGTAATATTTTTAATATTTTTAATATTTTTAATATTTTTAATATTTTTAATATTTTTAATACTTTTAATATTTTTAATATTTTTAATATTTTTAATATTTTTAATACTTTTAATATTTTTAATATTTATAATATTTCTAATATTTTTAATTTTTTAATATTTTGAATTTTTTCAAAATTTTTATTTTTTAATATTTTTAATATTTTTAATACTGCTAATATTATTAAATTTTTTATTTTTTAAAATATTTTTAATATTTAAATAATTTAATTTTTTTAATAGTTTTGATTAATTTTGATAAGTGTTTTTAATAACATATTTTTTTTGCAACATTGATTATTTTAATATTTTTTTTTGATTTGAGTAATTCTTTTAATTTTTGCCGGGAACCGTGGTGTAGGGGTAAGTGTGATTGCCTCTCACCCAGTCGGCCTGGGTTCGATCCCAGACGGTCCCGTTGGCATTTTTTGAGACAAGATTTGTTTGATTACGCCTTCCTTCGGACGGGAAGTAAATTTTTTTTACAAAATTGCAAAATATAAAATATATGGCAAAAATTACAAAATTGACAAAATTAAATCTACATCGCCTACCAAATGTCGAGAGGCCAAATACCTTCGTCAAGCTGGCCTGGAAAACTCAAATGTTACAATAACAAATCGCTCAAATTTGACAGCCAACAGATCAACAAAAGAGAGCGAAAATCCACCGCAACAATAATCATTATTCGATTATGACGTTGACGAGTTTCGATTTCGCTGACGACATCTCCGGGTTTCTCCCCGGCGAGAGTTCACGATGTTGAGGTTTGCCAAAAATGGATTTCAATCACCGGTTCGCCCGGTTGGCCTAATTTTGTAAAACCACTTCGTTAGTTTGTGATTGGTCGCGGTTTGCGGCGGATGGGCAATTTTTTTTTGTTGAAGTTTGGAAAAAAAAAGTTCACCGAAAGTGAGGTTAGTTTGGGGTGACAGAATCGACAAATTTGACAGAGTTGACAGAGTTTTCAATATTCCGGTCACCATGGTACCTGCAGCCATGGCCTGCTTCGTCCGTCGCCATAACTTTTAAAAGGGTGCTCACACAAAAAGCATGGAAATCTTCGCAAAGTGCATATCTCTTTATTCTATCCCAACGGCACAAAAAAAAACACTCTCTGCCGCGCAAAACTGTGCAGATTACGGAAGTTTTCCTCGACGTTGGACCACGGGTTATGAAGATGCACCAACGACGGGAAAGATCAACACTCCATCGTCATCCTTGCAGTGTCTTCCCATGGCCTCTAGCTGGAGACGTGCCCCGGGTTCCGTTATGCAAAAATATGACAGCAAGCGTAAAATCCAGCAGGTCATGAATTTTAAAACGTGCAATCTATCAGCCAACGCCACCCCTGCCACCTCCTTCCTTCCCTCACCTTGGAGCACTCTAATCGCAGTCCACCGTTAACTTTGACGGCTGCAGAAAAACGACGTCCGCCATCTTTCTTTTTTCGCTCTCCACTCACTTTTTGACATTCAGCGCAGAGAAAGGATGCAAAAAAAATGATCCAAACTGGATTTTCCGCCACATTAACCGTTTGGAATACCGGAGTAAACGGATTAGACCGGAGAAGAGCGCCCCCCTTTTCCTCTTGTGGGAGCAGAATCGACAACTCGATAAGGCTGACAGTGCTGCCAGCAGCATGGGACGTTTGCTGAAGGCGAAACGAGTTAATCCCAAATAATCCCCGAGGTTGCATTTTATGGCGGAAAGAAGAGCTATTGAAAGAAGTAGGCGATGCGAGTGGTTGTTTGACAGTTCGTTTTCAACGTCTTCCTCATTGAAATATTATACAGCTTTTATTTGTGTAATCTCAATGCATTTAGATTCAATTTATCTAATCAAATCAGAAGATACTCTTGACGGATCATTCTTTGCAGTTACAGCAATTTAAACAAAAAAAAAATAAAAAAAGATTAGCATATTTTGTTTTTCGACCTTTTAAAATGTTACTCCCAAAACTGCGCCATTAAACATTTGGTAACGGCTTCAACAAGCTACGTCATCATCAGGTCCGTGATTTCAAAGAACTTGAAATTTTGTATGGATCTCAGAACCTTTGCAAGAGTTAATATGAAATCTTACGTTGTTTTGCTCGCATTGTCAGTACTGAAAATATTTCAATTTTAAAACTACCCTCCAAATCGACTCGAGGCTCGAATCAAAATTCTCAGTGGGCTTGTGAACATTTTGAAAAAAAAACACGATATTAATCTAACGTCTAAAAACTTGTAGTAAAGCATATTTTAAAAATTCAGGCATTTTAATTTTTATTTACGATATTTTGTATTTTTTTTTTTTTAGTTTAGGCCAAAACTCAAATTTCTAGGACATTACACCGTAAAATTTAAATAAATTATAAAATTTGAGTATAAAAAGAATGTATGACATAAGGTCGAATGGACAAAAGGTAGAATGCCAAAAGGTCGAATGGACAAAAGGTCGAATGGACAAAAGGTAGAATGGACAAATGGTCGAATGGACCAAAGGTCGAATGCCAAAAGGTCGAATGCCAAAAGGTCGAATGGACAAAAAGTCGAATTTCAGAAAAACAATTACAAAACAATACTTTCGATGTGAGCCTAAATACACAATTAATGAAAAGCAGCTATGGAAAGGTGATTTGAACGTTTTTCTTTAATTTTACTTCTACATTCTTAAAAATTTAGAGGTATTTTGGATAAAAACTTGCCCCCGGAATATTGAATACTTTTTGAAAGGCCAGGGGGAGGATTTTCTTTGAACAAATTAAAGACAGATTGAAAAGTGATTGCAAACTTGCAACAATATTTAAGAACAAGATTTTTGCATTTTTCGAAACTATTTAAATGTAAAAAAATGTAAAATTCTATAAAATATTCCATTGGTTTTTAAAAATAAAATGAAAACTTACAAAAAATTTTAGAAAATTCTGTTTATCATTACGGCAGTCAAGAATAGATTTTTTTAAATAAAATAAAAACTTAAAAAATATTTTATAATTCGAGCTTTTTTGAAGACAGTCAGGAATAGGTTGTTGAATTAAAAAAAACCAAAGAAGTCAACTTTTTTTAAAAGAATTGCTCATGTTTGAAAAAATGGAAAAAACTCACAAAAATATTATGAAAGTCAAGAAAATGTTGTTTTTAAAATAAAAATAAACATACAATATTTTAGAAGTCGAACTTTTTTTTGGAAGAACAGCTCACGATTAAAAGAATAGAAAAACTCACAAAAATATTTTGACAATCAAAGACTGGTTGTTTTCAAAAATAAAAATAAACTTCCATAATATTTAAGAAATCGAACTTTTGTTTTAAAAGAACTGTTCATGTTTGAAAGAATGAAAAAACTCACAAAAATATTACGACAAACAAGAAAAAGTTGCTTTTAAAAAAATTAAAACTTGAAAAATATGTTAGAAGTCGAACTTTTTTTGGAAGAACTGCTCATGTTTGAAAGAATGGAAATCTTCTCGAAAAATGGTTTGGAAGTTATTCTGTTTATTTAAGAAAATAATCATCATTACTTAAAGAATATATAAACCCACAGAAAAAATACAGATTTATTTATAAACAAGATTCAAGATTTTTTTACAATCAAAATTATTTGATTCATTTTTTCACATTCGACCTTTTGTCCATTCGACCTTTTGTCCACTTTCGACCTTTTTTCATTCGACCTTTTGTCCGTTCGACCTTATGTCCCTTTGTCGCACATCCAACTTTCGAATGAATTTTCTGATCAAATTGGTGTCTTCGGCAATGTAGTAGGTATTGTTGAGAACTATTAAAAAAAAACTTGTTTTTTAGATTTTTTGAATTGTTTCAGGGTTTTTTTTTTCTTTTTGAAAACATTATTTTGAAAAAAGTTTAATCAGACAAGACATTTCAAAAGGGCCAAACATTCAAAATAAAACCATTTTGAAATGTTAGTTTTGACTTAAAAAAAGGTTTTTTTTTTGTTTTCGAAAAGATCGGAAAATTTCACGAATGCTCATTTTTTCAAATTGAAAATCGGAACATTAGTTGCTAAGATATTGACAAATAATACGCCATTTTTTAGAGTTTTACTGTTTTCAAAAATCATGTATTTTATGATAAAGCTGTTTTATTTTAATTATTTTTTTGTGATTTTACTTCTGTCACTAAAACTTGATTTGCAAAAAAAAAAACTATTTTTTTATTTTCTGATATGTTTTAGGGGACACCAAATGCCAACTTTTCGAAAATTGAAAACAATATTTTCATTTTTTTTAAATCAGGATTAATATTTCAAAAGGGCGTAATATTGAATGTTTGGCCCTTTTGAAATGTTATCCTGATTTAAAAAAAAATTAAAATATTGTTTTTAAAAAAATCGGAAAATTTCACGAATGTTTCATATTTTGACATTGAAAATCGGAGCATTAGTTGGTAAGATATCAACATTAGAAAATGGTGGGTTGTTTGGGTGCGACCTCAAAAACATCAATTTTCCTGTTTTTTAAACCTTTGCATGGCAATATCTCAGCAACTGAGGGTCGTATCAACAAAGTTTCAACACACAGCTTTTCATTTTTTTTAAGTTGGGCAAATATGGGCACTAATTTTAAAAAATAAATGACTGCGAGTATTTTCAAAAAAAGTTACCTAAAAAAGGCTATAACTTGAAAACGGTGCATTTTATCAAAATTTCACTGAAGTACTTTTTGATTGCAAATTCGATTTTACATCGAAAAATGAAGATGAAAAATTTTTGCGACCAATATTTAGATTTTTTGAAACAATAGTTTTGATTCAAAAATTATAACTCGGTCAAAGATTTTTTGCTCGTTCTGGAAATTTATGAAAAGTTGGCATTTGATGTCCTCTAAAACATATAAAAAAAAAAATAAATAAAAGTGTTTTTTTTTTTGCAAATCAAATTTAAGTGAGAAAAAGTTAAATAAAAAAAAAACCCAAAAAAAAATTTTCCGTGTTACCGTGTATTTTTTTTATCTCGCCGAACGATTAAATTATAGTTGGTTTCTACGCCCACTCAGCGCGTTCCGTTTGAATTCCGTTTAGAATTCCGCTTGAGCGAAAAAAGTTCGATTCGAATTCTAAACAGTGTTCGTTTTAGATTCTAAACCGCATTCCGTTTCAAACGCAACAACCGGTTCCGTTTGAGTTTTCACCGCAAATCGGTTCAAGCGGAATTCAAACGGAATCGAAACGGACTGGACGTGTTGGCTTTGACAGTTGCTTCTTCTTCTTGTTTTTTCTTGCTGGTTTTCTTTTTTGTTTTTGTTGAATCCATTTGAAATTGGAATTCAAGCATAGAAATAGATTAAACATTTTAATGATTTTACTTTTTTATTTACCCTTTAACTAATCGTTCATTAAAACGCATCCCAACCCCGAGCCCGCTTTATTTATTTTTTGTTTAGCAGAGTTAACATATCGCACAGATTTTTTTGTTCCTATCGAGGCGGTTCACAACGACGTCATTCTTGGCGCATTGGTTGACACTTTAGATCTCTGGCCATCGCCATCGTCGAGCAGCTCCAGTAGGTTGGTCAGATCAAAGCGGGAAGTCTTCAGAACCTCGACCTTGGTGTGCGGCGGGTACGCTTCTTGGCAAGCATCTTAGGTGTCCTCTCCAAAAAAACGCATGGGCGGAGTGTTCACGATCGGGAGCGTGCCCTTGTCGCTGATCTCGACGACATATTTGGAAAGGGTTCGGTGCATCGTCCTCGAAAAGCGCCGTGTATTGGTTCACCGGCTCGCTAGTATCTTGTCCGTTGTAGAGTGAAATCGGTGGCTGGTCTCGCCGATGGCAGCTGGCACGGACGTTCCTCTACCTTATCGGCGTTCTTGCGCTCGGCGATGGCAGCTTCGATGCAGGACGCTTTCTGCTTCTCCAAGAGCTCAATCAGTGGGGTCCCCTCTAAGCGCTTGGCATCCAGAAAATGGCTGAAGCCGCCTCTGATTGGCTGTTGCTATCTTGCGCCCTTGTTGGCCGGAACTGCTGCTGCTGCTGAGTTTGGCCGGGGAAGCTGCATCTGAAAGGAGGAGGGAATAAAATGTGTAATGTTGATTATTGCACCAAGTCCTAAGTCCACTCCGTTTCGAATTAATTGAAGAAAATATCCAACTCACCTTGGGAGGAGGAGGATACGCCATTTTCCATCACGTCACGAAAGCTCCCACAACGACTTTTGCGAAAAGTCCAAGATCAAACATGTTTGACGTTTCTTAGAAAGCCGCCTCACAAATACACTCAAAGAAAAACCGCTTCGGCGAATCGCGGCGAAATGTCACCGAGGTTCCGTCTTACACCAGCAGGTGTCGCCCTTGTGCAAAAATGGTCAAACGGAATTGAAACGGAGTCCAACCGGAGATTCCGTTTAGAAAATTTCGAAACAATTTTCGAAGCGGAATTCGAAGCGGAATGAACCCGTCAAGTGGAGAACGGTTTGATTGGGCGTTAGCTTCAGTATTGTTTGCTTTGAAAGCACTCTACATATCAATGTAGGTATAATGTGCAAGGTGACTAACTGTCAAAAACTTGTAACAGTCAGTTTGACAACTAATTTTGACGACGCTATGAGTTGAAGTTCGAACAAATGGCTCACAAACCACATTCTTCTCGGAACGAGTTCTACTAACGAATAGAATCAACTTTTGTGGTAGAATCTCATTAACAATTTGACTCTTTTCTGATAGCAAAGCATCAGAGAATACTTTGCTAACAACCTGGCCATGGTCTTGGCAAGCAGGAGGTCGGGGTCGGGGGGACCACCGAGATTCAACTCGACGACAAAGTGGTTTTCGCAATTTCCAGCAAGCATTCAATTTAAAATTTCTTTTTCCCTTCTTCTCTGTCTCTCTTGCAGGTGTCAACACGCTCAAAACAAAAGCACTAACCTAGAAACGCCCTTTTTGTTTTGCTCTGTCCGCCCCAGATTTCCGCCGCTCACTGCCAGCTCCAAGGGCAGCGCCCTGGCCTCCTCGACGTCGACCATGTCCACGCTGGTGGAAAGTGTCAGCGGGGTCAGTTCGGCCACGGCCCCTCCGGACAACCTGGGTCCACCCAAGGAACACCCTTACCTAACCTCGTCCCCGTCAAACTCTCGCCTCAAGCAGCAGCAAGATGGCGGAGATCGGCCCGCTTCGGCGGTTCCACCGGCCGGAACAAAGTCGTCGAGCCGCTTCCAGAGCAACAACGAGGAAAACGACGGAAATTTCAGCAATCTGCACCAGCAGCAGCAGCAACATCCGGTTCGGCACCATCCGCCGGCCCATCGGACGGTTAGCATTAGCACGACGGCCATTGTTTGCGGCGGGGGAGGGGGGTACGACCGGACCGCGGTCACGACCGGCGGAGGTTCGGCCGAGGCCCGCCAGCGGATGCGAACGTCCAGCATGCCGGTGGAGAACAACAGAAAGGTCAGTTTGGTGAGGGCGCGAAGTAGGCGAAGAGGTTTTTGAAGGGGGCGCATGGTGGCCTACTGAGATTGCTGGAGGGCGCTGAAGGACCGTGCGACTCCACGGAAAAAAATTTTGGAGGTTTTTTTTCCAAAAATAATAACAAAAAAGCATGCATAAGTAATTGACAGCGAGTAACTAAGATCGATTCAAATTTAAATAATTTGATGATTAAATGAAATTAAAAAAAAGGTTTTTGTCCCTCCCTTCATTATTTCCCTAAAAATTTGGGGACAAACACTTGAAATAATATTTGCAACGACCTGTGTCATTTTAATCACTTTGACACTTTTGATAACTCTAATAGTTTCAATAATTTTATAATGGCTATAACTTGAAAACTTTATCAAAATTTCACTAAAGTACTTGTTGATTTCAAATTCGATTTTACGTCGAAAATTTAAAAATGAAGTTGGAAATTTTTGCACCGTTATTTCGATTTTTTGAAAAAATCAGTATCGATTCGAAAAATTATAACTCGGTCAAAGATTTTTTGCCCGTTCTGGAAATTTCTAAAAAGTTGTCCCCTAAAACATTTCAGAAATAAAAAAAAATTGCTGTTTTTTGCAGTGACAACAAGTGAAATTAAAAATCACCAAAACAAATTTAACGTGTATTTTTTTTTCAGTGTAGTCCTTATCCATACCTACAACTTTGCCGAAGACACCAAATCGATAAAAAAAATCCTTCAAAAGATACAGATTTTTGAATTTTCATACATCATTTTTGTATGGGCAGCTGTCAAATTTGTATGGAAAATTATATGGGCAAACTAATTATGCAAATTGGCTTCTTTAAGCATACCGTTTAAGTCGGATAAAAAAATACAAAAATTAAAATTGCAAAAAAAGACCGATTTCGAAATCGAAAATCGAAAATTTTCAAAAAATCTTAAGATTTTTTAATAAACCCAAACATGCTAAAATGATTTTAAACGCAGGAGAATGTATTTTCATTTGATTTAAGCTGGTTGCACTTCAATTTTCATTGAAATTTTGAAGTTTATTGTAAAAATATTTTTTTTGCCCCCTGATTTTTCGGGCCAATTTTGAAGGGGGTGACAAAAACTTTTAATAATATTTGTACCAGCCTTAGCGAAAAAAAAACTTTAGCGATAGGCAATCAAACGTCAAAATTACCCCCCACTAGAGGGCGCTCAATCTTGGGGTGATGTTTTCATTATAACCTACAGCGAGTAAATTGATTTGAAATTTGAAATTGTTTTATTTCATCATAAAATCGACATTAATAGCAAATTATACCATTTTCAGGTAAGAAATAAATAGCTTAATTGATATAAACGAAAATATTTTTGTGATGGCCGATTTAACCTGTTCATTATCTGATTCAAAATAAGGGAATATTTTAATCAACCAAAACCTAACTAATCAATTGAGAATGTAGATTATTCAAGTGGACAAATATTTTTTAAAGTCACTTCTACCATAAAAGCAAAGATCTGCTTGAAAAATGATAATTGGATTGATTTTCAAAATTAGCAATCTAACCTCATTCTCGCGTTTTCAATCCGGATCTCAGAATTTTCAATGAAAAAGGCAACTTAGCAAAAACATCAAAAAGTCAATCGATAGAACTTTTTATTTCTTACCTCCTGTTAACTTTATTTTATTCCAAAAGATCAATTTTCTTTTAAAAAACCTTAAAATAGTTTTCACTCCCCTTTGCACTTATCGCGCAAAAACGTAAACGTAACCTTGCACCAAAGTTCTCCTACTCGAATGTAGGTGGCGAATAGAGTTTTTAGCTTTGGTTTTGGGGGCCTATAGAGTTATCTACGCGCGCATGTATTGCGTGTACGTACACGAAAAAGATTGAGGTTAAATTTTGTACCAGCCAGCAAAACAAATGGCGTGCTAGTGTGCGTGAGAGCGGGCTTAGATAACTCTATAGTAGACATCGAAAATTTTCAAAAATTCAAAAGATTTTTAAATCAACCCAAACATGCTAAAAATGATTCTAAACGCAGGGGAATTAATTTTAAATTGATTTTAACTAATTGCACTTAAATTTTCATAAAAATATTGAAGTTTTTTGAAAAAATAAAAAAAACTTTAAATAAAATTTGTACCAGCCTTATTTTCAAGTAAAAATATTGTTTTTACACAATTTATTTTAAAACAAGTCCGAACATGCTAAATTTGATCATCATTGTAACAAAATGCATTTCAAACTATTTACGATAAATTAGCCTTGTATTTCCATAAAAAATCCAAATTTTCTAAAAAATTAATGTTTGCCTCCGGATCAGAAATTGTTTGAAAAATATTTCTTACGGCTTAAGCCCGATACAAATTTTATTTTATGGATAATGCGTGTGTTTTTTTTTTTTTTTTTTTTTGGGGAAAATCGTTAAAAATCGCAATTATACGGGTCTTTTCATTTTGGCAGGAACTCCCATGAACAATTCTCTACGAAATCGGTCTTTTTTCTTAAATTTTAATTTTTGTATTTTTTAATCCGACTGAAACTTTTTTGGTGCCTTCGGTATGCCCAAAGAAGCCATTTTGCATCATTAGTTTGTCCATATAATTTTCCATACAAATTTGGCAGCTGTCCATACAAAAATGATGTATGAAAATTCAAAAATCTGTATCTTTTGAAGGAATTTTTCGATCGATTTGGTGTCTTCGGCAAAGTTGTAGGTATGGATACGGACTACAATGCAAACAAATGATACACGGTAAAAAACGTGATTTTTTTATTTAACTTTTTATCAGTAAAACTCTAAAACTTTTATTTTTTGATATGTTTTAAAGGTCATAAAATGCCAACTTTACTGAAATTTCCAGGTTGTGCAAAAAATCATTGAGCAATCAAAAAGTACTTAAGTGAAATTTTGATAAAGTGCACCGTTTTCAAGTTAAATCCATATTTAGGTTAGAGATCCTAAATAGGGAGACTGGTCGAAGTGAATTTGACGTACCCAAACAGACACGAGTTTGACGTATCCAAACGAGCATTTGCCTTTACGCCCAGCAAAACTTATCAGTGTTGCCAAGCTCAAAACATACGTTGCCAGATCGATTTAGCCAGCTTAGACCAGTCTCCCTATTTAGGGTCTCTAATTTAGGTGCCTTTTTTGAAAATAGTCGCAGTTTTTCATTTTTTAAATTACTGCACATGTTTGCCCACTTTTGAAAAAAATATTTTTGAAAAGCGGCGAAAATTCTCTATATTTTGCTTCTTCGGACTTTGTCGATACGACCTTTAGTTGCTGAGATATTGCAATGCTTAAACCTTTGCATTGCAATATCTCAGCAACTTGAAAAGGAATGCCATGGAAAATTGATGTTTTCTAAGTCTCACCCAAACAGCCCACCATTTTTCAATGTCGATATCTCAGCAACTAATTGTCCGATTTCCAATGTTACAATATGAAACATTTGTGAAATTTTCCGATCTTTTCGAAAAAAATATTTTGAAAATTTTTAAATCAAGACTAGCATCTTAAATGGGCGTAATATTCAATATTTGGCCCTTTTAAAATATCAGACTTGATTTAAAAATTTTCAAAATATTTTTTTCGAAAAGATCGGAAAATTTCACGAATGTTTCATGTATTCACATTGAAAATCGGACCATTAATTGCTGAGATAGCGTCATTATAAAATGGTGGGCTGATTGGGTGAGACTTAGAAAACATCAATTTTCGTGTTTCTTTTTCTTTAAGCCGCTGTATTTCAGCAACCAGAGGTCCTATCTGCAATGTCTCTTAGACAATTTTATAGCAAATTTTCTGAACTTTTCAAAAAAATATTTTAAGAAATGGTCACTCATGGTCACTATTTTTAAAAATTGAAAAACAGCAAATATTTCGCTAAAATCAAACTTTCGGTGGCTATATCTTGAAAACGGAGCCCTTTATCAAAAAATCTGTAAAGTACTTTTCGATTGCAAATTCAATTTTGCATAAAAAAAATTAGGTCAAAAAAATGTTGTGTATGAAATTTCGATTTTTTCCAAAAATCACCAGTTTTTCAAAAAATCATAACTCGGCGGCAGATTTTTTGACCATGTTTCTCTATAGCTCAAAAGTGCTTTTTTTAATTGTCTTCAAAAGTGAAAAGTTTTGCAAAATCCGGAGATCTCGTTCCTATTTCCGCTTCAAGAAATTGGTGGAAGTGACAAGCAGAATTCACGACTCGGAAGAGTTGCTCCACCGGAAGGAGATGTCAGCAGCAACAAGAAAGATAGGAGCTTGTTAACCTCACGAAGTGGCCACCAGCTTAAGCGTTCCTGTGGTTCCACGTCATTCAAGAATTGTCGAAGCAGATGTGGGTGGCGTTCATCATCCAGACACTTTAAAGTTGCGGGTCGCTTGCAGTCATTTGTGCGGTACCAGGACTGCTGCCGGAGGTTCTGCTGATCAAGGCAGGAATTCAAGATTTGTGAAGTTTCAAGTGTCATATTGCGAGGCGATCGAAATTGAGCTGTATGCAAGATTCTTCGTATTTGGTGAGAGCTTTCCATTTTTATTTTCAATTGACACTTTCATTTACTCTAACATCCATACACTTCAGTAAAGACAAACCAAGCCAATATTACTATATACGCGGTAGGGTGTTCCTTTGGTCGTTCGCTGTGAGTTGTGGATTGCCTGCTTCTCTAATGAAGGTTCGACTGAGGGGGCATGCTTATTAATTTCTCGTCGCTCCATACCCTCAGTGACGTGATGGGAGCAAGGGCGTCTATACAAAGTGTCCCTACACCCGCTACAAATTTCCGGTGCTAGGGTAGGGCAAAGGGGTTTCTTTTTAATCTTTGCGCCGGTATTTGTAGCACTAAAATTCGTACAAAAAAACTTATGCACGTGGGTGTACAGATTACGGAGTAAAAGATGATCGAATTGTTCACCTAGCGCTCACATGTGTTCCAGGACCAAGTTGCCTGCGGGTATGGGGATCATACATACATACATACATGTTTCTCTATAGCTCAAAAGTTGCGGTTTTTTGTCCAATAAAACATATCAAAAAATCTCGAAAATCAAAAAATACGTATTTTGGGAAATTGAGTTTTAGTGAAAAAAAAAGTTGATAAAAAAAATCCGCAATTTTTTTTCCGTGTACCTGTTTTTTTTTTCTCAAAAGTCCTCAACAATACTTACAACTTTGCCGAAGACACCAAATTGATCAGAAAATTCACTCAAAAGTTACAGCTGTTTGAATATTTACATACCATTTTTGTATGGACAGCTGCCAAAATTGTATGGAGACTTGTACGGGTGAACCAATGACACAAAATAGCATATATGGTCATAGGGAAGGCCCCCACAAAGTTTGAGCCAAATCAAAAAATACAAATAAAATCCATTTTCGGTTTTGGTAGAGAATTGCTCAGCTAGAGGGTGAGACGAAGTGAGGGGGGAGAGGTGTTGACATTGTTATGCCCGCAGCGCCGCAGCCTATTTCGACGGTCGTTGAGCCGACGGCTGTTTCCAACGACCGAGTCCAGTTAGGAACTGGTCGTACAATTTGTTTAGTATTTAAAAAAAACATGCATAACTCCGTCATATAAAAAGAACGAAAATTAACAAATAGGTATGTTGGGCATTTTACTCAAAGTGATAAAGAGAGAAATTTAAAAAAACGGGAATATTTTTCCGTGTATGTAATTTTTCTGAATAGTCATAACAACATTGCAGGAAACACAAATTTATTTTAAATTGAAGAATTATTATATGTTTTAATCCTTAAAAATATTTTTTTTTTTAATTTAAAACATAAATAAGCAAGAAAGGTGGCTATAATACTTCAAAGTGTTATTGAAATAAATTTTAAATGAAAATATCCCAAAGTTTGCGTTACGTATTACAAGAGCACTCCCCAATACTCTTATTTTTAAATTGACAATAATCAAAATACATGCGTCTTGCATGAAAATCTTAAAAATAATGTTCAGTATATGGGTTTCAAAAAATATATGAAAACGACGAAAACGATGAAAGCGAGTCTCTGAAATGTCGCACCGGATTCAAGTGGTAGAAATGACAGTTCTCCCATAGAGCTTTATGACGTTTCGTGTACGCACACTAGTGCACCATTTGATTGGGCTGCCTGACAAAATTTAACCTCACTTTATTTTCGTGTACGTACACGCAATACATACGCACGTAGTTTACTCTATTGGCCGATGCACATGTTTACCTTTTTTTTTGGTACCCTCCGCAAACGTCAAACCATACAAAATTGCTGCCGGATCTTTTCCGGGAAAGATTCGGAAAAAATATCCGGCAGGAATTTGTATTGATTTGACGTTTGCGGAGGGTGTCAAATAGTTTGGTTATGTTCTGCTTGCAAAAGACAATAAGGAATACATTGTAGAAAAAAATCAAAAACTGCTCGAATGGAAATACTCCATTGGTAAAGTCAACACTTTTTCAGAACCCGGAGTTGAAGTTGGCTAAGCATGTTTTTGATGGAGTTGGAATCGGGCCCTTTTGTAGAGCTGAAGGAATAAGATTGGAATTTGATTATCCGACTCTACAACCCGTAGAAAATCACCAACAGTTTCTGTCCGAATTCAGTTCTAATCTCATTGAGTTCACTCCTTCCAGAATGTAGCAAAAATAATAAATTTCTCGTAACATTAATTTAAACAGCATGATAAACTTTGCTCTTCCCTCCGAAATCCGTTCCCACCCTTTCCATTGCAACCTTGTACTCGACTCCCTGGCTCCGACCGACAAATGAAATCTGACGCATGGTGCGGCAGTGGTGTAGCATGCCATGCCTTCTCTGCTTAGATTTGCCGAATGGGATGGGTGTGTATTTCGTGTAGTATTTTACAAACACACACACACACACTCGTGCACACATTTTGGATGCAAACTTTTCTCATCATTTCGGAGCACACCATTCACAGACGACCTACTTTCGTGAAAATGGAGAGCGGAGGATTGTAGATTTGCTACGTGGAACGGGATTGAAGAAGCAGAAGGATTCCCCGTTTTAATTAGCTTTCGTATTACGGGCGATTTGGGCGTAGATTAGTCTGGTTTTGAGGGCGAAATTATGAATATAATCAGAGGTGGTGAAAGTAGGTTGGAATTTGTTTTGGTTAGTCGGTGACTAACTGGTTTGGTTAGTTGTGGACTAACCTGCACATTTTTTTTTTTTTGAATATTTAAATATAATTTATTATTTTGTATTTTTGTAACGTCAACTTTGTGTTGAACTACAGGGAACATGGCCGGATCTTGATAAACTGTGCAACCTAGCACAAAGAGTTGTCATATCTAATCACATTTTGACCGCGCGCTGTCACCCACCATCGTAGTTGGCCTGGCCTGGTCGGTCTAGCAAGGACGGTCCAGATCTGATGACACTGATAGGCGAAGGCAGACGAATACACTGATAAAAAAAAATGATTAGTTCTACCATAATTTCGTAGCCGGCCTCTCACATTTTGACGTTTGTAAAGAAAAGTGAGGTTAGACCGAATTTCCATCAAGTTTTCCACTGTGCCAAAACTGACAGCCGGAGCTTGGTGCTACGGCGATGATGCGACAATGATTATCACCGGACATCTCATGGCCAACCCAGATTGGCACCATTTAAGAGCGCTGCTCGGATTCCCCAAGCGGCAGCACGAGGGGATGGACACTTTCCACTATGAATAATTTAAACACCTTGTTTCCCTCGACAGCCCCGCCTGGCGGACACGCGCCGTTCGGCGATCCACTGTGCCGACATGGACATCGAGTACTACCGGTTGCGCAGCTTCAGCATCACCTCCCACGGAATCTGCAACCTGGGCGATTCGATGCGGTGAGTTTTGTTGACAAACATTTTTTGACGTTTGACGCTTTTTGACACATCTGATTTAGGAGTCGCCGCTCGCGGTCCATCAACTCGGTCACCTCGAACGGTTCCGGAGGAACGAAGGATCGGAAGGGGAGCAGCGGGTCGCAGAAGCAGGACGACAAGATGGCCGACGGGGACGGGGACGACAACAAGGACGGTAAGGAAAAGGGCGGCAAGGACGGGAAGGATAAGCAGAACGCGTACAAGGTGGCCATGCTGGGCGCTTCCGGCGTTGGCAAGACGGCCCTGACCTACCAGTTTACCACGTCGGAGTACATTTGCGCGTACGATTTGAGCTTGGGTAAGCGTTTTGTTTACAAAATTGTGACGGAAGTTTGACAGTTGCGTTTTTTTTGTAGATGACGATTACGGCCAGAAGACAGTTTCCGTGCTGCTGGACGGACACGAAACCGACCTGGAGATTATTGATCATCCGGCGTGCGAGATGTCGGTGAGTAACTTGCGGTGTTGACGTTTCCAAGCAGTGGAATAACCTCACTTTTTTTGGCTACCAACCGTGCAACAAATTGCACAGTTTGACCTGAGACGAGACAAACAAATATAATTTTTAAAATTCTAAGATTTTGAAATTCTCAAATTCTCATATTCTCAAATTCTAAAATTGCTAAATTGATAAAATTGCTTATATTGCTTAAATGGCCAAAAAATTAAATGGCTGAAATTCTCAAATTCCAAAGTTTTTAAATTATAAAATTCTAAGATTCTAAATTCCAAAAATTCTACAAATTCAAAAAAATAAGAAAATATTAGGATTCTAAAAATTCTACAAATTCTACAAATTCTAAACATTCCAAATATTCCAAAAAATGCAAAATTCCAAAAAATATGATACTTTTGAAATTTTGAAAATTCTCACAATTTTAAGAAGTCAAAAAAAGTTCAAAACGAATTTAAAACTAAAAATAACAAAAATAAAAAAACACTACAAGATTCCAAAATTTTTAAAAATTAAAAATCTTAAATGTCCAAAAATTTTAAAAATGTATAAAATCTAAAAATTTAGAATTTTCTAAAAATTTCAAATATTTACACAATTTTTTAAACTCAAATTACAAAAATTCCGAAAATTCTAAAAAATCGTAAGATTCTAAGATTCTAAATTCCAAAAATTCAAAAAATTCTAAAAAGAAATAAAAAATATAAGGATTCCAACAATTTTACAAATTCTACAAATTCCAAACATTCCAAAAAATCCAAATTTTGAAAATTCCTACAATTTTAAGAAGTCAAAAAATTCCAAAACGCACTTTAATCTAAAAATCACAATACACTTAAAGATTTTTCAAAATCAAAAAAACATTCCCAACAAGTTCTTCAAAAAATTTCAAACATTCCCAAAAATTTTGAATTTTAAATTACAATAATTCCAAAAATTCTAAAAAATCAAAAATTCCAAAAATTATGAAAATTAGTTTTTTTTTTAAATGTACTCGAAAAAAATAAACATTAAATTTCAAAAATTTTAAAAGGTTTTTAATTTCAAAAATTTTAAAAGGTTTTTAATTTCAAAAATTTTAAAAGGTTTTAAATTTTTATAATTTTAAAAAATATTGAAGACCCTTCATTTTTTTAAAATTCCAAGGGTTTTAAAAATTGCGATAGTAAAAAAATAAAGTTTCAAAAGTTTGCTAAAATTCTAAAGTTAAAAATAAAAAAATCCGAAAATTTCATTTTTTTTTAATTCTGAAAATTCTAAGAATTTTCAGAAGTTCAAAAATTTCAAAAAGACATAAAACCTAAAAATAACAAAATTTACAGATTCTTAAAAATTTCATAAAATTAAAACCTAAACATTACCAAAAATTCATTACCAAACATTACAAAAAATTCTACAAACATTACCAAAAATTCTACAAATTTAATTTTTTTTTAAATTCCAAATATTAAAAAATCCAAATCTAAAAATTCAAAAATTCTAAAAAAAAAATCTCAAACTTCTAAAAACTTTTAAAAAAAACTTTGAAAAATTTAAAATTTGAAAAAAAGGTTTAAAATTTCCAAAATTTCACATTTTTTAAAGATTCTAAAGTATAAAAAAAATCTTAAAATAAAAAAAAATATTCCAAAAATTTTAATAACTTCAAAATCCCAAAAACCCGGAAAATACAAAAAAAGATTCAAAGAAATCCAACAATTCTTAAATTTTATAAAATTAAAACAATTCAAATAATTTAGAGAAATTTTAAAATTCAAATATGTTTTAAGATTCCCCAAAGTTAAAATCATTTCATACATTTCTAAAATTCATAAGTTTAAAAAAAAAATAAAGTCCTAAAATAAAAAAAAACCGAAAACTCAAAAATACTTTAAAAAATACAATTAATAATTTGTAGAAATTTTTGTATTTTTTGTATTAATTTGTTCTAGTTATCTCTTAACCATTTTTGAGATTTTTTATATGGAGTTTTACGTTTCTTCCGAGCTCCGTACCTGGGTGATGAATAGAGAGAAGGCGTAACGTGATTTTCGAAAGATCCCACTTTGTTTACATCTACTAAGTTGGAGGCTGTTCAAGCACAAGCTTGACTTTTTTTTCTGACTTTTAAAATGAGCTGTTTTATAATCAGTAGTAAGTGTTTTATTTTGTCTAGTTTTTGACATTTTTTGCTGGAAAATTGTCGCGTTTCGATCGGTTAGATTTTTTTCTTTTTAAAGGATGACGAAGAACTTCGGCGAGAGTGTCATTTTATGATGTCGCAGATAAATTCCCTGGCTGATTTTGGAATCCTGCTGCTAATTCTAGCGAAGCTGATCCAACAAACAGAGATGATTTTCACTAAACCAGGTTTTCAAACAAAATCAAACAATAAAGTCTGCTTCTGGAGGAAACAACCGCTCCGACTCCATAAACAACTTCCATTCATTTTTTTTTTTACAATCTCGCTTTAAACTTTCTTGAGATTTCTTGACTTCAACTCCAGGTCCTCAAAAGCCACACATTTTGCATTCTCGTAAAAAAAAAATCATGATCGATAACAATACTCTCTACTTATGGCGAACAGTAAATTGGTTCCACTTAGACAGTTCAAAATTGAGGCCGTTTTGCGAACCACTATTCAGCACCCAGCTCCGTACTTACCTTAAACCAGATCAAGAAACTTTAAATCGTTTCCTGACTGTCAATCAAGAAGAAATCTTTCCTGTCTGTCTCAGGATTTGACGTTTGCGGAATGAGTCAAAAAATATAGACAACAAATCATTTAATGCATCGATACCAATCCATGTTTGTAAACACATTAATAAACTTTTTCAGGAGGAAGCGTTCTGCTCAACCTACCACATTGACATCTTTGTGGTCGTATATTCCGTGGTGGACCGAGGATCGTTTAAAAAGGCCGAAAAGATTCTGCACTTTCTGCGGGACGGGGAAATGCTTCTAACCCGGGGGGTCATCCTGGTCGGGAACAAAACGGATCTGGAGCGCCAGCGGGAAGTTCCGACCCAGGTTGCGCGTCGTCTGGCGAAGGAAATCGGTGCCAAGTTCATCGAGACGTCCAGCGGGATGGACTACAACGTAGACGAGCTGCTGGTGGGGATCACGGCCCAGGTCAAGCTGAACCCGCAGCGGGTAAACCGGTTGACGGACAAGCAGCGTAACAGCATAGCTGGTCTACCGTACGAACCCCGCTCGGTAACGCCCATGAAGGGCCGCAAGACGGCCATGTCCATGCGAGAGTTGACCTCTTCCGGACGGGATGCCAGCGGCCGGATGCGCCGGATATTGCGGCGGGGCAGCATCGGCAAGTTCGGCTCGGAAGACGACGACGACTACGACCTGGGGGACAAACGACTGCGCAAAAAGACCACCAGTGACTTCCTGCGGAACGACGACGACGGCGAAAGCGACGACGAGCGATCCACGGACAACGAGACGAACCTGCTCCGCCGGAAGCGCTACGACGCGGTCCAGCTGCCCAGCTGCTCCACCACCAACCTGACCCAAAACAGCTCAACCAACCGCTTCCTGAAGCGACTCTCGTTCGACGACCAGATGCAGCAGGACACCCAGGACCTGGTCGGCCAGGACGGGTCCTCCCGGCACGGTTCGCCCCAGCCCAGCATCAAGCGGTTCAACTTCATCGACGCCGACTCGACGCACGGCACGTCCACGTCCTGCACCGGTGGGGCGCCCTCGACCGCGGCCAACAAGTTCGCCAACCGCACCAAGCTGCTGCTGACGTCGTTCCTCAAGTTCAAGCGGAACCTGCGCGTCAAACGGCGCAGCTCCGGCAGCTGCAGCGACCTCTTCGTGATCTAAGTGTTGTGTGTGCGTGTGTGTGTGTCGTTTGTATGTGTGTCTGTGTGTCAGAACAATAAGACTCACCCATAACCTAAAAAGTACCACATTTTTCAGCGCGTCACAGTTTAGCGTGTAAACAAACAAAAACAAAACAAGGGATCAAAGCAAGCGGTTTTCAAAGCGGTGGGAACAGTTTTGACAGATGAACAACGAAGAAAGTTGCGTTGCGTGGCGAGCAGAGTAGTGTCAAGTGTTGTTTAGGTAGAGATTTTAAACGTTTGCTACCGTTGATGGTTACGGGACAGTTAACAGCGGCGGTGTGATTTGTTTGGTTAGGTTTAAGCAAAAGTCGTATAATCGTGAGAAAAAAAATGTTAAATCGATCAAATCAACAAGCTAATATCAAAACAGATGTCGACGGAACGTTTAAATGTTTTTACGGACTTTTTACATGTTGTTGGAATTGATAACACTCTAAAAATGTAGCACACACTAGCACTAGCAAATATGTACATTCATTTATTAGTGAGAGCCGAAATAAAATCGGCAAAAATCGCACTTTTATTACCATCTAAACAGTGTTGTGACAGCTGCAGCACCTTCAAAATTGTCAACTTTGGCTCGTCAAAGCTCCAAGGTAAGCAACGCTAAAGGTGGCGCAGCTGTCAAATGCAGGGTTGAAATCAACCAAGATAACCGCAAAAAGGTGTGAACACAACTTTAAATCTTTTAAGTCAGCTGTAATTTCGACTTGCTTTGAATTGCTTGCTCCAAATTTAACGCGCATACATATTTAAAACCAGAATAATGACAAAGTCTTCCACGATTTGCACGTCAGCAGCGCGTTCTGAAAATCAAAAATTCAACCGGAGACACACAACCGTTTACGAACATAACCTGTCCATATCAATTTCGAATCGGATCAGAATTGACAGACCCCCTCCCCCACCCTCTCTGAAAGCATATCCGATCCATTTCTCCTCAGATTGTAAAAAAAAATCTCTGCAACCCGTTTTACACTGGTAGATTGTAAGAAACGTCAAAATCAAAAAAAAAAGGTGTGACAACAAACCCATCATTTGCTCCTCCCCTCACTAACTTTAAAACGATTATATCAACTAATGAAGAAGGAAAAAAGTGTGTTTAAAACAAATCAAAACGAAAAATAATAATAACTATTCAAGCCAGAAGCATGGCGGCGAGTCACGTCAACACGAAAGAGAGAGATCGAAAGAGCTCTATAATTGAAAGCCCTCGTGTTTCATTTCCATAATCCGTGGGCACGCTCCTGGATGACAGCCCTGCGGGAGGAGGAGGTCGCGGTTGCAACACCAGCTTTGCATCTAATTGCATTTTGATGACCAAACTACCCCACCTTAAAAAAGCGGTATTGAGGTCCGCCGCTCGACGGCGACGACGACTGTTTTAATAGCAGCTTTTTGTAGTTTCGAAAAAGTTTTCTGGAACGGTTGTTTTGTAGGGTCATTCCATAAAATTGTGATTAAATTTGATTTGCAGCGCAGTAGGCGTTGAAACTCGCTTCTTCAAGTTTAGTATTATTGTCTTTTTAAAATAAACAAGGCAGGCCGTGAAGTAATTAGAAATGTAATCTAAGTGGGCTTAGAAAAATATTCCATTTAATTTAAAAATATATTTTTTTTTTTAAGTTTGGTAAAAACTACTTTTCCCGAGTCTCCCGCTTTCTCTCTATACACTTGTTTTTACTTCTCTGAGCATAATTCTCTCTTTCTTTCTCTACTCTCTTCACCATCAAGTTCTCTCTTTGGTAACGTACTGTAACGCTAAGAGAGTGTTTAGCGCGCGCAACTCAATCGACTCTTGTGAGGTTTTGTGGAAAATTATTTGATACAATTTAAAATATAGTTTTCAAGCTACCAATGAAAATTAGTTTTTTATCGGAACGTTTCCCTTTTTGACTGTCTTTTCATGCCCTAATTATTGAATTTAAATAAGAAATAAATCAAAAATTGCGCGCTCTTTGTGTTACGATAGTTACTGGAGAGGGAGAGTAGAAATGAGAGAAGAGAAATAATGGGAGAACTTTACTCTCACGGAGAGGTGAGACAATTGGCGGGAACTTTTCAGCGCGACACGTGGTTAATAGACAAATCCAGCAAAAGCTCAACGCTGCTTTTTGATGGTGAGAGATTTGACAGCTCCCATACTAAATGTCTGGATTTTCATACTTTTTGTTAATTTTCTTTTAAAATAAAATACTTAACATATGAAAACTATATATTTTTGGTGCCCAAAATTCCTGCTGAATCGAATGGTGTACTTATCTCGATTGCAAATTTTTCGAAAAGTTTTTATTTTAATGATATTCTAGACTCATTTTGTGCACCTAATCAATCAATACTTTTATCATAAATAATCATTTTATTGCTTAAAAATTGAGTTTTCCTGAGCTCCCATATTCAAATACATGGAAGCTGTCATTTCTAACACCATTGGCCACCTAGCGGCCATTTCAAACTGGATTCGTCTATAAAGTAGTCTGCCATCCGAAACATATTAATTTTTTTAAATGATGTTTTTGCGCATTTTGAGTTGAAATTTGGAATTTGACAATGACGGGATTTTGAGAAGGTTATAATTTTTATAGTTTTAAATTTTAAAAATGTTGTATTTATGCATTAGAATTTTAGAATTCTCGAATTTTAGAATTTTAGAATTTAGGAAATTTAGAATTTTAGAATTTTAGAATTTTAGAATTTTAGAATTTTATACCTTTAGAATTTTAGAATTTTAGAATTTTAGAATTTTAGAATTTTAGAATTTTAGAATTTTAGAATTTTAGAATTTTAGAATTTTAGAATTTTAGAATTTTAGAATTTTAGAATTTTAGAATTTTAGAATTTTAAATTTTAGAATTTTAGAATTTTAGAATTTTAGAATTTTAGAATTTTAAATTTTAAATTTTAAATTTTAGAATTTTAGAATTTTAAATTTTAGAATTTTAGAATTTTAAATTTTAAATTTTAAATTTTAGAATTTTAAATTTTAGAATTTTAAATTTTAAATTTTAGAATTTTAAATTTTAGAATTTTAGAATTTTAAATTTTAGAATTTTAAATTTTAGAATTTTAAATTTTAAATTTTAGAATTTTAGAATTTTAAATTTTAGATTTTAGAATTTTAGAATTTTAGAATTTTAGAATTTTAGAATTTTAGATTTTAGAATTTTAGAATTTTAGAATTTTTGAATTTTTGAATTTTAGAATTTTAGAATTTTAGAATATTAGAATCTTAGAATTTTAGAATTTTAGAATTTTAGAATTTTAGAATTTTAGAATATTAGAATCTTAGAATTTTAGAATTTTAGAATTTTAGAATTTTAGAATTTTAGAATTTTAGAATTTTAGAATTTTAGAATTTTAGAATTTTAGAATTTTAGAATTTTAAATTTTAGAATTTTAAATTTTAAATTTTAGAATTTTAGAATTTTAGAATTTTAAATTTTAGAATTTTAGAATTTTAGAATTTTAGAATTTTAGAATATTAAAGTTAAATTTTAGAATTTTAGAATTTTAGAATTTTAGAATTTTAGAATTTTAGAATTTTAGAATTTTAAATTTTAGAATTTTAGAATTTTAGAATTTTAAATTTTAAATTTTAAATTTTAGAATTTTAGAATTTTAGAATTTTAGAATTTTAAATTTTAGAATTTTAAATTTTAAATTTTAGAATTTTAGAATTTTAAATTTTAGAATTTTAGAATTTTAGAATTTTAGAATTTTAGAATTTTAGAATTTTAGAATTTTAGAATTTTAAATTTTAGAATTTTAAATTTTAGAATTTTAAATTTTAAATTTTAAATTTTAAATTTTAGAATTTTAGAATTTTAAATTTTAGAATTTTAAATTTTAGAATTTTAGAATTTTAGAATTTTAAATTTTAGAATTTTAAATTTTAAATTTTAAATTTTAAATTTTAAATTTTAGAATTTTAGAATTTTAAATTTTAGAATTTTAGAATTTTAGAATTTTAGAATTTTAAATTTTAAATTTTAAATTTTAAATTTTAAATTTTAGAATTTTAAATTTTAGAATTTTAGAATTTTAGAATTTTAGAATTTTAGAATTTTAAATTTTAGAATTTTAGAATTTTAAATTTTAGAATTTTAGAATTTTAGAATTTTAGAATTTTGGAATTTTAGAATTTTAGAATTTTAGAATTTTAGAATTTTAGAATTTTAGAATTTTAGAATTTTAGAATTTTAGAATTTTAGAATTTTAGAATTTTAGAATTTTAGAATTTTAGAATTTTAGAATTTTGGAATTCAGAATCTTAGAATTTTAGAATTTTCAAAATTTTATAAATTTTAGAATTTTTAAAATTTTAGAATTTTTAAAATTTCAGAATTTTTAAAATTTTAGAATTTTTAAAATTCTAGGATTTTCAAAATCTTAAAATTTTCAAAATTTTAGAATTTTTAAAATTTTACAATTTTAAAAATCTCCTGAATTTTCAAAATTTAAGAATTTACAAAATTTTAGAATTGTCAGAGTTAAAGAATTTTCAAAATTTAAGAATTTTCAAAATGTTAAAATTCTTATATTCTAAAATTTTAGAATTTCAGAATTCCAGATTTTTAGAATTTTAGAATTTTAGAAGTTTTATATTTTATTTTTTCAGAATTTTAGAAGTTTTAAATTTAATTTTAGATTTTAAGAAATTTATATTTTTATAGATTTAGGATTGAGTAGATTTTTTTTGTAAGATTTTGAAAGCTCTTGAATGTTAAGAATTAGGTTAAATATCTTCAACAATTCAAAACTTGTTAAATGTTGTTGTTCCAAACTTCAGTTGTAAACAGAGCTGAAACCCACAGTGACATATTAAGATTTTCAAATAATAATTTTAACATGTAATGGCACTCCAAAGAGTTCAAGTTCAAGAAATGTTCCAACCCCTGATAGTTCAAATTACATTCAGGACAGTTAGGGTTGTTCGAACCATCCCAATGCACGAAAAACTGTCAAATAACTAACCTCAAAAACATAGCTGTTCTTGTTTGCTCCAAAACAAAGAAATCCGCCAAATTTAGTCACGCTAAATTTTTCGGATATTCCTAGGTTTTCCGGAGTCCCATTAGCGCGTAAGATCGGAATCGCCCGATAAGCCCCAAACAATGAAATCAATGCGCCACAACTAATCACTGTCCGGCACGCAATCGCTTTCGTGTAGAACATGAAACCACTCGAGAGAGTTGGTCGATTTTCCAAATTCAGCTTGACAGTAGGCGCGCCGTGACACGTGCCAATGGCAAACAAGATGGACGCCAGCTCGAAGAAAGCCCGCAAAAAGAAGCCTACTAAGGTGGAAGCGAAGAAAAAAGCCACCAAAAAGCGGTCGGATCTGTTCAACGGGTTCCGGCTGTTCCGGAGCAGCCTGCTGTACCAGACGAAGGAGTTTTTCGAGAACTCGACGCTGCACGGCGTGCGGTACATCGCCGAAGAGGGGCGGCCATTTTTCGAAAAGTTTATGTGGTTCTGCTTCGTGGCGACCGGGGCGGTGGCGGCCATTGTGATTATTTTCAGCTTGTGGGAAAAGTTCCAGACGAATCCGACCATCACGGGGCTGGACACGGACTTTCACAACCAGGAGGTGATCTTCCCGACGGTGATGGTGTGTCCGGAGCGGCCGTACGACGAGCGCAGTGTGCACGATGTCGCGTACGTCACGCTGGCGAACTACGAGGCCGGGTCGGAACAGTACGAGCCGTTTCTGGAGGTGCTGACGAAGCTGTCGTACGGGGCGGTCATCCGGGAGGCGGTCGAGAGGGCGGAGAACTTTTCCGACGCGAAAGAGCTGGTCGGGAGGGATTTGCGGAAGTTGGTGTTTAAGATGGCGGTGCGGTGTAACGCGACGTTCGGGTACTGCCGGTACAAGGACGAACCCATTGATTGCTGTGGGTCGTTCAAGACGGTCTATTCCGAGCACGGGTTCTGCTACTCGTTCAATTCGCGGTACATCGGCCAGGAGCTGGAAGAGTGAGTACCTGAATGTGGAATGACGTTGAGCTTTGACAGTTCAACGATGTTCAACATGAAGGTGACGTAATGTCAAACATTTTCAGGGAGCGCAACTCGGACACCAAGTACCTGTACGAGACGGACAAAAAGTGGGGCCTGACGTTCGCTCCGCTGCGCAAGTCGGACGTGTTTGTGCACTCGCACAACGAGATATCCGGCTGGGACTTTCGGCCGCAGGTCCAGTGGGACGAGAACTTTGCGATCGACTTCCTCATCTCGATGAAGCAAACGTACACGACGGAGGACGCCCGGCAGCTGTCGATCGGGCAGCGCAAGTGCATCTTTCCGGACGAGGTTCAGCTGCGGTACTACCAGGACGATTACACCTTTTCCGGCTGCATGAAGGAGTGCCGGCTGAAGAAGTGCCTCAAGTACTGCGGCTGTATTCCGCCGTTTTACGCGCCACCGGTGAAGAGTCTGCGGCAGTGTGTCGCGTCGGAACTGCCCTGTTTGGCGGCCAACCTCGGAAACATTACCAGCATTGGCGGCTGTCAGCACTGCGAGCTGGGCTGTCACAACACGGTGTACGACATTGAGAAGTACTCCAAGGTGTAAGTTCAGTACGACTCTTGAGAATCTTCAACCGATCACGTGATCTCCTCAATTCCAGAATGACTACGGAGGCCGGCAAGGAACCGGTGGTAACGATAGAATACCTAACCTGGCCCGTCATCCGGTACAAGCGCGAGGTTCTGTTCGGTTGGGTTGACCTGCTAGTGTCCTTCGGAGGCATTGCCGGCCTATTCCTAGGCTTCAGCCTACTATCCGGAGTGGAGATCATCTACTTCTTCACGATGCGAGCCTGCTGCATGCTGTACAAGAACCGGGACCAGCTGGTGGCCATCGAGCAGGAGAAGCTGCGACGACCTCCGGACCGGTACGACCTTGGGCTGCGACCAGACTTCAAACCCCAAAGCGTCGAACCCCAACCCACCAAAGAACCGTCGCAAGATCTGCGGAACGTGATCACGCTGTCGCTGGTCGAGCAGGAGTTCAACGCGGTCAAGGTGCCGAAGCAGAACGGGTTAGTTCTTGGAGGGTTGCAACCGGTGCATCGCCGGCTCGAGCGGCGACTGGAGAAGATGAACATCATGATCCGGCCGGACTTTTCCCGGCCCGTCCACGTGGCACCGTACAGCGAGCGGATCATGCCGCTCGATCGGAACGTGATTCTGACGAAGGACGGGAGCATTTTGTATAACGGGTATTTGCCTTGAATTAGGTTTAACAGCGTGACGTCACGAGCGCACACGCACACACATTTTTACAGAGACACACGTGCAAAAAATGTAAACATTGCAGTCAAGCTGTCAAATTTCTAACCTCAAAACCGAGTCGGCGTAAACCTAATTGTTTACTGGTTTAGATGCTTTGTGTTTTTATATTTTGTGTGTTAAATAAAACGATTTTTTACTAAAAGCCCGTGTGAATGGATAAAAAAGAGAGCACCTTTCGTGTACCATCTTGGAGAGAGGAATGACAGGTAAACGAAGCGATGACAGTAAAAGTTCTTGACAGATCAATGCAAACAATTGTTAAATTCTCGAAATATTATTTAAAAGTAAATAAATTAAAAATAAATAAATTTATTGATCTAAAACTTCCAACTAATCAAAACATCTTCAAATAATTTTAAATCTTAATAATGTCATTCAAACCTTTTTTTTATTCATAACTTATTTTTATTAGGTTCTTTTAGGTGCTACGACCAGGTTAGGCCCAAGGATCAGTTTACAATCAAAATATAAAAAAAAACTCATTACACTCCATACTTGGAGATCATGTAACTGACGAGGGTTACTTGGTCCAAGCGGGTCTTGCAGGTTTTGAATCTGCCGATGTACTCCGAGAAAATGCCCCACAGCTCAGCAGAACTGTAGAGCACCTCCCCGGCTTCCTCTTTCGTGGCTCCACTGTCTCGGGAGCTTCCTTGGCTGCTTCTTGCGGGGTGAGGGCGATCCTTCGATGTTCCGTCCGGGACTGCACCCGGCAACGGAGGGAACTCCGCCGGCGTGAACGCCGGAACTGCTGGACTCTGTTTCTCCGCCTTCCTTGCCGGCGGTTTCGGTTTCGACGCCTGTTGGCGCCTCCGGATGAAGTCCGCACGCTTGGGGCAGCTGCGGTCCGTGGCTTCGTGGGCTCCAGAGCAGTTGGCACACCGCTTCGGCTCGGCTTCTTGGACTTTGCACTCGTCCGTCTTGTGGGGATCCCCACAGTTGTTGCACCTCCCTTTCAGGTGACAGTTCCTGGTTCCATGACCCAGCTGCAAGCAGTTCCTGCACTGGGTCACGTTCGGCCGCTTGTTCCGGTAGGCCTCCCACCGGATGATAGTGCTTGCCACAACTTTCATTGCAAAGAGCTTCTTCAGATTGGTGTATCCCTTGTGGAAGACCACAATGTACGGAGGTTCGTCCACGGTGTATTTTTCCTTCCGCTTGATGACATGCACTTCCAGCGCGTCCAGCTTGAGATCCCTCTTCAGCAGGTACTTGACCTCGTCCGGTGTCAGTTCATCAGGTAAACCACGAAACTACCCGATGATTTCGTTCGCTCCGCCGTTCGTGGGTGTAGAATTCCACTTTCTTCCTCTTGAGGAGCTCCTGCAACTTGTCAAAATCTTTGACAGAGAAGCAGGTCACCTTGGTTCCAAATCGGGTTAGTTTGTAAATTGGGTTGAAACCAAATTTACAACTTTCCACTATCGCCAGGAGCTTGCAAATATCCGTGGTGTTCTTCACCACCAAAGGTGGTTGCTTTTGTTTACTTGCCGACTGGCCGGGTGCTGGAACCGCGTCTCCTCCTCCTGCTGGGCTGGCATTGTTGTTAACAATTGTTTTTGTCGCCCGAAAGCGCGCTGAATTTGATGCTATTGAGCAGGGTCTTCTCAACTTTTTCTCCTTCGATGCCGATTCCAGTGACCTCGCTGGACTTCTTCCGCTTCCGATTCCCGCGGACGGGACGAAAATCTTCCTCCTCGGAGGATTCCTCCACCTCCATCCGTCAAAAACTTCCAAGCACGCGAGATGACAAGACGAGCAAAACACGTCTTAACTTGTCGCTGGCTGGCGATTGAATGGTCATTCAAATCTTTGAAATTTAAAACATAAGGTCGAAAATATACTAACACATTCATACTTCTGAGTGCCACTGAAGTTGGTTTGTTTGCATCAGATCTGCTATCTCTTTCCAGCAAAAGTTTTTTTCATGGCATTTAATTTATAGCTGGTTTTGAATTTTATATTTTTATTTTATAGGTTTTTTGACTTAAAGCTGGTTACGCCCGATGACAGCTAACATATCTGGCAGGGACAGTGACAGTTCGAGCTTTGTTTCAATCAGGACACTGTGACGAGGAGTTCAGTGAAGTAAAACAATTTTTTTCTCTACAATTTTACCAGAAAAATTAAATAATAAATCTTACGATTTCAAAATGTTAAAACCTTTAAATGCTTTTTTAAAAAGACGATATCAAAATTGAATATTTTAAAAAAATCAAAAAAAAACAATGGTCTATAGACATCTAGAAATTTGTTTAAAAAAAACTTCAAATCTAGAAATCAAAAAATCTTCAATTTCAAAATCTAATATATTAAAAATAATCGAAAAAGCTAAAGATCATTAAATAAAAAAAAATATTTGTATTTTTGTATGCACGAAAATGGGGTTAGGGAACGTTCTTTTATTACGTTACGCAGTTACGGGAGGGAGTTTTGGAGGTTGTGTTATACGCTTTATACATAATTATCCAAAATTTGTATGTAAATTTTGTTACGAGGGGTTCAAAAACCCAAAATTTTGCGCTGCACAATAAAAAAAAAGGTCCCTTACGTAATTATACACAGGAAGGTGTGAAATCGCGTGCTTCTCAAACTAAAAGCTAAATCATGTCTATTCAAATCATGTAATTAAAATCGGTAACGTGAAACGCTTTTATAATATCACGACTCCACCGAAAACCCCACTCTCAGTTCGAAACCATGCCCCGAAAGCGCCACGTCCCCCCGAAGATTCCCCTCGTCCACCTGGTCCGCGCCAGCTGGCTCCACCAGGTCGGCCAGTTCTTCACCGAATCGACGCTGCACGGCGTCCGGTACATCGCCGAAGCCGGCCGGCCCTTCTGGGAACACTTTGCCTGGTTCTGTCTGGTGCTGGTCAGCGCCGTCACCACGGTTTGCATCATCCTGAACCTGTGGGTGCGCTTCCAGACCCATCCGACCATCACCGGACCGGACACGAGCCTGCGCTTCACGGCGACCGTGTTTCCGACGGTGCTGGTTTGTCCGGTGGAGACGCCGTTCGACGAGGATAAGCTGGAGGACTTTAACGAAACGCTGCTGACGATGAGTTCCTTCGGACGGATTGGTCAGTTGGTTGGAGATCGGGGGTTGGTGGGTAGTTTGTCCAAGATGAAGATTGATGACGTGAGGAGTGAGATATTCCGGAACGTTTTGAGCTGCGACGAGGTCATTGGCGAGTGCTGGTTCAGAGGTACGCGACTGGAGGATTGCTGCAAGAGCTTCTTGCCCGTGTTTTCCGAGGTTGGGTTCTGCTACGCGTTCAGCGCCAAGTTCTACGACTCGGAACGGGCATGGTAAGAGCGGCCAGGCCTACTGCGTAAAGTTGCCTGCTGAGATGATTGTTTGACATTTTCACAGGGTGCGCAACCCGGATCGGAAATTCATCTACGAAACGGACAAAAAGTGGGGCCTGACGTTTGGCCCGCTGCGCAAGTCCAACATTCTAATCCACTCGTACAACGAGCTGTCCGGCTGGGAGTTCCGACCCCAGGTCCAGTGGGACGAGGACTTTGCGATCGAGCTGCTGGTCACGATGAAGCAAACGTACACGACGGAGGACGCCCGGCAGCTGTCGATTGGGCAGCGCAAGTGCATCTTTCCGGACGAGGTCGGGCTGCAGTACCACGAGGACGAGTACACGTATTCCGGGTGTATGCGGGAGTGCCGGCTGATTAAGTGTCTCAAGCGGTGCGGATGCGTTCCGCCGTTTTATGCGCTGAAGCCGGGATCTACGGAGCGACAGTGCGGTCCGGCGGATTTGCCTTGCTTGGTTGATAACTTTACGACCATTACCAGGGTTGGGCGTCTATGTCAGCAGTGCGAGTTGGGTTGTAACAATACCGTGTACGAGATTGAGAAGTACTCCAAGGTGTAAGTTAGAAAGAGATTCAAGGTTATGTTCATGGTTTAATCCCAGCATTTTGCAGCATTGCGTCGGAGGCCGGCAAGGAACCGCTGGTAACGATCGAGTACCTAACCTGGCCCGTCATCCGGTACAAGCGCGAGGTTCTGTTCGGTTGGGTTGACCTGCTGGTGTCCTTCGGCGGCATCGCCGGCCTATTCCTGGGTTTCAGCCTACTATCCGGAGTGGAGATCATCTACTTCTTCACGATGCGAGCCTGCTGCATGCTGTACAAGAACCGTGACCAGCTGGTGGCCATCGAGCAGGAGAAGTTGCGACGACCACCGGACCATTTCGACCTGAACCTTCTGCCGGCGCTTCGCCGGCGAAACCTTCAACAACGCAAGCAACCCGCTTCTCCGGACCCTTCCCAGCGGAACGTGATCACGCTGTCGCTGGTCGAGCAGGAGTTCAACGCGGTCAAGGTGCCGAAGGAGCGCGGGCTGGTGCTCGGCGGGTTGGGATCACAACCGGAGCATCGCCGGCTCGAGCGGCGGCTGGAAAAGATGAAGATCATGGTGCGGCCGGACTTTTTCCAGCCCGTCCACGTGGCCCCGTACAGCGAGCGGATCAAGCCGCTCGATCGGAACGTGGTTCGCACGAAGGACGGAGGCATTCTGTACAACGGGTATTTGCCGTAGGAGACACGACGTTCCGATCAGGATTCCAGCACAACTCAATCAAACTCACACTTTCGTCCCGAGCGTTCACTCTCAACGGTCCACAACGTAAACGCAGGTTCTGGACGCAGCACGATTGCTGCCGTAGCCAACCTCCCGAACGCCCACCGTCCCGTTCGGACCTGTAGAGATCTGCTTAGCTTGGTCCGCGCGCGTTTACACTCCGTCCCCACATTTGTACTCATCTGTCACTTCCTCCTCCAGATCGTTCAATCGCAGGTAGCACAGCTCGTTGTTACAAGATTATTCTATGATACAAGGTTGCGGCTTCGCTGCTGTGCCAGCCGGACTCGGTGCAGGAGCGGGTGGGGGTAGGTGAAATTCTAAGACTGGATAAAGGGCAATGCTTGTCGTGCTTGTGAACGACGATTCCACCGCAGTAATCGGAATCGACGTGGTAGTGGTGCCGGGAATTCCTCCCACTACACCTTCCTCCAGAGTCAGGGTTTCCAACCTTGGTCCGAATGAGCTAGGATTGCTCCGAGAACTGAAGCTTGTTCTCCGGTCACGAACGATTTTGGTTTGCAAAAAGACATATTTGTGCTCGATGAATTCTTTTTCCAGCCGTTGTTTTTCATCCAGATCCAGAACTCGATATTCCCGTTCTCTTTCCTCCTTAATCGCCCTTTCATGAAGACGCTTTTCCAGATTATTCCTTTCAATCAGCAAGCGTTCTTGGATCTGTTTTTCTTCCTCCAGGCGTCGGATTAGCAACGCTGTCTCTGCTGAAGATGTTGCTCCAGCAAAACTCGAACTCGACGATTTGTTTTCGTCCAGGGCGGGAATTCTAACCTCACCTTTTCGTCGTAGGTCAGACATCGCGTGTATAAATTCTTAAGTTTGTTGCTGAGGGTGTGAACCGGTTTAAGCGGTGTATGCACTTCGGAAGGAATCGGTCAAGAAAAATTTCAAATGGGCAGCGGCGGCAGCGAAAGCAAGCCAGAGAGGGTGAAGAAAAGCCCCAAGAAATCGCTCCCTCTCCTTTGTTCTGCTGTTCGTAAAGCCATTTCTTGACCCCTTTCCTTCCGATCAGCGTACTAGCCTTTATGTCGGACCTCTTTTAGTCAAACTTGAGATGATTCTTGGAGTAAGCTTAAAGCTGAAAATGTTGTTTATTAGTACATAGTTCAAAGGTTTGATAGCAGAGACTTACAATTTATAGTCCTTAAACCAACTTTCGTTCACCGTACAGCTATTTAGTCATAGGAGGGGCACGGAGCCTAATTTGTGCGCATAAGGTTAGTGAGTTTCATTTAAATGCAGATTTTGCTTACTTATAATCTAAATCTAGCCGATTTAGTTAAGCACAGATGATTTTTCACCCAACTTATCTATATGACCGCAAATGTTATGTAAGCGAATTAATAAAGATCAAATTAGTCCCAAAAGTATCTATCGTTGTTCAACGTTGTATCGAATGACTGTCTGCTTTCCACGAATTGACGTTCTTCTCTCCTTCTAATATGTCAACTCCGTTGACACGCCCGAGGTTGAGGGAGAGATCAACGAATGATCTAGATCACCGGGGGGTTTGCTCGCCTGGTCATCTGCTTCAGCAACACACTGTTTGTACATGATGCTTTTTGAAATGTTAGCATCGAATTCTGAGGGCAGATTCAGATTCAACAGGCAAAATTGGGTACTAAAGCCCTATGTCAATTTTTATGCACAACGGTAAAAAACGCGATTAAAAACCATTTCTGATCACTTTTTTCAATTTTTATGCAAAAAAAATATTGGCAAGTCAGCAATTTTTCGATGGATCAACTATGGTCCCTTTGGAACGAGCTGTCAAGTAAACCTTTACTGTCAAGAAGGGCCGTGAAGTTAATTTTTAAAAATTAAATTAAAAATCTATTTTAAATCCTTTGCGGTCGTTCCAAGGGTCATTGTACTCAGAAAAATAAGCTTTATCGCTGTGAACAATAATATCGATGCCAACATAACAAAAAGCATCATGTACATTAGGGTGGTCCAAATCCGGACTTTTTTGGGGCTACCCCCTGAAATCAAAGATTGACCCATCACTAGGCTAAATTCCAAATTTGAGCTCATTCTGACCACGGGAACCCATCCCTCCAATCGCTTAAAGTTTGTATGGGAAAAATCGTCAAAATGTATGGAGAAAAGCAACTGTTTTACTTTTTTACCTGTGGAAGGCGCCATAATTATCCGATTCTTACCATTTCTCAAATGTAGAACCTTCATTAAATTTAGAACAACTTTCCCGAAGACACCATATTTTTAGGATTTTTCCCGCGAAATTATTAGCGCCCAAAACTGACCCTTTTTGCGCGGCCAGCTGTAAGGGGTTACCTAACAACGATGTTTATTTCCAATTCGTACACGCACGTGCTCTCTCTCAGGTTCAAACTCTCTCACGAGCTTGCTCGCCTGCCTGCCTGCCTGTTCACCTAAAAGCGCGCGCTGTTTCTCTGCTTGGACTTTTGTCGTCGTCGTTTTCATTTGCTATCCGCTGCGCTGCGTTTCTGGCATGTTTATTATAATTTTCAACTAAAATAGCAGGATTGTTTTAAGATATATTTAGCATATAAATTCTTAAATTATGACAAAAATAAAAAAAAACTGCACTGAAAAAAATAGTTTAAAGAAAAAACTGCTTAGGCTCGATTAAAAAATTACAGCAAATGTCATGAGAACAGGGTTTGTTTGTTTTTCCAAGCATTACACGCAGTTTTTCATATATGCTAAAGAAACATGATAATGATTCAATTATTTAAAAAAATCTTCAGGTAATATAAATGTTGTTCCTTTAGGTAGTTTGCTTTAACAAAAATATACTTAGTACAAATCAAGGCAATTTTACAATTATTGCTGCAAATTTTCATTCATACTCTCTAAAATTATTTTTTTATTCTTTCTGGAAATTTCTTTCTGTGTTCCTAGACCACCTGTAACAAATATTGCAACTGTTTATCATTTTTTGTCAGTTTACCTGTAAATTTTTCGATTCAGGAAACAACTCTTTCTGCACAATCGTTAACTACCTTCAGATCTTGCAGTTGCGGCCTTCCTTTAAGATACTCATTTGGATTCAGTTTTAAAAAAATCCAAAGAAAATTCCTTCCTTTTTTATCTAAAAAAAACTGCATGGTATTTCTTGTAACAAAAGCAGATAAATTAAAATCCAAAACGTTTGCAATTAGGTTTGGATCAGAACAGATGACGATTCATGGATGAACTAATTCATCAAATTTGTATTCTCTCTCACACGCTCTTATAATATGATATATTTTGTTGATCACATATTACATTAAATTTTATATATCAAAACAAACCTGGTATTTTAGTTCAACATTATAATCTGGGTGCTGAAAAGACAGAATGCGTAACGTGATTTTCGAAAGCTCCCCACTGCTCCCCACTAATACAACTACACTACAGCTGTAAACATAAGCAAAGTAGACGGCTATGTTCAAGCTCAAGCGTGACATATTTTTTGCTGCTGAAGTGAATTACTATGAAACATTTGGGATCTGTTGATGTTGAAGTTTTCGATGAAAAATTAAGTGCTTCGCACATTTTTCTTCGTAGACTAAACGATGGGGGCCAAAAGAGGCCTTTTTTGTTTTCCACGTGATGAAAACTTGTGTCAAAAGTGGGTGGAATTTCGTGAATCAGAAGAGCAACCGAATGGAAGTTCCGAGATTATGTATCTTTGACGTGTAGTGATAATATCGGAGTAAGATTATTCAATATTATTTGGAAAGTACTATTCATAGTTATTGAGAATTCGCTAACATTTAAAAAAGCGTCATAAACATAGGTTTTGCGTGAGACATAGCGATTATAAAATTTTAGCGACGAATTATGCCAATCTCGATTTCAACCCTCTTATTAAGATGTTTTGACTTCAAATACCTCAATAGCCATCGATTTTTTTTTATTCCTGACTAAATAAATTATAGATCGATCACAATACTTGCCACTTCTTGGTATAATTATGCGAACTTAAATTAAAATTGGTAAATTGGTTCCGCTTTGACAGTTCTAAATTGAGGCCGCTTTGCGGACAACTATTCGGCACCCAGATTATAATGAACATGTCAAGAACGCAGCACAGCGGATAGCAAACGAAAACGACAACGACGACAAAAGTCCAAGCAGAGAAACAGCGCGCGCTTGTTGGTAGGGCGGGCAGGCAGGCAGGCAGGCGAGCAAGCTCGTGAGAGAGTTTGAACCTGAGAGAGAGCACGTGCGTGTACGAATTGGAAATAAACATCGTTGTTAGGTAACCCCTTACAGCTGGCCGCGCAAAAAGGGTCAGTTTTGGGCGCTAATAATTTCGCGGGAAAAATCCTAAAAATATGGTGTCTTCGGGAAAGTTGTTCTAAATTTAATGAAGGTTCTACATTTGAGAAATGGTAAGAATCGGATAATTATGGCGCCTTCCACAGGTAAAAAAGTAAAACAGTTGCTTTTCTCCATACATTTTGACGATTTTTCCCATACAAACTTTAAGCGATTGGAGGGAGGGGTTCCCGTGGTCAGAATGAGCTCAAATTTGGAATTTAGCCTAGTGATGGGTCAATCTTTGATTTCAGGGGGTAGCCCCAAAAAAGTCCGGATTTGGACCACCCTAATGTACATACTAGGGTTAATGACATAAACTCAAGCATGAACTTTGAAAAAATTTTGCAACGGACTAAATGAGTGTTCAATGATTTTTTTAACGAGTTGCTGTGAAGTTTACTACGGCCAAGACTACGGCCTTCCATAGAATAATCTACGTGCGTATATATTGCGTGTACGTACACTAAAATAAAGTGAGGTTAAATTTTTGTCAGCCAGCAAAAGACCTAGCCAAAAGGCTAAAAAAACTTGGGATTTTTTTTTGTAATGTGCTAAAGAATCGGTCATTATTGTTATGAACATTAACATATACAAATTTAAGCACCCTATTTTCAAGCCTATTGTACAATGTGGTTCTAGTAAGTTTTTGGATCAATTTCGATTATCGAATGTGCAATGGTATCGCATATAACTATGATTACATATAATATAATTACAAACAAAAATATAACCAATTTTAAAATACATATTTAAAATGTTATCATTTTTACAGACATTCTGATGCGACTTTTAAACTTGCAGACTTCCATCCAGCACGCACAGAATTTTAACATTTTACCCAAAATCCGCCCAAACGCCCTCTAACCGTGCACACTTTTGACAGCTCGCCTCAACCGCGAGCGCGTTCTGTTTCTGTTTGGTCTCGCGCGCCATCTCGCTCTTTCTCCCGCGTGCAACCCCGCTCCTTTCTTTCTTTTGTTTGACAGCCGTGGCCAACTGATTTTTTTTTTACTTTTTATTTTGTGTGGTGGTGGCAAACGCAGAAGAACACCATTCAAAAAGTCGTCATCCCGTCAGCGGAGCCGAAAAAGTGAATTTCGCGTGATATTTTGCGTATTTGTGTTGCATTTTTGCGTTGTTTTCCGGTGATTGCTGCCGTCGTGGACAAGAGATTGTGACACTGTAGTCGGTCGCGCAAAAGGAAAACAAAAGAATTTTCGACCGGAGCTGCAAGAGGCGGAACGTCCTCCGCCGGTGACGCCTTCCGGAACTGATCTGGGACGACGGGCTTCCAGCGCGGCACCATGGAGTACTACGCGATCTATCTGCCGTACAAGGAGCCGGATGTTTGTGAGTGTGCCATTTCCCACCTCCTCCCTCCCATTAAAACAAGCAAAGTAGCGAAGGAATTCCGGCCGGAATCTATTTTTGGGGGGGGGTCTTCTCCAGAGTGCCGAGCAACACATTCCTGCACCACATTCCACAGCACACACTGAAACCGAGGAGTTTTCTATTTTCAGCCATCAAGAGCTTCTACACGGACAAGGAGGAGGCACTCAAGATGCTCAAAACGCACAAGGAGGCCCGGCTGAAAGCGTTCCGGACCAGCGAGGAGGCCGTCTACTTCTATCTGAACGGGCCGACGGAACCGACGACGACGACGACGGCGAGTAGCAGCTTGGTGATGGGTACGACCTCGGACAAGGCATCGCTGACGACCGGCAACGGGAACAATCTGCTAGGGGGACAGATGCCGAAATGTGAGTAAAAGATTCAAGTTGGAAATTTCGCAATGTTTGTCCAAAATCATGTCGTAACATGATTTCTAGTTGAACATTTCATTAGGGCGTATAATGACTTTGGAGCCAAATCACACAATGCAACTTAAATCTGGAGCAACATTTGAAAGGGGCGGAACGACATTGCTCTTACGGCCTTTGATTACACGCGTTTAAATGGGACGAAAGGCCGTAAGAGCAATGTCGTACCGCCCCTTTCAAATGTTGCTCCAGAAATCAGTTAATTCAACAAACATTTGAAAAAATATTTTTTTTTTTTAGATCACTAACAATTTCATTTTAATGATTATTATTTTTCAATTAAAAATACTTAGTTAACAGGCACAAAATCAATCGGCAGTATGTCAAACGGCAGAAAAGTTTAACTGTCAAAATCGTTTTATGGTTCAAAACATAAACTACCGGCAAATAAAAAAATTAAACGGCAGAAAAAGAGGTAAAAGGCAGAATATCTGAACGACAAAAAAAGAGGCAGAAAGCTCATTTGGCAGAATATTTCAACCTGCTGAAAAAATTATGCGGCAGAACAGTTGAACTTTTAGAATTGCTCAGTGGTTAAAAAAAATAAACCGCAGCAAATGGCAGAAAATTTGAGCGGTACAGAAAAATGAAAAAGCAGTAAGGTTTAGCGGCAAAAAATATTGGCAGAGAGTTCATTTGGCAGATTTTTCACCTGACTTGAAATTATACGAAAGGAACGGCAGAAAAAAACAAAGACAGATCATTGATTTTGCAGAATTTAGATCCCGCTGAAAATTATACGGCAGAACTGTAAAACTGTCAGAAAAGGTTAGCGATTCAAAAAAAAACCAAGCTGCATAAAATTAAAATGGCAGAAAATTTTAATATCAGCGAAAAATCAAAAAGCAGAATAACAGCAAAAAAATATGGGCAGAGAGTTCTTTTAGCAGATTTTTGATTTAGGTGAAAATTATATGAAAGAAAAGTAAAAGGCAAAATAGTTTTGTGGCTGAAAAACAAAATGGCCAAAAATTTAAATTGCAGAAAAATAAAATGCAGAATAGTTGAACGACAACAAATATAGGCATAAAGTTCATTAACCAGAATTTTTATCTGGCTGAAAATTATATAAAGGAATAGAAAAGGCAGATTAGTTTTGTGGCTGAAAACAAAATGGCCGAAATGGAATTATGGAAGAAAAGTAAAAGGCAGAATAGTTCTGAGGCTGAAAAACACAATGGCCGAAAATTGCAGAAAAATAAAATGCAGAATAGTTGAACGACAACAAATAGGGGCATAAAGTTCATTAACCAGAATTTTTATCTGGCTGAATATTATATGGAAGAAAAGTGAAAGGCAGATTAGTTTTGTGGCTGAAAACAAAATGGCCGAAAATTTAAACTGCAGAAAAATAAAATGCAGAATAGTTGAATGACAACAAATAGGGGCAGAGAGTTCATTAGCCAGAATTTTTATCTGGCCGAAAATAATATAAAGGAATGAAAAAGGCAGATTAGTTTTGTGGATGAAAAACAAAATGGTCGAAAATTTAAACTGCAGAAAAATAAAAGGCAGAATGATTGAACGACAAAAAATAAAGGCAGAAAATTCATTCGGCATAATTTTTAACTTGCTGAAAAAAACTAAACTGCAGCAAAATAAAATGGCAGAAAATTTAAACGGCAGAGAAAAATAAAAAAAAGCAGAAAGGTTTAACAGCTAACATTTGCCAGAATTATAATCAGGCTGAAAATTATATGGAAGAAAAATAAAAGGCAGAACAGTTTTGTGGCTGAAAAACAAAATGGCCGAAAATTTAAATTGCTGAAAAAAATAAAAGGCAGAATGGTTGAACGACAAAAAAAAGAGGCAGAAAGTTCATTTGGCAAAATTTTTAACTTGCTGAAAATTAAACGGCGGAAAAGTCAAACCGTCAGAATATCTTAGCGATTAAAAAAACTAAATTGCAGCAAAATAAAATGGCAGAAAATTAAAACGGCAGAAAAAAAAATCAAAAAGCAGAAAGGTTTAACAGCAAAAAATATGGACAGAGAGTTCATTTGCCAGAATTTTAATCTGGCTGAAAATTATATGGAAGGAAAGTACAACGCAGAATGGTTTTGTGGCTTAAGAACAAAATGGTCGAAAATTTAAACTGCAGAAAAATAAAAGGCAGAATGATTGAACGACAAAAAATAAAGGCAGAAAATTCATTCGGCATAATTTTTAACTTGCTGAAAAAAACTAAACTGCAGCAAAATAAAATGGCAGAAAATTTAAACGGCAGAGAAAAATAAAAAAAAGCAGAAAGGTTTAACAGCTAACATTTGCCAGAATTATAATCAGGCTGAAAATTATATGGAAGAAAAATAAAAGGCAGAAATGTTTTGTGGATAAAAAACAAAATGGCCGAAAATTTAAATTGCTGAAAAAAATAAAAGGCAGGATGGTCGAACGACAAAAAAAGAGGCAGAAAGTTCATTTGGCAGAATTTTTAACTTGCTGAAAATTAAACGGCGGAAAAGTTAAACCGTCAGAATATCTTAGCGGTTAAAAAAACTAAACTGCAGCAAAATAAAATGGCAGAAAATTTAAACGGCAGAGAAAAATCAAAAAGCAGAAAGGTTTAACAGCAGAAAATATGGGCAGAGAGTTCATTTGTCAGAAATTTAATCTGGCTGAAAATTATATGGAAGGAAAGTACAACGCAGAATGGTTTTGTGGCTTAAGAACAAAATGGCCGAAAATTTAAACTGCAGTAAAATACAAGGCAGAATGGTTGAACGATAAAAAAATAGAGGCAGAAAGTTCATTCGGCAGAATTTTTAACTTGCTGAAAATTAAACGGCGAAAAAGTTAAACTGTCAGAATAGCTTAGCGGTTAGAAAAAAAAAACTAAACTGCAGCATAATAAAATGGCTGAAAATTTAAACGGCAGAGAAAAATGAACAAGCAGAAAGCTTTAACAGCTAAAAATATGGGCAGAGATCATTTAGCAGAATTTTGATTTGTGTGAAAATTATACGACAGAAAAGAAAAAACAAAATGGTTTAGCGGCAGAAACATGAAACTGCATAAAAGTAAAATGGCAGAAAAAATAAGCGGCAGAAAATTTATTTGGCAGAATCATAATCTTGCTGAAAATTATACGGCAGATAAGTTAAACTGCCAAAAATGTTAAGTGGCTGAAAACCTGAACCGCACACAAGTCAAATGGCAGAAAACTGAAACTGTAGAAGGCAGAATGGTTAAACGGCAGAAACATTTAGAGGCATGAAATTCACTTGGTAGAGTTTCAATCTAGCTGATTTTTTTACACCAGAACAATTTAGCGGAACAACACTCATTTGGCAGAAATTTGAACTGGCTGAAAATTGGGCAGAAAAGTAAAATTGTCAGAAATGTGGCTGTAAAACAATACAGCAGGTAGTAAAGTGGTAGAAAAGTTGAATGTCAGAAAAAATAAAAGGTAGAATGGTTGAACGGCAGAAAAAAATGGCGGCAGAAAAGAAAAAGTAAAAATGATTTAGTGGCTGAAACATGAAACTGCAGAAAAGTAAAATGGCAGACAAATTAAGCGGCAGAAAATTTATTTGGCAGAATCTAATCTTGCTGAAAATTATATGGCAGATAAGTTAAACTGTCAGAAAATCTGAAACTGCAGAAGGCAGTAAGGTTTAACGGCAGAAACATTTAGAGGCATGACATTTGGAGTTTTTATTGAAAAGGTCCAATAAACGGCGGTTTCAAAAACACCCAAAAACTGGAAATTTGGTTTATTGGACCTTTTCAAAAAAAACTCCAGAAATTCACTTGGCAGAGTTTCCATCTGGCTATTTTTTTTTTTTTACACCAGAAAAACAACATTCATTTGGCAGAAATTTGATCTGGCTGAAAATGATACGGGGCAGAAAAGTAAAATTGTCAGAATTGTTTAGTGGCTGTAATACAATACAGCAAATAGTAAAGTGGTAGAAAGTTTGAATGTCCGAAACAATAAAAGGTAGAATAGTTGAACAGCAGAAAAGAAAAAGTCAAAATGGTAAACCTGCAGAAAATGTTAGAGGCTGAAAACTGACTTTACTCTGGCTAAAAATTTTACGGCAGAAAAGTAAAAGGCAGAATGAATATCGCAGGCAGATAAAATAACAATAACAATTTAAAAACAATTGAAGATTATACAACTTCACTAGCTATTTCACCCTGAAGATTAATATTTTTAAATAAAAATACTTAGTTTCAAGACCTTTTTTTTAAAAAAAGAGATGGGTTAATCGGCAGTATGCCAAACGGCAGAAAAGTTTAACGGTCAGAATAGTTTAGTGGCTTAAAATCTAAACTGCAGAAAAATAAACTGGATGAAGCAATAGGTTGAATGATTGAGAGGAAAAAAGCAGAAAGTTCATTCGGCAGAATGCTGCTCACTGTAATGTCAAAAACATGTTGCGGCGGAACATTGATTTGGCAGCATTTTGATTCGGCTAAAAATTATATGCAAAATAAAAGCAGCAGAAAAAAGTAAAGGTCAGGATGGTTGAAAGACAACAAAAATAAGAGGCAGAAGTTCGTTTGGAAGAATTTTCAACTTGCCCAATTATTATACGGCAGAAAAGTTAAACTGTCAGAATAACTAGTTAAGCGGTTAGAGAAAACTAAACTGCAGAAAGATAAAATGGAAGAAAATTTAAAGGGCAGAATTTAGAATTAGAGGCATCGAGTTCATTTGGAAAAAATTTGACCTTGCTGGAACTTATACGGCAGAAAAGTAAAGGCAGAATAGTTTTGTGGCTGACTAAAATAAACGGCAGAAAATTATTTATTTACCAAAATTTTAATCTGGTAAAAAGGCAAAATGGCAGAACAAAAGTATAGGGCAGAACGACTGTACGGCAGAAAATTTTAGAGACTGATCATTCATTTGGCAGAATTAAGATCTGGCAGTAAATCATACGGCAGAAAAGTAAATTGAACGGCTGGAAAACTAAGCATTTGGCAGCATCTTAAAATTAAAATCAAAAATTAAACTAAAAGTAAAATGGCTGAAATTTATTCGGCAGAATGGTTGATCGGCCAAAAAAAATTATAGGCATAATCTTTTTTTCATAAAATTATTTTTATTGGTTAGGACCGAGTCGGATTCTGTAAATACAGTTTTCTTGAGGCTAAGAGTAATTAAAGAGGATCATATAGGCAGAAGTTTCACTTGGCAGCATTTTGATATTGCCTAAAAGTTTTACGGCCGAAAACTAAAATGGCAGAAAAATTTCCAAAACTTGTTCTTAAAAAAAGGCAGAAATTAAAAAAAAACCTTAAAATCTAGCAAAATTTAAAGCACAAAAAAACTAAAGTTTTAGAAAATTTTAAAAAGATCAAAATTTTTACACCCAATGTTTTCTGCCGAACTTTGGCAGAATTCTGCCGAAAACAAAAGAACTTTTTGCTCAGCAGATTAAAATGCCAAACTCTTGACGAAAAGTGACAGCTGACTTGTAGAGGATCATTAATTTTTTTCTGCCGAGCCATATAGGGTTTTCTGTTTTCAGAATTTGCCAAATTAGTAAATTTTAAATAAAAACTCAGAAATTATAAATAAATTTGAAAAAATATTTTACTGTTACATTTTTACTATCTCTTATTCTTAATATTTTAAATTTAAAAGTTTAGGACTTTTTTTATTTTCCAGGTATTTTAGTTTTTAAATTTTCATTTTTTTTAATTTTTTTGATTTTTTAAATACAGTAGTTGTTCGGTAACTGGGCTGCTTTTTAACTGGGCGCCCGATAACTGGGCTGTAGCCCAGTTAAAAAGCAGACAAACGTCAAAAACCCAAAACAAACCGAAATGACCGAGGGGTTAATGGACGCAAAGATCATGTTCAATAAATAAAAAAAAACTTTTATTTAATTTCAAGTCACAATTAAAGAAACATGAAAAGTAAGCATTGTAAATAAATTTGAGTAACAATTATTTTTAAATTACATCTGGAAAATGTTATGTATCGGTGGTCCCCTCGTTACTTTTTGTTCAGCCCAGTTAACGAGCAGCATTCGGTAACTGGGCTACGTTCTCAGCCCAGTTACCGAACAAATACTGTAGTAGCTTTCGAATCCGATGCTTTGATTATCCGGAACTCTCCATAAGAAACATTGAAACATTTTTTCTGTTTCTTGAGTCAAATTCTGGAGTTTTTTTTGAAAAGGTCCAATAAACCAAATTTTCAGTTTTTGCTTTTTGGGTGTTTTTTAATACCCCTGACACAAGGCGGTTTCAAAAACACTTAAAAAGCAAAAACTGGAAATTTGGTTTATTGGACCTTTTTTTTTGCAAATTACCTTAGTTTTGCCGTTTTACATTCTGCCCATCGATTTTCTGCCGTTTGACACAGCAGCAAAATGTTGTTGTTTCATGGGGCGCCATGTTTTTTTTTCAAGAGCTTCCAAAACTTTTGAACGAATATGTAATGTCTTCAAATTGTTGGAAGATTTCGCGAATGTTTGATATTTTTAACATTGAAAATCAGTCTTTTTCACCCGAAGAAAAGGCTCAAACATGAAAGTTTTGATTTAAAAATATGATCTTATTTTGAAAAGTTAGACAACATTTTTCGGCTCTATTTTCAAAATATTTAAAAAAAAATCGGATTATTAAAAGATCCAGAATCACAAGTTTGGGGCACGATTGGTTGCGAAACTCAAGCCAAAACAATTTAAAATGCTGCTCTGGTTAATTTGTCAAAACAATAAAACAAACAAAACAATGCAAATGGGCCAAACAAAATATGTAAACAAAAAGAGGTCAACTTGAACTGACATGATTTTTGTGGGGGTGATATTTACGATTTTCTTCTGTTTTCACTACTTACCGGTATTTCAGTGTTTGCAGTGAGTCCGCACGGTACTTTATGTGATTTATTTCATGTTGTGACATGCATGTTGTGCAAATAAATTTTATTCACCAAATTTTAAACCTTCCAGCTCCCACGACCGGCCAGTTGCCGCTTCCCTCAGCGTCCGCCAAGCTCAAACTGGAAAAGACCCCCTTCAAGGCGCCCAAAAGCCAGGAACTGGTCGCGTTCCGCAAAAACATCGAGAAGAACGAGCTGGACCTGGTGCGGAACATCATCGAGCTGAACCCGCGCTACCTGGTCAGCTCCGGCGATATGCCGACGATCCTCAAAGAAGGTCCCCGCTACAACGCGCTGCACGTGGCCGCCATGGAGGGCAACACGGACATGTGCCGGCTGATACTGGCCACCATCGAGAATCCGGCCTTTATTGAGTTTTTGCACGGCCAGCGGAACGCGTCGACGGACGAGGTGAGCGCGATTCTGCTGGATTTGTACCTGAACATGCCGGACAAGTGCCGGAGCGAGACGCCGCTGCACTTTGCGGCCAAGTTCGGGTCGGTCGGGGTGATTGAGGTGCTGATTAGCTATCCGCAGTGCAAGCTGACCAAGAACTCGGACGGGCATCTGCCGAAGGATGTGAGTATACTCGCTTCGTTGTATTTTGCATGGTGTCGACTTAATTCATAAAAATAAGAAACAAACAAATCGAGCCAAACATTTCATTAGGGCACAAAACCAAAACGTAAACATTCGGGATTATTCCACTATTCCACTCCATAGTACACTCCCTACATGCCCTCCAAGAATCAGATTGATAGCAAACAATTTCCTATTGAAAAAATCAAAAAAACAAAAGGGCACATAACAATGTTCACTCCAAACCAGAAAAAAAAGTTCAATTGTGCCCTTTTCTTTTTCGTTAGTTTTTCGTGGTTAAGGAACTTTCTATGTTTTAAAGTGAACTTTTCATACATTCTTAACACTAGTTCACTTCAAAACAAAGTTTGGTTAACGTTTCACCAAGGGTTTCTGCAGAAAAAAAACTTCGTCGAAATACAATATTGAATACGGCCCGCGGCTGCTGTTCAGTACACTTTTGAAGAATTTTAATGTTTCACATACCTTATCTACTCCATTCGATCATAAAACTTCACCAATTATCAAAATTTCCACTGAATTCCTCATTATTTCTAACTAAACAAAAGGGCCTTTAGTAGAGTAGAGAAAACACGTCTTGTCTTGTAGACTGTTCGCAGTAGAATGATTTTATTTTTGCTCAGCTTACAGACGTCGACTTCCAGAGCCAAATCCTCCATGACCGGATTACTTCGATCTACCAATACTCCTCCCTAATCCGATATTCCAATGGCCTCGCATAGCTTCGTCTGCTTCTGGCTGTTCATCGGCTTCGTGAATCCGTCCGCTGGCTGCTCAACGGTGGATACGTATCCCAGCTTTACAAGTCCATGCTGCAGACTCTCGTGCACGAAGTGGTAGCGAATGCTCACGTGTTTCGTGCGTGGATTGTACGAACCGTTACTAGCGATGGCGATTGCAGATTGGTTGTCGCAGTACAGGTCCACAGGCTCCACCTTGAACATCTGAGCTCGCAGGTTGTTCCACCACATGGCTTCTTGAATCGTCCGAGAAAGCGCCATGTATTCAGCTTCACACGACGACAAAGCCACTGTCGGCTGCTTCTTGACGTTCCACGATATGGCTCCACCTTGCAAGGTGAAAACGTAACCAGTTGTGGACCTCCGATCATCTGGATCTCCTCCCCAATCGGCATCGGTGTATCCTCTGATCTGGTCGGCACCTTCCTTCGAATATTCCAGCTTCTTGTTAGCAGTCCCCTTCAGGTAGCGGAAAATCCTTTTGACCGCGTCCCAGTGTTGCTTTCCAGGGTTGGCAGCGAACTGGCTCACCATGTTGACTGCAAAAGCTATATCCGGCCGTGTCACTTGAGCTGCAAACGAAAGACACCCAACAGCTTCCTTGTACGGCACCTTATGCATCTCCTCGGCTTCCTCCTTGCTTCCAGGACTCATGGTCTTGTCCAGCCGCAAGCTCGGTTCCGCAGGCATAGCAACCGGATAACAATCCGCCATACCGAACCGCTTCACAATGTCCTCGACGTAGGCCTGTTGATCCAGCCACAGCTTTCCATCCTCGCGATTCCTTGTGATCCTGATTCCAAGACAGTGCGATGCCTGGCCCAGGTCCTTCATCTTGAACCGTTTGTTCAGATTCGCCTTCAACTTTTTCTTCATGTTCAGGTCGTTCGTAAAGATGAGAAAATCATCCACATAAATCGTCACGAACAACAGCTTATCGCCCTGGAACGACCAGTACAGACACGGGTCAACTGCCGAACGATAGAGTCCAAAATCTTGAAGAGCCGCGTCCAGTTGAGTGTTCCAAACTCGACTTGACTGCTTTAGACCGTATAACGCTTTCTTCAGTCTGCACACCCTTCCTCCAGCATCCACGAACCCTTCTGGTTGTAGCATGTAGATCTCCTCGTCGTTCAGCTCGCCTTGCAGGAATGCGGTTACTGCATCCATCTGATCGATGTCCAGGTTGTACTTCACCGAAAGCGCCATCAGGTACCGAACCGTTGCATACCGCACCACCGGAGAATAGACTTCGTCGTAGTCCACACCGGGCCGTTGTGAACAACCCTTCACCACCAGTCGCGCCTTGTACCGTTGTACAGTACCGTCCGGACCTCGCTTTGTTTTGAACACCCACTTGTTCCGGATTGCCTTTCGTCCATTTGGCAAATCAGCAAGCACCCACGTACTGTTCTCGCTCAGAGAGTTCATCTCTTCCTGCATGGCCGCAATCCATCGATCTCGATCTGCCCGTAGCAAAACCTCCTCGTAGCTCTTCGGGTCTTCCATCTCAACAATAACGGATTGCATCGGGGATGTGGCAGCTGACTGTGGGGAAACATTTTGGCCAGAAAAAGTACCATAACAGTTGAATTCGTTGTACTTGCCTGGGACTCGGCGCTCCCGACCGCTGCGCCTCAACCCTTGCTGCTCGTCAGCTGGTCTGTTTAGTTGCGGTGGGAGCGCATCTTCAAGGAAGTCAACCAAGACTTCAACGGACTCCTCCGGGGGTGGATCTTCATGACCAATTTCGATCACGCCCGCTTGATCTCCCTCGTCCCGCCGGTCTCGAACGACGTCCTCACGCTCGATAGGCAACTCAGGCTGCATGGCTTCAACAAAGTGCAATTCCATGAATTCGACCGGTTTCAGAATCAGCTCACACGCCACGCTCTTATTTGATGAACCTTCTTCAATGGCGACGACATCCCGACTGATCACAAAATCTCCCGTTTCAGGATCATAGACACGGTACCCCTTTGTGCCCTCGCAATATCCAACGAAAGTACCTCTTCTTGATTTCGGGTCAAACTTCTGTCGTCTTACCTTCGGGATGTGCACCATCACGCTCGATCCGAAAACCTTCAGGTTCTTGAGATTCGGCTTCTTTCCGGTCCATGCTTGTTCCGGCACCATGTCTCCAAGCGTTCGTGTCGGACAACGGTTCACCAAGTACGCCGCTGTCGAAATCGCCTCAGCCCAGAACTCCTTGCCCAGTTTGGCCTCGTTCAGCATGCACCGCGCTTTTTCGACCAACGTCCTGTTCAGTCGCTCAGCCCGACCATTCTGCTCTGGTGTATACGGACACGTGGTTTGATGACCAATCCCGTCCTGCTCCAGAACCTTGCGGAAATCTGCATTCACGTACTCTCTGCCATTGTCCGTACGTAAAACTCGCAATTTCTTTCCAGATTCTCGTTCCGCTCGAGCCTTGAACCTCTTGAACGCATCCAGTGCCTGACTCTTCTTCTCCAGAAAGTACACCGTGACTTTGTGACTCGCATCATCCAAGAACGTCATAAAGTACCGACTTCCTCCAAGCGAAGGCACCTCCACCGGACCACACAGGTCAGAGTGGACCAGTTCCAAAAGTTCAGTTGCCCTCGAGCTGCTACTTGGAAACGGCTGTCGAGTCTGCTTCCCTTCAAAGCACGAGACACAATCTGGCAGCACGCCTTCCTGGAACTCGATTCCATCCGCCATCCGTTTGAGTTTCTGCAAACTCCCAACGTTCAAATGGCCGAGTCGCTTGTGCCAAAGCTCCAACTTGCTCACCAGAAACGATCTCTCCGGTCTTTCCAAACGATACAGCCCATCGTTCTCGACGCCAGTGATCACCAGATCACCGTCCAACGACCAAACTTCACATCGGTCCGCCGTAAAGACCACCTTGTTGCCGCGCTTACAAATGGCACTTACCGACAACAAGTTCGTTGCAAGATCCGGGATCTTCAACACCTCGCCAACGTTGATCTCGCCTTCACGTGTGTCCAGAGCAACAGAACCCTTCGCAACGGCCATCATGTTGCTGCTGTTTGCTGTTCCAACTTCGTGGTTCATCGGTACCTCATCCGTAAACTTTTGGTCCGACCTTGCCATGTGAGTGGTGGCCCCCGAATCAAAATACCACTCCTTGGTCATCACATCACCCATAGCGAAGATACAGCACAACCCCTGGGGTTTCCGTACCTTCGTGGTCACTTTCTCCGGACAATTTGCAGCAAAATGTCCAACCTTCTTGCAATTGTAACAAGTCTTCGGTTTCTTCGATCCTGCTGCTTTGGATGAGTTGAATCTGGCCGAACTGTACAGTGCTCCATCCCCACTCGAACTTTTCGGTCCACGTTCAACCTTCACGTCCTGCAGGATCTTCGACTTCACGGCATCCGCTGACATCGCCTTCCCAGACGCCTCGAGTCCCATGATCATCGGCTCGTAATGCTCGGGAAGTCCCATCAGCAGAATTCCCGCCAGCCAGGAATCGTCCACCTTGAACCCGATCGCAGCTAGACGTTGACTCGCAGTCATAACTTGATCGACGTAGGCTTCGACACTGGCACAGTTGACAAGCTTCACGGATGTAAACTGTCGCAACAATCCAATACGCCGGGTAGAACCGCTATCCTGGAAAGCGTTCTCCAGCTTCTCCCAAGCTTCCGCGGCGGTTGCCGCATCCGCCACATGGCTGTAGTTGTAGGACTCCAGACTTAAACAGATCGCCGACAACGCGCGCAGCGATAGATCTTCGTCCACAGCAACTTCCGCCGGTGGCTTGACCGCTGACCAGGTTCCTTCTCGGATCAGCGTCATCTTCATAGCGAATGCCCAAGTGGTGTAGTTGTCCCGGCCTCTCAATTTCTCGATAGCCGGAAGCGAAACAGAACCACCGTAGGCGCGACCGCCTCTGCCGACTTGACCAGCATTCTCTTGACCAGCATTTCCACCTTCTCCGTTCTGGTTTCGTGCTGGATCTCGAACTGGTGACCTTCTCGTCGACATCTTCAAATTTCAAAATTAACTTCTTGAACTTCTTCTAGGTTTGAGCTGGGCCCATAACCTTTAGTAGAGTAGAGAAAACACGTCTTGTCTTGTAGACTGTTCGCAGTAGAATGATTTTATTTTTGCTCAGCTTACAGACGTCGACTTCCAGAGCCAAATCCTCCATGACCGGATTACTTCGATCTACCAATAGGGCCCATAAACATCATTCAAAACTGTTGGAGATTTAAGCTGTCCACTTGTCTGTGGTAGATTAGTAAACAAGAAGAAATGAGTAAACGCCCTTTAGCGTGTAGCTCAACTCCTGTCAGATATTTTCACTCTGCTGTAAACACTCTCGAATTAAACTTTGACAAACGTACACGCGGTTTTATTTCTACTGCCGCTCCACCTTTTACAGGTTATGGGCCTGTTCGAACGCGTTTGTTCGAGTTAAAAAGTTTTCGCCGCGAGTTTTTTCGGAAGTTTCGCGATCGAAATGTCCATGGGGGGAGACGGAGCTGATGCTCCCGGGCGCGCTGCCACAAAGCAAACCCTGTCGAATCTGCCGCCGATGGAGCTCCTGATGGGCCGTGAAAACTGGCCGGATTGGAAGTTCGCTGTGCAGACGATGTTGGAGGTTGAAGGTCTTTGGGACGCAGTTGAACCGGCAGCAGGCGCCGTGGTCGACCCGGTGATGGACAAGTTGGCCAAGGGGCGGATCATCCTTATGGTCCACAAATCGAACTTCCACCACCTCAGGGGGGTGCAAACGGCGAAGGAAGCTTGGACGAAGCTCGAAAATGTCTTCGAGGATTCCGGATTGACTCGACGGATGGCGCTAATCAACAAACTGACGTCGACGAGGCTGGACAGCAGCGAGTCGATGCAAGCGTTTGTGTCCGACATCCTGGAGGCCGCAAACCAGTTGCGCGGAATCGGCTTTGACGTGACGGACGAGTGGGTCGGATCGTTCCTGCTCAACGGATTGCCAGCATCGTATCGTCCAATGATTATGGCCTTGGAAAATTGCGGCCAAGCAATCACAGGGGATCTAATCAAGACGAAGCTGCTGCAGGAGGTGTCTGTTCCGTCGGAGGGGGCCGCGTTCGCAAGCAACAAGCAGCACAAGAAGTCGACGAAAAGCCACCAGAGCAATCCACCCAGCAGTCACCCGAGCACATCCAAAGGACCGAAATGTCGGCGCTGCCACAACTACGGTCACATTGCTCGTGATTGCAAGATGAAGGAGCCGAAAAAGGACGGAAGTGCTAGGTGCACCGTGTTGTCGGCACTCAACGAGGAGGATGACAACCGGTACTTTGACTCCGGCGCATCGAACCATTTTTCGAAGTCGGACGCGATGCTGGAGGATCTTCAGCAGTATGGAGGCACCGTGGTTGCAGCCAACAGAGGAGCGATGAAGGTCGTGGCGAAGGGGCGGATGCAGCTCACCCCGAAAAGTTGCCCGGATTCCCCGATCGTCGTGAATGACGTGCAAGTCATCCCGGAGCTGTCATCGAACCTGCTGTCAGTCAACCAGATCGTGAAGCGAGGCTGCACGGTAATCTTCAACTCCGCTGGAGTGAAGGTGCTGAACTCGGACGGTGACGTCATGGCAACTGGAACTCGTTACCGGGAACTGTTCAAGCTCGATCTGCGATCGCAGGAAACGAAAAGCGCACTCGCTTGCTCGTCTGCGGTTGGTCTCGAGATCTGGCACCAGCGCCTGGGACACCTGAATTTGCCAAGCGTTCGAAAGCTAGCCAGTGGACTCGCCAACGGGATCAAGATCGTCGGAACCGACAAGGAGGACTGCAAGGTGTGCCCGATGGGGAAGCACACACGACAGCCGTTCAACAAGAAGGGTTCGCGCGCTACCGGGATGCTCGATGTGGTTCACACCGACATCTGTGGACCGTTCGAAGTGCCATCGATGGGCGGAAGCAGATACTACATCCTGTTCGTGGACGACCGTTCCCGAAAGATGTGGGTGTTCTTCCTGAAGACGAAGTCGGAGGAGGAAGTCTTGAGAACCTTCAAGGAGTTTCACCTGATGGTCGAACGCCAGTCCGAGCGCAAGCTGAAGGTGCTGCGAAGTGACAACGGGAAGGAGTACGTGAACAACGGTATGAGAAGCTACCTGAAACAGCACGGCATCGTGCACCAGACGACGAACCCCTACACCCCAGAACAAAACGGCATGTCCGAGCGCGGAAACCGCACAATTGTTGAGCGCGCTCGATGTCTACTGTTCGGAGCTGGACTGGAGAAGAAGTTCTGGGCGGAAGCCGTGGGCACAGCTGTTTACCTGCTCAACCGGTCTCCCACGCAAGGTCACGAATCGATGCCGGAAGAGGTTTGGACAAGCAAGAAGCCGGATTTGTCGCACCTGAGAATCTTCGGCACCAAAGCGATGGTCCAAATCCCCAAACAGAAGCGACGGAAGCTGGACCCGAAGTCGCACGAGTGCATCTTTGTCGGCTACGACGAACACGTGAAAGGGTATCGGTTCTACGATCCGCAGTCACGGAAAGTCTTCAGCAGCCGCGAGGTCCGCTTCATCAACGAAGGCGTACTGGAGAAGCAGGAGGATCAACGTCAAGAGCAAGTGGTGCGGCTGGACATCGAACCGTACGTGCCGCCGACAGCAAGTGGTTCGCCGAATCGCTTTGTGGAAATCGACGACGCCGCCGAGAACGAGCTGGAGAATCCCGACACGGACCGAGTCCCGGATGTCGACAACAGCGAGGACGAGTTTCTCGGGTTCGAGGAAACAGCTGGCTCAGTGACTGACGTGACCTCCGTGCTCCCACCGCAATCATCTTCAAATCCTCCGTTGTCACCGGAGTTGAGGCGCAGCGGTCGGGAGCACAAACTTCCAGGCAAGTACGATGATTTCCATGTTTCGCTCAGAGGTTTGCCGCGTCCCAATCCCTTACAGGAGGTCGAATCAACCGATACCAGCGACGACGACGCCAGCGAGGACAACTCGTCGGAGGAATCCGATAAACCGGTCCCGCCGAGTCGCGACACGAGCTGCGTGGTGGCCACAGCCAGGAGTCTGGCAGTCGACGGCGATCCCTTGTCCCACAAGGATGCGCTGTCTCGAGAGGACTCTGCAAGCTGGAAGAAGGCCATGTTCGACGAGTACGAGGCGCTGATGGCGAACGACACCTGGACGCTGACGGAACTACCGAAGGGCAGAAAGGCCATCAAGTGTCGGTGGGTCTTCAAGACCAAGCACGACGCGAGTGGTAATGTAGATCGGCACAAGGCGCGGTTGGTTGTGAAAGGATTTTCGCAGCGAAAGGGGGAAGACTATGACGAAACCTACTCGCCAGTCGTACGTCACAGTTCCCTGCGATATCTGTTCGCGCTCTCCGCCAGATATGACTTGTCGATGGACCAGATGGACGCCACAACCGCCTTCCTGCAGAGCGAGTTGGAAGAGGAAATTTTCATGGAGCAGCCACCCTGTTTCGAGGACCCGACCAGACGCAACCTGGTCTGCCGCTTGAACAAAGCGCTCTACGGATTGAAGCAGTCAAGCCGAGTGTGGAACGGAAAGTTGGACGCCGCACTGAAACGTTTTGGTCTGCATTCCTCGAAGTACGACCCGTGCCTGTACAACCGGATCGCCGACGGAAAGATACTGTTCGTCGCAATCTACGTCGACGACGTCGTGATCGTTTCCAATGACGAAGGGTTGAAGAACGAGATCAAGGCCAAGCTGAGCAGCACATTCCGGATGAAGGACTTGGGACCTGTCAGCAGCTGCCTGGGCATCCGCGTCACCCGCGGACAAGGCTGTGTCGCGCTGGACCAGCAAGCATACATTGAATCGATGCTCACCCGGTTCAACATGCAGAATGCCAAGCCCGTGTCGACACCATCGAACCCGTGCGTGAAGCTGATCAAGGAGATGGCGCCGAAAACGGCGGACGAGGCGGAGAAGATGAAACGAGTTCCCTACCCCGAAGCCGTAGGAAGTCTGATGTACCTGGCCACCTGTACCCGGCCGGACATCATGCACACAGTGAACCAACTGAGTCGTTTCAACGCAAATCCTGGGCCGAAGCACTGGGAAGCAGTCAAACACCTGTTCCGGTACCTACGAGGCACGTGCGGGTTGAAGCTGCGTTACAGGAAGCACGGCAACACAGAGCTAGTCGGGTACGCCGACGCAAGCTGGGCATCGGATTTGGACGACCGGAAGTCAACAAGTGGCTACATCTTCATGCTGCAAGGAGGTGCAGTTGCTTGGAGCTGCAAGCGACAGCCGACTGTCGCGCTGTCAACCTGTGAAGCCGAGTATATGGCTCTGGCTGCCACTGTTCAGGAAGCTTCGTGGTGGCACGGATTGTTGGCTCAACTGGGACGAAAGCAACCGATCGAGCTACGCTGCGATAACCAGAGCGCCATCTGCATCGCCAAGAATGGAGGTTACACGCCGCGTACCAAGCATATCGACATTCGTCACCATTATATCCGTGACGCCCTCGACAAGAAGATCGTGCAGCTGACCTACGTCAGCACGGACGAACAGACGGCGGACGGCCTGACAAAGTCTCTGGAACGGATCAAGCTGGAGCGCAACCGATCAGCGATGGGGATCAGCGGATCAGCTTAAGGAGGTGTGTTGGAGATTTAAGCTGTCCACTTGTCTGTGGTAGATTAGTAAACAAGAAGAAATGAGTAAACGCCCTTTAGCGTGTAGCTCAACTCCTGTCAGATATTTTCACTCTGCTGTAAACACTCTCGAATTAAACTTTGACAAACGTACACGCGGTTTTATTTCTACTGCCGCTCCACCTTTTACAAAAACAACAATCCGGTGACAGCGCTTTAGTGCCCTTTTAGTTCTCTTCGAAATTGCATTTAGAAAGGGCCCATTATGAACAGCAGTTGGAAAGCTAAAAGGGCCTAATAACGAGATTTTTTAAAATTATGAGTTTTATTGCGAAAATCAACATAAATTAAGAAGCAGTAAAGCAGAGTTGAGGATAATGGTGTGTTTTATCGAATCATCAGTAAAAATACCATCAGTCATGCTTATTTTTTAAATAGGAATTGAAACAAGTTGTACACTTTTTGCAAGCGATTTTCTCTAATCGCGGTTTTTGCTTTTGTGCCCTAATGAAATGTTTGGCTCGAAATTATTAACCCTCTCACGTTAACGGTTACTGAAATATTTCGACGGCAAAGCAATTTTTAAACTTATTATTCCACTGCTTCACTACTTCATAAAAAATGTTTTCTATCAGCATTTAAAATTTCATCTAATTTGACCAATTCAGTGTCTAGTAATGTAAAAATCTCGATTTGGATCTGGCCGGGAAGAAGTCTCTATCTCGGGTGAGTTTTTAAAAAGCAGGCTTGAAGGAGGTGTAAATGAACAATCTCGAGCATTTCTGATATTGGTTTTTTGTAAGTAGGTCGAATAACGATACAAAAAGGACTTTGTTTACCAATGGCTCTTACGGCTTTTTGGAAACTAATCCGAGCTATTATTAAATTTAAAAAAATAAATTCTGTACTGTACTTAATGTTCATTCTTTTTTAAAGCTGAATTTGAAAAAAAAAACAAAATTAAATACAAAGAAAATAGTTTCAAAATATTTGAAAAGGAGAAAAACATTAAGACTTTTTTAAATATTTTTTTTTGAAATAAATTTATGAAAAATTGCATTAAAAAGTTTTATTGAGAAATATTCAAAAAAGGAGGAAAAAATACATCTATTTGGGAGAAAATGACAGAGATGCTTTGAAAAAAACATTTTTAAAAATATAAAATTATCTGTTTTAAAACAAAGAAAATTGTTTTAAATACTTAAAAAAATAATATCAATTCAACAACATCAACAACTCCAATAGGCGCTGCTTGTGGTGTTGGTGGCCACTCTTTTGTTCTTTATTTGCCTTCGCTTCTCGCTCGGTTTTCTTCAGCCTTCGATTAGAATGGGTAGTCAAAATTGAAATGTCAAAAGACTTAGCGCGTTTGTTTTTTTATGGTGCTTGCTAATTATTTACATTTTTCGGGATTATTTTTCAAGTAAGTGACTAAGTAATGATCAAAACTGGAGTTTTTTTTTGAAAAGGTTCAATAAACGAAATTTCCAGTTTTTGCTTTTTGGGTGTTTTTGAAACCGCCTTGAGTCGGAAAAGTCGGGAATTTATGATTTTTTGTCAAAAAGTCGGGAAAAGTCAGGAATTCTGAGCAAACTTGATTGAAAATTATTGTTTTACTCTTGAATAATTTTGTAATATTTTGTAAAATTTTCAAATTGAATAAACTCATTTCTGCTTCAGTAACTTACTTTAAATTTAAGGTTCTTTTCACTATTTCAATATATTTGAGTATAGAAAAGCTGTTAAAGGCATGGCATTCAAAATCTTAATGAATATTAGAGTCTTTGACACAGATTTTTATAATATTTTTTTATGAATCAAATGATCGCTTTAATTTTTGTTCATCAAACAAGAGGTAAAGTTAATGAAAAACTAATATAAAAATAGAGCATAATGGCCAGCTTAGAATTATGATTCTATTTTATTTTGTCACATAGTTTGGCAATGGTTTTTCTTTGGTGAATATTTTTAATTGTTTAACTAAATTCATTTAGTAATTTAAAATATTTTTTACCAAATGTTGCCCTTGAACTTTTTTTTTGTGAGTATGGATAAATTACTACCTACTATACATAAAGCTTGATTTTCAGTTTTCGGAAAACCTAAATATCGAATAAAATCCAAAATTGAAAAACTTTTTTACGTTTTGGAAACATAAAGAAAATATTGAAATTGCAAAAAAAATAATCCAAAAAGTTTTTAGTTATGGCAAAATTGTTTAAAAAAAATGTTTCTTCAATTATTTTGCTCAAAATAAGTGGGAAAACATAAAATCATATCAAACTCAATTTTCATTGAAAAAAAAAACAGTTGAATACTGACCACTAGATAAATTTAAATTGATTAGAAAATTTAATATCGACAATTACAAAATTAAATTTTATGAAAACCTTAACATTTTTCTAAATCCTTTGAATGAATAATAACAGCAATAAAATAAAAAAAAAATAAAATAAAATAAAATAAAAAAAATATCGAATAAAATCCAAAATTCAAAAACTTTTTTACGTTTTGCAAACATGAAGAAAATATTGAAATTGCAAAAAAAATAATCCAAAAAGTTTTCAGTTATTGCAAAATTGTTTAAAAAAATTGTTTCTTCAATTATTTTGCTTAAAATAAGTGGGAAAACATAAAATCATATCAAACTTAATTTTCATTGAAAAAAAAAAAAAAAACAGTTAAATATTGACCACTAGATAAATTAACATTGATTAGAAAATTTAATATCAAAAATTACAAAATTAAAATTAAATTTTATGAAAACCTTAACATTTTTCTAAATCCTTTGAATGAATAATAACAGCAATTATGTTTCAATCATTCTTTGATTTTAAATGATGATGAAGTTTTGGAAAATAGGAACGCTATTTTAAGTTAAGTTATCTTTAAGTTTCTGTAATTTTCAGTTGAAACGTAGTATCAAAAACTATACGTTTGCCAATTTAAAAAATAACATGGAAGTTATAAGTATTGTTGAACTTTCGATTATTTTTTCAAAGACTAATTGTTTGTGTTTCTCCTTGGGCATGAGTAAGGACCTCGACGCCGTTAGCAATGTTGGCTTTAAAATAAAATTTCGTGATAATATCACTTCCCCCCAGCCAACATTTTTGCCATGCGAAGCGGGCCTCGACGCTGTGTCTAGGTTTAATTCCTAGCTAGGAGCCATCAGTGTCTTAAGAGGTGGTCCCAAGGCCGAGTAGGAGTTCATGAAGCAAATTAGTCGTCTCCCACCCCTTTTAAATTGAAAAATGAACTCTGAAACCAGCGCTTACTCACAACAGAAACAGAGGCCTCTTCTAGGCATTGTAGGATAGAATAGATTTTGAAATTTATTTAAAAAAAAAATATTATTACGTAGCATTTTGATATGTCAAAATTTCCATAGAGTCTCGGTCCATCAATAGTGCGATGATATCGGACAAAATTCGTTAATCTGTTGAACTAACGGTTTTCGGATTATGGTTGTATCGACCATTGTTGCGGATCGAGGGTCTACTGGAGCCTTGACGATCAAATGGAGCCTAACATTTCAAAAGGGCGCATGGGTTTTGTGAACAGGAGTGTGTCTCCTTCACTCAAATGACAGTTTACATAAGGTATAATAGAGATGCACTCTTGTTTGCAAAGCTCTATGCCCTAATGAAATGAATGGCATGAAATAGTCGTCTTAATTACTAGTGTTCAACTTATGAACTGTTCATTTATGTTTATTGGTTTTGGAAGCGGCAAGACTGGTTTAAAAACAAGATCCTTTACCTTATTTGGCGTTATAATAAAACATTCGGGGATTTGAGATTAAATTTACTTTCAGACAGTTTAGTTTAGGTTGTTGATTAAAGTTAGATAGTTTTCCGTAGATGAATAATTGGACTTAAATGATTAGTTGATTTGAACGAAGTGTAACATTTCATTGGCAGATCTGTTTCTAGTTGTAGGTAATGTACGACAAGACTATTGACGGACGTGACAGGTCGGCAGTTAGTTTTCATCTTTTTTTCTCTAGTATTTTTTATTTCCTTTAAATTTGGAATACATCATAGGTTTCTTTTGTATAGATCTCCGCTTAGTTACATTTTCTTATTTAATTAACTAATAATTTAATTTATTCCGGGCCTTCTTACTTTGAATCACAATTTCAGATTTTCTTTATTCAGTGTTAAACTTAGATTACCGTAACTGCTCAAATCATCCAAGTTCTTACTACTCACATCAACACTAATTTTCTTTCACCTCCCCTCCCGATCCCTATATCTTCCGGTGGTGTTCATTTGGTATGCAATACTAGTTCGGCCACTACCCTTTTTTCCACAAGAAACCGGACTTGGACTGACTTGAGGCCGCGTCCCCCACCTTGCTCCGTAAAACGAAAACGAAAACGAAAACGAAAAGACTAATTGTTTGTGTTTCTACTCTGAATCATAATAATGAAATTCTATTTTTGAAGTGTTTTTTTTATTTATTGTTTAGTTTTTGTATTTACTAAAAATGCTTAAATTTGGATTTTTTTTAAAAATCATTGTGATTTTTTTTTTTGCTGGTTAATATTGACTGTTCTTATAGAATGTTTTTTGTTTGAAATCATTCTTTAGATAAGAAATGCCTATTATTTGAGCATTCTGGAAAAGTCGGGAATTTGAAAATGGGATTTGAGTGGTCCCCCTGAAAAGTGCATTAAATTTGATCTTTTTGGCCAGTAAGTGCATCTCCAGCGCGGGTAGCAAACATCGAAGCAAATCAAATTTGCACCCGACGTCAACCCCACCGCGGTACCTGTCGCGGTAGCAAATTTGCTCTCAGTTCTTCGGAATTTCACTTTGCTACCCGCTAGTCTGCTGGTTTGCTACTGCGCCAAATGGAATGATGCACGAAAAACTAAATCATGCACGGAAAAAAATGTTTTTTTTTATGTATAAAAAATAAAAAAAGCAATAAAAAAATTGAAATTTAAACAAAATAAAAATTTAAAGAAAATTTAAAAAAATAAAAAAATTGAAAAAATTTCAAAACATAATAAAAAATTAAAAAAATTAAAAAGGTTTAAAAAAATTTAAAAATTAAAAATTTTAAAAAATCACTAAACATTAAAAAATATAAAAAAATTAAAAAGATCAAAAAAATAAAAAAATGACAAAATTAAAAAAAATTAAAATAAAAAAAATTACTATTCAAAGAAAACAAAAAAAAAATCAAAAAAAATTAAAGAAAATTATACAAAATTAAAAAAAAATAAAAAAATAAAAAAAATTAAAAAATTAAAAAAAAATAAATTAGAAAAATTTAAAATGATTTAAAAAAAAATTAAAAAAATAAATTTAAAAAATTTAAAAAGATTTATAAAAAATAAAAACATTTTTAAAAAAATTTAAAAACATTGTAAAAAAATAAATAAAAACATTTTTAAAAAAAATTAGAAACATTTAAGGCTAGTACAAATTTTATTCACAGTTTTTGACCCCCCCCCCCCCCCCCTTCAATGTTGGCCCAAAAAATCAGGGGGCCAAAAAAATATTTTTTCAAAAAAGCTTCAATATTTTTATGAAAATTTAAGTGCAATTAGTTAAAATCAATTTAAAATGAATTCCCCTGCGTTTAGAATCATTTTTAGCATGTTTGGGTTAATTTAAAAATCTTTTGATTTTTTGAAAATTTTCGATGTCTACTATCGCTTAAGTTTTTTTTTCGTTAAAATTTTAGTTTTTCGTCAAATTTTACATTTTTTGAAAACTTTTATTGCAAAACAACTGAACTAGTGTAAAATACATTTTAAAACACTTTTCCATGCAAATGTTGAAACTATGGCATGTCATTTTAATATTTTTTTGCCCCTCCCCCCCTCGACTCCGGCCAGAGTCGAGGGACAAAAACTTAAAAATATTTGCATCGACCTAAAAAATTAAAAATATATAAAATTCAATTAACAAGCCATGGTCTCAACATTTGATTGAAAAAAAGTGTTTTAAAATGCATTTTACACCTGCCCAGTTGTTTAGCAATAATTAGTTTTCAAAATATCCAAGTATTGAAGAGATTTTTTTTCGTCGAAAAAAAACTTTTTGCGGTGCCTGTACAGTGGAATTTTACAAAAATTAAAAATATTTTTGATCGATCACAGACACGCTAAATATGGTTTTAAACACCAAAAAAATGCATTTCTAATGGATTTCGGTTGGCTACACTTCTATTTCCTTTAAATTTTTGAAGTTTTTTGAAAAAAAAAAATTTTTTTTGCCCCCTGATTTTTCGGACCGATTTTGAAGGGGGTTGACATAAACTCTGAAAAATATTTGCAACGGCCTTATTTCAAGAAATAGAAAAAAAAATAAAAAAAAATTAAAATATAAAAAAAATGGAAAAATTAAAAAAAAAAATTGAATAACGTTTTCATCAAATTATCTGAGATCCGGCCTTTTTGCACTGTTGTTTTTTTGCATTTTTGTATTTTTGAATTTTCAAATTTTTAATTTTTTTAATTTTTGAAGTTTTGAATTTTTGAATTTTTGAATCATACACAAGAGCAGACATACAAAAATTTCTGTATTTATGAATTTTTGAATTTTTGAATTTTTGAATTTTTGAATTTTTGAATTTATGAATTTTTGAATTTTTGAATTTCTGAATTTTTAAAATTTTAAATTTTTAAATTTCTGCCTTTATGCATTTTTGAATTTTTGAATTCTTAAATTTTTGAAAAAAATAAGCTGTTTAAACGCATTTTTGAAATTTTGTATTTTTGAATTTTGAATTTTAAAATTTTCAAATATTTGACTCTTTGAATTTTAATTTTTTTTAATTCTTAAATTTTAGAATTTTTGAATTTAAAATTTTTCGAATTTTTGAGTTTTAATTTTTTTTTTTAATTTTTGAAGTTTTGAATTTTTGAATCATACACAAGAGCAGACATACAAAGATTTCTGTATTTTTGTATTTCTAAATTTTTCAATTTTTAAATTTTGAATTTCCTAAATTTTTGAATTTTTGATTTTTAAAATTTTTAATTTTTTGAATTTTTGAATTTTTGAAAATAATTAGCTATTTAAACGCATTTTTGAATTTTTGTATTTCTGAATTTTTAATTTTAAAATGTTCAAATTGTTGACTTTTTGAATTTTAGATTTTTTTAATTTTAAAATTTTTGAATTTTAAAATTTTCGAATTGTTGACATTTTGAATTTTTAAAATTTTCGATTTTGTTTTTTTTTCAATTTTTGAAGTTTTGAATTTTAGAATTTCAGAATTTTTGAATTTTTAAATTTTTGAATTTTTAAATTTTTTAATTTTTTAATTTTTTAATTTTAGAATTTTTTATTTTTTTAAATTTTGAAGTTTTGAATTTTTGAATCATACACAAGAGCAGACATACAAAAATTTTTGTATTTTTAAATTTTTGTTTTTTTTTTAATTTTTAAATTTTTTAATTTTTGAATTTCTGAATTTTTAAAATTTTAAATTTTTAAATTTTTGCCTTTTTGCATTTTTGAATTTTTGAATTCTTTTTTTTTTTTTAAATAAGCTTTTTAAACGCATTTTTAATTTTTTGTATTTTTGAATTTTGAATTTTAAAATTTTCAAATATTTGAATTTTTGAATTTTAGATTTTTTTAATTTTTAAATTTTTGAATTTTTTGAAGTTTTGAATTTTAAAATTTTAAAATTTTCGAATTTTTGACTTTTTGATTTTTTTATTTTTTTTTTTTGAAGTTTTCAATTTTTAAATTTTTGAATGATACACAAGAGCAGACATACAAAAATTTCTGTATTTTTGAATTTTTGAGTTTTTGATTTTTTAAATTTTTAACTTTTAGAATTTTTGAATTTTTATATTTTTGAAAATAATAAGCTATTTAAACGCATTTTTGAATTTTAGATTTTTTTAATTTTTGAATTTTAAAATTTTCGAATTTTTGTCTTTTCGATTTTTTTTATTTTTTTTATTTTTGAAGTTTTTAATTTTTTTGAATTTTTGAATCATACACAAGAGCAGACATACAAAAATCTCCGAAACACGCATTCAAAACTTTGCGCCCGGCTTGCCGGTACTTGTTGGGTATCAGAAAATGAGTACCCGACAGATATTTTTCTTCTACAGATGAACTTGAGATCAAATTTGATACCTGCTTTGCTACGCGCGGTGGGAGACTCGGGGGCAAACTCGGGAGCAAATTTGGTGGGAATCAAATCGGGTAGCAAATTGTTAAACTTTCGACATTTTTGAAATTTTGTATTTTTGAATTTTGAATTTTAAAATTTTCAAATATTTGACTCTTTGAATTTTAATTTTTTTTAATTCTTAAATTTTAGAATTTTTGAATTTAAAATTTTTCGAATTTTTGAGTTTTAATTTTTTTTTTTAATTTTTGAAGTTTTGAATTTTTGAATCATACACAAGAGCAGACATACAAAAATTTCTGTATTTTTAAATTTTTGTTTTTTTTTAATTTTTAAATTTTTTAATTTTTGAATTTCTGAATTTTTAAAATTTTAAATTTTTAAATTTTTGCCTTTTTGCATTTTTGAATTTTTGAATTCTTTTTTTTTTTTTAAATAAGCTTTTTAAACGCATTTTTAATTTTTTGTATTTTTGAATTTTGAATTTTAAAATTTTCAAATATTTGAATTTTTGAATTTTAGATTTTTTTAATTTTTAAATTTTTGAATTTTTTGAAGTTTTGAATTTTAAAATTTTAAAATTTTCGAATTTTTGACTTTTTGATTTTTTTATTTTTTTTTTTGAAGTTTTCAATTTTTAAATTTTTGAATGATACACAAGAGCAGACATACAAAAATTTCTGTATTTTTGAATTTTTGAGTTTTTGATTTTTTAAATTTTTAACTTTTAGAATTTTTGAATTTTTATATTTTTGAAAATAATAAGCTATTTAAACGCATTTTTGAATTTTAGATTTTTTTAATTTTTGAATTTTAAAATTTTCGAATTTTTGTCTTTTCGATTTTTTTTATTTTTTTTATTTTTGAAGTTTTTAATTTTTTTGAATTTTTGAATCATACACAAGAGCAGACATACAAAAATCTCCGAAACACGCATTCAAAACTTTGCGCCCGGCTTGCCGGTACTTGTTGGGTATCAGAAAATGAGTACCCGACAGATATTTTTCTTCTACAGATGAACTTGAGATCAAATTTGATACCTGCTTTGCTACGCGCGGTGGGAGACTCGGGGGCAAACTCGGGAGCAAATTTGGTGGGAATCAAATCGGGTAGCAAATTGTTAAACTTTCGACATTTTCGAAAAATGAAATTCTTTGAAATTTTCAACAGGATTAAAAAGTTCAATAAACTTTTAGCATTTCTAGGCATGAATCAATGCATAATTATTGATTTTGAAGGTAAACGAGAGCAAAAAATGATAAAAAAAACCCATATTTGCCCTCCCGCGGTGGCTTTGTTTCGGTGGCAAATTAGCTACCCTAGCGATGATTTGCACTCCAGCGCTGCAGATGCCCTTATAAGTGGAAAAATGCGACGTCCTATCTCGCCCGCCTAAGTGAAGTCGATAAAGTAGATGGTTTCGCTGTTGTAAAAGTTGAAATCGTGGTGGTAAAAATGACGATGACTCAGCACTTTAGCACTAACAAAAACTTGGATGGCAGCACGATGTAAAGGCCTGAGGGGACCGGAAGTCTAAATATAAATCGAGGATCGTTCTGGTATGTCTGCTTCTATGTTAAGGCGGGGCCAGATAATGTCCACTGACAAGGGAATTTACCCGCCAGCTTTTCTGCCGATCATGAAATCCTATTTGACACCTTGAACAGATTTATCCAAGCTCTAACCTTCCCCTCCTTTCTTCCAGATCATCTGCGCCCGCGCCAAACCCCGCAACGACACGCCGGAAATCCGGCGCGCCATCGCCGACCTGCTGCGCGAGCGCTTCTACGTCCCGGTTCTGCGCGCCGTCGACCGCAGCACCCCGCCCGTCATTGGCGAACCCTTTACGCTGGCCAACCCCCCGAACCTGGAGCCGGCACGCGGCGGCGGCGCCGGGGACCGCTTCAGCCCGCAGCTGGAGATTAAGGCGTACGCGGGCCCGATGGACCGGGAGCAGGCGCAGGTCTTTTGCCGGCGGTGGAAGACGCCGCCGCGGTTGATTCCGTCGCCGAGGGCGGCGGCGGGGGGTTTTGTTTCGTCGGTGAGGGGCGTTAGCTCGAGCAGCAAGATTCCGGTGGCGGCGTCGACGCCGATTGCGACGAAGGGGGCGCCGGCGGGTGGGAGGAGGACGCTCTTTCCGAACAAGTCGTTTGAGCTGGCGCTGGAGGGGGAGCGGGAGAAGGAGAAGGAGGAGGAGCGGAACAATTCGATCAATAATAATTTTGAGATTGAGGTGGTGAGGGAGGAGGAGGAGGAGGAAGCGCTGGAAGAGGAAGCTCTGGAAGAGGACGTGAAGAACGGGAACAGTGTGGTGAGGGCGGTCAAGTCGTCGGTGGCGAGTAGCTTTCTGTTCCGGAAGTACCGGGAACCGCCACTGCAGAACTCGTTTGCGACGATCTACGACGACGACGACGAGGAGGATGAGTTCAGGAAGGATTTGGGGCCGTCGCAGATTCCGGTTCCGGTCACGCCGGTCAAGGACAGTCCGCAGATCAACGGGAACGGGAGCTTCAGCTACTTTTGCGACGGCAACAACTCGTTCTACGAGGGGACCAACATTACGGAGTCGCCCTCGTTCAAGGAACGTCGCCTCAGATTGACGGACACCGAGAAGGGGCTGGAGATCATCGGGAGGAATCTGGCCGAGGACCACGCCGTCGGTTGGAACGAGTACTGGGCGTTCCTCGGGACATTCGCCGACTTGCGGAACAACGAAGGCCTGGCCAAGTTGGAGGACTTTCTGAAGAAGCGTCGCGAGAAGGTCGAACTCGACGAGCAGGAAGAAGCGCTGAAGAACGTCCGGAAGGAACAACTTTCCTCCACGGCCTCCAACGACAGTCTCGGCTCGATCTGCGACGCCCTGGACCAGATGCGACTTCACACCGGGGCCACCCCCCAACTCCCCAACTTCCGGAAGCGGCCAACCCCCCTCACATCCCTCCCCGCCGTCCCCCTCTTCCCCGCAGACCCCCCACCCCAAGAACCGCCCCAAATCCGGTCCAACATCACCAACCCGTACCTCTGCCTGCATCGCTCGCTCCAGGTCTTCGCCAAGCGCTTCGTCAAAAACCTCGACGACGCCTGCAGCTCCACCATGACCGTCGACTTCAACGCCTTCTTCCAGCAGGCCGTCGTCGACTGCGTCCGCAAGCTCAACACCCTCGTCGGCAACTACCGCCGCGACGCCGCCTTCACCACCATCGACTTCTCCCGTGTCCACTCCCGTTACGCCCAACTCATCGTCCTGCACATCGAGTCCACCCCGGAAACCGCCCCCAAAATCATCCACCGCCTGAAGCTCCTCCTGGACCGGAGTCGCGACGTCAACGCGGCCCACCGCCATCCGGACCTCGCCGAAAGTCTCGCCTGTCTGCAGAACCTGCTCGATCTGTACATCCTGAAGAGCGCCGAGCTGGCCGGCGCCGGCGCCGATGATCCGGAGACCGAGGCCAGCTGTAGTGCGGCGTGGCGCGAGCATCCGCTGGTGCGGGGATGTCGCTGTCGGATTGAGGCGGCCGGGGGGTACGCCAAGAAGGGGAGCATGGAGCGGTTGGTGAAGCGGAGGGAGCAGAGAAGGAAGGTGACGGCGGCGGTTCCGGTGGCGATGGAGAAGTCGTCGTCGTTTAGTTTGTATCGGGATCCGGCGGGGCAGGATGTTAGGAAGGTGGTTTCGACGCCGGTGGCGGTCGCGAAGGCGGTTGCCGGGAGGACCTGGTCCGACGAGGAGGATGACGACGAAGACGAGGAGTACTTTGTGAGTAGAAAAAATCATTTTTTTATTCTTGATTGTGGGAACTTTTAGAAAATTTATTTTTTTTATTTTTTTTAGTTTGTAAAGCTTTTGTTTTAAAAATATAACTTTTAGAAATTTTGAAAAAAAATATATGCAAGTATTTCAATATTGTTACATTTGAATGCGAAATTAGAATTTTTTAACATTCAATTATTAGTTTTTTTTATTAATTTTTTTTTTGAATCTATGAAGCTCTCTTCTAATTATTTTTTTCAATTTCTTGGGTTTTGTTATTTTAAATTTGTCACAAATTAATCACATTTTTTTTAATCCCTGAATTTAAAATTTTGACAGTTTTGTTTTTTTTTATTGAAAAATTGTTGGTTTTTTAAATATTTTTTCTAGACTTACGTCGTACGTACGTCGTAAAAATCCTCCAAAAAAATTGGGACAACCTGTTTTGTAAACTCATCATATACACATGGCGAAATCCAGTCCGCAATCGGTTAAAATCACCGTCTGCAAGCAAAGCTAAGCGAAGTTTTGTTTTATATTTTTTAGTTCTAGCGGGTAATTTTTTTTATCTTAAATCTTAAAAGAAAACTATTTTCATGAATTGATCGTGGTGATTATTGCATTCGATCGTAATATTACGATCGTAGTTTCTCGACTCACGATCGACATTTCTCGATAGTATGATTACGACTTACCATCGACAAATCTCGATCTACCATCGACAAATTACGACTTACTATCGAGAAATTACGATCTTAATTTGACTGTTGAGAAATCTCGATCGTGGATCGAGAAATTACGATCGTTTTGTAATACCGTTTTTTTTTTATTTTTTTATTTAAGAAAACTCTAATTTCAACAATTTAAAAAAAATATATTTTTTTGAAATTTTTTAAGATTTTTAAAATTTTTAAAATTTTCAAAATTTTCAAAATTTTTGAAATTTTTAAATTTTTTAAAATTTTTAAAATTTTTGAAATTTTTAAAAATTTTGAAATTTTTTAAATTTTTGAAATTTTTGAAATTCTTAAAATTTTTAAATTTTTTGAAATTTTTGAAATTTTTAAAATTTTTGAAATTTTTAAAATTTTTAAAATTTTTGAAATTTTTGAAATTTTTGAAATTTTTAAAATTTTTGAAATTTTTGAAATTCTTAAAATTCTTGAAATTCTTGAAATTCTTGAAATTTTTGAAATTTTTGAAATTTTTGAAACTTTTAAAATTTTTGAAATTTTTAAAATTTTTAAGATTTTTGAAATTTTTGAAATTTTTAAAAATTTTGAAATTTTTGAATTTTTTAAAAATTTTAAATTAAAAAAAAAACCTTTAAAAAAATTTCATAAATTTTTAATATTTTTAAAATTTTTGAAATTTTTTAAATTTTTGAAATTCTTGAAATTTTTAAAATTTTTGAAATTTTTGAAATTTTTGAAGTTTTTGAAATTTTTGAAATTTTTAAAATTTTTGAAATTTTTGAAATTTTTGAAATTTTTGAAATTCGAGATCGAGAAATTACGATCGAATGATCTCAATCTACTATCGACAAATTACGACTTACCATTGACAAATTACGATCGTAATATTACGATCGAGAAATCTCGATCGTGAGTCGAGAAATTACGATCGAATGCAATAATCACCACGGATAATTTGGAAGTTGTTTTTAGCACCCCAAAATCTGTTAACTTTTTTACATTTATGGATTTCCTCAGAATTGGAAAAAAGTAGTCAAGTCTTTTTTTCTCAAAAAAAAATGTTTAAAAATTAATTTCAATTAAATGTATGGGCTTACAGATATAAGTTTAATTACATTGCTCATAACTGTAAATAGAATATTTTTTTCAGTGTGGTAGAAACCTGGATAGTAAATAAGCTTACGTAAATAATAAGACAAGTCAAATTGAAAAACTGTCAAAGGCAAACTTATGGGAAATTGGACGAGCTTTCCGGTAAAAATATTTACGAGACTGAAAAACCAAGTCTGTCATACAGAAATAGCCAAAAACCACCAAAAAACTTATTTTTTTAGCATATTTATTTTTAAAACCCAGGGATTGGACTTAGGGCAGTGGTCAATATGGAGACTTTTATGTAAAATTGTCTGGGGAATCGATTCCCACTTTCGACTCTAAAAAATTTTGACGTTTAGACCACTTCAAAAAAACAGTTTTAGTAAATGATTTTTGTATTTTTTTTAGGAGAGGCACACCATCCAGCATTTTTCGTGAGTCTTTTTGTAACATTTTAGGCTATTTCCTCAAAAATTTTGAGCGAAAAAAAAATCGTGTCATCACCATCAAATTTAACTTTTAAACTTAAAAACTGAAAAATCTCATAGAAGTGACGTGTATTTTTGTTTCAGTTTTTTTTTTTTCCAGAAGGCCCGTCCAATTTCCTACAAGTTTGTCTTTGACCACTTTTTGATACGATGCAACAGCTTCGAGATACAGTAATTTTTAAATTGCAAAATACAAAAATATCTAAATACCTTACGCGCTTCTCAAATGTTATTTTCGAGTGTAACTGGCTCCATATACACAAAAATGGCTTATATAGGCCTAGGACAACATGTCTACAAAGTTTCATTGAAATCGGAGAGAGTCGGGTACAAAAGTAGAAAATTCCTGATTTGAGCTGGAAATAAATAATTTCGGATAATCGAATTAGGACAAATTTTTAGAACGATTTTATATGTTTAATTTAAAAAAAAAGTTTTAAATTCAAAAAGTTTCAAAAATATAAAAATAAATTCAAAAAGTTTCAAAAATATAAAAATAAATTCAAAATAAAAATAAAAAAAAAATATCTAAAATTGAAATAGAATAAAAAATTTAAAAAAAATCAAGATATTAAAAAGAATAAAAAAATCTAATCAAATGAATTAAAATTTTAGCGTAGTTTTTATATTTTTGAAATATTTTTATATATTTTTTTTTTAATTTCGTAAAGATTAAAACAAACAATTTCACGAATTTATTTATTGTAAGATTTTTCATTGTTTTTTTTTTATTTTGTTTAAAATATTTTTTGTATGTTCTAGTTCTTATATATTTATTTTTATTCTTTTTCATCGCTTAGTTTTTTTTTTAATTTTTGATTTTATTTTAATATTAGATTTTTTTATTTTCATATATTTTTGTTTTGAATTTTTGAAACCTTTTAATTTTTATATTTTTTAAACTTTCTGAGTTTATAACTTTTCTATTCTTTTTTTATTTTAATTTTAAATACTTAAAATTGTATTTAATTTTTATTCGTGATTCGATTTATCTGAAGTAATTTTTTTACCAAGCCTTCATTACGCCCTTCTCAAATGTTATTTTCGAGTGTAACTGGCTCCATATACACAAAAATGGCTAAAAATGTTGTTTTTTTTTTATTTTTTGTTTGTTTTTTTTAATTTCTTGAATATTTATTGATGTTAGTTTATTTTAATTAATAATGTTTTTTATATTTTTTTTCTCGTTTGTTTTTTATTAGTTTAAATTTTGTAATTATAATTTTTTTTTTAAATTTTTGATGGTTTTGTTTTTATTTTTTTATACCTCTTAATTTTTATATTTTTGAAACTTTTTGAATTTATGCAAAAAAATAAATTTTTAAAACAAAATAAAAACAATCAAATAAAAATATTTAAAAACTAAAAAAAAGATATTTTTTTTAACTATTTAGATTTTTCTCAATGCAGACTCGATTTTCCGGAGCTCTCGGAAAAAAATATTTCGTATAATCGAATTAGGACAAATTTTTAGAACGATTTTATTTGCTAAATTAAAAAAAAAATAACAAAAAAGTTTTAAATTCAAAAAGTTTCAAAAATATAAAAATTAAAAGGTTTAATAAATTTAAAACAAAAATATAAAGAAAATAAAAAATATCTAAAATTGAAATAGAATGAAAAAATTTAAAAAAATCAAGATATTAAAAAGAATAAAAAATCTTATTAAATAAATTAAAATTTTAGCGTAGTTTTTATATTTTTGAAATATTTTTATAATTTTTTTAATTTCGTAAAGATTAAAACAAACAATTTCACGAATTTATTTATTTTAAGATTTTTCATTGTTTTTTTTTTATTTTGTTTAAAATATTTTTTTATGTTCTAGTTTTTATATATTTGTTTTTATTCTTTTTCATTTGTTGTTTTTTTTTAATTTTTGATTTTATTTTAATGTTAGATTTTTTTAATTTTTTATATTTTTGTTTTGAGTCGTTTAAACCTTTTAATTTTTTTTTATTTTTAAACTTTTTGAATTTATAACTTTTCTATTCTTTTTTTTAATTGAATCGATTGAAGTAATTGTTACTAAGCCTTCCGAAAATCGTGTCTGTATTAAAAAAAAAATCTTTATAAATAAAAAAATGTTTTTTTTTTCAATTTTTAAAATTTTTCGTCAAATAAAAATTTTAAAGATTTTTAAGAGTCGTGTGGTGTTCGTCGGGGGGATCGGTGTGTGACGTCGCGCGCGAGAATCCGCGAGAAAGTTGTGAAGATTTCTGGAATTCATTGAAAAGAAGTTCGCGTCGAGGCCTTAGAAGTTGGGCCATCAGTCGTGTGGTGTTCGTCGGGGGGATCGGTGTGTGACGTCGCGCGCGAGAATACGCGAGAAAGTGGTGGAAGATTCTGGAATCATTGAAAAGAAGTTCGGGTCAAGGCCTTGGAAGTTGGGACATTAGTCGTGTGGTGTTCGTCGGGGGGATCGGTGTGTGACGTCGCGCGCGAGAATCCGCGAGGAAGTGGTGGAGATTTCTGGATTTCATTGAAAAAGGGATTCACGTCGTCGTGTGTATATTCACTTTCATTTAGTTTTGGAAGCCCTTCCCATAGCATCGTTGCTCGGATGGCACGACGGCGGTAGAAGTGAAAAATCGCGATTGAGGAATTGATAAGTCCTTCTCATAGCGTCGTAGCTCGGAAGGCAACGATTATGTTTCCCTGATCTATTTAAAATTGCACGTCGCCGAATAAATCGATAAATACAATAACATTTAATTTTGAAAGTCCTTCCCATAGCATCGTTGCTCGGATGGCACGCCGGCGGTAAGATGTGAAAAGTCCTTCTTATAGCGTCGTAGCTCGGAAGGCAACGATTATGTTTCACTTTCTGGTCATATCATCTACCAAGATGAATCCTGACCTTCCCTTTCCTTCCCCTACTAACACAATTCCCCACTTCCCGTGATGCTTGAAGGAGATGCTGTGGATTCAACGGTCTCATGCGGTGTCAACAGGTATAGAGCGACAAACTCTGTGTCTGATGAGTCTGCAACTTCAACTATCGGACTAACATTCCTACCTTTGTTGAACTGCATCTCCTTGGGGGGGCGCCGGTATTGACTTGAAGCAGAGATCTTCAGGGGTTATACAGTGAGGATGATTAGCTCCCACTAATCATCTGTTGGTTCATTGTGTAACTTCAGCTGATCCGTCAATAACGGAATAGCAGCTCATTGGCAGTCAACCATGCTCATGCTCATGCTCAAATAAAAATTTTAAAGATTTTTAAAGATTTTTTTTTTTGATTTTTGATTTCTTGTTTGAAGTTTATTTTTCGCCTGTTGAATCTTTTGTTGTTTTTTTACCTTTCCTATTTTTATTTGTTAAGATTTAATCTGATTTTAACATGCTTTTTTATTCATGTTTTGACTATTTTATTTCGAGTTTTATTCGAGAACTTTTCTTAAAAGTTTGGTTAGTATTGTTTTGATTTTTTAAACCTTTTTTATATTTTTTATAACTTTTAGAATATTTTTTTTGCATTTTTTATTTTGATTTTTTTTGGATTTAATTAATTAATTATATAAATTCCAATGTTTTGATTTTTTTTCGTTGTTGGAATTCAGCTCGTTTTTTTTAATACAAAAAAAAATATGTTTTTTATTTTCCTGTTTATTAGGCCATTGCAAATTTGGTTGAAATTGTTTGATAAAAGATTTCTTTTTTTTTTAGAAACTTGTCTACTTTTTTCAATTCTGACGATATCCATATAGGTATATAAAAAAGTTAACAGATTCTGGAGTGCTAAAAGCATCCTAAAAATTATCAATTCATAAAAATAGTTTTCTCTTGTTAAAATATCTGCCTTCTTTCGAGCGATTTCTTAATTTTAGATAAAAAAAAATACCCACAAGAATTAAACAATATAAAACGCTTAGCTTTGCTTGGAGTTGGTGATTTTAACGGATTGCGGACTGGATTTCGCCATGTGTACATGATGATTTTCCAAAACAGGTGGGTCAGCCGGTCCCATCTCAAAGGAAAATAATTTTTGAGACGGGAGGTGTTGATGCCCTCCCCATTTTTTAAGGGGACAAGGGAAATTCTCCACGATGAAAAAACATGTTCTAAAGACTTTTTTTTTTGGTCTCTCCCCCCTTTTCGCAGAGCTGCAGCGACTCCGAGCTGGACACCGACTCGGACGTGGAGGACGACGACCCGAACGTCAGCTACGTGACGCCCCCGTCCAGCCCGTCCTCGTTCCTTCTGCAGTCCCCGTCCCCGCTGACAGACTCCAAACTCCAGCAAGAATCCAACAACAGCAGCGGTGGCACCAGCCGGGTGTCCACCGACGACGGCGTGGCCAGTGGCGGAGGTGATGACGAGGACGAAGACGAAGACGACCAGGACCAGTTTCTGGACACCGTCGGAGACGACGATGACGAGGACGACGGCGTTGAGCGGGAGCCCGAGTTCCGGAACTACATCGAGGGTGCGGCCCCGACCAAACAGGACGTGGACGTGCTGAACGTGGTCGAGAAGCGTCCGGTGGACGCGGCCGAATTTCCGCACGTGCACGAGTGGCGCCAGGCCATGCTGCGGATGTCGCCGGAGGAACGGGAACGGTGAGGAAGCTTGAGGTTTTGCGTGGTGATTATTGCATTCGATCGTAACTTCTCGATCTAAAAAAAATAAAAAAAAACTTCTCGATCTACGATTGACACATTACGAATGACGATCAAAAAATCGAGTATACAAAATTTTAAAAATTACTCAAATATTAAAAATTTCAAAAATTAAAAAAAAAATCGAGTATACAAAATTTTAAAAATTACTCAAATATTAAAAATTTCAAAAATTAAAAAAAATTGAAAATAAACCAAAATATAGTATTCCAAATGCGGAAAAAAAATCCATCAATACCTCAATATTTTCAAAACTAATGATTGGAAAGCAACTGTACGCCTGTAAAATGCATTTTAAAACACTTTTTTCATAAAAATTTTGAAACCTATAGGCTTGTAATTTCAATATTTATATTTCTTTATTTTTTAAGTTTTTGAAATATTTCATATTAAAAAATAAATAAACAATCAGATATTTCAAAAACAACTAAAATTAAAAAAAAAAATTAGACGATTCAAAAATAAAAAAAAATGAACCCCAAAAAAATATTTCAAAAATTTAAAAAAATTTTAACATTTGAAAAAATTCTAAAATTTTTAAAAATTCAGGAATTTAAAAAAAAAATCTCTTATTTTAATAATTTTAAATTAAAAAAAAAATGAAAATTTTAATTAATTAAATATTTTTGAAACTTCAATACATTTAAAAATTTTGGCATTTCGAAAATTTAAAAATTTCAGAAAATTCAATTAAAATCAAAAAATTCAAAATTAAAAAAAAATATAAATATTTTAAAAATTTTAAACATTTGAAACATCTCATTGTTTGAAATTTTTAAATCCTTGGAATTTTTAATTTTTTTTTGTTTTATTTAAATCTATCGATTTTTTTTTAATTTTTTATTTTTTAGATTATAAGAATTTTTAAATCTTTTGATTTTTTTTTTTATTTTTTTTGATTTTTTTTTATTTTTTTTTTGTGTTTTTTTTTAATTTTTGAAGCCTTTAAAAGTATTGAAATAAAAGAAATTTAAAACCCTTGAAATTTGTAAAAAAAAAATGTCTTGGAAATTTTTAAAATTTTTGGAATTTTTGAAAACTTTAAGTTTTTTAAATGTTTAAAAAATTGAACGGAGTATTTTTTAAAAAAATATTCCGTTTTAATAAAAAAAATCCAAAACAAAACAATTGTATTACAAATTACGATCGTAATTTCTCTCGAGATTTCTCAACAGTAAAATTTCGATAATAATTTCTCGATGGTAATATGTATATTTCTCCCCCCCCCCCGCCAATTTCTTCTTCCCTCCCCCAATTTCTTCTCCCCCAATTTCTTCTTCCCCCTCAATTTCTCTAAGAGATTGAAAAAATATAATAAATTTTATTTTATTTTATTTCTAAAAATTTAAAAGAAATCAAAACGAAATTGAATTAAAAATTAGTAGCTCTAAAAAGTCAAGAACAAAATAACAAAAATACTTAATTTTAAAAATCCTCTGACTAAAAAAATAATAAAAATATATGGAAATTGGTTAAAGTGAATATAGGACCAGTATTCTCCACCCCTCTTATGGTTTTGTTACAGCTACTTATCTTTATTTTTAGTTTAATGTTTCTTCCGCTATTGTTTCTAAAACGCCCTCTCTCTTCTTATTTGTTTACTTTCCGTTTTTGGTACCTCTTTTTGATATCTAGAATGCAAACTTGGGAGAGATGGAGAGATGGAAGAAGATAATTTCATGCCATAAATACAAATGATATTCATTCGGTATTAATACCATTTTCTTTTTTTTTTTTGAAGGTTAGGTTGATTAAAATTTGATTATTAGATTGATCAAAATTTGTGAACCAAAAAATATCAAGGAATTTTTTTTATTTTTTTTTTATAAAAATTTGAAATGTTTGAAATGTTAAAAATATTTAAAAAAAAATCAAATTTTAAAATTTTTGCTATCTTAAAAATTTTTGATTTTTTTTTAATTTTTAATTTTTTTGTAATTTTCTAAATTGTTGATATTTTGAAATATTTTGATTTTTTTTTTAAATTTTTTAAACATTGAACTTTTTTGAAATTTTAGAAATGTCTGACATTTTTGAAATTATTAAAGTTTTTGAAATATTTAATTGTTTATTTTTTTTAAATTTGAAAATTATTGATTTTTTTAAGTTTTTTGAAATTTTTGAAATTTTATTATTTTTAAATTAAAGAAATTTTTAAATTTTTAGTTTTTTTTAAATTTTGGAAGTTTTTTGAAATTTTTGAAATTTTCATATTTTTGAAATGTGGTCCAGGCTTGATTATCCGAAGTTTCGATTATCCGGAGGTTTTTCGAATCACGAACAAAAAAAAACCTATTTTTTATTTCTTACTTTTAACATAAAATTCGAATTCTGCGAGCCCATTTTAGTCAAATTTGAATAGCTGATTGCCTTAAAAATTACAAAATGCATATTTTCAATATTTCATCGCCGCCATTTTGGCCGCCAGCTTAGATTTAAAAATTCTATTTCAGCTCAACAACCAAAAATAAGACAACGAAAAAATAATAATTCGTGGTTCGATTATCCGAAGTGAATTTTTTCGGAGGCCAAAGAATCAAGTCTGGACTGTGTTTAAATTAATTTTTTTTGAAATATTTTAATTTTTAAAAAAACTTTGACTTTTTGAATTTTTATACTTTTTTTTTAACCCTCTAACGCCCAGAGCTGTTTGCTTATAGTAAAAATAGTAAATGGCTTAATTTTGGTACAATAATGCAGGAAATACTTTATTTTGACCTACAAACATCGAATTGGGGCAAAAAAGTAGAATTTGAAGTGGTGCACTGCCGTTCTACGCATAATTGTCCCATGTTCAAAAAAGTGCAACTGAGAAAAACGCGATTGAAATTTTTCGACCGATTTCTGTGTTTCTACGCATAATTGTCCCGTGGGTCCATATTTACTCCATATGTCCCTGATCGCCCCAGTTAGCAGTTTATCACCCTTATTTGTTATTCTCTTGCTTTACAAAAAGTCAACAAGACACAATGCTTTGTAAAACTAATGATTCCGCGAGGGAAAATACTTGGTAGGACAATTATGCGTAGAAGTTAAACGATGGGACAAACAGACTTGGTGTTGTTTTTAATGAGTTTCCGAACAAAGTACCAGATTTTATGTATTTTTCTTAAAGAACATATCAAACTAAACCTAAAAATGTCATAAAGTCAAAATCGTCCAAAACTGACATGGGACAATTATGCGTAGAACGGCAGTGCACCAGAGCACCATCAGGAAGATGAGCAACTTTTTTTAAACCACAAAATCTCGTTTTCTTCAAATCTATTGGTTCATTTGTTTGAAAACGCTTCGAAATGTGTTAAAAACAACTTATTCTTTGCTGTAAGACCATATTTCTGAAGTATTAACTACAAATTCTAAAATCTCTGCATTTCAGGTTTCTTTGATTGGCTCATTCAAAACCCACAAACAACCATTTTCATGAAAAATGAGGAAAATAATAAAACTATTGGTCTAATAACAATATTTGCCTTGTTTATGAATAGTCAGTACGTTTATAAACCTTTGTTTTGATAAAAATAAGCTTTTTCTGTGATTTAGAAAAAAGTGCTCCTGAATATTTAGTTGCTCATATGCCTAGGTGGTGCTCTGGTGCACCAAATGAAAAAGGTTGAAAAACACTTAAAACCGGTCCAATGTTGTTCACAGGGGTTCTTGTCCAAGGTTCAAATGATAGCAAAACATTTTTTGTTTCATAAAATTTTGTGTTTGGTAATTTTTACGGGCTTTCGAAAACAGGTCTTATTTATTTCCCTAAAATTGGCCCATTTTTGTTTACATTTCACGCTGTAACTTTGCTTGTGCTTAGCCAAATTTGATGAAATTTGGGGAGATGTTAGTATACATTCTACATGAACACCTGCAACTTAAAGCATCATGAAAAGTTGTGTCAGTTCCGAGATATTTGAGTTCAAAGTTTTGGTGCTCTGGAGTAACCATGGGCGGGAGAGGGTTAAATTATTGCTGTTTTAGAAAAAAAAAATTATTTTTTTTAATTTAATTGATATTTTTTTTATTTTGATTTTTTTTTGTTTTTTTTAGACTTAAATTTTTTTTAAATTAGAGAAATCTTGGATGTATAGAAAATTTAAAATTTTTGAAATGTTTTAAACTTTTGGATTTCTCAAATATTTTTTTTGATTCTTTTTTTGATTTTTTCTTCAATTTATAAAATGTCTGATTTTTTTTAAATTAGGCCGTTGCAAATATTTTTTGAAGTTTATGTCCCCCGACCCTGACCAAAGTCGAGGGGGGGGGCAAACAAATAAAAAAGTATTGAAAATGAAATTACGAGCCATGGTTTCAACATTTTAATGAAAAAAGTGTTTTAAAATGTATTATACACCTGTCCAGTTGTTTTGCCATCATTAATTTCCAAAATATCAAAGTATTTACGAAAATTTTATTTTTTGCGAAAAATATTTTTTTTGTTCATTGGAATTTCATAAAAATGCAAAATATTTATAAACATGCCAAATATGATTATCAATGCAGAAAAATGCATTTCAGACGGTTTTCAGTTTTTTAGACTTCTATTTTCATGGAAATTTTGAAGTTTTTTGAAAAAATATTTTTTTGCCCCCTGATTTTTCAGACCAATTTTGAAGGCGGGGGCGACATAAACTTTGAAACATATTTGCAACGGCTTCAAACTTCAATATTTTGAAATATTTCATATTTTCAAAAAAGTTAAACTATCAAATATTCCAAAAACTTTTAAAATTTTAAAAATTTCAGACGATTCAAAATTTAAAAAAATCAACCTAAAAATAATATTTGAAAAAATTTAAAAACTTGTATCATTTCAAAAAAATTTTAAATAAAAAAAAATCTAATATAAAAAAAATAAAAAATTTCTAATTTCAAAAATTTTAAATTTATAAAAATTGAAAATTTTAAGCAATTAGATATTTCAAAAACTTCAACAGGGGAACAGCATTTAATTCCAGCGTGCCTCTAATGTTGGCAGGGCAGAACTTTGACATTCAATTAAAGCTAATTAAAAGCGTTTTCAACTGAAATCGAGTGATAAATAGCTAAATAAGAAGTGAGCAAGCAAGTTTCTATCAAAAGTTTTGCAAAATTAGTTGTTTAATGAGTAAAAATCAGCAAGTTGGATGGAGTTAGGAGCGAGCGCTTAACCTGCCAAACATATGATAATTTCCCCTACTTTTAAAAATTTCAGACATTTCAAAAATTTAAAAATTTCTGAAAATTCAAAAAAGTTCATAAAATTTAAAATTAAAAAAAATATTGATATATTTTAAAAAATTCAAACATTTGAAAAATCTCATTTTTTTGAATTTTTTGAAATTTGAAAAGAATATTTCATGTAAATCTGTCGAATTTTTTAAAGTTTATTTTTTTCAGATTTTATTTTTTTTTTAATTTTTATATTTTTTTTCAAATTTTTATTTTTTTTTAAATTTTTTAAATTTCCTGATTTTTTGTTGATTTAATAGCAGAAACGGCAAAAGTGATGAGAATTGGTCGAACGGCTTAGTGTGATTAAAATGGGTATATTTCCCCTAAGTCGTAATCTTACCATCGAGAAATCTGAAATCAACTAACGAGAAATTACGATCGAATGCAATAACCACCACGTTGGACTGTTTCTTGATAAATTTACCGTTATTTCTTGCCGCTTTCAGAATCGCAACCCAAAAGAAGCCCCGGGACCTGTCCCGCTCGAACTGGCGAGGTGCCGCCAACGCCAACGACACCAGCATGAACCTCGCCGACCTCAGCGCAAACCAATCGTCATTCCTCCTCCTGGACCAACCGCCACCTTCATCGCCCAAACCTTCCCACTTGACAACGACCCCCCCGTCGTCCCCGATCCGGTCCGTGTCGGCGGCCGCCGGCATGTTCCGCTTTGGCCGGGCCCGCGAACTCGCTGCCACCACTGCCGCCAACGATAGTCTCGGTTCGCTGGACGGACGCCTCGGGCTGATGAACATTTCCGACTGTGGGGTGGACACGCCCAAGGAGGGACACCGCCACCGGCACCAGCTCATCCAGCAGCAGCAGCAGCAACGGATTGCGCCGGCGCCGTCCTCGTAACCGTTTGTTTTATTTGCGTGTTTTATTCGAGCCTAAGTTAGGGCGGATTGCGCCGTGGAGAAAGAAAAACCCGGACGTTCATATTTTATTTTAGTTTTTAAAAAGCGAGATCTAATCGAAAAAAAAGAAGGAAAAGAAAACAAGAAGAAACGCAGGACTTATGATTAAGCAACTTAACATTTTTGTAACACACAAACACACTAGAATTAGACAAGACAAGAAACCTGCCAAAAAAGAAGAAGAGGACAAATAAAGAAAGGAAAAACACATGTTATTGTTATAAGTTAGTGTGCAGGAGTGACGACGTCATCGTTAACGTTTTTTTTATAAGTAACTAAACTCTGTCAACCTAACAATTTCAAGCGATTTTATAATATAATTTAACCGATGATGATTTTGTGATTTTTGTGAAGCGAAAAAAATAAATAAATACAGAAATTAGCTGCACCAGCGAACAGTCAATCAGTAAATAAAATGGTGGTTTTTGATTTCTTGGAACAATCCGAATAGCGAATCCATCGAAAGTGCGAACGAAAACAATAAAAAATTGAAATAAAATTCGCACTGGCCTAACTGTGTATCTGATTTTTGACATTTTTTAGTTTAGGGTTGCCAGATTGCCAGATAAATGCGTGCATTTGCATTTGAGAGATTTTGATTTTTTTTTTTAGCTTTTTTGATATGTTTTAGGGGACAAAAATCCGCAACTTTTGAGCCATAGAGAAACATGGGCAAAAAATCTGCCGCCGAATTATGAATTTTTGAAAAAATAGTGATTTTTGGATAAAATCAAAGTTTCATGCAAACACCAAATTTGACGTTATTTTTGAATGTAAAATTGAATTTGCAATCGAAAAGTACATTATGTACTTTATTTTTTTTTTTAGCCTTCTATCGGATGGGGAAGTAAAACGTCGGTCCATTTGCGTAAAAGAGGTTTTGGGTGACTCACCACACATAACCTTCGGACGCCTAGAAATGAGCAAAAACTTGCAACAGAGTCCACAAAAGACCAGGGGGTCGTTAAAGTGGATTGCTTTGCTTTTTTTTTTTGCTTTACAAATTTTTTGATAAAGGGCTCTGTTTTCAAGATATAGCCACCGAAAGTTTGATTTTAGCGAAATGATTGCAGTTTTTCGATTTTTAAAAATAGTGACCATAAGTGACCATTTGAAACATTCGGAAATTTTGCTATAAAATTGTCCAAGACACATTAAAAATTGGACCTCGGGTTGCTGAGAAAGACCCGATTTAAGAAAAAGAAACACGAAAATTGAAGTTTTCTAAATCTCACTCAAACAACCCACCATTTACTAATTACGATATCTCAGCAACTAATGGTCCGATTTTCAATGTTAATGCATAAAACAGTCGTGAAATTTTCCGATCTTTTCGAAAAAAATATGTTATTTTTTTAATTCAAGACTAACATTTTAAAATGGCCAAACATTGAATATTACGCCCATTTAAAATGTAAGTCTAGATTAAAAAAAATAAAAATATTTTTTTCGAAAAGATGGGAACATTTCACGACTGTTTCATGTATTAAAATTGAAAATCGGACCATTAGTTGCTGAGATATCGACATTAGGAAATGGTGGGTTGTTTTGTTGAGATTTGGAAAACTTCAATTTTCGGCGAGATATTCGGGTTTCTTTTTCTTAAAGCGGCTCTATCTCAGCAACCCGAGGTCCAATCTTCAATGTGTCTAAGACAATTTTATAGCAAATTTTCTGAACATTTCAAAAAAATATTTTTAGAAATGGTCACTCATGGTTAATATTTTTAAAATAGAAATACTGCAAATATTTCGCTAAAATCAAACTTTCGGTGGCTATATCTTGAAAACGGAGCCCTTTATCAAAAAAAATGTCAGATGCTTTTCGATTGCAAATTCAATTTTGCATTAAAAAATAACGTCAAATTTGTTTTTGCGTGAAACTTTGATTTCATCAAAAAATCACTATTTTTTCAAAAAATCAAAACTCGGCAGCAGATTTTTTGACCATGTTTTTCTATGGCTCAAAAGTTTTGGGAAATTGAGTTTTAGTGCTAAAAAAGTTGAGAAAAAAATCTGCAATTTTTTTTCCGTGTACCTATTTTTTTCTCAAAAGTCCTCAACAATACCTACAACTTTGCCGAAGACACCAAATTGATCAGAAAATTCACTCAAAAGTTACAGCTGTTTGAATATTTACATACCATTTTTGTATGGACAGCAGCCAAAATTGTATGGAGACTTGTATGGGTGAACCAATGACACAAAATAGCTTATTTGGTCATAGGGAAGGCCCCCACAAAGTTTGAGCCAAATCAAACAATACAAATAAAATCCATTTCCGGTTTTGGTAGAGAATTGCTCATATGGTACGTTTCAAAGTATAAATACTAAAAAAATCATAAAGTACCATATTTCTTGAAAGTTATTAAAATTTCACATGTTGCAATATGGATATCAAACGAAGCAAAAATTTTAATGCTTTTTATTAGTTTTTTTTTTGTTAAAAATACTAAAATTTTAACAAAATACCGTATTTTTTCAAAAGAACATTAATTTTCATAATTTGCAATATGGGTATCAAACGAGGATTTCGAACGAAGCGAGATTTTGCATGCATTTTCATTGTTCAAAAGTTTTTGGCATAGGGTGACTACTCAAATCCCATTTTCAAATTCCCGACTTTTTCCAGACTTTTCCAGAAATAATAATACGCATTTCTTATCTAAAGAATGATTTCAAACAAAAAACTTACTATAAGAAAATTCAATATTAACCACCGAAATTTTTTTTAAAAAAATTGAATTTAAAAATAATCCAAATATAGGCATTTTTTGTAAATACAGAAACTAAACAACAATTGAAAAAAACTTCTCAAACTTCATTATTATGATTCAGAGTAGAAACACAAACAATTAGTCTTTGAAAAAAATATCGAAAGTTCAACAATACTCATAACATTCATGTTATTTTTTAAATTGGCAAAAGTATAGTTTTTGATACTTCGTTTCAACTGGAAATGACAAAAAGTTAAAGATAACTGAACTTAAAATAGCGTTCCTATTTTTTTAAAACTTCATCATCATTTTAAATCAAAGAATGATTAAAACATAATTGCTGAAATTATTCATTCAAAGGATTTAGAAAAATGTCAAGAAATTCATAAGAAAATTTGCCTGGTTCCCTTTTTAATTTTATAATTTTTGATATTGTTTTTTTAAATCAATGTTAATTTATCTAGTGGTCAGTATTTAACTGTTTTTTTCCATGAACTTTCAGTTAGATATGATTTTATGTTTTACCACTTATTTTAAGCAAAATGTTTGAAGAGACAAATTTTTTAAACAGTTTTGCAATAACTCTAAATTTCTTGGATTATTTTTTTTTGCAATTTCAACATTTGTTTATGTTTTCAAAACGTAAAAAAGTTTTTAAATTTTGGATTCTATTCGATATTCAAGTTTTCCAAAAACTGAAAATCAAGCTTTATGTATAGTAGTAGGTAGTAATTTAACCATACTCACAAAAAATTTTAACGGCAGCATAAAAAAAAACATATTTTAATTACTTAAAGAATTTAGTTAAACAATTGAAAATATTTACCAAAAAACCATTGCCAAACTCAAGTTAGAATCTGTTTTCAAATATTCAATCTATGTGACAAAGTTAAATAGAATCATAACTCTAAGCTGGCGATTAGGCTCTATTTTTATATTAGTTTTTCATTTACTTTACCTCTTGTAAAAATTTATAAAGATCATATGATTCATGAAAAATATTATGAAGATCTGTGTCAAAGACTCCAATATTAATTAAGATTTTGAATGTCTTAAACAGCTTTTCCATACTCAAATATATTGAAATAGCGAAAAGAACCTTAAATTTAAAGTAGGTTATTAAAGCAGAATTGAGTGAATTCAATTTGAGAATTGTACAAAATATTACAAAATTATTCAAGAGTTAAAAAATAATGTTAAATCAAGCCTGCTTATAATTCCCAACTTTTTGACAAAAAAATCATGAATTCCCGACTTTTTCCCGATTTTTGGCGGATTTTGTCGAATTCCCGACTTTTTCCCGATTTCCCGACTTGAGTGGCCACCCTGAAAAAAATTCACAAAATACCCTATTTTTAATGTACTTAAATTTTCATGATTTGTAATACGGGTATCAAACGGTTTGAAATTTTGTATACATTTTCACAGCTTTAGGGATAGTTCTACTTTAAAGGGAAAATTCTACACAGTGAAAAAAGTTGAATTTTGATAGGTTGAAAATTTGTTTGGTTGAATATTACCTCATTTTTGAGCAATATTAAATAAAAAATGTGGAAAAATGTAATATTACATATTATTTAAACACAATATCTGCCATCGTTCGCTGACGAACATTACCATTTTTTTCTTGGAACGGAAATTCTTGATTTTTTTTTTCAAAAGGTCCAATAAACCAATTTTTCAGTTTTTGCTACTTGGGTGTTTTTTTAAACCGTTGGCTCAAGGCGGTTTCAAAAACACTAAAAAAAGCAAAAACTAAACATTTGGTTTTTTGGACCTTTCAAAAAAGACTCCAGAATTCTACATTGGCAGCAGTTATCATAAGTTAAACAAGTTTTTCTAACTTAAAAGAAGGGAAAATTCTACTTAAAAGGTGAAATTCAAATTTTGTTAGCAGTTATCACAAGTCAAAGCAGTTCAACTTTACAGAAAAAATGTTGGTAATATTACATCAGGAATTGGTGTATTTTTATCAGTTTCTGATGAATTTTCATGAGGTTCACATTTTCGCACATTGTTTAGGTAAAAATACATTAAAAAGAGGTAATATTCAACCAATCAAAATTTCACCCTTTCAAAATTGAACTTTTTTTTCTGTGTTAAAAGGTAATATTCAACTTTTGTCAACAGTAATCACATGTTAAGATAGTTGTCCCTTGGAAGAAGGAAAAAATCAAGGACGAAATCTTTACATTTAACACATTAAAAGTCATTACTTTTTGAAATAAGTAGTACATTACGTAATAAATAAACTTAAAAAAATCAGTGTTAATGCATTGAAAATTGAACACGATATTGATGGATTAAGTCAATTTAAGAAAGATTTTGAAAATGAGTTATTTATCGTCCTTCCGATACTCCGATTGTTTTTCCGGCATTTAAAAAGTATGGCTTCGTGGGACGAGCTGTCATGTAAAGGAGGCATTAAACTACGGCAAACATACAAAATGACACTTTTTGACTGTTTGTCTGCTTTTGTTTGCAGAAACGTCAGCCTGCATACATTTTGCCTTGTTGGCGATTTTGCCAAACTGCCAAACACGAAAAAGTGCGAAATTGTTCTTTTGTTTGTGATAGTCTAATACCCCCTTAAGATACTTTGTGTAAGCTGCAATTTTTACATAAGAATTTCCGATTTTTAGCTTCTTGTTGGCATCCTTAACTTCCCTCATTGTTGAGATTAACCCTGACTTCTCCCGGCCTGAGGCCATTCCGGGATTGGTTGAGTTTCTTGTAGACCTTACGCGTTTCGTTGGAGCGATACAGCTGTTCCGTGTCCTGGTCCATGTTTACAGATTTAGGTAGCGGGATTTGGTATTTCTCAACTTTACAAAAAACACAAAAAACGCTCAAAAACGCAAAACAATTAGTTTTTACAGTGTTTTTTTTTTCTAATATAATAGCATTTTTATTCAATTTTATTGATCGCTCTCATCGCACGCGCGCGCTCATCACGTCGTCGTCGTCGTCTTCTTGTCTTCCCGTCATCTTCGTCCGTCCGATCTTCCTCCTCTTCGTCAACCATCGTGTCCTAGTCCTAGGTGTGTGTGTGTGTGTGCCTTTTGAGAAGCTTCCCAACGCTCTTTTTTTTGTTTGTTGTTGTTTCTTATTTATTTAGTTGTTTTTTTTTTCCTATTTTTTTGTTTCATTTGTTTATGTTTTTTTTTTTCTCTCTTGCTGTTTGTCTGTTTTGCATTTTCTTTTGTTGGCTGTTATTGTTCTCGCGTCCGTTTCGCGCTTAGATTTCTCAGACAAGAAAAAGAAAACAAGAGTTGTTTGTTGCTTGCTTCCTCTCTCTCTCTCTCTTTTGTTTAACCTTTAAAAAATGAGTGATTTCAAACTAAAAACTAGGAAATTGGAAAACGAAAACATTAGACAAACACTTGCTGGTTGTTTTGTTTTTGTTGTTTGCTTTTTATTGGTTGCTTCTCTTCGTCTCTTTCGCTCAATGTTTGCTTACGTTTGTTACGCATAATAGTTATTTGTTTGTTTTTTTGTTTTTGATAATAGAGTTGTCCACTTTGTTGTTGATAATCGCTTTGTTTTGTTTTCTTCTTTTGTGAATGAAAATGACGATGAGAATGAGATGAATTTTTTGTTTGTTTGTGTTTGTGAGTGTGTGTGTGGTGAAAAGGGGCGAACAATCACGACGCGACAAAGAAATGGAGTTTTGTTTGTATTGGTGAGTTTTGCTGCTTGTCTCTCAATTTTTAATAGTAGTAATAGTGTGTGGGCTTGTGTGTTTCTGTGTGAGAGTGAATCCAGTGTAATTGTAGTAGTATTGGTGAGATGAGCGGCTCACACGGAGCGCGAGAGCGACCAAACGAAAGATGCCTCATCGACCAAGCGCACGAACGGCAGACGTGGAGAGGAAGTTTGTTTTTTTGTTTGCAGTTCTGTTGTTTTTTTTTTCGTCCGCCATTTTGTTTTTTTTTTCGTTTGGCTCGCCACTCTCCCTCTCTCGCGTGTGAGCGGAAAATCTCTCATCTCTTAACGCTTTCTCTTATTCTGTATATTTTTTACCTTTCACTTTTATTATTTTTTGCTCTAGAAAAATCGGCGTTCGGTTTTTTTTTGTTTGTTTTGTTTGCTTTGCTTTGTTTCTGCCTCCTTCTTCGCCTCGTCCTACTTCCAATCAATATTTAAATTACTAATAATTATATTTAATTTTACATACTTTTGTTGTTGTTGTTGTTTTCTTGTTTAATTAAAGTTAGAGTTTGCTAATGTTTTGTTTCCACCTCTTTTTCTTCTTCAACTCTCTCTCTTTATTAATTCATTGTTCTCTCACATCGTCACTCGTTTTGTTCTCCATCTCCTACAAATTTGTGTGTGTGTGTGTTTTCGTGTATTTCTCTGTTCTGATCTCCTTTCTCTCGTAATTCGCTTTAAGCTGCTCTTTCGTTCTTTTTCTCTCTCTTGCTCTCCCAACCGCGCCCACCTTCACAAAACTTATCATCGTTTTCTCTTCCCTCTCTCGTTCGCGCGCGCTCTCTCTCTCTCTCAATCACTCATCGCAAACTGTGTCGGGCCGCGCTTAGCTTGTTTGTGTGTGTGTGTGTGTTACTCCACCCTACTCCTTCAATTTCCACGTTTCTTCTTCTTGCTTTTCGCGCCGCTTCTCTCCTTTTTTGTATTGTTTAAGTTTACTCAGTTTTTTTTCATACGGTAATATTATATATTTTATACATAAAAAAAAAGAATTTTAAAATTTCTATTTCTCAGTTTCCGTCGGTTGCTTATCCTTATCGCGCCGCTCCTCGCGGGCGCCGCCCTCGCCGGCCGCGTGTGGCAGCGCGTTGGTGCCGCCCTTCAGGATCCCTCGCTGCTTCAGCATCGTCCAGTCAAAGGTGTAGTCGTACTGGTGGTTCAGCGTGCGGAATAGGATTCTGGAAAAATGAGAGAACAAAGAAAAAAAAAGTTAGAAATTTGATCAAAATTAGATATTTTTAAGAAAATTTCCCTTCGGAACACCCGGAACCGATTCCGGAGTGGCCACCTAGAAGCCCGAATAACCTAAAAAAGAATCAGCGTTAAATTTCATGAAGTTTGACATGTCGCACGATAAGGTTTCTTAAACATGCATGTAATGACCGCCAACGGAACACCGGAAACCGGTTCCGGATTGGCCACTTAGAAGTCAATAGAACCTACAAAAACATCAGCGTAAAATTTCATAAATTTTGACACGTCACATGATGGAGTTTTTAAAAGTTGTATGTAATGGCCATCATCGGAACACCGGGAACCGGTTCCGGAGTGGCCACTTATAAATCCTTATAACCGCCAAGAGCTTCAGCGTTGAATTTCATAAAGATTGACATGTCGCACGATAAGGTTTCTTAAACTTGTATGTAATGACCGCCAACGGAACACCGGGAACCGGTTCCGGATTGGCCACATTAGACCTTAAGATGTCCACATGCCCTTCAAAAGTCATATTGTACGATTTCATGAAGTTTGACATGTCACACGATATGGTTTGTAGAAATTTTAGGTAATGACCGCCAACGGAACACCGGGAACCGGTTCCGAAGTGGTCAAATTTAGACCATTGGAACCCTCCATGACCGGAAATGGCAACAGCGTTAAATTTCGCGAAGTTTGACATGCAACACGATAGGGTTTACTCAAAAAGGTTGTGCTCTGTCCGGCATCGGAACACCGGGAACCGGTTCCGGACTGGCCACCATATGCCGTCGGATGTCCACACGATCTTTAAGAGTCTTATCGTTTAATTTCATGATGTTTGACACGTCGCACGATGAGGTTTCTCAAACTTGCATGTAATGACCGCCAACGGAACACCGGGAACCGATTCCGGAGTGGCCAGATTGGATCATTGGAACTCTTCATGACCGGAAATGGTAAGAGGGTTAAAATTCACGAAGTTTGACATGCAACACGATATGGTATACTGGATGTGTATGTTATGACCGCCAACGGAACACCGGGAACCGGTTCCGAAGGGACCACATTAGGCCGTAAGATATCCACACAATCTTTAAGTTTCTTATCGTTCAATTTCATGAAGTTTGACATGTCGCACGATGAGGTTGGCAGAAATTTTATGCAATGACCTCCTCCGGAACGGCGGGAACCGGTTCCAGAGTGGTCGTCTAAATTGGTAAAAAGGATCTCGAAAGTGGCTTATATGTCCAAAGCATTAAATTTCATGAAGTTTGATATGCCGCATGATAAGCTTTCCGGAACATTCATTTGATGAGCTCCAACGGAACACCGGAAACCGGTTCCGGAGTGGCCAGATTGGACCATTAGAAGGTTTCATGGCCCAAAAAAATGGTCAAAGCGTTTAATTTCACGAAGTTTGATATGCAACAAGGCATGTTTAATTTAAATCGGTCAAATTGGGCAGGTTACTCGTGGAACCGGTTCCCGATTGACCGGATTTGATGCCTTATCCGAGTTTCCAGGTCGGTTTTAAAGCGAAAACGGTTTAATTAGAGATGTTAAAAACGAATTAAATTTCGTTAAATTAAAAAACCTATACATTTTATCAGCAATTTTTCAGAGTTTACCAACTAAACCAAAAAAAGTAAAATATTTAAAAAATTACGTTGTTTCTGGACGCCCCCTGAAAATCGCCTTTATATTTTTTCTATTTAGATTAAGTAATTTTATACCTCAAAATTTTACCAAATAAAAACTCGCATTTACTGTTACTTCGACGTTTCAACTGACTTTTCGGTCTTCTTCAGGTTAAAGAGAAGGGATAAATACTTGCTTTTACTAGCTAACAAAATGAGTATGAAAAAGCCGAAAACCATAACCACAATTACGATGAAAATCGGTCAAATAGCACAATGAATTCCAGGTTATTATCATAAAAAAATAATATCAGCAAGGATAAAATAAATATTTTACAGATTTTTTTCTAAAAACTTGAATTTTAAATAATTAAAAAAAGGTTCAATAAACAAAGTTTCAATTTTTTTGCTTGCTTGTTGTTTTTGGAACCGTCTTAAAACAGGGGTTTAGAAATGTTTCTATAAATAAAAACTGGGTGTTAAAATACTGTATTTAGAGAGCTAAATTCAAAGTAAAAAAAATATTATTGTTATATTACATCTGGGAATGGGTACATCTTTTAGGTCAGAAAAAAATGTATGATTTTTCCTTGAAAAATATGTAAATTTACCACTTTTGCGATGTTATGGCTCTTTTTCAGTCCAAACTGATGTAAAATAACATCATAAAATAGGTAACCTTCTAACATTTTATCTGCCAAATTGATACAATTATCAACACACAAATTACACATTTTTCTGAATTTAGACTGAAAAAGCGAAATTACAACAGACAAGCGGTAAAATTACACATTTTTTCTAACCTAAAAGATGTGCCCCTTTCCAGATGTTTACCATGATTTTTTTTCTGTGCAATATTACCATCACTTTTTTTTATTGTGTGTTTCACAAAAAAAAATTATGGTGCAAAAAAAAACTTTTTCAGTTTATGGAACGATCAACTCACATGGAAATTGAGGATTTTCCATATGATTTTATGTAAAGTTACATGCAACAATCACCTAAATTTACATTATTCAACATAGTACTTTCTTTCTGTGAGGTACGTCAAAAACATGCAACCCTTCATCTTTTTTCAGAGTAATTGAACTTTTTCACGTAATTCCATGTAAAAATTACACAAAAAAAGTGTAATATTACATACAGTCTAAATTTTTCGGTAAGCCAAAAACAAATAGAGTCTTTTTTAGATTTTTTTGCTAGCTTAACATTTAAAAAGACAAAAAATATGTAAGGTGTAACTTTGTTTTTGGACATTCTCTTAAACATCGCTTTCAATTTAGTTTACTTTAAAAACTGCGATTTTTTAATGAAAAAAACCTAAATTTTAGATGAAAATCTGTAAATAACAAGTTTTTTGAGGAAAAAGTGCAATTTTATCTCAGATAAGTCTTCCCAAAAACATTTTTTTTTTTCAACGTAAAAAACCTATCATTGTACACCAACACATTTTTTTACGTTGTAATTTATGTCCAAAAAATAATTTTAAAGCATTTTTTATTTTTGTTGCGTTACTTTGTTCATGGACGTTCCCTAAAAAAATACAGACAGTGCGTTTCTTGTTTAGTTTTTTTTTAATTTTAGCCGTCCAAATTAGTTGCACGATAAATTTGACTTCTCAATTTTACGGGTGTTTTCTGTTTGCAGATTTTTGTCTCGCATAAGTGGAATTGGAAACGAACCTGACGTAAAATTAGCAACAGTCCAATATTTAGGTTATAAAAGAAATCTGTAGTCAAAATACCATAAAAAGCAGGGTTTAATGCAAAAATACAAGATATTTAGTTCAAAAAAACAAGTGAAACATAAACGATTAATTTTACTAAAATATGTTTTAAAAATTCAATTTCATAGAAAAAGACAAAATTTGATGTAATTTTCATCAATTTCTTATGCATAACTAAATACTATTTTTTCAGACCATCAGAACATCAGAAACCTTTTCAATGGTTCAGCTATTTCTTTGTTTTATTGCATTTCTACACATGAGCAGTTCTCTAGGATTTCGGTCATTCGATTTTTTTTTGTATTTTTTAATCCGACTGAAACTTTTTTGGTGCCTTCGGTATGCCCAAAGAAGCCATTTTGCATCATTAGTTTGTCCATATAATTTTCCATACAAATTCGGCAGCTGTCCATACAAAAATGATGTATGAAAATTCAAAAATCTGTATCTTTTGAAGGAATTTTTGATCGATTTGGTGTCTTCGGCAAAGTTGTAGGTATGGATACGGACTACACTGGAAAAAATAATACACGGTAAAAAAATTTGGTGATTTTTATTTAACTTTTATCACTAAAACTTGATTTACAAAAAAACACTATTTTTAATTTTTTATTTTTGATATGTTTTAGAAGGCATAAAATGCCAACTTTTCAGAAATTTCAGGTTGTGCAAAAATCACTGACCGAGTTATGAATTTTTAATCAATACTGATTTTTCAAAAATCGAAATTTTGGTCGTAAAATTTTCAACTTCATTTTTCGATGTAAAATCAAATTTGCAATCAAAAAGTACTTTACTGAAATTTTGATAAAGTGCACCGTTTTCAAGTTATAGCCATATTTAAGTGACTTTTTTGAAAATAGTCGCAGTTTTTCATTTTTTTAAATTAGTGCTCATGTTTGCCCAGTTTTGAAAAAAATATTTTTGAAAAGCTGAGAAAATTCTCTATATTTTGCTTATTTGGACTTTGTTGATACGACCTTTAGTTGCTGAGATATTGCAATGCAAAGGTTTAAAAACAGGAAAATTGATGTTTTCTAAGTTTCACCCAAACAACCCACCATTTTCTATCGTCAATATCTCAGCAACTAATGGTCCGATTTTCAATGTTAATATATGAAACATTTGTGAAATTTTCCGATCTCTTCGAAAAAATATTTTTGGAATTTTCAAATCAAGACTAACATTTCACAAAGGCCAAACATTCAATATTACGCCCTTTTAAAATGTTTGTCTTGATTTGAAAATTCCAAAATATTTTTTCGAAAAGATCGGAAAATTTCACAATTGTTTCATATATTAACATTGAAAATCGGACCATTAGTTGCTGAGATATTGACGATAGAAAATGGTGGGTTGTTTGGGTGAAACTTAGAAAACATCAATTTTCCTGTTTTTAAACCTTTGCATTGCAATATCTCAGCAACTAAAGGTCGTATCAACATAGTCCGAATAAGCAAAATATAGAGAATTTTCTCAGCTTTTCAAAAATATTTTTTCAAAACTGGGCAAACATGTGCACTAATTTAAAAATGAAAACTGCGACTATTTTCAAAAAGTCACTTAAATATGGCTATAACTTGAAAACGGTGCACTTTATCAAAATTTTAGTAAAGTACTTTTTGATTGCAAATTTGATTTTACATCGAAAAATGAAGTTGAAAATTTTACGACAAAATTTCGATTTTTGAAAAATCAGTATTGATTAAAAATTCATAACTCGGTCAGTGATTTTTGCACAACCTGAAATTTCTGAAAAGTTGGCATTTTATGTCTTCTAAAACATATCAAAAATAAAAAAATTAAAAATAGTGTTTTTTGTAAATCAAGTTTTAGTGATAAAGTTAAATAAAAAATCACCAAATTTTTTACCGTGTATTATTTTCCAGTGTAGTCCGTATCCATACCTACAACTTTGCCGAAGACACCAAATCGATCAAAAATTCCTTCAAAAGATACAGATTTTTAATTTTCATACATCATTTTTGTATGGACAGCTGCCGAATTTGTATGGAAAATTATATGGACAAACTAATGATGCAAAATGGCTTCTTTGGACATACCGAAGGCACCAAAAAAGTTTCAGCCGGATTAAAAAATACAAAAATTAAAATTGAAGAAAAAAGACCGATTTCGTAGAGAATTGCTCACATACATTTTAAGGCAAAAATCCGTATAACAAAAAATGTCAAGGAATTATTTAGATAAATTTGGAATTTGGGAATCAGAAATATTTTTGTTAAACGTTTTAAAGTTTACGAAATATCAAGACTGCTTTTACAAATAATATCGTTGTCAGGAATTTGAAAAGAACAATTATTGACAATCAAGTTTGAACTGAGGAAAACCCGGAAAATTATGCAAGTTATCTCTTTAAAATCAAACTGACAGTTAAATTAAAATGTTTAATTAGCAAAAGAGCAATTCTGTGAGATTTCGGTCATTCGATTTTTTCTGTATTTTTTAATCCGGCTGAAACTTTTTTGGTGCTTTCGGTATGCCCAAAGAAGCCATTTTGCATCATTGGTTTGTCCATATAATTTTCCATACAAATTTGGCAGCTGTCCATACAAAAATGATATGTAAAAAATCAAAAATCTGTATCTTTTGAAGGAATTTTTTGATCGATTTTGTGTCTTCGACAAAGTTGTAGGTATGGATATGGACTACACTGAAAAAAATGATACACGGTAAAAAAAATGTGGTGATTTTTAATTTAGCTTTTTGTCACTAAAACTTGATTTGCAAAAAAACACTATTTTTAATTTTAAACGGGCCAAACATTCAATATTACGCGCATTAGAAATGTTAGTCTTGATTTTAATTTTTTGAAAAACTGTTTTCGAAAAGTTCGGAAAATTTCACGAATGTTTCATATTTTGACATTGTAAATCGGACCTATAGTTGCTGAGATATCGACATTAGAAAATTGTGGGTTGTTTGGGTGAGACTTAGAAAACATAAATTTTCCTGTTTTTTAACCTTTGCATGGCAATTTCTCAGCAACTAAGGGTCGTATCAACAAAGTCCGAAAAAGCAAAATATAGATAATTTTCTCAGCTTTTCAAAAATATTTTTTTCAAAAGTGGGCAAACATGGGCACTATTTTTACACACATTCACAAATACCTAAAAATGGCTATAACTTGAAAACGGTGCACTTTATCAAAAATTCACTAAAGTACTTTTTGATTGCAAATTCAATTTTACATCGAAAAATGAAGTTGAAAAATTTTTGCGACCGATATTTCGATTTTTTTTTAAATCTGTATTGATTCAAAAAATCATAACTCGGTCAAAGATTTTTTGCCCATTCTGGAAATTTCTGAAAAGATGGCATTTTATGTCATCTAAAACATATAAAAAAATAAAAAAAAATAAAAATAGTGTTTTTTTGCAAATCAAGTTTTAGTGACAAAAAGTTAAATTAAAAATCATCAGATTTTGTTTTACCGTGTATCATTTTTTTTCAGTGTAGTCCATATCCATACCTACAACTTTGTCGAAGACACCAAATCGATCAAAAAATTCCTTCAAAAGATACAGATTTTTGAATTTTCACATATCATTTTTGTATGGACAGCTGCCAAATTTGTATGGAAAATTATATGGACAAACCAATGATGCAAAATGGCTTCTTTGGGCATACCGAAAGCACCAAAAAAGTTTCAGCCGGATTAAAAAATACAAAAATTAAAATTAAAGAAAAAAGACCGATTCCGTAGAGAACTGCTCAAAAGCTTTGACCCAATCAAAAAAGCAATGATTTTTTTTTAAAGTTGTTAAAATTCCGTACAAATCCGTACTATGCGAAAAATTCCGTATAAAAATTCCGGCCTGTTTAAAATCCGCGGAGAGGGTCGAAAATCCGTACGGTTAGGAAAAATCCGTACAGTTGGTAGTCTTACATTTAGATAAGTTTTCATAAAAAAAGAAAATTTTAATTAAATTTAGTTTCGGTTCAATGCCAAATACGCAATATGCAAATACATTTTTAAATTGATGTAATATTACATCATAAAAGAGGTAATGTTACATCTGTTTAGATCTAAATAAATGTAAAAAAAAATGCCTCTGAAAATGTGTAAATTTACATCTTAATTTGCAATGTTCCTTCATAAGTTGAGATTACAATTACATCCAAAATGATGCAATGTACACATTAAAAAATCATGGTAATTTTACCTCTGAAAATGTGCAATTTTACCACTTTTCTGGTGTAATGTCACTTTTTAAGTCTAAATTGAAGTAAAATTCTATCATAAAAAAGAGGTAATATTCAACCTTCCAAAATAACACAATTTTAACAGTGTACAACCATCAACCTTCCAAAATTCAACTTTTTATTTCTGTGTATCATTTATGAGAAAAACTGCAATTTTGTTCAAGTAAAATCACATCATTAAAGGATATCCATGTTCGATGTTTCCATGAAAATTAAAGTAAAAACAACGTTTTGAAAAGTTGAGACGAGTAAAATCCAGTCAGCGAGTTAAAAAGAAGAGTTCAAAAAATCTATTTAGCGAGAAGTAATTAACACCTCCTCCTCCTGACAGCCACTGTTTAGTTTCGTTTTAATTCCTCTCAAACGCTTCCACAGAGGTTCAACCGCAGAAAAAAGAGTTTATTTGAAGAAACGTTGCGTGCCACTCTTTGTTGTTGTTGGTATTTTTTTTCTCTGACGTTTTTTTTTCCTTCTCGAACAGATAAGTAACACTCTAGGTGGCGGCGGCAGTTTCAAAGTGGAAAATCAAACAAAAATAAACGCCACCACCACCACCACACTAAGAACGTCTTTACACAAATTCCGACCAAAGGTGACAATTGCATAAAAAGGCTTGTGACACAGAGAAAGAAAGAAAGAGTGAGAGAAAGGGAAAGGAAATGCTTGGAAAAATGGATTTGCCTGATTTGATTTGCGTCGTTCTGACAGCAGTGTTATAATTAAATCAGATTTATTTTTGCTTGTTAAGCAGTAGGTTCGTTTCCAATGAAACTTATTTTTTGATTTGTTTGTTTTTAGTATTTGAATTATAAACATATTTTAAACTTTTGATAGTATTATTAATGCTTACATATCTCGAAGTAAGTTTATGATTTTATTGCAATAGGTTCCTTTCCAATGCAAGAGTTTCTTCAAACTCTTCATTTTTTCCGTTTTTTTTTTCTTGCGAGACAAGGTTGGGCTCCACGCGCTTAGCATAAATCTACACACGTGCACGACCCCACGACAACTCAGCCGGTGGTGGTGCACAAAGAAGAAGCGTGGGGGTCGTTCCGCAAAGGTGGATTTCAAAATCAGCTCCCCCAACAAGAAGTAGCAACAACAACAACAAGAACGACAATGTCGTTATGAAGCCACCGCAGCGCTGCGGTCGGTTTTGAGGTTAGGTTAGATTTAGGTTTGATTTTTTGTTGCAATAAAAGTCGGTTCAAATTATGTAGAATTTTCGTAATTTTGTTAATATTTTTAAATAAAGTTAAAATTCCTAAAATTATGTTTTTTATTGTTTACAGTTGAACATAATTCAATCCTCACTAGAGCCACCTAGTTGTGAGCGCGCGCACTACACAAACAACTGTCAAACGCTTCAAAATTCGCGGTGTGGTGAATTTCAAGTCGCTGTGTGGTGAGTTTTCACAATTATTCAAATTGACCGTGAAATTGTTGATACATGAATTGCAAAATAGATTTACGTCTGTTTGTCTGTGCTCGTTCCAAACAAGTCGCAACCAACGAGGTTTTTCCTTCTATTCTTTCGGAAGATGGCTGTCATTACACCACCTTCGAGGTGGATCCACAAAACAACAACATCAACAATGCGCCCATACGACAAAGAACGACTGCCACTTTGATGATTGTTACGACAGTGAGCAGGGGGGAAGTTCTCTTTGATTTTTGTACCACTATTGCGGAGCTGAAGAGGAAATTGCACAAGCTGAAGTTGTGTTACGTTAGGCAAGCCTCTCTAAGAATAAGCTGATAATTGCTCAGTTAAATATTGTAAGCAAGATTTCTAAAAAATCTTCACAGTAAAAAAATAGGTGAATTTGGAAGGTGTAGTTTTGGAAGATTGAATATCACCTCTTTTATGATGTAATTTTACCATCACTTAGACTGAAAAGTGATATTACACCAGAAATGTGGTAAAATTACATATTTTCTAAAGTAAAATCATCCAAACTAATTTAAAGCTAAAGCCTCCTATTGATTTATCGACCTACGCGCGTCTGGCGATGCGTTGTTTGACAGGTCTGGCCCCCACCTGCAGCTACCAACAACTAAGCTGACAGCCTAGAAATATCTGTGTGGAAGGAAGGAAGCCGCGCACTCACTTCTTTGTAGTCCATTGAAATCAAACACCTCAAACTGAAATCATTAGACACACACAAAGCTACCACCAACTGACTCGTGGTTTGTTTTGAGGTTAGGTAAAGAAGACGACGACGACGAAGAAGAAGTCGTAGTAGATAAATTTACCCGGAAGATTCTCTTGTGTGAAGATTGCGGCATCAACCACCAACACGTACCGGTTTTATGACCGGGGGGTTTGCTTTGTGAGGGCTTGAGGGCATTGGAAACGAACCTCTAAAAGGATTTGAAAAGATTTGTTTTGTTTATTTTCAAAAAAAGTAAAGGCAATTTTTATTGATTTAAAAAAACACTCACACAGCAGTTGCCCCGACCCCTCTTCGATTTGCGTGAAACTTTGTCCTAAGGGGTAACTTTTGTCCCTGATCACGAATCCGAGGTCCGTTTTTTGATATCTCGTGACGGAGGGGCGGTACGACCCCTTCCATTTTTGAACATGCGAAAAAAGAGGTGTTTTCAATAATTTGCAGCCTGAAACGGTGATGAGATAGAAATTTGATGTCAAAGGGACTTTTATGTAAAATTAGACGCCCGATGTGATGGCGTACTCAGAATTCCGAAAAAAAAGTTTTAAAAATTCTCCCATTTTCCGTTACTCAACTGTAAATTTTTTTGGAATATGCCATTTTATGGGAAATTTAATGTTCTTTTCGAATCTACATTGGGTAATTTTTTCATTTCTAATCTAATCTAATCTAATCAGACCCTAGCGCAGCCAATCTTTCGAAGGGATCCTGGAGAGTGCCTTAGGTTAGATGACGCCTAGCACTCTTCTTGTCATTTATTAACATTTGTAGTGCGCCATTGCATTGAAAATGCATTAAAACATCACAAGCGTTAAAGCGGCCAGGCCTACTGCGTAAAGCCGTATCGCAGAGATGACTCGTAATTGGGTTGAGTTTGAGCACTGAGTGTTCGAACAACAACACAATTCTGAATCGACAGGGGAGGAAGAAGCGTGGGGACACACCACCATACGCTCCGAGATTTGTTTGTATTCGTTGGGAGCACCATGCTAAGAATGTTTGGTACTCCGGGACCCTCTGGGATGGGACATTGTATTTCCACGAATGCCCTGGACACTATTTGCCGTGGTTATAGCGCCACAACTCGCTCTCTGTAACAGTATTCCTAATTCCAGTCCACGCTCACCAAGTCGTCATGGCCTAGTGGTTAGCATTTTTGCTTACCAATCCAAAGGACGAGGGATCGAACCCCGCCTCGAGCGACTTAGATTTTTCGTTCATATGCACCATTTCAAATTTATGTGTTCTTAACTTTCTCGTTGAGAGCAGATGGGCATCGAACCCAGAACCATTCGCTTACAAAGCGAACACCGTAACCATTTAGCCACGGCCGCTCCTACATTGGGTAATTTTTTCATTTAGAACAAAATTTTTCATTTTAAAATTTCGTGTTTTTTCTAACTTTGCAGGGTTATTTTTTAGAGTGTAACAATGTTCAACAAAGTTGTAGAGCAGACAATTACAAAAATTTTGATATATAGACATAAGGGGTTTGCTTATAAACATCACAAGCTATCGCAATTTTACGAAAAAAAAGTTTTGAAAAAGTTACATTTTGCGTTTCTCTTTGTTTCGTCGTCCGTGTCAGTCGCGGGTGACTATGAACGGCCATGATCGATGACGACCAACTTTTTCAAAACTTTTTTTTCGTAAAATCGCAATAACTCGTGATGTTTATAAGCAAACCCCTTATGTCTATATATCAAAATTTTTGTAATTGTCTGCTCTACAACTTTGTTGAACATTGTTACACTCTAAAAAATAACCCTGCAAAGTTAGAAAAAACACGAAATTTTAAAATGAAAAATTTTGTTCTAAATGAAAAAATGACCCTTCTGGGACAATGTAGATTCGAAAAGTACATTAAATTTCCCATAAAATGACATGTTCCACAATTTTTTACAGTCGAGTATCGGAAAATGGGAGAATTTTTAAAACTTTTTTAGTATTTTTTTCGATGAAAAATACGTTTTTTTCGGAATTCTGAGTACGCCATCACATCGGGCGTCTAATTTTACATAAAAGTCCCTTTGACACCAAATTTGTATCTCATCACCGTTTCAGGCTGCAAATTATTGAAAAACACCTCTTTTTTCGCATACTCAAAAATGGAAGGGGTCGTACCGCCCCTCCGTCACGAGATATCAAAAAACGGACCTCGGATTCGTGATCAGGGACAAAAGTTACCCCTTAGGACAAAGATTCACGCAAATCGAAGAGGGGTCGGGGCAACTTTTCCCGATTTCGTGTGAGTTGGTAGAGTGTCAAACAAAAATTGTTCAAAATGACTTCAAACACAGCAAAAAAAATATTGAAAAATTGAGGATACATTTTTTTAGAATGTTTTGCAATGAAATCATTTTAAAGATAGTTTTTTAAAAAAAAAATATCGTCATGCAGAAAAATAAATAAGCTAAGCATGTTGAAAAAAAAAACAAGCATTGGAAACGAACCTTTGCATAAAAAAAATATTATGCGTGGTTTATTGCGTTTTTTGTATTGTGAGTTTTTGTGCCAAAATTCGAAAACAGTTTTTTTTTATCAACTTTTAATTGAAATCTACATACACAGTAGCAAAATCACGATAATAATACATCCGTAAATGGGTACATTTTTCATGACAGAAAAAAAAATCTAATTTTACCCCTTAAAATGTGTAAGTTAAAAAAATCATGGTAATTTATCTTTTTCAGTCGAAATTGAGGTAATATAACATCATAAAAGATGTAATCTTAAACTTTCCAATTATACATTTTCCAAATTTACACTATTTTTTACTGTGTAGTTGACCCTTTTGCTGACACAGAAAAAAAATCAGGAAAGAAGTCCTGATTTTCCAGTCAGATAAATTTATCAATTGAAATTGATTTAAAAAAAAAATATGTTCAGTTCAGGGTCTAAATGATGCTGTTGAAAACATTACAAAATTTTCCTGTTTTTAAATTCGATCAACAAATTTAGTTATTTTCAATTAAAATAAAATTTTTTTTTTGGAATTAGTTTCTTTTTTGATTTGTTTTTTCAAGCAAATTCAGAGGGACAAACATGTGAAAAGTAAATCATGCTGAAAGTGATAACAGCAAGTGGCAAGCAAGTTGTAGAAAGAATTTTACACAAAAAAACGTTCAAATTTTCGAACATTTTTCAATAACATTTTTGAAAAGTCTTTCAAGGCTGCACATATTTTTCAATAAGCTTCAGCAATTTTTTTTTTAAAGTACCCCCAATTTTGGAATGTTGAAAATTTGGTAGGTTGAATATTACCTCTTTTTTGAGTAATATTACATAAAAAATGTGTAAATGTGAACCTGGTGAATATTTTTCAAAAATTGATGAAAATTTATCATTTTCTGGGGTAAAATTAATCATTTTTTTGACACAAAATCTGTCACCATTTCCTGATGAATATTGGGTAATTCTCTACCAACTCACACGAAATCGGGAAAAGTTGCCCCGACCCCTCTTCGATTTGCGTGAAACTTTGTCCTAAGGGGTAACTTTTGTCCCTGATCACGAAACCGAGGTCCGTTTTTGATATCTCGTGACGGAGGGCGGTACGACCTTCCATTTTTGAACATGCGAAAAAGAGGTGTTTTCAATAATTTGCAGCCTGAAACGGTGATGAGATAGAAATTTGGTGTCAAAGGGACTTTTATGTAAAATTAGACGCCCGATTTGATGGCGTACTCAGAATTCCGAATAAACGTATTTTCATCGAAAAAACACTAAAAAGTTTTAAAAATTCTCCCATTTTCCGTTACTCGACTGTAAAAATTTTGGAACATGTCATTTTATGGGAAATTTAATGTACTTTTCGAATCTACATTGTCCCAGAAGGGTCATTTTTCATTTAGAACAAAATTTTTCATTTTAAAATTTCGTGTTTTTTCTAACTTTGCAGGGTTATTTTTTAGAGTGTAACAATGTTCTACAAAGTTGTAGAACAGACAATTACAAAAATTTTGATATATAGACATAAGCGGTTTGCTTATAAACATCACGAGTTATCGCGATTTTACGAAAAAAAGTTTTGAAAAAGTTACTTTTTGCGTTTCTCTTTGTTTCGTCGTCCGTGTCTGTCGCGGGTGACCATGAACGGCCATGATCGATGACGACCAACTTTTTCAAAACTTTTTTTCGTAAAATCGCGATAACTCGTGATGTTTATAAGCAAACCCCTTATGTCTATATATCAAAATTTTTGTAATTGTCTGCTCTACAACTTTGTAGAACATTGTTACACTCTAAAAAATAACCCTGCAAAGTTAGAAAAAACACGAAATTTTAAAATGAAAAATTTTGTTCTAAATGAAAAAATGACCCTTCTGGGACAATGTAGATTCGAAAAGTACATTAAATTTCCCATATAATGACATGCTCCAAAATTTTTTACAGTCGAGTAACGGAAAATGGGAGAATTTTTAAAACTTTTTTAGTGTTTTTTTCGATGAAAAATACGTTTATTCGGAATTCTGAGTACGCCATCAAATCGGGCGTCTAATTTTACACAAAAGTCCCTTTGACACCAAATTTCTATCTCATCACCGTTTCAGGCTGCAAATTATTGAAAAACACATCTTTTTCACATGTTCAAAAATGGAAGGGGTCGTACCGCCCCTCCGTCACGAGATATCAAAAAACGGACCTCGGATTCGTGATCAGGGACAAAAGTTACCCCTTAGGACAAAGTTTCACGCAAATCGAAGAGGGGTCGGGGCAACTGCTGTGTGAGTTGGCGGAGAATTACCCTATTGACATATTTTTTTTTCTGTGTAATTTAACCTTAGCAAGTGTGTAATATTACACGTTACATGTATTATGTATTTTTACCTCTTTTTATGATAACTTCAAATTGACAATATAAATTTAGGCAATATTGCCTCGTCATTTAACACTTTCCAAATGACTTTTTTACTGTATAGTGCTGATTTGTTAAGCAAAAGCTTCGATTATCCTGATTTTCCAGTCAGATAAATTTATCAATTGAAATTGATTTAAAAAAAAATATGTTCAGTTCAAGGTCTTAATGATGCTGTTGAAAACATTACAAAATTTTCCATTTTTTTAAATCGATTTTTTTATAGTTGTTTTCAATTAAAAAAAAATAAAAAAATATACATATATTTCTTTTAGATTATTTTTTTTATTTGTTTTTTAAGCAAATTCAGAGGGACAAACATGTGAAAAGTAAATCATGCTGAAAGTGATAACAGCAAGTTTTGGCAAGTTTACACAAAAAAAACGTTCAAATTTTCGAAAATCTTTCAATTACATTTTTGAAAATTCTTTCAAACTTGGACCTGCATATTTTAGCTATTTTAGTTAGGCCGTTGCAAATATTTTTCAATAAGCTTCAAAAAATATTTGCGACCGCCTTATTTCCTTAAAATATATCAGCATTTTTTTTTAAAAGTATACAAAGCGCAAGAAATATTATACGAAATAGAGCTTACAAAATTCATAACTGTTGCAAAAATGAATTATGGAACTTCTGATCAAACTTTTTACAAATTTACACTCTTTTTATAAAAAAAGAAGGGTTTTTGGTTAAGATAAAGAAAAAAAGTGTGATTGTTGATTTGATTGTGCAAGGTTGAAACATTAGCTGGTTGAATTTTACCTCTTTTTCGGTGTAATTTTACCTTAAATTATGTGAAATATATAAAATTACACGTACAAAAGGCAATATTACATTATTTTTTTATTGAAACACGACGATTTTATTAGTTGTAAAGTAATATTAAAAACTTAAGAGAGGGTCTTAGACAAACGATGGTATCATAGTTACATCACATCTTGGAATGTTGACAGATTTTTTTTTTGTCATAAAATTGTGTAAAGTTGCCTATAAAAATCACATCTTCTCATGTGTAATATTTTTTATTCCACATAAATAGAGGCAAAATTACATAGAATAAGAGGATACATGCAACCATAAATTATTTCTGCCTTTTACTTTTTATTACTTAGCGTGGTTTAAAAAACAGTGTGAGGTATTATTGCATCAAGGAATACTAACAGAATTCATGTAAGAAAAGGATGTGTAATATTACACAATATGGTAAGTAATTTTACATATTTTACATGAATGTGGGTAAAATTACAAAAAAAAAAGCTTTTCAGTACAATCATGTCAACAAAATAACGACACGATTTATCCATTTGTACAGCAAAATTTTCTTCATGCTCAAAAACAATAAAACAATCCGCAATGTTACAGATAAAAGTGTGTACAACAGCAAAATTGAATAAATCTTCAGTCTAGAGCTCGCAACTCTAAACCATGCACCAGTGTCTGTCAGTTGGCGGCTATTCGACCAACAATTTAACTAGCCCCCAGACCCAGACTGGAGAGCAGCAAGTCAGCTGAATCCACCGTCGAACTGTTAACGAGACGAGACGCAAAACGACGACGACCAGTTGCTTTGAAATATGAAACCTGAAGCTCGAGAAATGGAGGAGAAAAATAAAACTCCAAGAGAAAAGAGGTAAACAAGGTGGAGAAAAAAAAATCGGCTGTCAGGCGCCGCCACCACACACTGACTTTGTAGAACTCCCCCTTAATAAATCAACAACAACAATTTCGATTCCGAGCAACCAACCCACTAAACTGACAGCATCGATTTGAAAACATGGTGCGCGCGCGAGAGAGAGAGAGAAACAAAAACACCGTTGTGTAAGCAGAGCTGGCACCAACACCACATCGAAGAAGGCCTCCGAAGTTACCACCAATACAGACAAATGCTCTTAGACCTCAATTTCTAGCCAACTGTGAAAACGGCCGAAGAGCTATGAAGAGAGTTAGGTCACACACAACATAGCAGCGGTAGACAAAACAACAACAACGGTGGTATAACGAAAAGATTGTGAGAAAAAAAAACGAAGAAGAGGAGCAGCACAAGAAACTGACAGCACTTTTGGGGGAGTAGAGCAGCTGATGCGCGGAAAGAATTAAATTTGAAGAAGGAAAACGGAAATTTTATGATGAAGTTTAGATTTTGTTGCAATTTGCCTTGAATTAAAAAAAAAACAGTAAGTTTGCTTTCAAATTGAACACAATTTCAAAAGTCTCCATCAGAAATTTCTTACAGAATTAATAAAATTTTGATGATAGCAACTGTGTTCTGAATTTAAAAATGTTAAGCTGCACCAAACATAGCAAAAAAGTATAATTTCAGAAGGTTGAATATTTGATTGCGTAATATTGCATGATTGTGGATGTAATTTTACCTAAATTTATGCGAGGAAAGAGCAGTTACACATAAAAAGATAAAAAATACACATTTTAACAGGTAATATTTGTTTATTTCCTGACGCAATGCTGAGAAAATGTTTTTTAGAACTAAACGAAAATTATATATTAAACATTAAAAAATTCATGGTAATATTACATCTGGGAAGGAGTACATCTTTTATGTAAGAAAAAATGTGTAATTTTACCACTATTCTGGCGTAATGTCTCATTTTCAGTCTAAATTGAGGTAAAATTACATCATAAAAGAGGTAACATTCAAACTTTCAAAATTACACCTTTCAAATTTACACAAATTTTCACTATGTAGTTTAGAATATTATGATTTGGGTCAACATGACCAATCATGTTTGAAATGACTTGATAAATATTAATGTTGGAAGGATTAAAATTTGATCGTAGAATATTACTTCTTTTTCAATGTGATTCTACCTTAATTAACGTGTAGGAAGATGTGTATTTACATTGAAAGATGTAAATTTACAAATTTTAAAAGCCAATATTTCACAGTTTTTAAAACTCAAAATATGTCCAAATTTCCAGATGTAAAATTCCCACGATTCTTTTATTGTGTGCAGGGTTGTTACGGGAGAGGCGAAAAAATATCCGCGCCGACCTAAAATCCGAAACCGCGCAAAATCCACGCCATATAAAAAAAATCGCGACCAACAATTAAGAAATTTTATTTTTTAATGAAGAAAACTAATTCAGAAAGTATTTGATAAAAAAAAAAATCGTTTTATGGTTAAAGGCTCCAAAAGAATGAAAGCAATAAATCCATTTTTAAAAAAATCCTTAAGAGACGGTCAAGGCAAGGACCATGACCAAAAAAAATCTTCAAAATAGAAAATACAATATTTAAAAACCTAAAAATTTAACTTCAAAAATATAACCTCAAAATTAAATCAAAATCTAAAATTATAATACGATAAAATTTTAAATTTCGAAAGTCTAAATATTCAAAATCTAAGAATTTTTATACAGTTTGTAATCCAAAATCCTCGCTAAAATTTCACTCCGAAAGAAATTTAATTTCTGATATTTAAAATAATGTCTTCTCATAATTTCAAAATCTCTTACAAAAATTGTGGAATTCAAGAATTTAAGAACTAAGAATTTAAAAATAAAAACATTTAAGAATTTCCGAATTTTAGAATTTTGGAATTTTAGAATTTTAGAATTTTAGAATTTAACAATTTAAGAATTCAAGAATTTAGGATTTTAGAATTTAAGAATTTAAGAATCTAAGAACTTTAGAATTTATAAGCATAAGTATACTAAAATCATTTAAGATTTGAGAATTTTTTTTCTATTTTTTTAAATTTTGACTATTTAATTTTGATTTTTTTTATATCTTCAAATTTTCGATTACCCAAATTTTTGGTATTTAGAATTTCAGATTGCTAAAATTTTGAATTTCGAAATTTCAGATTTTTTTAATTACGGTTTTAGAAATTTCGAAAAAAATATTTATTTTGATTTTTTTTTTTTTAATAAAAATAAGAAAACATTTTTTTCGATTTTTTGAATTTCGGAAGCTTTGAATTTGGAATGTTTAAATTTAGAAAAAAATATTTCTACCGATTTAATTCCATTCCAAAATTCGAAAGTGGAGGCCAGTTTCTGTTACGTCCAATCAAGCTCATATTTGGCACCCACCAGAACAAGCCCCAATAATAGTTTTTGTTACACATTCTAAAGTCTATATCTTAGGGAAAAGTTTGTAATATTTGATTTACAAAATTAAAAATTGAATAAATCCAGTATAAAATTAAAAATAAATAAGGTAAAAAATCATTACTAATCATCATTACATCATAACATACAAAAAAATAATTTCTACATAATCTTGATCTTCATTTTTCGACGTTTCGAAGAAGAAGAAAGAAGATTTAAGAAATTACAAACAAACATTTTCAAAATTGCCATCCGCGCGAAATCCGCGCCTGAGCAAAATTAGCCAGCAAATCCGCGACAGATCCGCGCGAAACGCGTCATCCGCGCGATCCGCGCCGTCCGTAACAACCCTGTGTGTGGAATTCCATTTTAAAACATGTAAATTAACAAATTTACAATAAATCATGACAAATTTTACTGTCAATGAACTGCTGAATGCTATCTGTTTTCTAGGAGAATTGAACAGTGATCTTATATCGTTACAATGTAATTAAACCCTAAATTTTTATTGAAAAGTGGAATAAAACAATCTTTTCATGTAAATTTAACATGCCGATGTAACTTACCTACCTTACATCTTTTTTTGTGTTATTTCACTTTTTAGCATAAATTTACATGCAATTACATAAAAAGAGTAAAAACTTTACCTTCAAATATAAAGAATAATTTTTCGCTTCTATTTTAGTGCAAATAAGCTAAATGAAACCTTCCAAAATTTGTTTCTAAGTTGGTTATACTTTGCAAAAATCTTCGCTGGAATATTTTCACCAACACCGTAAAAAACTGTGTAAATTTGAAAGGTGTAACATTACTTCTTTAATGATGTAATATTACCTAAATTTAGATGGAAAAAGTGCCCAAACACTGGACTACACAAAAAAAGTTGAATTTTGGAATGTTGAAAATATTACATAAAAAATGTGTAAAAATGTAAAATTCGTCATTTTCTGGGGTAAAATCAATAATTTTTTTGACACAAAATCTGTCACTATTTCCTGATTTTTTTAATTCCACAAAAATCTTTTGCTGTTTTGAAAAAGTAGCTTTGACGTTTAGCGTTGATTCAACAAAAATCTTGATTTTCAAATCAACAAAACGTTTTGCTGATTCAAATATGCCTTATTTTTCTGCGTGACCCTAAACAATAAATCAAGGTTCATTTCCAATGCACACACACACGCACCATTCACCATTCCGACCCAATTCCGTCCAAACAAAAAACGCTCTATTTTTTTTTTTGTTTGCAACTCAAAGTTGGGTTAATGATTACACTGACTGACGGCACGCATTACCCATCAGCAGAGATTGAGCCGCTCAATTTGCACATCGCACAGACAGATTCATCCGAGTCTGACCTCGAGAGATCGTGTTTGAAAGTATATTTTTGCTTTGCTCTTGTTGAGATTTTTTTTTGTCAACTGAAAATTTGGAAAGGAATTTGCCAAATGGTGAATGAATTAAAATCCTCAGTTTAAAATTTCAAAATAAATATTCGAAGTACAATACCACAAATTTTTCTTTAAGTAGGTCCTATAAACATATGAAAGACAATAGTTTATAGGACCTTTTTTTAAAAAAAAAAAAAACAAAAAAAAAACTCTAGACTACTTTCAGAAAATCTGGCAACCCTGTCAAAGTAATGAGTACTTAAGTGGAATGTCAATAATTTGGATGAAAATTACTTCCAATTTATGGAACTATCTTGTCTAAATGAACATTATTGTAAAGTACTTGAGTGCTGTATAGACAATTTTTCGAGGATATACGTTTTTTTATGAAAGTGAAATTTCCAAAATATCATAATGAAAATCAATGTTATGAGATTAAGATAGTAAGATTTTTCCAAAGAGCCACACAATTATGAAATCTGGCAGCCCTGCCCAAAGTTATAAGTACTTAAGGATAAATTACAAAACTCTTTAAGACTAGAAGTCAAACACATTGATGAAAATTACTTTCAGAACTGTTTAGAACATTATAATAAGTTTGTTTTTTTTTTTTTTTATTTCTGCCAACACTGCTTAGAGTTGTTACTACTTAACTGAAATTTTCACGACTTTTACAAATTTGAGATCAAAATTATAAAAATTGTTTTTGAATTTGTCGTGAAAAACTTGTTACGAAGAAGTTTTTGTAGATGTTATACTTTCCCGATGAGAAATACTATTTGACTTTCTGGCAACCCTGCTTAAAGTTTTGAGTACTCAAGTAAAATTTACAGAACTTTTAGAGATTGATTGGCGTAGAGTTTTAATGAAAATTACTTTTGGAACAATATAAATAAAATAATGGTATTGATATTAGAAGAATCATTCAAATGGGACAAACAACTTACATTATCTGGCAACACTGAAAATAAAAAAAACGTTCCAAACCCCTTTTCAATCAATTACCAAGAACTTCAAAAAACCTCCCCTCACAACTCAAACCACGTTCCTTTCACTTCACTTTAGTTTGATATCTATGCAGAAAGACTCGAAAGAGAGAAAACCAGAGAAGGCAGGCCCTCGGACGACGACACACACGACCCAAAATATATAGGTCAGCCTTACGTCACGACTCCGACGTTTTCCCCTCCCTTGTCTGCGTCAGGGCCCCTGGTTTGGTCTGGGCCGGGGGCCCAGCTTTTGAATGGCACTCTTTTTTTGCTTCTTTACATAAGTCGCGATCTCTTTGGCGCGGACTTCAGGCTTAGAAGGGGGTCGTTCGTAGATTACGAAATTACTCAAGAAAATAATAGTTTTGGTAAGAAACAATTTACAAAAAACCAGACGTTTAGAGATTTTTTTTTATTTTTAAAGCAAAAGAAAGCTTTTAAATAATTATGAAAAATGATTTTCTCAAGGAGATATTCCACTGCGAGAAAAGTTGTTTGCAAACTTGTCAAAACAGTTTTTTGTTAAATAGAAAAAACACAAACTCGAAAACTAGATGAACTATGTTTTGGATGAGTTTGCAAACAACGATTCCTGCAGTGGAATACCACCTTGAGAAATATAAATTTTCAAATTATTTCAAAACTTTCTTTTGAAAAAAATCTCTGAGCGTCGATGTTTTTGTAATTTTTTTGCAGGGACATTTTTTGAGAAGATTTTTATTATAAATAACTTAATAACTTTTATCTTTTATCAAGATAACAAAATCCGGTAACTTTTTTTTTGTAAAATTATTTAAAATTTCAATCAAACGCATTTTTAAACAGAAAAAAATAATAATTTAGGGACGACCCACAATGTTAAGTGCAACTCCGCCAGATTGACATATTGTGCAGCCAGTCAACACGAATGAAAAGCGAAACGAAAACGGGCAAAAATCAAACTATCAGATCTCCGACATTTTTTTTTGTCTTTTTCTTCTCTTCGCTCAAACTCCTCTCACTCTGCGACGTGAACTGTCAAAGTGTTGTTGTTGTTTTGATTTTTTTCTTTTTTTGTTGTTGCAATTTGTGGGCACGACCAACACTTTGAAGTCAGTGTTCTTAGTGAACATCTTTTTTTTTGTTGCTCGTGACGACCTTTTTCCTTCTCCAACTCAAGTCAAGCCCCTTCTTTGCTGAGCATTATTACTTGTTTGTTTAGTTGCGTTGCGTCGTCGATGGGGAATCAATACTTTGAGACTGCAAATAGAACCGAACCTGGGAGAGTCTCGAGGTTCGTCGAGGGTGTGTGTGTGTGTCTGTGATGAAAGTTAATGAGGAGTGGGTTGAACATTGGCATTGGAAACGAACCTTGTTGTCAAATTACTGAATGCTCTGATGATTTCAGTTTATTTAGAAGAGGAGAGACTATTTTAAACGGTTCATAGTAATAAGAACTATAACATTTGGCGTGTTTAAATTCAGTGAAAATACACTTTTTCCCATGTAATTTTACATGAATTACTAAGTAAAAAAATACATTTATTTATGAGATGAAAATTTGAAGGAGTAAATTTACCTACATTTGTTATGTAATTTTACCCAAACTAACGTTTAATAAAATAGATTACATAAAAAAATTGTAATTTGAATCAGTTTCTGATGTAAAATTACATGTTTCATCTTTTACATCTCTCAAAATGATTTTTTTGTCAGAAAAGTTTAGTTTTACATCAGGGGTCAATTACAAAAGCAAATCTAAATTTTCATGTTTTTCTTAAAAAATATATATTTTTACACATTAATTTATGTAAAATTATTTTTTTTAATCTAAATTGAACTCGCTACATTTTACTATTTGAGAAATTTTCTAAAAGTAATTTCATCAAACTAGAAAGAACATTCTAGGAATGTTGTGTTCGAAATTTTTTGGCAGTGTTTCACTAAAGAAAAATAAAAATGATTAGTAAATAACATCAATTCTCAATTCCCACTAAACAAGCGACCAAATTTCAACGATGAATCAAATCCAATTATTGAAAAGAAGAAATCATATTTCCCGTTACTCTAGTAAACGTGTTTTCTATACTTTAGCTGGCTGATGGCGCTACGTGAGCTGTGGCACGCACTCATTGTGGGAAAAGCTTCACCCTTGAGGTCGGTCGATACACAATTGCAGTGAATAAGAACTCTTGCTTGGTTGACATAAAAAAAATTGTTTAATGTGTTTTTCTTTCTTAAAATGAAAGAAAGATTTAGTCAATATTAATTTTAGTATTTTATAATTTTTATTATTTCACAGTTTAAAAAATCATAGAAATATTATGAAATTTGGTAGTTTTGACTTAATCTGAACAAATTTGTATCAAATGAATTAGAATAAATTTTCGTTTGTGTAATTTTACACGGTTTCTGAAGTAAAGTTATATAGGCTAATGTGTAAAAAAGTAAAATTACATGGAAACTAATGACAAATCATCACTTTCTTTTGTAACATTTCTTTTGTGTCAAGCAATGAATGTTGAATTTTACATCAGAAACCGTGTAAATTTACATCAGCGAGAACAAATCGTCATTATCTTTTGATGTAAGTTGATTTTTTTTTGTGATTTTTTTTAGCAGAATGCATTACCATGAATACGAAGAGACTTTTGTTTTTTTTTACAAAATGATCTACGTAAAATTACATGTAATAAATGTAAATTTACAGTTTAAAATTTCCAACTTGCCGTATTTACACTTTTTGCCTTACAAAAACATAAAAAAATAATGAAATTGTACTACAAAATGTATAAATTTTATTTCCTCCTAAAACAAATAAGTTTTGAGAAATGAAAAACGACAATCGTACCTATCTATCGCCATCTAACTCACACTAACAAAGACCAACAAAAAAAAAGGTTTTCAAAAACACGCCGGAAGTGGTTCCGCTGTTGCGGTAGCGAAGGAAACCCAGATTGAATTTCCCGCTTGTATATGTCATTACTGGCGTTGCAGTACGTGTTTCGTTTTCTTCGTCTTCCTATATTTTTTTCATCAAGGATTCCAACTCAATTCAATTTTCCATGGCTTGACCTTTCGCCTTAAAATCGTGGGAAAGGAAAAAAAGATAGGAGGAAAGAGAGGAAGCACCTCACACACTTTAAGGTGGCGTGTTTTGAGGATCTTCTGATGGGATGGTGGTACTTTCCTTCTCCTTAAGGAGAGTTCTCCTTCGTGGTGTGGTGGGAAAGAGCGTGTGTTAAATCGATATCCATGTACTTGAACGAGGAACTTTTTTTTCTCAAGAAAATGCATCATAAAACACTTGAGATGTAGTGTCTGAAACACAAAAATCTCACAGAAAAAATGTTACATGATAAATCATGTAACAAAATGTATAAAGATTAATCATCCAAATTTAGATGCAATTTGCAAGGAATTTTACATCAAATTTAAGGGAAAATTTAAATCTACATGAGATTTTGAATTCTGAGTACTGTTTACAAAAAAAAATCAACAATATTAAATAAAAACACTTATTTGCACGTTTCTATAAAACTAAACTAGATTTATTTTTTTAGATGCTAGCACTTCAAGGATGCGTACAGAATAAAAAAAATTGTAAATTTGGAAGGTGGTAACATTACAGTTATTTGTCTATTTTCACTTTTTATATTGTGTAACTTCATTTTTTCCTCTGAAATCAAGGTAAAATTACATCATAAAAGGGGAAATATTCAACCTTATAATTTTACATCTTCCAAATTTAAACATTGTTTAATGTAAAGTTGCACAATCCCAAGCATTTTTGAATTTGGGTTATCGTAAATAGATCGAACACCGATCGAAAATTGTCTCTGTTACGTTATGTGGCATATGCGTCCATTTGGAAACTTATCCGAGAAATGTCCCTAACATTTAGAAGGGGCAAAATTTGAAGTTTCAATGCATGTAAAATTACAAATTTTTAGATGTTATTTTACATATTTTTATGACATAAAAGATGTACTCATTACCAGATATAATTTCTTTTTTTTTTATTTTGTATTTTCTCTCAATAAATGTTTTACCCTAATTACTACCCGTTCATTTTTGTAAAAATTGAAAAGGACTCAAAACATATAATTTGATCCCTGTTTTAACAAAAACAACAAAGCGACCAGAAAATCCCTTCACAAGATAAAAATTTGCAAAAATTTCAAACAAAAAAAGTGATGGAAAAAAAGTTTATGTTTTCAGTACTCTCTATTCATAAGTTTACAGACAGTTAAAAACATTTTTCGGAAACTGACATTCAACTTTCCTAAACTGTTAAAAAAAGTTGTAAATCTGTAAGGTTCAAATTTGTCTCAACTTTTATTTAATTTACCAATATTTCTGACGAACTTTCAAATGAAAAAAAATATATATTTTAAGGTTAAAAATACAATGGATGAATATTAAATTCTTTTCGATATAATTTTACATCCAATTTATGGGGAAAAAATTTAGATAAATTTGAAAAATGGAAATTAACATACATGGAAATTTTAATGCAAGTATTTTTTTACCGTGTAAAACGTAATAAATTTCTGCTCACTGATGTACTTGAGTTAAAATTACCCAAGTTTTTTTTTTAACACAAAATCTGTCTGACATTTTATTTCAGAGTTCGTTGAAACTAACCCTGGAATGATTTTTGACAGTTTGAAGGTCTTAATAAAAAAAATATATGAAATTTTGAATGCAAATTAACAAAATTCGAAGGAGGATCACAAAAAATAATAAGAGTTACCTTTTTTACTTAATTTTACACAAAATAATGTGTAAAAGATAAAATTTCAGGGAAAAAAACATGAACGTTTCCTCATTATCATTTGATATTAAATTACACTATTTCTGACACAAAATAAGCATTGAAAAATAAATTGTGTCACAAAAGTGTAATTTCACATAAAAAACATGTAAAATTTATTTTTTACATTTATTTATATCCAATTCCTTAATTCTGTCTGTCGTGGGTCTCGTGGCGCAGGGGTAGCGGCTTCGGCTGCCGATCCCGATGATGCTATGAGACGTGGGTTCGATTCCCGCTTTATCCACTGAGCTTCTATCGGATGGTGAAGCAAAACGTCGGTCCCGGTTTCTCCTGTCTCGTCAGAGGCGCTGGAGCAGAAATCCCACGTTAGAGGAAGGCCATGCCCCGGGGGGCGTAGTGCCAATAGTTTCGTTTTTTTTTTTTTCCTTAATTCTGTTATTAAATTACACTTTTCTGACACAAATATGCATTGAAAAATAAAGTGGGTGGAAAAAGTGTAATTTTACATAAGAATCATGTAAAATTAAATTTTTCACATTTATTAAGATCCAATTCCTTAAATTTTGGTAAACATTAACTCGTACTTGAGACCGAGTGTGAAACTGAATTTCACAACATCCCTAACATAATTTCATCAACTGTAGCATGATTCAGTCCCCAAGACCACTCAAATTCTGAAGAAGTTCAATTTTCCCCATCATCTGATCCGTCTCGTTCCGCATTAAATTCGAAGAAAACAACAAAACTAAAAAGAGCCTCTTTTTTTGCCCTCCACACCGCGATAACAGCCAAACCGAAGACATGACGAAACGTGTCGTATCAAAACACAAACACGTTTTTTTTTGTTCGTGTCTCTCTTTCTGCGGATCACGATGCAATTCGCGTAGCTCAGGTTTAGGTCTGGTTGTCATTCTGGTGGTCTGAAGTGACTCACCACAACTAACACAATCAAAGAGTTTGAGGTTAGCTTTTTTTTTGTCTTGCTTTTTGGGTTTGGTGGCTCCACGATTGACGCTAGGTTGAACTATTTTTACTATGCGGAAAAAAGTGAGTACATTTCTTCAGGGCTAAATCACCACCAATACCACAATAAAAGTACTTTGAGCACATTTCTATGCGGTGTTGGTACAGTGTAATGATAATAATGAAGCAAATCAACACTTGCAGCAGCACTTACTCACACTTTTCTGCAGCAGACTGAAAACCGTTACGTGCACAGTAAAAAATGTGTAAATTTTAATGGTGGTCAATTTTACCAGTTGAATCATGTAATATTATCTCAATATATCTTGAAAAATGTTATTAAATCGAAAACTGGTAAATTTACACATTTTCACATGTAAAATTACATCTTTTTTCTGATATTAAAATAAACTCATTCCAAGATGTAATAATACTGTTTTTTTTACTGTGTAGTTGTGAGTGCCATTATCGGCGTTATCCATCATCAGTGCAGACTCTCTCACACTCACAAACCCCAAGTCGGTGACGCAGTCGTCGCCAGACAGACAGTGACGACGACGAGTTTTGCCCCAAGTCTGCGCCGTCGTCGTCGTCGTCGTGGGAAAATTAATAAATTTGCTCGCCGCCACGACTGGACCAAAACAATCACAATGTTGCAGAGGTTTTGTGTAACGTGGATTTATGATTGTTTGTTAAGGATTGCATCAACCTTTGTTGAATTAGCAATTGTCAAAATATAATTTTGCTTTGTTTTTTGTAGATTAAATTGAAAAAAGTGTTTTAAAGGCATTCTTCAAACAAATAACCAGGGGCCGGCAGCGAAATTATGGGAAAGTGTAATTTGTATAAGACTTTACTTTAGCTGATACAACTTGTATCAGTCTCAATTTTTGAGGTTTATTTCCAAATATTGTTTTAAAAATAATCATCATTAAAATTTCTTTTTTCCTAAAAAAAATCATTTAAATATTTATTAGAACAGCTGGATTCTTCAAAAAACAGAAGCAAAAAGCTGTTTTTGATAAGTTTTTCAAATCTGCTTTCATAATATTGATCGATTTCATTTTAGAGAAAAATATTAAGGGACCATCCATAAACCACAAACACACTTTCTCAGATTTTTTTAAAATTGTGTTTTTTATTTTGTTACCGTACAGAAATTTTTGAATATTTTTAGGACAGTTTGTAATCCGGCTATAAAATTATGGAAAAATAAAATCTGATTTGAAATTGTTAAACAATTTGTTAAATAATTTGAATATTTTCTCTAACTCTTTTTATAGAAGATTTGATCTTTTTCTGAAGCATAAAGATTAAAAATCACATATTCTGAAAAAGAGTTAAAAAAAATATAAAAATTTTAAACAAAATTTTGTTTTGCCTTTTTTGTGTCCAAATTAGATTCTATTTTTCCATAATTTCATAGTCCTGAAAATATTTAAAAATTTCTGTAAAAAAGCTTGAAATTTGCGTAACAAAAAAACAGTAAAAAATTGTCAACTTTTTTTATTTTGTTACGCAAATTTTAAGACATTATTACGGAAATTTTTGAATATTTTCAGGACAGTTTGTAATCCGACTATGAAATTATTGATAAATAAAATCTGATTTCGACTTGGTTTTAAACAACAAAGCAAAACTACATTTTGTTAAATAATTTGAATATTTTCTTCAACCCTTCTTTAGAATGTGTGATTTTTTTCTGAAGCATAAAGATTAAAAATCACATATTCTGAAAAAGAGTTTAATGAAGATATAAAAATTTCAAACAAAATTTTGTTTTGCCTTTTTTGTTGTCCAAAGACGAGTCCAAATCAGATTGTATTTTTCCATAATTTCATAGCCAGATTACAAACCGTCCTGAAAATATTTAAAAAAAATCTGTAAAAAAGCTTGAAATTTGCGTAACAAATTAAAACAGTAAAAAATTGTGTAAATTTCTAAGGTGTAGTTTATTATCTCTTTAATGATGTAATTTTACCTCAATTTATACTGAAAATGTTACATTACATCAGAAAAGTGGTAAAATTACACATTTTCAGAGGTAAAATTCGCAGATGTAATATTAATATGATTTTTTTTACTGTGTATCATTCCTGTGTTTGGTTCTATCATTAAATTTCATAACAATTTGAAAAAAAGTCCATAAAACAGTTTTATCAACTCTTCAATTATTGAAACATGAACTTTTGATACTGATTGAAAAAATCTTTTTTTTTTACTTCAATTCTCAATTTAAAAATATAGTTTGAAGTTGAACTAAACCTTTAAAGGCTCCAATTTCCTGCAACAAATACGTAAATCTACCCACGGCGACGCATATACCCGCTCAAGACAGCCAAGACCAAGGACAAAATTTGCAAGCAAACATACCCCTCACACGTCGACGATTAAGTTCGAGCTGCGAGCGACTTTTGGTGCTGCCGGGTCGGTCGGCCGCGCAAGTCGATTTTCAATGTCATGTCGGCTGAGGGCACACAGTAAGAAACTGCTTTAATTTTGACACGCCGAAAATTTTACGGTGGAATATTGCCGCTTTTACGATGTAATTTTACCTCAATTTATGTGAAACGTGTAAAATTACACGTATAAGATGTAAATTTACACATTTTTGATCTCTGTCACAAAATTTTTTCTCATTCCGAGATGTAATTTGTTTTGTTTTATTTTTTCATAGTAAACATGCAGTCACCAAAATAGGACTTAAAAAAAAAGAAAAAATCGACGAAACAAAAATCCATCACACGAAACTCAAGTATGTGACCCTGTCGAGCTTAATAAATAAACATATGAGCCGAAGCGAAATATTGAAAATTTCCCACAAGGGACGACTCTGTATGAGTGTGTGTAAATTTGGGTGACACTCACACGTGCATGTGGCACCGCACTTGTGTCGAGTTTCCCACGGCGATGATTCGAAACGAATATTTATGGATCGGCAAAATTGGCAAAAGTTTTTAGTTTGGGGTGGTTGTGCCTTAACTTGAACTTATTTAAACTTATGAGGGTACATCCATAAATTACGTTAAGTAGGTAAAAATGCACATTTCTGGTCGGTCTCTTATCTCTACAATAGTAGAATAAAATGTGTACATTTAAAAGGTGTAAATTTGATGATGTAATATTACCTCTTAAATCATGTAACATTACTTCAATTCAGCTGTAAAGCCATTTTACATCGAAAGGGTGGTAAATTTACACACTTATAGTGGTAAAAATGCACACATAAAAACAGTTTATTTTTGGAATTTTGAAAAGGTGGATGGTTCAATATTACCTCGTTTTCGTGTAATTTTACATACATGTTGTGTAAAAAGTGAAATTCAATTGTAACTAATGTAAAATTACACGTTTTACAATTCTCTTTTCAACGCATCTTCAGAAAATTCAACGACCTTAAAAAAATCATTTCGAAATTATTTCGGGTCTAAATTTGCCACAATTACCCTCAACCCGAAAACCGTTTTCCCATATTTTGTTTCGATCGTGTCACATCGCAACTCTAGCAGCTACTTGCCCTCCCGAACGAATGAGTGTCACAACACTTTTTCGGGGGTGACACGACTCCTTCAGGCATTCACGCCAGCGACAACGACACACCACCTGTTCTATTAGATCAATAATAGCTACCGAAGGGAGGGGTACTTTCTTTCTAGTAGCACAATTTTCATCCCTTCTAGAAATAGACATTTCTCCCCTCCTTTCAAAAGAATGGGGTCAACTCGAGACTCTAGACACGCATGTCTATGAATCTTACATTTTTGTTTTACTTGAAAGCATGTGATGTGAAGCTGATCAGACTTTGACTGAAGACACAGTGTAAACTTTGTAAAAATCAATACAGTTTCTCTTGGTGACACTTTTACTCGATTTGTTAAGAAATTTTCGCTTGGGTTTTTTTTTTTGTTGGGTTGAGACCACTGCGACCATGACTTTGATCTATTGCGGTATACCCATTTTATTATCGCAGTCTTCAGGATGACACGTTACCATTTAGGGTGACTGTCATTGGCTGACGTTGCGGTATGCCCCATTCAGGTATAATTTCTAAAATGAAATCAACTACCTTACTGGGGTTTTCTTGCCAGATCTCTTTAGGGCTTAAAATAGGCCTGTTAAGAATCTGCCTTCGCCTTGCAGATAGTGCGCTGCAGTCGCATATTAGATGTTTTGATGTTTCGGTTTCACAGTCACAGAACCGACAGATATCTATTTGACAAAGACCTAGCTTTTTCAAATGATATCTAGACGGACAGTGTCCTGTTATAAGCCCGATATAGATATTTAGATATTTCTTGTTCAGATTGAGTATTTTTTTTGATTTTTGAGTAGAGGGAGTGATGAACTCCTAGATTGTCTCAGTAATTGTGTTTTCGTCCAGTTTAACTGAATCGTCTTTTCCTCATGTTTTACAAACTCCATTTTTAATACGCTTTTGAGACCCCGCAGAAGGGTTCTGGGCCAATGAAGTGCCCTTCTGACCCATTTCTAGCAAGAAGGTCGGCTTTTTCGTTTCCATCTATACCCCGGTGGCCCGGAACCCAGTACAGATGTACTTGATTTTTAGATGCTAATTGTTTTAAAAGTTTCCTGCATTCCCATACTAGCTTAGACTGGCATGTTGGTGATTTTAGAGCATTTAACGCAGCTTGACTGTCTGAGAAAATACAAATTTTTGCAAGTCTGTAATTCCTTCTAAGACAAATGGATGCACATTCTAAGATAGCATAAATTTCTGCCAAAAATACTGTTGTCCACTGACCCATTGGAATCGATACACTAACTCCTGGACCCGTAATCCCTGCACCTGTCTTATTTCCCATTTTTGAACCATCTGTGTAAAATATGACAGATCCTGGTAAAACGCGAGGCCCTCCTGACTCCCACTCATTGCGATTTGTTTCAATCACCTTGAATGGTTCGTCTAAGTTCAACGTGCTCTCCATCCAGTCACTAGTCATAAATACATTTTGGTTAATTTTTATAAAAGATATTATCTTTAGATGCTCAATGCTAGAGCTTTCCACTGTGCTTTGTATTTTTCTTAACCTCAGCGCTCTCTTTGCAGCCTCCATTTGCACAAACTGGTACAAGGGAGGAATGTGAAGAGATGCGTTTAAGGCTTTGGTACGTGTACTTCGCATTGCCCCGGTTATAGAGAGACAAACTAAGCGTTGTAGTTTTTCTATTTTTTTTGAGTTGTTGTTTGTTTTGTTTTTGGCCACCATACAAGAGCGGCATATGTTATTCTAGGTTTTATAATAGCTGTGTAAATCCATTGTATCATTTTTGGTTTTAAACCCCAATGTTTCCCAAACGTTTTTCTGCTGATCCATGAAGCATTTGTGGCTTTGTTAACCACCTGCTCTAAATGGATGTTCCAATTCAGTTTTTCGTCCAACAACACGTCCAAGAATTTTACGTGTTTTGAGTATTGTAAATCTAAGCCGTTAATTTTTAAGGTTTTAAGAGTCAGTTTCCTTCTGCGCGTGAACGGAATCAGGACTGTTTTTGCGGCGTTAACATTAAGTTTTTCATTTCTGCACCATTGGGAAGTGAGATTAAGAGCATGCTGCATACGTTCGGAGATAGTGAGATCAAACTTTCCACGTACTAGTATAACCAAATCATCTGCGAACCCGATAACTTCAAATCCATCATCTGTCAGTTTATTGAGAAGATCATCTACAACCAGTGACCACAACAGAGGAGATAATACACCTCCCTGTGGGCATCCCCTAGTGGTTTTTACAGTTAAAGTTGATATTCCCAATTCTGCAGAGACAATTCGGTTATCTAACATTGTCATAATCCACTGCACGATGCAGGAATCAAAACCTCTTTTAATCATACAGTTTTTTATAGAATTGAATGACGTGTTATCAAAAGCACCTTCTATATCCAGAAATGCTGCAAGAGCTATTTCTTTAATCTCCAGTGATTTTCCTATTCGTGTTACCAGCTCATGTAAGGCTGTGATTGTTGATTTGTTTGATTGATAAGCAAACTGAAACCTGCTAAGAGGACGTTTTTTTAATAATTTTGATTTTATATATTCATCAACGATTTTTTCCATAATTTTAAGCATTGTAGATGTGAGACTTATTGGTCTGAATGATTTTGGGATTGTTTTATCTTTTTCCAGCTTTAGGAATGAAAACTACTCTAGTTTTACTCCATATTTGTGGAATGTGTCCCAAAGTGAGACTTGCTTTGAAAATATTTGAAAGGTGTTCAATAAGTTTTTTCCCCCCATGTTGTATAAGAGCTGGAAAAATACCGTCTAATCCGGGAGATTTGAAAGGTTCGAAAGAATGCACTGCCCACGCTACTTTAGATCGAGTAAATATGCTGTTTGGTAAATTTGAGTTTGTAAACGTAGTCCTTGTTGGTCCACGGTCATCCTCATATTTACCACCACCAACATTACTGGATACTAATTTAGAGCCTGGAAAGTGAGTTTCCATCATAACTTTTAATACTTCCGTATTATTTTCGGTAAATGTTCCGTCTGCTTTCTTTAGGCTTCCCAGACCATTAGAATGTTCCTTTGAAAGAACTTTTGTAGCTTTGCTACATCTGGAGTTTTTCAATTTTTCACAGTTATATTGCCAAGATTTCCTTTGCGATGTTCTCAGTTCTTTGTTGTAAGTTGTTAGGGCACTTCGATACTGATCCCACTGTTTTGATTTTTTGCTTGTTTAAATAGCCTTCTTGTATTTTTCCTAAGATTCCTAAGCGTTTCGTTCCACCACGGAACATCTCGATTCGATTTTCCTTTTTTGATTGGACAGCTTGCATTGAACGCTAACATGATGGCCTCAGTAATGTTCTGTGCTGCTTTGTCCAATTGGTTTTTTGTTTCAATGTTCTGTGATAATGTTAGGTTGTTAAATTTTTCGCTTGGGTTGGTAAACTTGCAATAATTGGATCAATGCATTGGAAAGGAACCTGCTGAAGTTAGACAAAAAAAAAGAAATCAGTTGAATTGTTGAGTATGTTTTTACTATCCAACACCAACTGGCCGGCAGCGAAGTTATCAGAAAGTTTAATTAGAGTCAGACTTGCAGATTTTAGAAAAAAATGAATTTTGAAAGGTTGAAAAAATTTACGGTTGAATAATACTTCTTTTTAGATGTAATTTTACCTCAATTTATGAGAAATAAGTAAAACCACACAAAAACAGAAGTAAATTGAAAAAAAAAAATCTTTATTCGATTAGCCCAAGTGAATTTGTTCCAAGACCTTCGGATAATCGAGTCTGGACTGTACTAAAGTTTTCACAAAACACCGTATTTTTTTTTCGAAAATACACGATTTTCCTTAATTAATTAAATTTTGTTTATGAACATTCGTTTTACTATAGTTTTGTTTGTTCAATACTATTTCTTTTACAAAACACCGTTTTTAAGTTGTGTAAACTAGACTTCTTTACAAAATATAATTACATGAAAATACATGCAAATTTATGTGTTTTCCAAAAATACGTTAATTTTTAAAAATATTAGTATTCAAAAAAATCCTATAATGTGAAAATGCTCACAAAATTTCGCTTTGTTTGACGCCCATATTGCAAAATATTATAATTTGAATATTTTCGGAAAAATACGATAGTTAGTGAAAATTTAAGAACTTCACAAACAAAATCGTTTGTAGTTAAAATACCTTCAAAGTTTCGCTTCGTTTGTTACCCATTTTTCAAATCATCGAAATTTTAGTAGTTTCGAAAAAAACAGACATTTTGTGTTATTTTTTTTTACTATATGGGTCATTCCAGGTCAACTGAGTACTCTTTTGGCCTCGACCTTCACCGATTTGGACCAAACTTGGAGGGAACGTTCATCTATCGATAGTTAACAGAAATCCCAAGTTTGGTGCTGATTAGACCACCCCTCTATTTTTGGCACCGCCCTCTTTTTAGACGATTTTCTAAAAAACTTTTTTATCTTTTAATCATAACTTTGCAACTATTTGAGCAAAGGACTTTCTACAGGTTGCATTTTATACAAAGCAGTCCAAGGAATTCGTTAAAAATAAAAAAATAACCCTTAAATGCCCGCTAATGTTATATTTTAATGATTTAAGTATTAATAAACAGTTTTGACCGATTCCTTAAATTTTTATTTGATTTATTTTATCACCATCGTGTTCCCCGGACAATTCTACATAAAAATCAATGAAGACCTCAAACTAAAATGAACTATTGGCGAGATACAGCGATTTTACTGAAAAAAGTATGATTTTGCGCAGCACTTGGAAGTACATGGTGTGCTTTTCAACAAAAAGGTTTTTTACATGTGAGAAACTTATTTCGGATTTGAATTCATAGGACAGAGTGCAGCACAAAATCAAAGTTTTTTTTCAGTAAAATCGCTGTATCTCGCCAATAGTTCATTTTAGTTTGAGGTTTACAGTGATTATTATGTAAAATTGTCTGGGGAACACGATGGTGATAAAATAAAACAAATAAAAATATAAGGAATTGGTCAAAACTGATTTTTAATACTTAAAACGTTAAAATATAGCAATAGTGGGCATTTAAGGGTTAACATTTTATTTTTATCGAATTCCTTGGACAATATTTTATAAAATGCGATTTCTAGAGTGTATTTTGCTAAAATAGTTGCTAAGTTATGATTAAAAGAAAAAAAGTTCTTTAGAAAATCGTCAAAAAAGAGGGCGGTGCCAAAACTAGAGGGATGGTCTAATCAGCACCAAACTTGGGATTTCTGTTAACTATCGATAGATGAACGTTGCCTCCAAGGTTGGTCTAAATCGGTGATATACAGATCGATTGCGTTTATCACGAATTTGACTAATCTATGTATTATTTTCACTGTACACCGTATTTTTTTTTTTTTTTGAAAGTTTGGTAAGTTTAAAATTGGAAGGTTTAATATTACCTCTTTAATGATGTAATATTACCACTATTTACAAGTTGAAAAAGGGGCATTACAACAGAAAAGTGGTAAACTTACAAATTTTTAGATGTAAAATAAAACATTTGTTCTGACATAAAAAAATTTAATATTATCATTTTTTTACTGGCAAATTATTTATGTTGTTAAGTTTGTTCTAAGTTCTTTTTTAAATTTATGCAACGAAAAGCCAGCTACAAAATTATGGAAAAGTATAATTTTTATTCAGAATTAAAAATATTCTTTTTCACTAGAAATATCAAATTAACCAAAATTGACAATGAATAAAAAAGTCAAACTTTTTTAAAAGATCAAACATATTGTTTAAAACAAAACATGATGTGTAATACCTTCTTGATCTATTTTTTTTTTCAAAATTGCCTTAACTAACATCATAAACTGTGCTGCAGACACCAAATCAATTAATCAGGTGATCTTCACAGTAAAAAGTGTGTAAATTTGAAAGGTGTAAATTCTTTTCTATGAGATACACAGTTAAAAAATAATGTAAATTTGGAAGATGTAATTTTGGAAGGTTGAATATCACCTCTTTTATGATGTAATTTTACCTCATTTTAGACTGAAAATGTGACACCAGAAAAATGGTAAAATTACCCATATTCAGAGGTAACATTACACTTTTTTTGTAATATTACCAAGATTTTTTTCTGTGTAATATTACCTCAATTTAGACTAAAAAAGTTGCATTACAAAGAAATGTTGGTAAATTGACACATTTTTAGAAGGGATGTACCATGATTTTTTTTCCAACTGTGTTTTTCAGTAATAACAAAGCTCAAAATGCGTCACAAATCGACAAATTCAGTTGACAAACCGCACCGCCATGTGTTATTGTGTTGACACCTCTTGATTGCGTCTCAGCGTTTTGATCAATTTCGTTATCAACACTGCTGGAGCAGGAAGAGAAGGACGACCTTTTTTAATGGCGTAGTTTCGACTCAAAAGAGAGCAGCTAGGAGAAAGAGAATCAGCTGTCGCACGGTTTGCGCTGACGATGCACTCGGAATTGTTTTGTTTCCCTTCGTCGTTATATTTATTTCTGTTCTTCAACAAGTTTGAGAGGGTGTGAGTGTGAGTGTGTGGAGGCCGGACCTGTTTTCGAGACGCGTGTATTGGTGTGGAGTTGTGCGAAGCTTCTACAATTTCAGAGCACTCAGAGGGTACCAGTTTTCAGCTGAAATTGATGACGAGGTGCAGCAGCAGGTCCAACAACAGCAGAGGACAGTTTGAAGCTGAAGTAACTAGTTTATGAGAAGAGTACTTGTGTAAATTACATCGTTTCGATGTCATTTCATCTCAATTTATGTGGAATAAGTAAAATTACACACAAAAAGATGTAAACTTACACAAATTTCGGACACAAAGTCTCCCAACATTTCCAAATGTAATATTAACGTGATTTTTTGTTATTTTGTTATTTTCCATACTACAAAACAATTATAAACAAACTTGTTTTCTACGTCCGATTCAATTCCAAGTCTCAAAACTGTTTGGCGAGATGCTGTCAAGCATGACGAATGGCGGCGGCGGCAACGGAAGAGTCGAGCTGTGGAAAAACCTTCAGACTCTGACTACTCTGAGTTTGCACAGAAAAAAATCATGGTAATATTACATCTGGGAAGGAGTACATCTTTTATGTCAGCTTTTTTCAGTCTAAATTGAGGTAAAATTACATCATAAAAGAGGTAATATTCAACCTTTACGCGTTACGTTGGCGCGCTGCCGTGTTGGTCGCGTAAAATCAGGTGCTAATTCCCCCGTCCTCAACGCGGTCTCTGCCACCTCGTACCCGTAATTCGGTCACGGTCGTGTTCGCCAACACAACACACCAACGCGCCTGATAATGAATATTCGAGTTTGGGTGGTTGTAACACAAGGACTAAACTTAAGACTCCTTGAAGACCACACTAGGCAAAGGAAATTACGTCGACGACGCCGGTGGCTCGTAAAAAGGGGTAATCGAATTGATTTGACCGTAAAGGTGCACAGTAAAAAAAAAGTTGAATATCATTTCTCTTTAGATGTAATTTTACATCAATTAATGTGAAACGTGTAAAATTACGCGCAAACACAAAATATGATGTAATTTTACCATGATTTTTTTTATTGCCCAAACAAAAATCTCTTTCGAGGTTATGTTTCCAATTGTGTCGTCAAAGTTGCTGTTGTTGATTTCGTCTACCGCTGAGCGAAAGTGTGCGACGAAATAGCGACAAAACATAAAGTTGGACTTTGTACCAGAGTCGAGGAGATATCCCTATGCACGAGCCACACTTTTTTGTGTAGGGTTTTGTTGTTGTCGTTGGATCGAGTGGATCAACGTGACTGTCAATTAATGACGTGCGCACAGCTCATTACCAATTACCAACATTACCAAATTTTTTTTATGGAATTTTCCGGCAATTTATGTGGAATATGTAAAATTACACATAAAATTATGTAAATTTACACATTACATTTTAATGTGTAGTTTTCGTTAAAACAAATTATTCTTTTAAATTGTATTTTATTGATTGATTTAAAACTACAAAAAGAAGATTAAAATAGTTTGAAAAGTAAAATTACGCATTAAAAAGGTGTAACTTTGAACATTATTAGAGGAGCTGTTGCACTTACGTAAAAAAAACTCAGTTGAGATTTTGATTTAAAAAAGTTTTTTTTTCTACTTTTTAAACGCAATTATTTTGCAATATTTTTTTTATTTTAAAATGTCTTTCAAAACTCGATTCTCCAAAGGCAATTTCACTTAGGGTAATCGAGTTTGAACTATAATATTACATCATAATCGATGTAATGTAACATAATCCAAATTTATTTATTTTTGCTGTGTAAAGTTCTAAAAATTAAAGCATCAAACAGTTAAAATGAAGTTAAAGACTAAAAAGTGGCAAAACACTGAAATAGTGGTGAATTTACACATTTTAAAAGGTAAAATTAAACTTCTTTTCTGGCATAAAAGATGTTCCGATTCCCAGATAGAATTAAAATTGTAGTGAATGGAAAATATTTTTCTTTAAATTAAGAAATTTTCTTATGTCAAACGTAGAAAAATTCAGTACAGATTTAGATTTTTGAAATATTTATTTGTTTTTTTTTTACTTTTTAAATGCAACTTTAGAACTTTACACAGTATTTTTTTTATTCAGAGATGACTTTCATGATATAATATTACAGTCCATACTCGATTCTCCAAAGGCAATTTCACTTAGGATAATCGAGTCTGGACTGAAATATTACATCATAATAAATGTAATATTAATTTTTTTTTTTAACTGTGTAAAGTTTTTAATTTCAGAACTTTTAAAGTTTATATTTAAAGACTAAAAAAGTGGCAAAACACTGAAATAGTGATGAATTTACACATTTTTCAAGGTAAAATTAAACTTTTTGCTGATATAAAAAATGTATCGATTCTCAGATATTATTCAACCATGTTTTTGTTACTGTACACATTAAAATGTTAGAATTTTAGAAATTAAGGATTTGATCATTTTTAACTAAGAATTTAAATTTGAGTAAATAGTACATTTTTTTAAATTAGGGATTATTTTTATTTCAAACGAAGACAAACTCAGTTAAGACGTTTGAAATATTTTTTTTACTATTTAAATGCAATTTTAGAATTTTACACAGTATTTTTTAGATATGAATTTGATAATTTTCTAATCAGAATTGAAATATTAGTGAATGGTAAATAGACTTTTTTTTTAAATTAAGGAATTTTCTTATTTCAACACATTTTAATCAGAATTTCTAAAATTTTAAATTTTCATCGAAAAATTTTATACTAAAATGCAAAAAGAAGGAACCCAGTCAGATTTCAATTGTCTACGTGATTTATGAATGGTTCCCTTAACATGTTCTAAAGCCGGAATTTTCACAATTAGAGCAACATTTAAATTTAAAGTAAATCGTGGTCACATCTAAGCAAGTGGACGAATGTTGTGTCAGAAATTGTGCAGCTATCTTTTAAAACATGCGAATTTACATCTTGTTATTTGTAATTGCACTTTTTCCACATAATTTCAGGTAGAATTACATCGAGAGGTAATATGAAACCATGTAAATTTTCAAGCTTCCAAAAATTAAACTTTTTTTAGATACACAATAAAACCTATACAGCAAAAAATGTGTAAATTTGGAAGGTGTAATTTTTGAAGGTTGAATATTATCACTTTTATGATGTAATTTTACCTCATTTTAGACTGAAAAAGCGACATTACACTAGTAAAGTGGTAAAATTACACATTCCCAGAGGTAAAATTACACATTTTTTCTGACATAAAAGATGTACTCCTTCCCAGATGTAATATTACCATGATTTACACAGTATTTTTTTTTAATTTGGAAGGTTGAATATTACCGCTTTCATGATGTAATTTAACCTCAATTAAGACTGACTGACTGAAACCAGAAAAGATGTAAAATTACACATTTTCAGAGGTAAAATTACATTTTTTTTCTGAAATAAAAGCTTTACCCCTTCCCAGATGTAGTATTACCATGATTTTTTTTTTGCCGCATATTTAAATTTTTTTTAAATTTCTACCTCTTTTTGGATTTAATAATTCCGTAATTATTATGGAAATACATAAAGATGTAAATTTACACACTTTTAGAGGTAATCTTACGTTATATTTATCTTACACAGGGTCTGCCCACATTCCCTCATGTAAAATTACACAGTAAAAATAATGTAAATTTGGAGAATGTAATTTTGGAAGGATGAATATTACCTCTTTTATGATGTAATTTTACCTCAATTTAGACTGAAAAAGTGACGTTGTGTACCGTCAATTTACTCCATTTTGTTTCTCGAAGCCTCAATTGCAAAAACCGATTGTTTATGCTTTTCGAAGGCTTCCAAGTAGTGCGTGTACACGATCAACAAAAACGCACCCGAAAAAAAATACATGTTCAACACAAAGCACAAGCACACTCTAAAAACCAGAAGTGATCGTGTGTGTGTGTGTGTTGTCTGTGCTGGTTTGAGAAAGAAAAGACGGTGAACGAATTGTGTCAAGGGCACCTCCACCACCATCAGCTGGCTGTGGCCATTATTACAGGCAACCACCAAAAGTTTGGTGGTCTGCGCTTGAATCTTGAATCTGAAACGAAACTGCTGCTGCTGGAAGCCATTTCTTGGGCTGCGTTGCTTTGCTTTGTGAGGGAGCCACACAGTAAAAAGAAAATCATGGTAATATTACATCTGGGAATGTGTAATTTTACCACTTTTCTTGTGTAATGTCCTTTTTCAGTCTAAATTGAGGTAAAATTACAACATAAAAGACGTAATGTGCAACCTTAAAAAATTATACTTTTTTTTACTGTGGACACGGCGAAAAACCGGCTTTCCGGATTCGGAGCATTGAGAGATGGTGCGGCGAGGTTGAGGCTTTTGCTTCCTTGTTGCTTGCAAAGTAGACGAAAATTACTCATTTTACAACGTCAAACTTTAACTTTTAAGTTTACGGTGAAATTGATCGCACTTGAGGTTTTACCCTCCACGTTTCTTATCAAAGACGTCACTGAATCGACTGAGCTAGACTTCTAATCAGTACCACACTCTTACTATTTCATTCATCCATTAATCCGTGCACTAATCTCTCCTGGAGTAAATGTTGTTTTGATAGAAACAGTAAATAAACATGTTCTACCCTGCAAAACATCCACAACTGATTTTTTGCCGTTTTTTGACACAAAAAAAAACTGAAATAATTCTCTTTCAAAATTCACCAATCAAAAAATTAACTGTCAATTTGAATGATCGTGAAAACTCACCAAATAATTTTTCTTATTTTTGGTAAATTTTAGCAACTTTTGTTCTACAAAAAAGTTTACTTTTCTTGTTTTATGTTTTTCTTGTTTCATTTTTAGTATTTTTATTTCAATTTATCTTTTTTATTTATGTTTTTTTTTTTTAATTTTAATTTTTGTATTTTTTAATTCGACTGAAACTTTTTTGGTGCCTTCGGTATGGCCCAATGAAGCCATTTTGCATCATTAGTTTGTACATATAATTTTCCATACAAATTTGGCAGCTGTCCATACAAAAACGATATATGAAAATTCAAAATTGTGTATTTTTTAAAGGAATTTTCTGATCGATTTGGTGTCTTCGGTAAAGTTGTAGGTATGGATATGGACTACACTAAAAAAATGATACACGGTAAAAAAAAATTGTGTTTTTTTTTATTTTTTGTCACGAACTTGATTTGCAAAAAAAACACTATTTTTATTTTTTTAATTTTTTGATGTTTTAGAGGACATCAAATGCCAACTTTTCAGAAATTTCCAGGTTGTGCAAAAAATCATTGACCGAGTTATGAATTTTTTAATCAATAGTGATTTTTTCAAAAAATCGAAATATTGGTCGCAAAAATTTTTTAACTTCATTTTTCGATGTAAAATCAAATTTGCAATCAAAAAGTACTTCAGTGAAATTTTCATAAAGTGCACCGTATTCAAGTTATAGCCATTTTTAGGTGACATTTTTGAAAATAGTCGCAGTTTTCCATTTTTTCAAACTAGTGCACATATTTGCCCACCTTAGAAAAAAATATTTTTGAAATGCTGAGAAAATTCTCTATATTTTGCTTTTTTGAACTTTGTTGATATGACCCTCAGTTGCTGAGATATTGCCATGGTTTAAAAACATGAAAATTGATGTTTTCCAAGTCTCACCCAAACAACCCACCATTTTCTAACGTCGATGTCTCGGCAACTAATGGTCCGATTTACAATGTTAAAATGTGAAACATTCGTGAAATTTTCCGATCTCTTCGAAAACAATATTTTCAAAAAAATTAAATCAAGACTAACATTTCAAAAGAGCCAAATATTCAATATAACGCCCTTTCGAAATGTTAGTCTAAGTTTAAAAATTTTGAAGATATGAGAGAACTGCTCAGTATTAGGCTTATTTTTCTACCTTTTTGCTTTTTAGTTTTTTCGTGTTTTTTCAGTCATTTTTTAAATTTATAAAAATTCTGAAAAAATCAAAAAAATAATTTAAAAAGGTGAAAAAGAAAGATTCTGCGAGTTGAAATTAGTTTCGATGTAATTTTACTTAAATTTGTGCGTTTAAATAAAATTCAATAGCAAAATACGAAAAATTAATCACGCCTATGTAATTTTACTCGGTTTCTGATGTAAAATCACACGCTTTTTCACACGGAAAATCGTTTGGTTACTCTGGATAAAAAAAGGTTTAATTTTACAACAGAAAAAGGGAAGATTTTTATATTTTTCCATGTAATATCGTTTTTACTCAATTATTTTTTGTAAATTTACATGGAAAGGTAGGTAAAATTACATCGATAAATTTTCAACTTGCCGTTTTTTTTGCTGTGTAGATTTTTCCATTAAAAATCTGACAAAAAATGTCATTTGTTTCAGTTGAATTTATTTTTCCCCGCATCAATTTATGTAAAATTACACCAAAAGGAAGAAATATTAAAAATTTTAATTTTCAAAAATTCGACTTATTTACACAATTTTTAGAAAGGTACTAAAAACACTATTTTTAAGAGGAAAGAACATTAGGTGTTTGATAAAAATACTTTTGCACGTCATTTATCATTAATATTTAATTGATTTGATTTGATGTAAATTTGCAACAAATCCTAACTAAAACCATGATGTTACGTGTGATTTTGACGATTACATTCGATCTGATGTTTACATCAACCAAGTTTACATGTGATTAATAATTTCCGTGCCGAGTAAGTTTACATTTCTCTTTCATTTTCATATGAATATGAGGAAGGATCCAACCACCTTAAGGGGGATCAAGAAGAAAAAGATGAAATTATGGCAACCATGCCTCAGAACTGGAATGTGAGGTAATGGCTGCTTAAATGCTGTTTAACAACATTTAGAATAATCCGGAAATCTTGTGAAAACTAGTCAAGTTTCACTAACAGTAACTCAGTTCGCTTCAAACTACCAACTGGCCAGGCCCACCATGTAAAGTTTGCCCCAGAGATGATTCGTTGGATGGTTAATTTGCTCGTCTGTAAAACGAACTCCGTCGTCTTACTACTAACTAAATTGAAACAGAGGATGCAACAGTGTCCTTGATGCAAAACCTCTAATTTAAAATTTAATGTTTTTTTCTCAGATTTAAAAAAGTTGTTAAAATATTTGTTCTATGAAGAAAACGCAAATTTTCTGGCAACCATGCTCTGTTTTGTCACCTCTTTTTGTTTTCTTTTTTAAATTTTGACAATTTTTATCGGTATTAAATTTTTTTTCTAACGGTTTTATGTTTTTATATAATCTTATGTTTACATCTTTTTGCCTGTTTTATGTTTTTCATATTACCTGTTATCAGTGACTTTTTCAATTTTTAACTTGTTTTTCACATTTTCTGCTATGAAATGATAACATTAGCTTCTAGGTTACAAAAAAGTGCATTGCAACATTGTTAAGAATTTGACTAAAAATGTAGGGACTGGCAGTCAAAAATACAGCTTACTTTGACATTTATCAAAACATTGGCCAAATCACATAAAACAAGTAAAATCTCTACACCAAAAAGTTCAGAAAAAATCTTCTTTTTTATGCTTCTTTAATGATCATAAATTGGTTGTAAAATCACTTTTTGGCGAAATTTAAGAAGCGGAATTGGGTCAATTGGCCAGACCCACCACGCAAAGTTTACCGCAAAGAAGACTCGTTGTTTTGTTGTGCGGTGACCAAGAAAAAGTAGAAATTTGAGGGGAAAACCCACGGGCCGCTACTTATTTAGGGCAAAACTATATATCCGCGGCAACTATCTAAGTCTAGTCAGCAAAATTGTGTTGACAAGTTATGTTGATTACGTCGAAAACCTGTCAATTGTGGGAGTTTGAATTTTTGGTAAAATTTTAAGCCGAAAAACTTTCTCAAAGACTGCATTACAATTCAAGGTAATCATGAAATGTATTTAGCGATTCCATGAAATGGTTTTTCTTTACATTTTTCATTTTGATAATTTAGTAGAAACCTTATTTGTTAGCAAAATAAAGAAAAAATATGAAATTCTAGCTTATTTTTCCAAAAGGTCCCTTGTACATAGGAAACCCATGTTTTGAAAAAGTAGACTTAATCTCTTTCAAATTTAACAAGTATGTAAGCTTGTTTGTTTTGAATCTTCAACTGGCCAGACCTACCATGCTAAGTTTACCGCCGAGATGATTCGTTGGATGGTCAATTTGCTTCAGTACGAACTCCACAATCTTTTAAAACCCCAATTAAAAAAAAAGAAGTAAAGAAACTCACCTAAACAATTGTCTCAGATACATGTAGTCGGGGCCCTCGTCGAACCGCAAGCTGCGACAGTAGTTGAGATACATCGCGAACTCGGCCGGGAAGCCCTTGCACAGCACCTCGATCGGCGTGGACATCTTCTTCTCGGAGATCTTTTCGTACTTTTGCTTCTTGTTGGTCGCCTTCAGGCCCTGCCAGGGCAGCGAGCCGCGGTTGAAGTACATCATCACGTACCCGAGCGACTCCATGTCGTCCCGGCGGCTCTGCTCGATGCCGAGGTGGGCGTTGATCGACGCGTACCGGGCCGTCCCGGTCAAGTTCTTGTCCTCGCGGTACATGATGTGGATGCGGGACCGGAAGTCGCGGTACTTTTTCGCCAGCCCAAAGTCGATCATGAACAGTTTGTTGCAGTGCCGCCCGATGCCCATCAGGAAGTTGTCCGGCTTGATGTCCCGGTGGATGAAGTTCTTCATGTGGAGGTACTCCAGCCGGCCAATCATCTGGTCCACGAGCATCAGTACGGTTTTGATCGTAAAGTGGCGGCTGCAAAAGTTGAACAAATCCTCGAGCGACGGCCCGAGCAGGTCCATCACCAGCACGTTGTAGTTGCGCTCCTGGCCAAAGTACCGGATGTGGGGGATGCCGACGCCGCCGATCAGCACCTTGTACAGCTTGTACTCGTACATGAGCTGGGGGTGCCGCGCCGTCAGGCTCTCCATCTTGAGTGCGACCTCCTCGCCGTTCGTGATGTTGATGCCCAGGTAGATGTCGCCGAACGAGCCGGACCCGATCTTCCGGATGATCCGGTACTTGCCGGCCACGATGAACTCATTCATGGTTGAGGCGATTTTGAGGCTATTTCGCGCTTCGTTTGTTTGCTTATTTCAGACACACACACACGCACACTCGCTCACGCCCACGCACACTAATTACACTTTTTTTTTTGCTTCGATTTTTCTGTTGTTGCTGGAATCTACTCCAGGGTGGTTTGGATCGATTCTCCGCTTCAACGGTGTTGAACTCTATTCTTCGGGAAGGAAAATACACTTGACATTAGTAAAAACAGCACTTTTTCTACTTCTTCTTGTGGTGGCGAAGAATAGTAAAGCTTCTTGTTTTTTTTTCGTGTCTTCTGGTGGCATTTAATTCGTCGATTGGGTTAAAACTTCTTCTGGATATTGATCAGGATTCAGGAAAGAGACCCACTCCCCTCCCGCAAGATTGCCTCAGAACTGAATTGGGCCGTATACCTTCCCAAAAACCGTCCTACCCCAAGCGACAGCTGGTTGAGAATACCGTGGAGATTTTCCCTTATCCCCTTGAAAAAAAAAGTGGAGCATCAACACTTCTCGTCACCAAACCGCTTTTCTTGTACTGCGAAGCGAAATTATCTGGACTCTTATTTTATTAGTCAATTTCTAATCAGTTTAAAATAGAAAACATGGCATATTTTTCAATCGATTTCAAATCAATCGAATCAGCTGTGGTAAATTTTAATCATGGCCTGGGCGAACAAACAAACTCGTACTTTTTCGTATTTGATTCCCAACCCAAGTAACATTTTTAAACCAACTAGCCACCACCTAGTTTTATTAGGGTTTTATGGTAGCATCTCTATTGCTTAATATTTGTATTTGGGCATTCGCCGCAACCAATAAGCAAGAGCAAGGTTTTATGCCACGGACTAAATACCTGGTGAAAATCAATAGAAATGCCATTAGGCATGCAAAAAGCTCACTTAGAATCAAAAGCTCCTAAACGAGCATTTAACGCAGCCAAATAGCAATACGTGTGGTCTGATTTAATATGATTGACCGCCATCTTGGCAGAAAAAAAATAGAAAAAGCGTACATTTGACTAAAATTTGATGAAAACACACAATTTCAGGGTTGTTACGGGAAAGTCGAAAAAAAATCCGCTCCAAATCCGCGCCGACCTAAAATCCGAAACCGCGCAAAATCCACGCCATATAAAAAAATATCGCGACCAACATTTAAGAAATTTTATTTTTTAATGAAGAAAAACTAATTCAGAAAGTATTTGATAAAAAAAAAAACTCGTTTTATGGTTAAAGGCTTCAAAAGAATGAAAGCAATAAATCCATTTAAAAAAAAAATCCTCAAGAGACGGTCAAGGCAAAGGTCATGAAAAAAAATCTTCAAAATAGAAAATACAATGTTTAAAAACAAAAAAATTTAACGTCAAAAATATAACCCCAAAATTAAATCAAAATCTAAAATTATAATGTAATATAATATAATAAAATTTTAAATTTCGAAAGTCAAAATTTCACTTCGAAAGAAATTTAATTTCTGTTATTTAAAATAATGTCTTCTCATAATTTCAAAATCTCTTACATAAAATAGGACTTCAAAAATTGTGGAATTCAAGAATTTAAGAATTTAAGAACTAAGAATTTAAAAATAAAAACATTTAAGAATTTACGAATTTTAGGATTTTAGAATTTTAGTTTTTTTAGAATTTAAGAATTCAAGAATTTAAGAATTTAGCATATTAGAATTTAAGAATTTTAGAATTTATAAGCTTAAGGATACTATAATCATGTTAGATTTGATTTTTTTTTATATTGTTTTGAATTTGATATTTTTTAGTTTTTAAATTTAGATTTTTTTTAAATCTTCAAATGTTCGATTACCCAAATTTTTGGTATTTTGAATTTCAGAGTGCTAAAGTTTTGAATTTCAAAATTTCAGATTTTTTAAATTACAATATTAGAAATTTTGAAAAAAAAAAAATTAATATGGATTTTGATTTTTTTTTTTGTTATTATAGAGAATTTGCAGCAAAGCTAAAAGACACATGTCGCCACCTATGAACAAATAGCGTAAATCTATGATTTTTTGAAAAATCGTGTTTTTTCTTTCAGATTTAACATTTTTACAAAACTTATGCCGGATTTGGATGAGAAAAAATATTTCCAACAGTTTGGTGTATAACTTTCCAATATTAGTTTGATTTTACTATGAGAAAATTGTAAATTTAGTAAAAGATAGTAATTTGAACTATTTGGCAAGAAAGTCTGTCAAAAATCAATAAAAATTGTTGAATATACGTAAACACATTTGTTATTAACTATATAACTATTTATTTCATTGATATATATCAGGAAACTCATTTTTTCGTGTTCCAAAACATGTTTTTTAAAGAAAAAGTTCACAAATTTTTGCACGCCCAAAAATTGATGTTCATTATTTTAAAGCAAAAATTTTTTCTCGTCTTTTGCAACCAGTTTCATGAAGATTGATGCAGGGAACCATGAGAAATAATCGATTTTGTTCTTTAATCGGCAGAAAGGCATACGATTTTAGGCAAGTAACCTCATTTTGGCGCCACCTACATTTGAAACGCAGTCGCGCTGCAAAACCTCAATAAAAACTATCAAAACAATTTTTTTACAATTTTTGAAGCTTTGAATTTGGAATGTTCTGATCTTTTTATTTTTGCCAAGAATGTTTAAACTTAGAAAAAAAAATATTTCTACCGATTAAATTCCATTCAAAAATTCGAAAGTGGAGGCCAGCTTCTGTTACGTCCAATCAAGCTCATATTTGGCGCCCACCAGAACAAGCCCCAAAAATAGTTTTTGTTATACATTCTAATGTCTATATCTTAGGGAAAAGTTTGTAATATTTGGTTTACAAAAATTAAAAATTGAATAAATCCAGTATAAAATTAAAATAAATAAGGTTAAAAATCATTGCTCATCATCATTACATCATAACATTTAAAAAATAATTTCTACATAATCTTTATCTTCATTTTTCGACGTTTCGTATTAAGAATTAGCCAGCAAATCCGCACCAGATCCGCGCCGTCCGTAACAACCCTGTACTTGTGAAACAAAGCAAAATGTATGAATTGCTGACGTTTCTGCCAAAAAAAAAAAATGCAGACAAATCAACAAAAAGCTCGAGTTTGTTTGTTTGCCACAGTCTAATGCCTCCTTCAGTTTTTAACTTGGTTTTTAATCAATTTAATCACTCAAATCCCATTCTCAAATTCCCGACTAATTCCGATTTTTCCATATCCTTGTAAAAAATAAGCATTTTTACCTCAAGAATGATTTTAAATAAATAAACCCTTTATAAAAAAGTGAATACAAACAGTCGGACAAAATTTCTAAAAAATAGTCAAAGTACCGAAGCTAATTCAAAAAAAAAAAAAAATGCCAAACATAAAGCCTTTTTTAACTTCGTTTTAACCGGCAATGAAAAAGTTGTTGTTATTATCATTGAACGCTTTACACATAATTACAGTGATTATTCTTTCACTGAATTTAAATATATTTATGAATTCTTTAAAAAGATATTTTCACCAACTTTCCTTTAAAATGTTGTAAATTTTGTTATAAAATGTTTGGATCAATATCGATTTAACGAGTTGTCAGTATGTTTTTAACACTTATTTTAAACGAATGTTTCTTCACAAAAAAATCACTAACATATTTGTAATAACTCAAACCATTTTTTTTTATTTAGTGAAGTCAATGCAAATTTTAATTCAATTTATCCTATCATTTAAAAAAACATGTAAATCTTCTACAAAGCAATTTAGATTATATTGAATCACGCTAATAATGAATTTATGATTAAATGAAGGCTTTTTAAACTGAAAAAAAATAATTTGATATAACAAAACGGAAAAGACTTAAAACCTTAGATAAAAAATACTTTCGAAATTCAGTAATATACTGAAGATAGCTGAGAGACAAAAACTACAATAACTTTATTTTTTTCCAGGCTTATTTACGATTTCAATATTTTTTAAATATTTTCAAAGGATAACAAAAATTTTTTTGCATGTTTTTGACGTTAAGAATAAAAAACGTTTGGATTTTCTTCGTTATTTAAGTTTTCTTAAAACTGCAAATCAAGCTTTATCTATAGTAATGTACCTATTATCACACAAATGTTTAAGGGTATCACACAGTGGGAAGCAACATTTGAAAGGACTGAATGAATTTAGTTTAACATTGAAATGCTAACAAAAAAAATATGAGCTATTTTTCATATTGGTTAAATTTTGATTGTTTCTGTTTAATGTTAGATGTTTGATAAACTTAGTCAAATATAAATAGCAGGCTTTGACTCGTTAAAATGTAAGGAAAATTTGGCTCAAATTCATGCCACCATAATCACTTCAAATTTAAAGTAAGATGCTTAAGACGAATTGAGTAAAATTAATTTGAAAATTGTGCAAAATATTTCAAAACTATTCAAGAGTTATTTTCCAAACAAGCATGCATTTTCCCCGATTTCCCGACTTGAGTGACCACCCTGTTTAATCATTCAAATTGACCGTTAACCCCACCCAATTTTTTCAGGAAATTGAGCTGCGAAGAGAAAAACTTTTAGAATTTATTGCAATATTTTAATATAAAAACATAATTTAAAACTTCTGTTTAAAAAGGTGCAGGTGGTTATGTTGCACATGACCAATATGACAAAGAATTTTGCAGAAAAGCTTTTGATATTAAGCATTTTTTTTTGTTGAATATGCTTTAGATAGAATCAAAAAAAATAATTGGATATTTTTTTTCGCTCAATTTCTCTTTAGGCGAGGCCGCGGCCTCTCCAGGTTGCGGCCACCACTTTCAAAATTGCCATTTTCATGTCCAGTATAAAAAAAACCATGCCAAAACTCGTTGGTTTGGTAAATCCGTAGTAACAGTTCATTAGGCCGAATCTGCGTTTGTAAACAAGCAGTCTATCCCCCGCTTACGTGAACTGTCACTTGAGCATAAGGGCTAGACTGCTTGTTTACAAACGCAGATTCGCCCTATTGAACTGTTACTACGGAAATGTCCCCACGAGAGAACCTTCCCTGAGGGCATCGGCCACGTAAGGTTGTGGCCAATACTGCCAAAATGGTCATTTTCATTACCAGTATCAAAAAACCAAGAAGTCTCGTATGGCCTTCCATCGGAACACCGCTGAGGGATCTGGCCCTCTTCGGGTATTGTGGCCGGAATATTTCGGCGGCTCTCAATCATTCCGGCTGGCCTGCCTTCGCTTGGGCTGCCCTCTGCTTCCAGGCCCGGGTTGATGATTACACATGACTTGTTGCGTTGCATACCACTTCCCAAACACGGACGGAAACGTCAACACGGTAATGCGGCATTTTACAAAAAAAAAGTTCTTTGTCAAACGAAAAAGTGACCAACCACCGGGGGTTGAGTGTATTGCGTTGCAGACCCTTTCCCTAACAAGGACGTGAACTTCAAGTACTCGCAGGCCAGAGTGCATCAGGTTTCTGGAAGATCAGATAGTTTCGTCCAAACAGTTTGCTAGACACGGTTTATGCCAGAACGTTCAAACAGAATGTGCGCTTCCCAAACACCGACGTGAACTTCAAGTACCTAGAATGCATAAAACTCTCCGCTGGCATTGCACTTCCCAAACACAGATGTGAACTTCTAGTACCTTTCGATATGATCTAAACTGCCATGAATATGTTTCAATGACGCGGAAAGAACTATTTTAAAAGTAAATTTATATGTTTGTTTATGTATTTAAATTTTGAAAGCAAAATTTCAACCTAACTTTGACAGCAACGAAATTTCAAAACTCTTGTTTCCAAGAAAAAGATGGCCATCTCGGCGCCGCGAAACCACATGAAATCCTTCAAACACACAAAAAATTTCGACAGCTTTGTCGCAGCACCTCTCAAAAACAAAGCCCTCCTTCCTCTTCTTTCTTGCGTTGGGAAGGGGGAGAGGGTGGTCGATCTCTTTCCTTCATCCAGATTTTCCCCGTTCGAAGCACACTGACAGCACAGCGTTTCTTCCACTTCCGGCCGATTCCGTTTCCCGCAGGAATTTTTTCGAAAATCTCATCAAAGCGCAACCTGAGCGAAGAAAAATCCGTCGAAAAGTCGCTCGAAATCGAAGGAAAAATATTGCTTCTTCTTGTTCTTCCACCATATTTTTTTTTCCTCTCCGTCGCCGCTGCTCCTCTCTCTTTCCCTCTCACGCACACTCGCGCAAGCGAGTAAAAGAGACGGAGAGCGAGCGCGAAACCCACCACAAATACACCACACTTGCCACCTTGGAACACACACACACACACGCACACTCCCCTGTGTGTGTGGAAGGGTGGTGAACTTTTTTTTTCTTCTCTTCTGCTTCCTTCTTCGGAACGTTCCGTTCCGAAATCCCGAATCGCCCCGGAACCTACCACGCACGCACACGCCCACGAACGCACCACCCACACCGGAAGTGTGCGCCGTTTCCTCCGCGCAAAGAGCAGCTCCAAATTTCACCCCGAAATGTGCGAAATTCGCGATTGCAAAAGCGAATTCTCTCCGTTTGACTGCTGCTGCTGCACACACGCACTCACTCTGGCACTGTCCTGCTTCTTCTTTTTCTTTTACTTCGTTTGTCGTCGTCGTGTGCTGCTGGGGCCCGCGCGCGCTCACACCACAACACACCACAGCTCTCTGCTGGCCTACTCTGGCTGCTGACACACCACGAACAATCGTTGGCCGAAACAGGTCTCTCTCGCACTCTCTCTCTCTCGGAAGGTGAACGGTTTCTCTCTTGGGTCAACTGAAGGAACGAAGTGATGAGTGGAAGAGAGGTGACCTCAATCAGAAGAGCAAAGATGTGTGAGTGAGGGGTGACGTCATGGAAATGTGAGGAAAATTGACATTTCCCTTACAAAAGTAGTGTTTTTGCACGTTTCAAAAAAGAAACCCCGATAAACAACCCATTCCGAGAAATTTTACGATTTACAAACATCAAAACATTTAACAAAATGTAAAACTTGTGAATTCGAGGCAACTTCTCGATGAACAACCTTGCCAACTATGTCGCCTTGCTTTCAACATGGTGGCGTGCAAGGAAATTTTCGTCACCGTACAAGATTTCAAGCGAGACAGGGAGAGAGCGGAGTTGAATCCGTCCTTTGAAGGTGTGCGTCAGGGAAGGGGAGCTCGCGATTGGGCCAACCTTGAAATGGAAATGACTTGTACACTGTAGTTGAAAATTGCACATGGCGTCGTTCATTTTCGCACTTTTTCATGCGATTTTTTTTTCAGTTCAACTACGATTGCGCAAAAAAGTGTAAGGAAGCGTTATTTTATTAAGTCATCACGCAAAATCCCCTCGTGGCGCGGTGGTAAGCGGCTTCGGCTTCCGATCCCTAAGTTGCTATAGAGTTATCTACGTGCGCATGTATTGCGTGTACGTACACGAAAAAGATTGAGGTTAAATTGTGTACCCGCCAGCAAAACAAATGGGGTGCTAGTGTGCGTGTGCTCGGGCTTAGATAACTCTATCGAGAAATTAAAAGTGAGAGTGTGTGCGTGCAACATGGAGTTAAACTTTTCAAAGTGTCATGGTAACCTTCACAACAACTTCATAGAAAGTTTAACTCCATGTTGCACACACTCTCACTTTTAATTTCTCGATAAGGCTTTCTAGTCATAAATTTACCAATACATTCAAAGTATGTTTACATGACAGCTGGACGTTTGTTTGCATCAGGTTTCCTATCTCTTTCTAGCAAAAGTTTTTTGTCAGGCGACTTCTAGCTGGTTTTTTTTGACTGACTGCCCGATATGTCAGCCAACATACTTCGCATGGCTGTGACAGCTACAGCTCGAGCATAGAGCTTTATGACGTTTCGCGTACGCACACTAGCGCACCATTTGATTTTGCTGGCTGACAAAATTTAACCTCACTTTATTTTCGTGTACGTACACGCAATACTTACGCACATAGATTACTCTATTAGGTCTATTCCCGTACTTGCAGAATTGCAGAATTTCTGCAGCTTCTGCAGAATTCTGCAGCCAGCATAAGTCACTTTTTTGCAGCACGTTCCCGTACTTTTCAGCTCGCTCTCTTCATCTCTCTCTTTTGCAGAAGTTCTGCAAGGAGAGAAGCGGTAAAATTTTTGCCTGGGTAGCGCGTTCCAGTATCTTTTCTGCAACATTGTACACAGTTGAGTGGATTTACTTAAATTGGGTATTTTTTTTTATTATTTCAAAATATTTAAAAAAAATTGTTGACAAAAAAGTAATTGAAGAAAGTTTACCTCTAGAACTGGGACATTATTGTTTTATGCAGCACAACATTTTATTTAAAAAATCAAGGATAGATTATTTATTAAGTAACTAGAAATTAATTATGCATAGGTAGAAATCATATATTAGAAACAACTTAAAAATTTTACATTAGGTAAACAAATTTACAAATTAGAGCGGCAGGTACGTTTAATAAATATGATTAAAAAAGACAAACAAAGGTTTTATATAGAAAGGACCATAAATACATGATTAATAGCAGAATGTATGAAAGATCATTCAGGATAACATAAATTAATCATGACTAGATGTAACATGAAAGAACAACGGTGACGCAGTAAAATTGACAAATAAAAAAAATGATCACATAAAAATTTTGACACACATAAGTTGAGCAATCTGGAAATAAAGAAATCCATAATTAAAAATATAAAAAAACTAATATTTCCACATCCAGAAACTTAAAAAAAAACATTAAATCAGATATTTGAGAAATTTAAAAATTCAAATAATTATATCAGAAAAATAACAAACAATAAATCACAAATTCAAAGCTTAAAAAATCAAATGTTTAAAAACTAAATATTTCAAAATGATTATAGTTCAAACAAATCTTAATTAAAAAAATTCAAAATAAAAAAAAGGTTGAAAAAAATCGAAATAAAATAACTAAAGTTTTTTAATATTTATGAGTTCAGAACACAACAAATTCAAAAGCTACAGCTAAAAATAATAATATAGAAACTTATAGAAATTATAATTTCAAATTCAAGTAAAATTAAAAAATTCTGTAAATCAAATTTTTAAAACTAAAATATAAATAAAATAGGAGAAGTCAAAATTTCCAATCTGTAAATCCCCTTAATTTGAGTTTCTAACCTAAAATACGACTTCAAAAAATGTGTATTTATTATGATTCAGGATGGCATAGAAATTAAAAGTTCGAGAATTTAAGAATTTAAGAATTTAAAAATTTAAGAATTTAGGAATTTGAGCTTTTAGGAATTTTTATTTCGACAAAATAACATATTTTTTTCTGCTTCATATAAGAATACAAATTGGTAACACCGTTAAAGGTATAATTTATTATTTGACAATTAAATTTACCTGTTATTTAACACACATATTTAGTATATTCCAATGTATATTCAAAAACAATTGAAGATCAAAAATTATTCCTAATCAAATATTTATTTGAAATTATTAAACTCAAAAGAAATGTGTCTTTTAAAAGTTTTTAAAAACAATTTGTTTTTTAGAGTACAATTTTTTGTTGGGGTACCAGCCGTGCTTTAATACTATCGCTTAAGTTATCAATTTTTATCAGTTAAAAATATTAACACTAAAAAAATCGCTATATCATTTAAATAAATGAACATCGAACAAAGCACATAAAAAAACCGTTCTCAATAAAACCAGATATAAAAAAACTAACCCAAAATCATTTATTATTACAACTTATAATAAAATGCCTAATTTCACCCAACTTGCAGATTTTATGTAAGCGTGTAGTCAACATCCATCACACCAAATTGCAGTAACTCTTCAACAAGAAAGAGAAGAGAGAGCTTGCTGAAAAGTACGGGAACGGTTTTGCTGCAACTTCTACCTCTCTCACTGCAGAAGTTCTGCCTGAGAGAAAAGTTACTTTTGTTGCAGCAAAGTACGGGAACGCTCTGCTGCCGTTTTTGTGCAGAATTGCAGAATTCTGCAGTACGGGAATAGACCTATTATTGTTTGCATCAAGACACTGTGACGAGGAGTTCGTAATTTTTGAGTTGAATTATATTTTTTTCACTTGGCCTAGAAAGCCTTATGGGGCGCGGGATCGATTCCCGCCTTATCCTCCTGACCTTCTATCGGATGGGGAAGTAAAACGTCGGTCGATTTGCGTTAAAGACGTTTTGGGTGACTCACCACACATAACCTTCGGACGCCTAGAAATGAGCAAAAACTTGCAACCGAGCCCACAAAAGACCCGGGGGTCGTTAAAGTGGATTGCTTTGCTTTTGCAAAATCCACATAACACAGATCTGTGTAAAAAAATACACAGGTTGTTGAACATATTCTAGCTGTCAGAACTGTGTAGTTTTGTGGTTTGGTTGAGCGTTTTAGCAGAATGCATTACTGTGAATACAAAGAGACGAGTTGTTCCTTTTAATTCCGCTATATATTTTTAATATCTTGACAGATACGTATTTCGTCTACTACTTGCAAACTTCATCAGTGTTCTGTTCTCGACTGAAGGTTCATCGCTGGCGATGAAAACCTTCAGTCGAGGCGGAATTAAAAGGAACAACTCGTCTCTTTGTATTCACTGTGTAGTTTTATAACACAGATCTGTGTAAAAAGTTACACAGGTTTTCGATTAGCTTTTGTTTAAAATCTGAGTAAAAATCCGAAAAAGTTAAGATGGCGACCTCGATGGCGACTTTTATGCAGCTCTGAGAACTTGGTATGTTTTTTCTCGTGATTTCTTCAATGAAGTATCGTTAAATTGTCTTTCTCTTCCATTTTTTAACATTACGGCCATTCATTTTAGCGCTGTGTTGAATTTTAAACTCATCAGGTAATGCATCTCCTAAAACTGAGCTTATCGTTATTCTAACCTCTCACGATGGTTATTCCAGATGCACTCGTTTAGCTTTTTCTTCGATGTCCTCCTTTAGTGTGCTGCAGGAGCGCCAATCTCGCCCGCTGCGAAACCAACCGCACTCTTGCCGCACCAGCTATCCAGAGGAAGAATTCCGGAGACAACACACCTTATGCCTCATCGAGTAGAAAAAGTAGCAGAAGGGCCAAATGATATAGTTTTATGAATTTATTATGTATAAAACCTCATACTTGAGCATATAAATAACGCCTTATTAACTTTACCTTATTTACCTTATTTAAATTATATCCAAAAGCAATACAAAACATGTGTCAAATTTCTTCCCAATTTCTGTGTAAAATTTTACACAGAATCTGTGTAATATTTTACCCAGATGGCTAAACAAAAATTACACAGATTTGACAGACAACGGCTGTACACAGATCTGTGTACAAGGCTTTTACACAGATTCTGTGTATTACCGGTTTTGGGCAATCTGTGTCAAATTTTACACAGATCTGTGTTATGTGGATTTTGCGTGAATGTTTTTTTTTTTTTGTGGATTTGATTTTTGACCCCCTCCCTCTCTGACGACCTTTGGATGGCGAGTCCAACCCCCGCCAGCGATTCCTCCGGAGCAGGCTTGGTTTGGAGCAGGGGGTAGTGAAGAAGTCGCCTTCTTGCAAGATCAGAAAACAAACACTGAGAATCAATATTTTACATACAGTCATCCCACATATTCGGAACATCCACAAATTCGGAAAACTTTCGTAATAATACAATAGCAAACAAAATGCATTTTCTCTGGTGGCCCTACTATTTTTAAGACCTTTGATTGGACATTCTCTTGCTATTTCACTTATTGTAAGGTATGCACTTCGGAAGAAACCGGTCAAGAAAAAAATCAAATGGGAAGCAGCGGCAGCGCAAGCAAGTCAGAGAGGGTGAAGAAAAGCTCCAAGAAATCGCTCCCTCTCCTTTGTTCTGCTGTTCGTAAAGCTGTTTCTTGACCCCTTTCCTTCCGATCTGCAGACTAGCCTTATAAAAGTAATAATTTTCAAAAATAAACTGGATTTCAAGACAATTTTATTCGGAGCAGCAAAACACCGCCTACAAATTGCCTGTTCCATAATTGTGGGATGTTATTGTGCCTCCCACAATTGTGCAACACGGGAATTTAACTGATATTTTCCCATAAAATGTTATCAGACCATTCATAAAACATTACTAAGCTTGAGTTTCATTGGTTTCAGTGTGTAAAGTCATTATTTTGATAAAAATATGTTCTCCCGGAGAGAACCAAAGTTTGTTTACATCCTGTTGTGTTCTGAGGAAACTAAATTTAGAGTGTAACACAAATACACACACAGGAGAAATACCAGACACACCTTGGGGAAAGAGAACGGTCATTACACGAAAGGAGGAAAAATAAAGATATTGTCGCCGCGGCACTAAACCGAATTGAGCAAGTTTAACTCTCGCGACGATTTTCTGTCGCGAAATATCTGTCAAGCATGTTTAGGTGATTTTGAATCAGTGTGTTTGCTTTTTTGTTTTGACGGCTTTGGATGATGAGATAAACGTGGCTGTTTTTTTTTTGATCTGCCAAGGAAATGGAACGCTTTAGATTAAATAATTGTTTAATATCTTGGTTTTTAGTTCTACTACCACTAGAACTGTTTCATTTGGGGTAATTTAGGAAGTTCAGTCAGTTTCCAACTTCAGGAAAAGACGCAGAAGGGAAAAAGTCTTGGTTAAGTTGCTGATTACCGTTGGATTTCCGTCTGAATAAAACAAAAATAAGTGGCCTCATTGTCGAGGGACCTCAATCCGGTTCGTTGTGGGAGAGTTTTGCCGATGCGGGATGTTGCGGGTGTCGATTGAATAAGCTCTATAGTCAAAATAGGAAGACCCAGCCACCAATTTGAAAATCAAAAGCGCCGTAATTGTCCTCTCCAAGCTAGACATCATGAAATGGTCCATCCGGATGATCGAATCCACGCTCACAGAACGATTTCCGGTAGATTTTCGTGATCGATTCCATGCTCCGTGTAAGACGCGGCGCAAGTCTTGTCGCAGCTCAACTGGCGACATTTCAGTTTGGTGCCGCGGCGAAATTTTGTTTTGGTTTCGCGTGTGACATTTGAGGTACACTCAGAAAAGAAACAACAGAAAATTGCTTCGCGAGATGAAAAACACTCGCGCTGTTATTTCGATTTATTTCAAAAACCACAATACACGCGGTTGTAATTTGGAGATTAAATTCGACTTTAATTTAGCGATTTAAACCCGGAATATAACACAACACATCCGTAAGAAAAAAGTGTTCCGAATTTGTGGACTTCATGGGAACTGTCACTTTTTAGACGGCGCTCACGCACATTATCAAAATAAACGTTTGGTAGTGTGTGTGAACTTCCTGTAAAAGGGGTGTCAAACTAAAACGTGACCCCGTTCGTTTGACAACAGTTGGTGTCAAACCATCGGGGTTTGAATGTAAACTCAAAAGTCCCATGCAAATGTGTAAACACAAACAGAAAAATGTGTAATGACGATTCTCAGTGTAAGGGCGCACTCGTTTTATCGACCAAAAGAAAAAAGCATAAAAAGATAAACAGATATGAATTTTCATCGGGGTTTGAATAGTAAACTCAAAAGTCCCATGCAAATGTGTAAACACAAACAGAAAAATGTGTAATGACGATTCTCAGTGTAAGGGCGCACTCGTTTTATCGACCAAAAGAAAAAAGCATAAAAAGATAAACAGATATGAATTTTCATCCAATATTGGGATGGAATCTCCAAGGATATGATAGAATTTTCCATCAGCAAGACAATTGGGTACTAAAGTCCTATGTCAATTTTTATGTACAACGGTAAAAAACACGATTAAAAACCATTTCTGATCACTTTTTTCCATTTTAATGCAAATTTTTTTTTTGACAAGACAACATTTTTTCGATGGATCAACTATGGTCCCCTTGGAACGAGCTGTCAAGTAGGAGCTTTTCTGTCTGCGTGGCTAATTTTTCAAAATTGATTTAAAAATCCATTTTAAACTCTTTGTGCTCGTACAAAGGGTCATTGTACTCAGAAAAATAAGCTTTATCGCTGCAAACAATAATATCAGCAATCTAAGCTTCATTTTAGGACCCAATTCACGTATTTTTTCAGGAATTTATTTGTTAGACTGTGACGTCCCTCTAGATAATTTCTTAAATACTGAAAATTCAGTCTTAAATATATGTGAAAACAAGTTTATTGTTTGATAAACTTAATTCATAAACTCAACACGATACGAGGCTTTAAAGAAACAAGGTTTTATCGAATGATAGATTCAATATGCTTGAATAATCAGTAGGTTTAGTGAATTTTCACGATTTCGCGGACAGCGTGAAATTCGATGATATCGGTGAAATCGGTGAAATCACGTGAAATTGATTGATTTTCTCAAATCAATTGTTTAAAATAACATCATGACAAATATTTCATTTATAACGACTTTTTAAGTAAATTTTATTAGTTTTTAGTTGAAAAGCGTGAAATGAACCATTTCGACGCCAACATTTCAAAAAGCATCATGTACAAAACATGCGTTTTGAGAAAAACGCATTTGAATGTTGAGCATCCATTTTCAATTCCCATTTTAATATAAAAGCAAAATAAGATGTTCTAATGATAACAAACGATGAAAAACGTTGCTTTTATTGATACTTGATCATCCAAATTCAATAAAACATTATTACCGTAATTTTATTTGAGAAAAACAAACATAACTTCTTTTGAAATCACCAAAGTTTATATCACCCTGCTGGCATTGAGGGGAACGCTTTGTTATGATTCGGTTTTCTTCGCCGAATGTACATGGCGCTTTGTTCATGTTGCTTTTTTTCCGTCACGAGGTTCATGTAGTCTTTTGTTTGACAGGTTGACAGGGCTATCCAGCTTTTTAAGCGAAAATGGCGTTCGAATGGTGAACGCCCGAAATGTCAAAATCACGCAGTGGTACCAACATTACGAAAAAAGTGTGCCATGGCATGACAGTCGCATTTTTTTTCTAATGTTGGTGCTACTGCGCGATTTTGACATTTTGGACGATCAACATTCGAACGCCATCTTCGCTTCAAAACCTGGATATAAACAGGGACTGCTGATGGCAGGGATTTTGTTTATGTTACTTTATTTAAAATCATGATTAAACAGACTTTACTGAAGTAACTTTTGCTCATTTTTGGTGGAGAGGTTGCTTATTAGGAGTACTTTCAGGATATGCAATAACCCAGAAAGTGTCAAAATGTACATGATGTCTTTTGAAATGTTACCGTCGATTTGAAGAATTGTTAGCAATCTATAGAGCTTTATGACGTTTCGCGTACGCACACTAGCGCACCATTTGGTTTTGCTAGCTGACAAAATTTAACCTCACTTTATTTTCGTGTACGTACACGCAATACATTCGCACGTAGATTACTCTATACCAGAAACATGAAATTGATACAACATTTACTGAGAAGTGCATGCTGCGAATATTTAAACGATGTTGACAAAAATCAACCAAAGAAGAAAAAAAAATCTTGAAATTTATTTTTAATAAATTTTGTCTTTTTCAACCAAAACTTGTTGAAATTGATTGAATAAGTAAATTGTGAAATGTTTTTTAAATTGCACAAATATTTTAAAAACTTTATTGATTTATTTTTTTGATTTATTTTAAGAAATCAATAGCAAACATTCATGAAAAAGTAACATTCTGTGATAATAGTCGTCTCTCCTTTTTCCTCCGGTCAATGATATAACCGGAGAAGGAGAAAAAAAAAAAAGATTGAAAAAATTAATTCCATCAGAGCAACGGGGTATGTACTAGGGTGTTTCATCTAAACAAAAAAGTTCTCAGAATCAGGCAAACCGAGATTCTTCTTGTAGAGGATACCCATAGAGACTCTCATGCCAAATATCAGCCCATTTGGTTGAGAATTGGCCTGTCCCCAGCGGTTTAAAGTTTACATGAAAATTACTATGGGATTTTTGTGCTTTTCGTTCAATCGTTCCTACAGGTCTGGGGACAACATGGATTCACTCGGAATAAAGACAGGTGTGTAGGGGATGGTCCAAGGAACAAATTCCAGAAGGAATTAGGTTTGTCCATTCTGTCCCCAAGGTGCGCATTGGATCGACGTCCGGTGTCTCCAGAATCAACGATTCACCCTTCAAATGTACGCATTGTCCTTAGTATGCTATGACGGCTAGCTGAAAATTACGACGCCCCATGTCAGACGGTGAACACGTGGCAGAGCATCCACTCAAGTTTTGGCTCAGAAACATACTTTAAAGTAATAAAATTATAATTTTTGAAGTTCCTGTAACAATTTGAACTATTCCAAATAACGTAACATTATGATTTTGTAATAATAATGCAATCGATGCTTCTCCACGTGTTCACCGTCTGACATGAGGCGTCGTAATTTTCAGCTAGCCGTCATAACATACTAAGGACAATGCGTACATTTGAAGGGTGAATCGTTGATTCTGGAGACACCGGACGTCGATCCAATGCGCACCTTGGGGACAGAATGGAAAAACCTAATTCCTTCTGGAATTTGTTCCTTGGACCATCCCCTACACACCTGTCTTTATTCCGAGTGAATCCATGTTGTCCCCAGACCTGTAGGAACGATTGAACGAAAAGCACAAAAATCCCATAGTAATTTACATGTAAACTTTGAACCGCTGGGGACAGGCCAATTCTCAACCAAATGGGCTGGTATTTGGCATGAGAGTCCTTATGGGTATCCTCTACTAGGGGAACCTCGGTTTGCCTGATTCTGAGAACTTTTTTGTTCGTATGAAACACCCTAGTATGTACATACTAAAAAAGTGTCAAACGAAAAAGTGACCATGGTAAGTATTGCTTATTGCGAGATAAAATCACGTTTCTCCATCGCTGTGAGTGACAGGAGATAATTGCCGCCTAACTGCCGCAGTGTAAAAATCAGCAAGTTGAACTCGAAGTTGAACTGAAATTCTACGTTAATTGGGTCCTAAAATGAAGCTTAGATTGCTGATATTATTGTTTACAGCGATAAAGCTTTTTTTTCTGAGTACAATGAACCTTTGTACGACCACAAAGAGTTTAAAATGGATTTTTAAATCAATTTTGAAAAATTAACCTCGTGGTCCTTCTTGACAGAAAAGTTCCTACTTGACAGCTCGTTCCAAGGGGATCATAGTTGATCCATCGAAAAAATGTTGTCTAGTCAAAAAAAATTTTGCATTAAAATGAAAAAAAGTGATCAGAAATTGTTTTTAATCGTGTTATTTACCGTTGTACATAAAAATTGACATAGGGCTTTAGTACCCAATTTGGCTGTCAACTTGGTTTGTTTTGAATATTTTCCAAAAAGTCAGCTGAAAACTCAAGGCAACCATAGAGCTATCTAAGCCCGATGTCACGCACACTAGCTTACCATTTGTTTTTGCTGGCGGGTACAAATTTTAACCTAGAAATCCTTCGTGTACGTACACGCAATACATGAGCACGTAGATAACTCTATTGGCAACAGCCAAAAATGTGTTCTGCGGTTGTCATGCGGCTGTCATGCGACCATTATCTTGCGGTCGTATCACCGCGCGAGAACTCTAATTATTAACGCCCGCAGTAATATAAAGTTATGTTAAATATAAAAAGCAAGCTAAAAATGGTGGTTTTTGTAAGAAAACTTGTCATGTTATACATGTTTAGAATGGTCATTTAAAGACCTTATTTCCAACGAGTCCAAATCAAGTCCAAATGATTTAAATCTAGCCAAACAATGCAAAAGGGCCGTTGTGGATTTGTAAACAAAGAGTGTATCTTTTTCATGCCACATGTAAACAACCTCTAGTGTGAGAAGGACACACTTTTTGTTTACAAACCGAAAATAACCCTTTTGAATAGTTTAGCTAGAAACATTGTTTTTTAACTGTGCAAAAAGATTTTCCTGATCCTGTCACGTCATTTGTAAATGTTCTCCCCACTCTGTCACAAATTTGACATTTCAACTGACATTTGCTCCTTCTCTTTCACTCTCGCGCACATCAAGCGCGTTCCTCTCTCTCTCGCTCTCGTTCCCCCGTTCTCCGTTCCATAAACAAGAGACCGAGCAAAAAGGCAAGGAAAAAAAACATCACACACTTCTCTACTCCGCAAGTTCAGCGACGACGTTTCTGCCAAAAAAAAAAACGAAAAACCAGCAAAAAAACATTCATCGTTTCGCGTTTTCGGGCTCCGTTCCGCTTCGGGTGTGTGCGAACCATAAAGTGGTGACCATTTCCGGCGAATTCTCCACGATTTCCGGTTCCGCGCAGTAAATTTGCTGAATTTTGGGCAAAACCTAAAAAGTGAAAGCCTAAATTCTGCGCTGTTTGTTTTCGTTCTCGGCGCGGCGGCGACGCAGGATTCTGGAACAATCATCCTCCGGAGGACACACACCTGGTGGTGGTCACTTCCGGCGAAGGGCGCCAGCGCCCTCACGAGGGGACAAACGGAGCGTGAGTTTCGCCAAAAAGGAACCACCTTTTTTTTTTGGTGCGCGCCTAACCCTTGGCGCACCAGCCGCCTACGCGAAAGCTGTTAACCCTTGAAGTGCCTCCTCCACCTCTTCAACCCTCCCCCGCAAATGTCGGGTAGTTTTGCCTTTGCGGTTACTATTATTCTCTCTAGTAGTTGTAGTTGTTGTTGTTGGAGTCGAGACATTTTAGTCGTCGTCTCTTCGAATAATAATTCTCGTTTTTTTTCGCGACCTTGCAATTTAATTTATGCACACAAACATTCTTTCGCGACTTCGGGCTTCCTTCTTTGCACAGAGAGTCACACAAGCAGGCTGCGAGTATTATTTTTTTGACGTATTTGTTTGTTGTTTACTATTAATTTGCTGAGCGATTGGCCACTTCTTGTAAATTAAGCAAATTTCAACCAACTTTGAGTTCGATTAGTTCAATTAGCACATTTTATCGATATCGAGGGAGGAGGAGGCAATTCAATACAGCGAAAAAGAACAAAAGGATACTTGACGTTCACGTCTGTGTTTGGGAAATGCTAGTTTAGAACGTGGTCCAACGATTCGGAAGCGGAGCGGAACGTGGAACTGCAAGTCTCTCAAAATTCGTCGTCCAGATGCAGCAATGGAGCTCCGTTCAGCAAGGTTATTGAACCGGCAAAAGGTGCTGATGCTGACCAAAATAAGCTTCAAGCTTCAGCTATCGGAGCCGAACTACATCGGAAGCAACTTTTAAGCGGAGCATGCTTAGCCTTCTAACCACAAGTTAGAGGAAGAGTGGAATAGGGACAACCCTCCGGCTGCTTCGAGGTGCCTGGTAGACACGAAACGCCATCTGAAGAATCCATGAAGGTGCTCGGGTGACCCGGGTCCTCCTAACCACAAGTTACACGAAGAGTCCCCTGGACGAGGTCGCACAAGGGGCAAACCCACATCCCATTGGATGAAACCCGGACCACGCTGGAAGTAATCTACCCCGAGACGAGACAAGACATGAAAACAACATCGCTACATCGGAAGCAACTTTGAAGAGGAGCTGCTTAGCTTTCTAACCACAAGTTAGAGGAAGAGTGGAATAGGGACAATCCTCCGTCTCCTGTGGGGTTCCTGTTAGACACGAAACGACATATGAATCTACGGAGGTGTTCGAGTAGTCCGGGCTCCTCCTAGCCACATGTTACACGAAGATTACTCTGGACGAGGTCGCACAAGAGGCAAATCTCCATCCCCTCCGGATGAGACGAAACAAGACGTGCTAAAAACAAGAAGGACGACACGACATAATGGACAATCTGGCCTATTTTTTTCAAACTGTGATTCCATTATTTGATAAAATGTTATGTTTCATTTCAGATAAATCTTACGTAAATAAATCTCCATTTTTGAAGCAGTAAACGCAGGACGATCCTATGGCCACCGGAAGTCGTCACTTTTGGATGGCCACGTTAAAAGTAAGAATTTAAACTGATTAAATTTTAGCCAACATCTAAAATAACTTCATTGTAGATCAGCAATTGTCAAATCTAGACTACACCGTAATCACAGCAAGAAGCTTTGAGAAACAATCAATTCGAGACACATAACCTGCTCGCTAGCATGGCGAAGGAGTACGACTACCTGCTCAAGGTGCTGCTCGTCGGGGACAGCGACGTCGGCAAGCAGGAGATCCTGTCCGGGCTCGATGACGGCTCGGCCGAGAGCCCATTCTGCAGCGGGAGTGGTGAGTTTGGCTTTTTAAATGCATTCCTTTTTTTACAATTACAAAATTATTTCACTTTGCTAGTTGGACAATTTTTGAAAAGAACAGACATCCAGATTGACCGGACTTGTCCAAAATCTGATTTTCATCTTTGCTAACATTTTAAAACACTCATTACAACTATTTTGACATGTCACTTGGTATATTGGACCATTTTTAAAAATTAACCTAGCTCGGAACGGACTCCGGATTGATCGGATTTGGCCAAAATCTGATTTTAATCTCTTTATGTATTTTAAATCACGCTTTACAAGTGTTTTGACATGTCGCTTGAAATTTTGGACCATTTTTAAAACGTAACCCAGATAGAACCGTTATTCCGGATTGAACGGATTTGACCAAAATCTGATTTTTCATCTCTTCATACGATTTAAAACACTTATTACAAGTGTTTTGACATGTCGCCTGACATATTGGACCATTTTTTTAAGGTGTAACCTAGCTCGGAATGGACATCCGGATTGACCGGATTTGGACAGAATCCGATTTAAATCTTTTCTCACACATTTTAAAACAACAATTACAAGTGTTTTGACATGTCGCTTGCTATATTGGACCATTTTTTCAAAATGTGACCTAGGACCGAACTTCAGGATTGACCGGAAATGATAAAAATTGCCCAGAATAACAATTTAAAGTTAACCATAACCCCCTTCCCTCTCCCCCACCCAGCGGCCTACAAAACCACCACCATCCTGCTGGACGGCAAGCGCGTCAAGCTGCAGGTGTGGGACACTTCTGGCCAGGGTCGGTTCTGCACCATCATCCGGTCCTACTCGCGCGGCGCCCAGGGCATCATCCTCGTGTACGACATCACCAACAAGTGGAGCTTCGACGGCCTGAGCCGATGGCTCAAGGAGGTTGAGGAGCACGCCCCGGGCGTCCCCAAAGTGCTCGTGGGGAACCGGCTGCACCTGGCGTTCAAGCGCCAGGTCGCGGCCAAACAAGCGGAACTGTACGCGTCCCGGAACAAGATGGCCTGCTTCGAGATCTCCCCCCTCTGCGACTTCAACATCCGCGAGTCGTTCTGCGAGCTCGCTCGGATGGCCCTGCACCGGAACGGGATGGAGCGGTTGTGGCGCTCGAACCGGGTCCTTCCGCTGCAGGAGCTGTGCTGCCGGACGATCGTGCGCCGGACCAGCGTGTACGCCATCGACAGTCTACCCCTGCCGCCGTCGGTCAAGTCGTACCTCAAGTCGTACGCGCTGACCTCGTCCCAGTGTCTGAGCAGTTCCCACCAGGCGCAGGCCCTGCTCGCGCACAATGGCCGGCCGCTGGCGCCGCTCGCCTCGAACGCCAAGAACCTCAAGTGCAAAACGCCCACCGGAAGTGGCAGCGGCCAGTGGCACCGGAGCAGCGGAACGGGGATCGGAGCGGGCGGGGGCATCGGGAACAACGTGCGCAACAGTTGCGTCATTTCCTGATTGGGCCGGGCCCTGCGGCGGCTGGTGGTTCTGGCGCGGCCACGACGGCGGAGCAGTTCCGGCCGGAAGAATCAGCGGAAGCAGCAGCAGCAGGGCGGTTGTTGTTTTTAGAGGTTAAGGGAAGGAAGGTTAGTCGTTTTCTTTTTCTTTATTTTTGCCTTTTTTTCTTTTTATGTTTGTCTCAATAATTTTTAATCTGTTTATTTGTATTAAGGAGCTCAAAGTATGATTATTATTTGCCTATTTTCGGCTTGGAACGTCCTCAGTTTTATAGGAGGAAGTGAAATTGACTCAAAGTGATCCAGAATTGAGGTTAGAAATTATTGTACAATACCCGCTTTCGGTGGGGTGACAGTTTTACTGAATTTAAATTCGAAATATATAATTCTAAAATACCTTTTCAAACGGCGTAACCTTACAAAAAAAAATGAAATTTTGAAAAGTTAGACAATTTTGTCAATTTTGTCAATTTTGTCAATTTTGTCATTTTGTCAATTTTGACAATTTTGAAAATTTTGGTAAATCTGACAGTTTGGACAATTTTGACAATTTTTACAATTTTGACAGCTTTGACAATTTTGACAATTTTGACAATTCTGACAATTTTGACAATTTTGACAATTTTGACAATTTTGACAATTTTGACAATTTTGACAATTTTGACAATTTTGACAATTTTGCCAATTTTGGCAATTTTGACAATTTTGGCAATTCTGAAAATTTTGACAATTTTGACATTTTTGACAAATTTGCCAATTTTGCCAATTCTGACAATTTTGCCAATTTTGCCAATTTTGACAATTTTGTCAATTTTGACAATTTTGACAATTTTGACAATTTTGACAATTTTGACAATTTTGACAATTTTGACAATTTTGACATTTTGACAATTTTGACAATTTTGGCAATTTTGACAATTTTGACAATTTTGTCAATTTTAACAAATTTGACAATTTTTACAATTTTGACAATTTTGACAATTTTGACAATTTTGACAATTTTGATAATTTTGACGATTTTGACAATTTGACAATTTTGACCATTTTGACAATTTTGACAATTTTGCCAATTTTGCCAATTTTGACATGTTTGACAATTTTGACAATTTTGACAACTTTGACAATTTTGACAATTTTGACAATTTTGACAATTTTGACAATTTTGACAATTTTGACTATGTTGACAATGTTGACAATTTTGAAAATTTTGACAATTTTGACAATTTTGACAATTTTGACAATTTTGACAATTTTGACAATTTGACAATTTTGACAATTTTGACAATTTTGACAATTTTGACAATTTTGACATGTTTGACAATTTTGACAATTTTGACAATTTTGACAATTTTGACAATTTTGACATGTTTGACAATTTTGACAATTTTGACAATTTTGACAATTTTGACAATTTTGACAATTTGACAATTTTGACAATTTTGACAATTTTGACAATTTTGACAATTTTGACAATTTTGACAATTTTGACAATTTTGTCAATTTTGACAATTTTGACAATTTTGACAATTTTGACAATTTTGACAATTTTGACAATTTTGACATGTTTGACAATTTTGTCAATTTTGTCAATTTTGACAATTTTGACAATTTTGACAATTTTGAAAATTTTGACAATTTTGACAATTTTGACAATTTTGACAATTTTGACAATTTTGACAATTTTGACAATTTTGACAATTTTGACAATTTTGACAATTTTGACAATTTTGACAATTTTGACAATTTTGACAATTTTGTCAATTTTGCCAATTTTGACAATTTTGCCAATTTTGTCAATTTTGCCAATTTTGACAATTTTGCCAATTTTGACATGTTTGACAATTTTGAAAATTTTGACAATTTTGTCAATTTTGACAATTTTGTCAATTTTGTCAATTTTGACAATTTTGACAATTTTGACAATTTTGACAATTTTGACAATTTTGACAATTTTGACAATTTTGACAATTTTGACAATTTTGACAATTTTGACAATTTTGAAAATTTTGACAATTTTGACAATTTTGACAATTTTGACAATTTGACAATTTTGACAATTTTGACAATTTTGACAATTTTGACAATTTTGACAATTTTGTCAATTTTGACAATTTTGACAATTTTGACAATTTTGACAATTTTGACAATTTTGACATGTTTGACAATTTTGACAATTTTGTCAATTTTGACAATTTTGACAATTTTGACAATTTTGAAAATTTTGACAATTTTGACAATTTTGGACAATTTTGGACAATTTTGACAATTTTGACAATTTTGACAATTTTGACAATTTTGACAATTTTGACAATTTTGATAATTTTGACAATTTTGACAATTTTGTCAATTTTGTCAATTTTGAAGAATTTTTACTTTTTAAACAATTTTGACAATTTTGCCAGCTGTGTTTCTTTGACGTGAAAGGTATTTGGTGAAAGAGTAAATTTGGCTTTCTGTCGGTTGAAGTGAGAAAGGTCGAATGTAAAAAGGTCGAAACGGTTGAAAATCGACCTGGAAGTATCGGGTCGAATGACAAAATTTCGTTAACTCCTAACTTAAATGTAGGACGTTTCATGCCTATTTTAAGTTCCAAAAATGAATCGTTTATTGTACAGATTATTTGCTTCTTTTTTCTGTTTTTACACTTAAAACAAACATATAACTCTCAGCAAAAAATGAGATTTGCGCGCGCGGAAAGAGAAAAAAACGGAAATTTAAAAGTGAGTGTGAGTGAGCGACCCCCAAAACAAAACGTTGTGGTACATTGCATTTTAGTGTGTAAGGGCAAAATTTAAGCAAAAAGAAGAATAAAAAACAAGCAGTAATAACTTATCCGATTATGTAATCGATAATAATACCAAATACTAATTTTATACATTTACCCTAAATTATGGAATATTCGTAACGTAAACAAAAAGCAAAAAAATACACACACAAAAAAAAGAACTAAACAGAAGTTGTAAACATATTGCGTTAAGGGTACTAATATCGTGACAAAACAAAAACAAGCTTAACATTATTTCCCTAGTTGGGTAAGACCTTTTGTAACGAGATATTGTGAGAAACCAAACAGCAAACTTTTTACAAAACAAAACAAAACAAACGAAACCCGAAAACCAGATGGCTATCAAGTTGTGACACGTCCAAAATTTCTCAACCTCAAAGCAACCAAAATTTCTGTCCGTGAAATCTAACCTCTAATTATTTTTCTACGTAAAAACAAAACAAACAAACAAGAAAACTTATCGCATAAACAAAACTTATTATTCAGTGTTGCCATACGCGTGAGTGAGAATTCGATTAGGACTTTTTTTTCTTCGCAAAATTTAGTTTTGCCCAAAATTGATAGAAACGTGTAATCTCAGAGAGCGAGCGAGCGAGTGAAGAGTGACAGTTGAAGAGTTTCAAAATGGCGGCTCACACACAAATATATACAACTCAAGCAAAAACATATACAAAAGCTTGCAGCTTCGCTCCGATTGTGAATGTGAGTGTGTGTAAAAGCGATCTTTTTTCGCAGAAAGAAACAAAAATTGACTGAAAAAAAATATGATAACGATTTTCTTTTTTGAAAACACATACACAAAACAAAACTGGCAGCACTTACACCGAACACTGAAACAAATCTACACACCGACCCTGCTCTCCTGTACCGGAAAGTTCAAACCGCGGCGCGTTAGTTTTGAATGTGTTGATTTTTTTCCCCGAGAATGTGTGTTAAATACAGACACAAAAACAAAGCAACCCAACTTACCGAGAGAAACACTGAAAACAATCCTAGCAAGTCGTTTATAATCCCGTAGGGTCTTTTCTACAGTAACTTTTTTCCTCCGTGTATAATCGATGATGCTATGAGACGCGGGTTCGATTCCCGCCTTATCCACTGAGCTTCTATCGGATGGTGAAGTAAAACGTCGGTCCCGGTTTCTCCTGTCTCGTCAGAGGCGCTGGAGCAGAAATCCCACGTTAGAGGAAGGCCATGCCCCGGGGGGCGTAGTGCCAATAGTTTCGTTTCGTATAATCGTGTAATCACAAGTAAACAAACAAACACAGCTACACTGACATTTAAGCAACACCAACACATTAACTAACCCACATCTTGTATTGTAAGTAAAGCAAACAAAAAAGGAAAAACACTGAAATAAAAGCAGTGACAGTTTTGGAACCGTTTTCGGCACGGAACGCAAAGTATTCAAACAAATTTTCAAAAAGGTTTTTTTGTCGCCATGAGCGCGCACCCTCCCCCTTTTCTCACACATTTCTGTAAATAAAAGCATTGTATTGTAGTAATGGTAAAGTTATATATTATATTCGCGCGAAATACACAACAAAAATATGCAAAAAAAAAATAGCGTTGAAGTTTGGATCAGTGTATTGATTCTAAAAATATCCGAAAGCATTTACAACTCATTAATGTCATCTACTCTATTCCTACTTTTTTTTAAGTATTTCAAAATATTAAAATAAAAAACCTATTTCAAATATTGGAGTTTTGATAATACAAATTTAAGAATTCTTGCTAAAAATTTTGAAAATTGAGAAAAAGAACAACAAAATATTACGATTTTTTTGTATTTTACAACTGTATGATTTCAGAATGCGATAATTTGATAAATTAATTTTACAAATTGTTGTGTCAGAAACTAAAATTTTAATTTAATATTTCATAATTATATCATTTAAGTGTTTTAGAATGCTAGAATTTAACTTTTTTTTACAAAGAAATTTTAAATTTTTTCGATTTTTTCCGATTCAAAAAAAAAAATCAATTGATTTTTTTTTGTATTTTTAAAATTTTTAGAAATTTTCATTTTAAAACTTATTTGAATTTTGATTTCTAAAATTTGAATTTTTAATTTTGATTTTTTTCAGTATTTTTCATTTTTTTGCGTTTTTGAATATCTTTGAATTTTTATTTTATTTTTTTAAATAATAAAACTTTTAAATTTTTACATTTTTTATATTTTAATTTTGTGTTATTTTTCGTTTTTTTTTTTAATAGAAAAAAATGGAAAAAAAATCATTTGTTTCCTTTTTTATTTTTATTTGTGGATTTTTTAGAATTTTTTGATTTTCTAATTTTTGAATTGTTTTCAACTTTTGATTTTTCTTTATAATTATTTTTTTCGGACTCTTCATTTTTTTCCAAATTTTATAAAAGTTTTAAATTTTGAATTTTTTAAAAAATTTTGATTTTTTAATTTTTTAAAGTTAATTTTTTGAGGTATTTTTGTTTTTTTTTTTAATTTTATGACTTTGTGTTAGATTGTATATTTTTAGAATTATTTATTATTTATAATATTTTGAATTTAAGAAATTTAAAATACTATAGTTTTTTTTTTAAATTGAAGTACTATTTTTCGTCATCGTCGTTTTAAAGAATTGAAGCATTTTAGAATTTGTGATGCTTTGATTGAAAAAAAATCCATATTTTTAGTTTAGGTTTAGGTTTTTAGTTTTGTTTTTTTTTTTAAATTAATAGAAGTTTCAATACAGTTTTTGCTGGTATTTTATTGTATTATTTGTTACTTAGATTTTTAGTGATTTTAACATGGTTTGAGCCATTTGTTTAGTGAAGTCTACCAACATTTAAAAACTTGAGAAGCTAATTTTATCAAACTTTTAAAAGCTTATATTTTTTTAATTTTTTTTTGATTTTTTCAATTTTTTTTAAATTTAAAAAAAATGCAGTTTTAATTTTTTTTAAACAATTTTATTTTTTTTCAATAATTGGAAACTTAATTTTTTTATCTTTTCCGATTTTCAAAAAGTTTTTAATCTTACAAATTTTTATTTTCTTTTCTTATTTTTCAAACTTTTTGAATTTTTTGAACTTAGGGGAAACTCTCGTATGTTTGGCAGGTGAATGACAAAGTTCTGACCTGCCAACATTAGAGGCACGCTGGAATTAGATGCTGTTTCCCTAATTGTTTTCTTGTTGGTTTATTTTTTGAATCTTTATGTTTTTTTTTTTTAATTTTTCCTTTTTTTATTCGAATTTATTATATTTTTTGTTTTTTTTTTTTAATTTTTTTTAATTTTTATGAAATTTTTGAAAACGATTTTTTTGTAATTTTTTTCAAATCTTTATTTTTTTTTAATTTTTTTTGGAATTTATTTTTTTGTTTTCAAAATTTTTAATTTTTTGATTTTTTATTATTTTTTCTTTTAATTTTAAATTTTTCTCTATAACAAAACTACGGTTTTTATTTTTAGAAATAAAAAATCCGTGGAAAATTTAATATTTGCTACTTAGATTGTTAAAGATTTTGTACATGGTTTGAGCCTTTTGTTTAGGGAAGTCAACCAATATTTTAAAACATGAGAAGTTAATTTTTGAAACTATTAGATTTTTTTTAAATTTTTTTGAATATTCGAAATTTTAAGATCTTTTAAATAAAAAAAAAATGTTAGATTTTTATAATTTTTTGAATTTAATTTTTTAAGCAAATTTTAATTTTTTTGACATCCAGAAAATCAGAAGTCTTGAGATTTTTTAAAATTAAAAAAACTTTTATGTCTTCATCGTCGTCTCAATGAATTGAAGCATGCTACATTTTAAGATGCACAGATTAAAAAAAATATGTTCAGAACTCAAGAATTATGAAATTTTTGATTTTGAACCTTAATGTTTGGGTTTTGATTTAGATTTTTAGTTTAGTTTTTTAATTTTTTAGAAGTTATGAGTTTTTGCTACTATTTTATGGTGTTATTTCTTCCATATTTCTGTCAAGAAAAAAAAAAAAAACAGAATAGAAAATTCAAAGATTTTTAGGTAAGGTTTGTTTTTTTAATTAGAATCTTTTTTCATGGTTTGATTCTAGTAATTAAAAATCCGTGAAAAAAATAATTAATAAGGCTATCAACATTTTAGAACATGAGTAGCATATTATTTTGCAAACTTTCAGATTTCTTTTAAACTTTGCAATTTTGTTATAATTTAAAAAATTTCAAAACTTTAATTTTGAATTTTTATAAGTTTTTTTTTATTTTTATTTTTTGAAGTAAATTTTTAATTTTTTTCGAATCTTTTTTTTGAGCTTTTCAAATTTTAATTTTTTGTTTATTTTTTGGAACATTTAAATTATTTATAATTTTTTAATTTAATTTTCGTTTTTTTTGCATGAAAATTTAAGTTTTTGATTTAGAACTTTAAAAGCTCAGAATTTTGAAAGTCTTGATTATTGTTTTTTCTTAAGTTAGGCTGTTACAAATATTTTTCAAAGTTTTTGTCTCCCCATCTTTCAAAAACGGTCTGAAAAATCAAGGGGCAAAACTTGTTTTTTTTTTCGATAAACTTCAATGATTTTAATAGTGGAATCGGCTAAAAACAATTTAAAGTGCATTTCCTTGCGTTTAAAATCATTTTTTACATGTTTGAGTTAATTCAAAAATATTTTAAGTTTTTCTGAATATCTTTTGTACAGAAGCGGTTCAGCTAGGCTTGCTTAAGAACCCTACAAAAAATAATCTAGTATAACTTGCCCGGAAAATGCTCAAATTTTCACATTCTGAAAATCTCCATATGAAATCCGATTTTCGTGCTAACTATTTTTTGACAGCCGAAAAAAAACCGCCTAATCTACCTACTTTGGATAAAACCTACCTTGGAGAAGAAGACTCAGTCGTTGCTATAACCACAACAAGAAACAATGTTGACCGTGTAACAATAACCCAACAGGGAGTGGTTCTTCCATGAGCGTGTAGTGACAGCAAGCAAAGGAGTATGCGTGTATTGTTTACTTTTGACACGGAAGATTTTCATAGTCCAACCAGTAGTTCTAACAGTAAACATCTTTATTACGTACGATTAAACAATTAATCAATTAACAAAAAATACTATTTGACAACTAGTACCTACAAACCTACAAACCGAAGACGAATTTCTAAATCATCTCCGAAAAAACCCGAAAAGACAAACCTACATGATCAGTCGCTGCCGCTGATCGTCGCCGTACCCGCAGTCGTACGCGTCCTTCATCGAGTCCGCGTCGGACATGTTCTCGAGCTCGAGCGCGGTCGTGGTCACGTCCCGGCTGGTCGCTGCCAACCCATCTGCACCACCGGAACCCGTCGCCATCGATCCGGGCGGAATGGCGGGCGGTGTTTCTAGCGTCAGTTCGGTATGCGTCGCAGTGTGGTGGATCTGGGGCGCGCCCTGAAACATCTTCACCTCGGAGGCGTCGATCGTGGACAGTTCCGGGTTGTGGAAGTGCATGCCGACGTTGAACTTGTGCTGGAAGCGGCGCCGGTAGACGTACGCGAGAGAACCGACGACGAGGGTGAGGGTGGTGAGGCCGAACAGAACGTGCCAGATGGTGGAGGCGGTGGAGTCTGAGGGGGGGCTGGTTGAGGGTTCGTGGAGGGATTCTAGGGGGTGCGAGACGAGGGGTGTTTCGTTGTCGTCGTTGGGCTTACGGGGGCATTGGTCGCCCTCGCGGACGGTTTCGCCTTCGTGGCAGATGCACTTGGGGCCGAGTTCGGCGGGGACGCAGACTACGCTGCAGTTGGCACGTTCGCAGTTGTTGGTGATCATGGGTTGGCGGGACTCCTGCACGACTAGCAGGTGGTTCGAGTTGTGCACGTTGAGTTGGAGCAGCTTGCAGGCAAAGTCGCCGTACAGTTTGCACTGGCCGACGGTGGAGGAGGCCATGTTCAGGATGAGGAGCTGGTTCTCGTACAGGGTCATCCCGATGGGGAGGCTCAACGCCTCGGTGCTTTGGGCGCCCAGGTTGACCTTGGACACTTGGTTACCCTCGTAATCCACCTTGAACAGCGACTTGGTGGTGGCGTCCGTCATGTAGAGCATCCGGTTCTCCGGGTCACACTCGAGGAAGTCACGTGCGACACGTTCATCACTACGACTTGCTGATGCGATCCGTCCAGGTTCGCCCGGTACACGATCGAGTGCGGCACCTCAAAGATCCAGTAGTGCATCAACGAGTAGAATAACGAATGGTTCACCGGATCAACGGCCAGCGCTTTGATGAACACCTGCGACGAAAACTTGATGACCCTCACGCAGACCTGCCGCTCAAACGAACACAACTTGATCGACGCAGACTTAACGTCATACAAATAAACATTCCCCGTAATCCAATCCACCGCTAACTGCGTCGGATGTCCAACGTTCCTCAGCACAAGCGAGGCATTCTTCGCCAAGTCATGCCTGTAAACAACCGGAGCGTACTCATCGATCCAGTACAACGCCTCCCGCCTCACATCCACCGCCAAGCTTAACACCCTCGACCCATTGCTCTGCAGCAGCACCCGGATCGACGGCGGATTCACCTCCAACTTCCGGATCTGATCGAACGACGTATAAAGCACGTACCGGCTCGGACCCACCGCCTTGCAGGACACCTTGTCCGAGCGCAGCATAAAGCCCGGCTGACACGCGCACCGGAACGACCCCCGCGTATTGCTGCACTGCTGGGCGCACGGAGTTCCCTCGGCGCACTCGTCCACATCCTGGCAGGACTTGCGGTTCCCAGCCAGCGTGAACCCGTTGCGGCACTCGCAGATCGCTCCGTTCGGCGTGGGCAGGCACTTTTGCTCGCACGGTGATTTGGCGCAAGCGGTCGAGCAGGCCTTGCCTTCGTCTTTGCCTGGAAATGGAGAGCTTTTGTTAGTGTTTTCTTTTTAGCACTGGGGCGTTTCATGTTTAACAGACGCTGCATTTTTTTAAATCTTAGATTTTAAGAATTAAAATTAAATTTACATTATTCTAAGAAAAAAAAAACTAGACGAATTTATAGACATTTAAATTTTTATATTTAAAAATTCAGGAATTTCAGAAGAATAAAAAAAGACAATTGAGAGATGAAAAAAATACTTAAAATTTATTAAAAGAGTTTATTAAACAAGGAGTGTGCCAGATGTGAACATTCTCTAGCGTAAGCAGGACACACTCTTTGTTTACAAACCCCACCCTTTTGCATTGTTTTGCTAGAGTTAACATTTTTTCGCTGAAATTAAATCTTTCGTTGTTATTTAGATTTTTTGAAAAGTAATGACTGTGATGAATGTCCATTCAAGAAATAAAAATGTTATTTTTTTTCAAAATTTTAGATTTTCTAAAATTCTAAATTTTGAGTTTTTGGAAAATTAAAGACTTTTTACAAGGCTTTTTTTCAGAATAATTAATTTTCAGAAGAACTTTGAGAAACATCAGGTTTTATTAACTTTTACAACAATTAAAGAAAACCTTAAGAAATATTTAAGAAGTTTCCAGGAAAATTTGAAGAACTTTAAAAGGAATTGAGGTTGAGATACATTATATCACAGACAACAGACGTAGCGGCTTGAACAAAATAATTTGAAATTCGTGTGTAAAAACATGGCAGCCGCATCCTGCTAATCTACTAGCGCCATCTGTTAGCCTATTGCCACTCTCTAAAGCAGCCATGATGGTTTTCTGAGAAGGTGTGTTTGAAAATGCATCACCCAGAAATATTTAAAAAATATATTATTTCAATTTTTCGAAATAAATGTAAACAGGTAAAGATTATGTTTTTATGCTATAGTAAATCTACTTTAATTGTTAATTAACACGATTTACGAGCACATACATGTTTTTTCATGTAATTATCGATATAAAAAAATAGTCTAGTTTGATGCTTTTATAAACACAGCAACCAAGGCCGCGCTTGAGGCTGTCAAATTCTTGCTGGTTGTGTTTATAAACAAAACCAACAGAGGAGAGCAAAAAGGAGGAGGAGACCCGGTGGAAATCGGGAGGATGGGCAAGCGTTTCTTGGAGGAGAAAAGATCCGGAACCAGAAACGAAACAATCCGGAACTGGTTCCGATAAATTCTGGAAGCCATCGGCGCCGTCAGCAAGAGCTATTATCACGGCCAACCCCGTAAACGTTTTGACCCCATACGACCGCATTCCGAAGATTATCTCCGGAACCGACAGCCAGCTACCACGATCACTTCAACCCTCACCTCCAAGACACCAACCTCTTCAACGCCCTCGAAACCCACCCCACCTTCAAGTGCCGCCACTTCCGTCTGTGGCCATAGTATGTTTCAACTGAGGCGGTTTGGTTAGTAACCGACTTATATTTTAAGGCAGAATCATTAAGTATTCAGACACTAAATCCACGAATAACCAGAATAACCACAAATATATGAATATCAGAATTTCAGAATAATTTTAGAAGAGTTTTAGAGAGTTTAAAATAAAATGAGAAGAACGTTTGAAAGATTTGACAATAGTTCAGAAATAAAGAAAAAATATAAACAATTTTAAAAGAAAAAAAGCTTCAGGGTTTTTACATAATTTCATAGCAATTTTAAATATTTGACCTAATTTATGTTTACAGAATTTTCTAAATTATTTGTTTTTTTTTTAACGTTTGAGTGTAGAATACATGTGCTTGAAATACAAAAAAATTGTTAAATTTTTGATGCACCATTTAAAACTACTGAAATTCTTAATATTCAAGTTTTGAAAAGTTGGTTTGTGATTGTTTTGAAATGTGAAAACTTTAAATGTTTATGGTTTTATTCTTATTATTTTTTTAATAGAAATTTAAATTTTTAGAATTTTTGGATTTTCTTATATCGTTTGTTAATGAACTTTTTTTTTTTCATAAAAAATCAGAATTTTTTAAATTCTTTTGCTGATTTTAAAATCTGGTAAAAAAATAATTCAAAAGAAAACGAAATATTTTTTAAATATTACAAAAGTCTTCTGTCACAAATTTGCTAAATTAAATAAACATAAACTTAAAAAACCAGTCTCACGAAAATTAAAGAAGGGGAATAGATTAAAAAGCCTTAATTCAAATTTTAATTTACATCCACAAATTTTTTTCTGATACATCATTTTTACCAAAGCATTGCAATTTTAGGATTTTGCATCTCCTCTCTCTTCCAAAATTTCCCTTGAAAAGGGAAGCAATAAAAACTGTCTAACTTTTATTGTATGTTTGAAATTCTAAAATTTCAGAGTCTGGGAATTTTAAAATTTGAGAATTGTTGGATTTATAAATTATAAAATTTAAGAGTTTTGAAAATTTAGAGTTTCAGTATTGGTTTAAGAATATTGCAATAATAATTTTGGAGTTCTAGATTTTATTATTTAACGATTTAAAAATGCTAACATATCAACATCTAAAATTTAAAAAAATCGGAGGTTTTGAAAATTCAAAAATGAGTATAAGAATAAATTTTGAAATTTTAAAATTCCTTAATCCTAAATTAAATAAAAATTTAATTTTTAGATTTTTTTTTTCAGTTCTTGAACGCTATATGTTTAAGTCTACGAATTTTAGAATTCGAGGATTTTAAAATTTCAATGTTTTAGGTTCGAATTTTAGAAGTTTAGAATTAGGCTACAATTTTAAAATTTTAGAGCTTAGCAATTTTAGAATTTCAGAATTATAAATTATTGGAATTTATATATATATATATATATATTTTGAGCGTAGAATTTTTAGAATTTTGGGGTTTTAGATTTTGAAAATTTTAAAATGGTTGGTTTAGAATTTTTGGACTTATGAACTAGAATCTCTGAATTTTTTAAATTAAAAAATTTCAGAATTTTTTTTTGAATCAACAAATTTTTGAATTTTACAATGTTAGAATTATCGAGTTGTAGATTTAGATAACTTTAATATTAGAACCCTACAAAATTAGAAATTTTGATTTACAAATTAGGCTGGTACAAATTGTATTTCTGGAGTTTTTTTTTAAAAAAAAGATCAAATAAACCGAATTCCCAGTTTTTGCTATTTGGGTATTTTTGAAACTGCCTTGAATCAGGGATATTAAAAAACACCCAAAAAGCAAAAACTGAAAATTTGGTTTATTGGACCTTCTCAAAAAAAAAAAAAAAAAAACTCCAGAAGTCAAAAATAGAAAATTTTCAATGTTTAACTTCTGGAGTTTTTTTTTTTTGAAAAGGTCCAATAAACCAAATTTTCAGTTTTTGCTTTTTGGGTTTTTTTAATATCCCTGACTCAAGGCAGTTTCAAAAATACCCAAAAAGCAAAAGATGGGAATTCGGTTTATTTGACCTTTTCAAAAAAAAAAAAAACTCCAGGCTTTTTCTTTCACTATTTTATTTTGTTTTCGTCATATCTTTCATTTTTGAAAAATAATGATTGCAAAACAAGTGTAAAATGAATTTGAAAACCCTTTTTCCATGTAAATGCTGAACTTTTGGCTTGTTATTTAAACATTTATTTTTTTGCCCCCCTCTCGAGCCGAGGGACAAAAACTTTGAAAAATATTTGCGTCGGCCTTTTTGGAATTGAAAAAATGTTATAGTGTAAGAATTTTTTAATTTTGGAGTTTTAGAATTTGAGAATTTAAACATTGTAGAGATGTAGAATTTCGGAATTTAGGATCTAGAATCTCTTTTAAAACTTACAATTTAAAAATTTTAGAATTTATAGTTTTTTGAATCAGAAGATGTTTGAGTTTAACAATGTTAGAATTTTCGAGTTGTAGATTTAGAGAATTTTAAAAATTAAGAGATTCTTGCTCATAAATTGTAAGATTCTAACATTTTAAAATTCATATTCTCAATTTCTAAACATTGAAAATTCTAATATTGTAGAATGTTAAAATATTCTATTTCAGATTCAAAAATTCAAAATTTTGCGTTACGTAATATTAGAACGCTCCCTTAGAAGAAAAACCGCTCATTTTATGTTACCTGATGGTTGATCAACCTTGAATTCCCTTGCAAAGATAGTTCAACGTCACTCAACCACAAGGTAAGCATCTGTCAAAATGTCAACTCACCATCACTGCAGTCCTTCCGCCCGTCGCACACCTTGCTCATCTCGATGCAAACGCCCGGCTTGCACTCGAATGCGCCGTCTCCGCAGGCCACGTGGAACTGCTGCTCGGACCGCGTCCCGTTGACCGCATCACAGTCCACCTCGTCCGACCCGTCATCGCAGTCCACCTCCTTGTCACACTGCCACTCCTTCCGGATGCACGTCCCGCTCTTACACTGGAAGTCGTGCAGTCCGCACTGGCTACAACCGGCTTCGTCCTCTCCGTTCGGACACTCGGACGTTCCGTTGCAGCGGACGGCGATGGGGAGGCACTTTCCGGAGCGCTGACAGAGGAACTTGGTGGGGTTGTCCTCTTCGAGGCCGACGCAGGGTTCCGCGGTTACGGTGCAGTTGGCTTCGTCCGAGTTGTCGCCGCAGTCGTTGTTTCCGTCGCAGACGAGGCGGTCTTCGATGCAGTGACCGAGGGCACACTTGGTGAAGCCGGTTCGGCAGTCGACCTTGCCGCACTTGGCGTGCTCGTCGGATCCGTCGGTGCAGTCTGGTGATCCGTCGCACTCCCACCACCTGGGGATGCATTGGCCTGACGAGCATCGGAACATCAGCGGTCCACACGTGGTGGCGTTCTGCTTTTCGTTGTTCAGCTCGGCGCAGTTCTGCTCGTCGGATCCGTCTGCGCAGTCCTTGTACCCGTCGCACAGTGCGTTCACGTCGATGCACGACCCGTCCGGACAGGCGTGCTGATCCTCGTGACATCCCCGGCCGTGATCGTACCCCTCGCAGTTCTTCTCGTCGGACCGATCCGGACAGTCGTAGTGCTTGTCGCAGCGTAGCTTCTGCGTGATGCAGGTAGTCCGGTCCGCGCAAGCGAACTGATCGTACCGACACTCGACCGGCTTCGGACTCCTACCGGACTGCTCGCAGCCCTTCTCGTCCGACCCGTCCGCGCAATCCGTGTGCCCGTTGCACCGCTTGCTGATCGTCAGGCACTCTCCGCTGGTACACTTGAACTCGCAGTCGATCGCGTCAATGCAGCTGGTGTTCTTCGGCGTCCGGAAGATCATCCCCGTCGGGCAGACGCAAGCACTGCTGTACATTCCAGCGGCCACGCAGATGTGCGAGCAGCCTCCGTTCTGCTTCTGACAGGGGTGATCGTACCGCTGTAACGGTTGCGTCGCCAGCAGCACGATCTCGTCCGGGAACGCTCCGTACGGCGGCTGATCCACGGTGATCTTCTTCGTCACGCCTAGGTTGTGCTTGTCCGACCAGTACAGACGCTTCGACCGCAGGCACGTCCAGAACAGGTTGTCTCCAACGATCGCGATCGACACCGGCAAGCGCAAAAACTCCCGGAACAGGTGCCGCGTATCGCCCTCATAACTCGTGAACTCGATCCTGCTGTTTCCCATGTCGTTCCAGAACACGCTCCTCAAGTCCCGATCCACCACAAACTGGAAGCTCCCATTCCCACTCAGCCGCTGCTCGATAATGTGCATGTGCTGCCCTCGCCCCGTCATATCCTGCCGATCGATGTGCGTATGCTGACCACTCACCGATCGCAGCGCGACAAACATCTTCCCAATCTCCGGGATCACCGCCAACCCGATCGGCGCCTCCGTCCCCAAATAATGCTGCACGATCGCCCTGCTCTTACTCTGCAGCGAGTACACCTCCACCGTCGATCGCTCGCTGTCCGCCCAGTACAAATTATTCCCCAAATAATCAAACGCCATCGCCGACACGTTCCCAATCCCGTCCCCGATCAGCTTCCGCGAAGCCTTACTCTTCAAATCGACCGTGAAGATCGCCTTCTGCACGTTGTCCGCGACCAGCAGCTCGCCGTTGATCGTGTTGAACACCATCCGGCTGATGAAGAACTGGAAGGCGTCGCCCTTGCTCAGCTCGTGCCGTCCGAACGTCTGCATGTCCAGCCGGACGAGGTAGTTGGCGACTCCCAGCAGGAGGAACTGCCGCTTGACCAGCTCCCGGCACGAGTGCTTGTCCGGCTTGAGGCTCATGGCGTACGGGCAGGCGCACGAGTAGGAGTTGTTTTGGGCCAGGAGGCACAGATGGGAGCAGAAGTTGCCGATGCAGGCGTGGTCGCCTTTCGGTTGGACCGAGGAGTGGTACACGTGGACGTCTGTGGAAGGGGAAAGTGGATTAGTAACGCTTGGTAACGCATGCTTGACAGTTGAGTAGTTTCTACGACTTTTGAATTTTGTTTCACAATTTTAAAATTTTTGGGATTTTTGTGCATTAAAAAATTAAGAATTTTATGCATTTGATTTTTTTATTATTTTTTTAAAGAATTTATAGAATTTGTAATTTAAAAACAATAAAATTTTCAAGAATTATTTTTTTAATTTTTTAGATTTTTTCATCAATTTTTAGAATCAATTTAGAACTTTAGTATTTTATTTTTTTTAAAGAATTTTAAGAATTTTAAGAATTTTAAGAATTTTAAGAATTTTAAGAATTTTAAGAATTTTAAGAATTTTAAGAATTTTAAGTATTTTAAGAATTTTAAGAATTTTAAGAATTTTAAGAATTTTAAGAATTTTAAGAATTTTAAGAATTTTAAGAATTTTAAGAATTTTAAGAATTTTAAGAATTTTAAGAGTTTTAAGAGTTTTAAGAATTTTAAGAATTTTAAGAATTTTAAGAATTTTAAGAATTTTAAGAATTTTAAGAATTTTAAGAGTTTTAAGAATTTTAAGAATTTTAAGAATTTTAAGAATTTTAAGAATTTTAAGAATTTTAAGAATTTTAAGAATTTTAAGAATTTTAAGAATTTTAAGAATTTTAAGAATTTTAAGAATTTTAAGAATTTTAAGGATTTTAAGAATTTTAAGAATTTTAAGAATTTTAAGAATTTTAAGAATTTTAAGAATTTTAAGAATTTTAAGAATTTTAGGAATTTTAAGAATATGAAGATTTTGAAAAATTCAAAATTTTAAGTAATTTTTCCATTTTTTTAGATTCTTGAAAACTTAAAACAAAATTAAAACTTTTTGAAATTTTTGAAAATTTTAAAGATTTTTGAGAATTTTAATATTTTTTTTGGAATTTTGGACTTTTGGTTTTTTTAAGCTTTTATTTGTTTGTCCCATTCATTTTTTTAAATTATGTATCTTGTGAATGGATTTTCTTATTGATTTTGTGTCTTCGGTAAAGTTGTTGGTTTTGATTAGGATTTATCCGAAAAAAATGGTACAAGAAAAAAAAATATTTTTGAAAAAAAAAATCAGATCTGGATAAATAATTATTTTTAGCTTAAAAAAAAAACTAATTTGCCATCAGAAATAACTTTACAATTTTGTTGATAAAATGAACGGTTTTTTTTTTTTAATTTTTGAGTAAGTGAAAGAAAAGCACCTCTGTATAAAACATTTTTGAATAGCTGAGAAAATTTTCTTTTGTTTTCCACATGGGTTTTTGAAAATTGGACAGTTAGTTTCTGAGATTTAGCCTTACGAAGAATTCGAATCGATTGAAATGAGTTTTCTATCAGCACATCACAAAATAAGCCTGTAATTTGCTGTAATTTAAATTTTAGTCCGATTTTCGATGTTAAAAATTTAAACTTTAGCGAAATGTTCTGATCTGTCAAATAAAAGTATTTCGTTTTTTTTTATAATGTGGTCTGAAATATGGAAATATCTATTTTTACATAAGTTAAGCCTAGTTTTTAAATTTTGAACTTAAAAGTTTCAATTCTTAACATCGGACCATCTTTTCGAAGTTTATAAAAAAAATGTTTTTAGAGATACTTTCCTTCCAAGAATTTTTCAAAGCTCAAAAAACTTAAAAAAACTTTTAAAAATGGAAATCTTATATCTTAAAGGATTGAAATTTCAAACTGGTCGCCGCTGCCCTTGTATAGTAAAGAGAGACATAGTCCTACGTCAAAAATACGTATTTTGGATATTCAACTTCAGTCATAAAATGTTATATAAAAAATCTTTCTTCAAGACACAGAATTTCATACATTTAAATACTAATTTTGTATGACCAGCTCCCCAAAATTGTATTAATAAACTAATGATGCAAAATTACTTTTTTTGACATAAGGAATCATCCAAATAAAAAAAAACTAAGAAAAGTCGATTAGCAAAATCGTTGAGAACCACTCTTGTTTGACAAATGGAAAAAAAGGTAAACAAAGCACGTGCCGCTGCACACAAATTACAAGATTTGCTGAGGCACGAAGCGATTTGTTTTCTTTTTTCGACTCACTCGCAAACGTCAAACAAAATTGTTGCCGGATCTTTTCCGGTAGATTCAAAAAAAAACAATAAAACCGTGAATGAATGAGAAATAAATCAATTTACCGAAAATCTGCCGATCGTGGACGACGGTTTTGCGCTGCTTGCCGCTGAACTTGCCGCACGACTGGATGCTCTTGGTGTCCCAGTCGGACCAGTAGATGCGATCGTTGAACACGGAGATGGCGAAGGGGTGCTTCAGCACGTCTCCGATGACGGTGGTCCGCTGGGTGCCGTCCAGCCGGACGCTCTCGATCTTCTTCAGCTTGGCGTCGACCCAGTAGAGCCGCCCGTTGGGCCAGTCCAGGCTGAGTCCGTTCGGCCAGTGAATGTTCTCGTCGATGAGGACCCGGCGGTTCTTGCCGTCCATGCCGGCCGTTCCGATCATCGCTTTGTCGCCCCAGTCGGAGTAGAACATGGTTCCGTTTTGGGGAAGGAGTGCGATTCCGCGGGGCTTGTGGAGCGTGTCCTGGATCAGGGAGGAGCAGTGCTGGCCGTTGTTGGAGCAGACGGCGATCATCATGTGGCCACTGTCGCTGAAGTAGATGTTCCCGGTGAGCCAATCCAGGGCGAGATCTTCCGGCGAGGCCAAGCCGGATGTGAGTAGGAGTTCCCGCTTGCTGCCGTCCTCCAGCGAGCGCTCGATCGCTTCCGTCTTGAACGAGATGTCCGTCCAGTAGACGTAGCTTCCGTCGTAGCTGACGCCGATCACCTGGGACAGGTTCTTCGCCACGTAGTACTGGTGCTTGGACGTGAGGTAGAGCGCTCCGATGGACTTTTGCGTGGTGTACAGCAGCAGTGCCTCCGTGGAGTCGGCGATCTCGCACGTTCTCCCGTCCTTCCTCAGTTTGAACTTGCTGGCACAAGTGCACCGAAACGAGCCGGGAGTATTCTCGCAGCCCTGCGAACACAGTCCGTACCGCTCGCACTCGTTCACGTCCTCGCACTGCTTCGACTTCCGGTCAAACACGAACCCCGCCTTGCACAGACAGACCGATCCGTGCGGCGTGTTCTTACAACCCTCTGGACACCTCATACTGTCGCACTCCCGTGACGTGCACAGTCCCGTTTCATCGCTCCGATCTCCGCAGTCATCCTTCCCGTCGCAGACCATCTTCAGATCCACGCAAGTACTGTTGTCAGCACACTCGAACTTCCCGTGCTCAAGCGTACACCCGATAAAGCAGTTCTCCTCGTCCGACCCGTCTCCACAATCGTCAACCCCGTCACAAACCCAGTCGTGACTCTGAACGCAGTGCTTGTTCTTGCACAGGAAGCCCTTGCACTTGTTCTCCACGTCCATGCACCCAATCGTCTCGTCCGATCCGTCCAAACAGTGCCTGGTCCCATCACACACCAGATCCTTCGGGATGCACATCTTGTCCGTGCAGGTAAACTCGAACTTGCTACACGGAACCGGCACGTGCGGAACCTCAAAGTTCTCGCAGTTCTCCTCGTCATCCCCGAGCGGACAGTCGTCGTGCTTGTCGCACAGGAACGACGCGCTGATACAGGTCCCGTTGTCGTGTTTACAGCGGTACCACTGCGGACTGCGGCACAAAAAGTAATCTGAAAGAAAAAACCAAGTTGAGGTTATGTCCCATCTCTTCAACACTCCTCAACCCTCCAACTCACCACACCCGACCTCGTCGCTTCCGTCCGCGCAGTCCCGGCTGTTGTTGCAGCGGGACGCCTTCGGCACACAGGACCCGTTGTCGCACGGGAACTCCTCCTCCGAGCAGGCGTTGACCGTCGGTACCTTGGGCTTGCGAGCCGCGTCCACCCTGCCACTAACCATGCAGAACAGGATCAACCCGGCGGCGGCCGCCCCAGTGCCGAATCGCAACCGCATGTCTCCTCCTCACCCTTCCTGAGAGAGCGGTTTGAGGTTAGGTTCGGCGTGACCTTGAACGGCGGTTACTTAACCTCGCAAAAACGTATGAAGGCCAAAACCAAAATTTGAGATCAATTCTCACACAAGAAAAATAATTACAAAAAAAAAACTAATCGACACTAACTAAACCCGAAACAAAAACTGATCACAAGAAGGCCATGCTCTTGCGCGGGAATCGACCACAAAATCCAAGGAGGAGAAAAACGAAGGTCACGAAATGACCCCAACAGCGAGAATCTTCGGCGAACGACTACGGCTTTGACCATGCGTTTTGCGTCAAGGTCCACCACATGTGAAGATCGTAAGTGATCGCGCGCGCACGCACACAAGGTCAAAGTAGGCTTGTTGAGGTTGATCGATGATCAATTGGTATTAGTGAAGTTGGGTTTCTACGGGAACGGTTTGAAGTTTCCAAAGTGGGATGGCGACTGCTTGATAATTGGGCTACTCGAAGATCGTTTTATGGGATCGACGAGGGAGGTTGAATTTTAAGAATTTTAAGAATTTTAAAAATTTTAAGAATTTTAAGAATTTTAAGAATTTTAAGAATTTTAAGAATTTTAAGAATTTTAAGAATTTTAAGAATTTTAAGAATTTTAAGAATTTTAAGAATTTTAAGAATTTTAAGAATTTTAAGAATTTTAAGAATTTTAAGAATTTTAAGAATTTTAAGAATTTTAAGAATTTTAAGAATTTTAAGAATTTTAAGAATTATAATTGGGCTACTCGAAAATCGTTTTATGGGATCGACGAGGGAGGTTGAAAGGTTGATTTATTACCGTATTAAGAGTAAATTTGATTTGAAATTTAATTGAAAAAAAAAATACAAAAATACAAAAATACAAAAATACAAAAATACAAAAATACAAAAATACAAAAATACAAAAATACAAAAATACAAAAATACAAAAATACAAAAATACAAAAATACAAAAATACAAAAATACAAAAATACAAAATACAAAAATACAAAATACAAAAATAAAAATACAAAAATACAAAAATACAAAATACAAAAATACAAAAATACAAAAATACAAAAATACAAAATACAAAATACAAAAATACAAAAATACAAAAATACAAAATACAAAAATACAAAAATACAAAAATACAAAAATACAAAAATACAAAAATACAAAAATACAAAAATACAAAAATACAAAAATACAAAAATACAAAAATACAAAAATACAAAAATACAAAAATACAAAAATACAAAAATACAAAATACAAAAATACAAAAATACAAAAATACAAAAATACAAAAATACAAAAATACAAAAATACAAAAATACAAAAATACAAAAATACAAAAATACAAAAATACAAAAATACAAAAATACAAAAATACAAAAATACAAAAATACAAAAATACAAAAAAATATACAAAAATACAAAAATACAAAAATACAAAAATACAAAAATACAAAAATACAAAAATACAAAAATACAAAAATACAAAAATACAAAAATACAAAAATACAAAAATACAAAAATACAAAAATACAAAAATACAAAAATACAAAAATACAAAAATACAAAAATACAAAAATACAAAAATACAAAAATACAAAAATACAAAAATTTCATTCTAGGTTTTGTATTTTTACGATACATTTCCTTTGCTTGAAGGAAAGTAACTTCTTTTCTCGTTCACCTCACTCTCCTCATGAATTTTAATTAGTATTTTTTCTCAAGGATTTTTTCCTCTTTGTTTTCATCTCAGAAAACTTCTCCATAAACTGCTCCCCTGTTGGCGTGGTCAGCTAATTGGTGGTCATCTTCATCGAGGGGTCAGTCAGCCGACCATTGCGTGACACACGTTGCCTACCTTTCGGGCGGGCAACCCCCACAACTGTCCTTCAAAGTGGACATTTACATAGCTAATTACTCGAGAGGTGGTCATCTCCGCGAGTGCTGGCCACTCATTAAGAACCGTTTCTACCAGGCTGTCAGAGCCGACCGAGGGGTGAACCAAACGAGAAAAAAAAGACAGAAGAAAAAGAAAAGATTTTTTCCCCCTCTTCCAAACATCTCCCCCCTCAAACCACTAATTGGACGTAATTAAAACGCAGCTGGCCATGCTCCCGGGACGAAGGGATTTTTTTTTGTTTTCATCTTCTTCTTTCCTCAACGCCCCAGCTCCGTCACTTTCTGACAACGAGGGGACACTTGTTGCGCGTCAAACCGAGGGGTCGAAAGAAACTTTCAAGGCCATCATCGCCATTCATCTTCGCAGCGACCTTGTCGCCGGTACAGCCTACCTTTCGGGCGCCCGGGGATTTCGCCGGGTCGCGCACCTGTTGGAGAAGCGTGTGTGTGTGCGTGGGGATTTGGCCGAAGGTCAGCCTGCTGGATTGCCCGTTTCCGTCAGGAGCCCCTGTTTGATATGCAATCGACACGCACGGCACGTGTTTTTGTTTTGCTTCGTCCTTCACCGTCCACAGGTCGTCCCGTGGGGTTGTTGGGCGGATTCCGGAACCGTTTAGCCTTGATCGGTAAATAGCGGAAGGCGGTACTGGGAAGGTGTTTATTTTCACGCAGTGGTGCGAACTTCCGGGAAGTGAAGGGAAGAGCCTCGCGTGACTGGAAGTAATAACCTTGGCAACGGGTCGTCACGCCTACTGTGTTGTGGGGACGGCATACCTTGCAGGCGCTAGTTATCGGGTAATCTGAGCAGGAAGCTAGACTGTTTATGTTTTGCTATTTATGACTTCTTTTGCGATGTCAATCATTTTTGCTGGAAGGTCGTGGGAAACAAAGTAAACAAAGAACTGTTAAAATAGAAACATTTGTCATTTTTTACTCATTTCGTCAAATTATAAATCGTCATTCCTCCTCCAACTTCATACTGAGCAGCAGGCATCCCAACGTCTCGTCCGATCCGTCCCCGCAGTCCGCCACTCCGTCGCAAATCTGCCTCGCCGGAATGCACCGCTTGTTGACACATGCAAACTGACGTTTCCCGCAGGATCCGGACCTCAGCGCGAACCGAATCCCGCACCGGGCTTCGTCCTCCCCGCCAAAACAGTCCCTCCGACCGTCGCAAACCAGCGCACCGTTGATGCACCGGTTGTCCGGACACCGGAACCACTCCGGTTCCTCGCACAGCAAGTATCCTGTAATGTAAACAAAAAGCCAGTTTGACAGTTCTGCAAAATCCAAGCAACCCGTCGACCAAAAACTCACCACAACCGTACTCATCGCTGCCGTCCGGGCAGTCGTTGACGCCGTTGCAGCGGCCAACCAGCGGGGTACAGTGGCCGGAGTCACAGCGGAACTGGTCCACCGTGCAACTTGGGTTATCGGACGCTGGGTGGCACCGGACCCAGATGACCAAGAACGCGAACGTGAAGAGGCGCAACATTTTTCCCGGGTGATCGCTCCAGCGCTTCAAAAATGTCAAACTGACAGTTGGTGACAAACAATATGGCGGAAGGGTGTTGCTCGGTGACAAAATGGCGGATGGTAAAATTCACTGCTCGAAAATTGGGGTTGATGATCGTTTTATAGCATTGAGATAGTTGAAAAGAAAATGTCAAGTTACCGTATCAGTAGGTTAACAAATAATTAAAACTTCAAAGGATTTAAATGATTAGGAACTTATTTAAATTCAATAGAACATATCTGGAGTTTTTTTTAAATGTCCAATAAACCAAATGTCCAGTTATGAAACACAATAGCTTATAAGACCATTTTGCAATTCCGTCGTGAAACTACTTACTTTTCCTGTCATTCTTGAACGACGAAATAGCCTACTTTTCTGTACCAAAAATAACAGAATCGAATAGCAACACTTTTCAAAATAAATGCCGAAAAGTTCTACTTTTCAGCACTCAAATGGGTGCTGAAAAGATGAACTTTTCAGCACTTGTTTCGAAAAGTAACACTTTTCAACATTTTTTTATTTAAACGATTTAAAGACAAAATACATGAAAATTTTACATAAAATTTCACTCAGTGTGTGTTTTTTGGAATTGCAAAAAATGTTGTATGGAACTCGTGGCAAAACTTGATTTTTTCAGCACTCTTCGTATTTATCCAACTCGGTGAACCTCGTTGGATAAATGTACGACTCGTGCTGAAAAAATCCTCTTTTTGCAACTTGTTGCATAAACTACTATTTCAAAACAAATTCTATTTATCAGCCAAGAATAATCTATAAATTTTTTATCTAAAAAAATTCAAGTAAATCCACACTAATGACATTGATTTTTTTAAAATCAGTAAGTTAAGTTGAAAAATATCGTCATCATCTTTATCATGCAAAATACATGATGCCAAAATGATCACAAGTCAAAATTAAGATGAATGAAAATACATATATTTTGTTTTACCGAAATCGAAACATGTCAAAACTACACTCAAAATAATCCACACGTTGATGCTACCTGAAAAATCACGTAACCACGATTTTCCCCTCGCTAGGCCTGTTTTACGTGACACACGTAAAAATAATGTGAAAGTGTACTGGCAAAAAAATGCGCGTGGCAAACGGACTGGACTACTCGGAGATCCTTGGGGAAGAGATCGAGACCATTTGGTCGAGCACCTTGTCGAGGCAGGGCCGACCTGGTGGAAAGGTCTCATCGGTGTTCCCAGCAAATGGCATTTTTTACAATTACGTTTCTAACGGTAAGATCTTTGGAAATATTGGTTAAATAAACAAGTTTATGCAAATTTAACTGACTTCATTATTATTTCTATTCGAAAAAAAAGTGAAACAAAACCAAAATCTACTACATACTACAAAGTTCATACAACGTTCACTAAAACAAACACGTAGATATCATCGACGTTCCATTTAGCTTTTACGTGTGAAACACGTAGAATAGACGTGAAATGCTCTGACCAAGCAAATTCCGTTTCTACTGGAGTCTCCTCGTAGAAGTTACGTGAAAACTTTAGTGGAAAAATACCACAAAGCTTTTCACGTAACTTCAACGTGAATATTTTTTTGAGTGTAGATTAAATTTGTTTCATACACGCAGAAAAATGTTTTGTAGAATCAGCCTGTACGAGGTTTGTTTCAACAAAAAATTGTTGAATATAATCAACGCCGATTTTGCGTTAAAATTTTGCAATCAATTGACGGGAATAAAACTGTTATTATTTATAAGAATTTGTAAACCTTGTTTTCATTTCTTTTTATTTTGCCCGACATTTGGTTTTTTTATCCCTTTCCCGTCTTACTCAAATAAACTTTTCATTGAATTATTTATTCAAATCTGTTTGAATCAACTTAAAAAATATTTAGTAATTAATTTCAGAAAAAAAATCAAAAAAGTTCAAATTTTGGATTGAATTTTAGAAAAATCGATAAATTTGAATAAATTTATTCAAATTAAAAACATTTCAATTGAAAACAAATAATAAAATTCTTAAAATTCTTAAAATTCTTAAAATTCTTAAAATTTTAAGAATTTTATAAATTCTTAAAATTCTTAAAATTCTTAAAATTTTTAAAATTCTTAAAATTTTTAAAATTCTTAAAATTCTTAAAATTTTTAAAATTCTTAAAATTCTTAAAATTCTTAAAATTCTTAAAATTCTTAAAATTCTTAAAATTCTTAAAATTCTTAAAATTCTTAAAATTCTTAAAATTTTAAAATTCTTAAAATTTTAAAATTTTAAAATTTTAAAATTCTTAAAATTCTTAAAATTCTTAAAATTCTTAAAATTCTTAAAATTTTTAAAATTCTTAAAATTCTTAAAATTCTTAAAATTTTAAAATTCTAAAAATGCTAAAAATTCCTAAAATTTTAAAATTTTAAAATTTTAAAATTCTTAAAATTCTTAAAATTTTAAAATTCTTAAAATTCTTAAAATTCTTAAAATTCTTAAAATTCTTAAAATTCTTAAAATTCTTAAAATTTTAAAATTCTTAAAATTTTAAAATTCTTAAAATTCTTAAAATTCTTAAAATTCTTAAAATTCTTAAAATTCTTAAAGTCTTAAAATTTTAAAATTCTTAAAATTTTAAAATTTTAAAATTCTTAAAATTTTAAAATTCTTAAAATTCTTAAAATTTTAAAATTTTAAAATTCTTAAAATTTTAAAATTCTTAAAATTCTTAAAATTCTTAAAATTCTTAAAATTTTAAAATTTTAAAATTCTTAAAATTCTTAAAATTCTTAAAATTCTTAAAATTTTAAAATTCTTAAAATTTTAAAATTTTAAAATTTTAAAATTTTAAAATTCTTAAAATTCTTAAAATTTTAAAATTTTAAAATTCTTAAAATTTTAAAATTTTAAAATTCTTAAAATTCTTAAAATTCTTAAAATTTTAAAATTCTTAAAATTTTAAAATTTTAAAATTCTTAAAATTCTTAAAATTTTAAAATTCTTAAAATTTTAAAATTCTTAAAATTCTTAAAATTCTTAAAATTCTTAAAATTCTTAAAATTCTTAAAATTCTTAAAATTCTTAAAATTCTTAAAATTCTTGAAATTTTTTAAAATTTTTAAAAATTCTTCAAATTTATAAAATTCTTAAAATTTTTAAAATTCTTAAAATTCTTTAAATTCTTAAAAATCTTAAAATTCTTAAAATTCTTAAAAATCTTAAAATTCTTAAAATTCTTAAAATTCTTAAAATTCTTAAAATTCTTAAAATTCTTAAAATTCTTAAAATTCTAAAATTCTAAAATTTAAAATTCTTAAAATTCTAAAATTCTTAAAATTTTAAAATTCTTAAAATTCTTAAAATTCTTAAAATTTTAAAATTCTTAAAATTCTTAAAATTTTAAAATTCTCAAAATTTTTAAAATTCTTAAAATTCTTAAAATTTTAAAATTCTTAAAATTCTTAAAATTTTAAAATTTTAAAATTTTAAAATTCTTAAAATTCTTAAAATTTTAAAATTCTTAAAATTCTTAAAATTCTTAAAATTCTTAAAATTTTAAAATTCTTAAAATTCTTAAAATTTTAAAATTCTTAAAATTCTTAAAATTTTAAAATTTTAAAATTCTTAAAATTCTTAAAATTCTTAAAATTCTTAAAATTTTAAAATTCTTAAAATTCTTAAAATTCTTAAAATTCTTAAAATTCTTAAAATTCTTAAAATTTTAAAATTCTTAAAATTTTAAAATTCTTAAAATTTTAAAATTCTTAAAATTCTTAAAATTCTTAAAATTCTTAAAATTTTAAAATTCTTAAAATTCTTAAAATTCTTAAAATTCTTAAAATTCTTAAAATTCTTAAAATTCTTAAAATTTTAAAATTCTTAAAATTCTTAAAATTCTTAAAATTTTAAAATTTTAAAATTCTTAAAATTCTTAAAATTTTAAAATTTTAAAATTCTTAAAATTCTTAAAATTCTTAAAATTCGTAAAATTCGTAAAATTCTTAAAATTCTTAAAATTCTTAAAATTCTTAAAATTCTTAAAATTCTTAAAATTCTTAAAATTCTTAAAATTCTTAAAATTCTTAAAATTATTAAAATTCTTAAAATTCTTAAAAGTCTTAAAATTCTCAAAATTCTTAAAATTCTTAAAATTCTTAAAATTCTTAAAATTCTTAAAATTTTTAAAATTCCTAAAATTTTTAAAATTCTTAAAATTCTTAAAATTCTTAAAATTCTTAAAATTCAAAAAATTCTTAAAATTCTAAAAATTCTTAAAATTCTTAAAAGTCTTAAAATTCTTAAAATTCTTAAAATTCTTAAAATTCTTAAAATTCTTAAAATTCTTAAAATTCTTAAAATTTTTAAAATTCTTAAAATTCTTAAAATTCTTAAAATTCTTAAAATTCTTAAAATTCTTAAAATTCTTAAAATTCTTAAAATTCTTAAAATTCTTAAAATTCTTAAAATTCTTAAAATTCTTAAAATTCTTAAAATTCTTAAAATTCTTAAAATTCTTAAAATTCTTAAAATTCTTAAAATTCTTAAAATTCTTAAAATTCTTAAAATTCTTAAAATTCTTAAAATTCTTAAAATTTTAAAAATTCTTAAAATTCTTAAAATTCTTAAAATTCTTAAAATTCCTAAAATTCTTAAAATTACTAAAATTCTTAAAATTTTTAAAATTCTTAAAATTCTTAAAATTCTTAAAATTCTTGAAATTCTTAAAATTCTTAAAATTCTTAAAATTCTTAAAATTCTTAAAATTCTTAAAATTCTTAAAATTCTTAAAATTCTTAAAATTTTAAAATTTTAAAATTCTTAAAATTCTTAAAATTCTTAAAATTTTAAAATTCTTAAAATTCTTAAAATTCTTAAAATTCTTAAAATTTTAAAATTCGTAAAATTCGTAAAATTCTTAAAATTTTAAAATTTTAAAATTTTAAAATTCTTAAAATTCTTAAAATTTTAAAATTCTTAAAATTCTTAAAATTCTTAAAATTCTTAAAATTCTTAAAATTCTTAAAATTCTTAAAATTCTTAAAATTATTAAAATTCTTAAAATTCTTAAAAGTCTTAAAATTCTTAAAATTCTTAAAATTCTTAAAATTCTTAAAATTCTTAAAATTTTTAAAATTCCTAAAATTTTTAAAATTCTTAAAATTCTTAAAATTTTAAAATTCTTAAAATTTAAAATTCTTAAAATTCTAAAATTCTTAAAATTCTTAAAAGTCTTAAAATTCTTAAAATTCTTAAAATTTTAAAATTCTTAAAATTCTTAAAATTCTTAAAATTCTTAAAACTCTTAAAATTCTTAAAATTCTTAAAATTCTTAAAATTTTAAAATTCTTAAAATTCTTAAAATTTTAAAATTCTTAAAATTCTTAAAATTCTTAAAATTCTTAAAATTCTTAAAATTTTAAAATTTTAAAATTCTTAAAATTTTAAAATTCTTAAAATTCTTAAAATTCCTAAAATTCTTAAAATTCTTAAAATTCTTAAAACTCTTAAAATTCTTAAAATTCTTAAAATTTTAAAATTTAAAATTAAAATTCTTAAAACTCTTAAAATTCTTAAAATTCTTAAAATTTTAAAATTCTTAAAATTTTTAAAATTCTTAAAATTCTTAAAATTCTTAAAATTCTTAAAATTCTTAAAATTCTTAAAATTTTAAAATTCTTAAAATTCTTAAAATTCTTAAAATTCTTAAAACTCTTAAAATTCTTAAAATTCTTAAAATTTTAAAATTCTTAAAATTCTTAAAATTTTAAAACTCTTAAAATTCTTAAAATTCTTAAAATTTTAAAATTCTTAAAATTCTTAAAATTCTTAAAATTCTTAAAATTCTTAAAACTCTTAAAATTCTTAAAATTTTAAAATTCTTAAAATTTTAAAATTCTTAAAATTCTTAAAATTTTAAAACTCTTAAAATTCTTAAAATTCTTAAAATTCTTAAAATTCTTAAAATTCTTAAAATTCTTAAAATTCTTAAAATTCTTAAAATTCTTAAAATTCTTAAAATTCTTAAAATTCTTAAAATTCTTAAAATTCTTAAAATTCTTAAAATTCTTAAAATTCTTAAAATTCTTAAAATTCTTAAAATTTTCAATATTTTCACAATTCTTCAGATTTTATTTTTTTAAATTCGGTTTATTGTTTTGGTTGTAGTCTTGTTAATTATTCGTTTTGAATTTTTATGTTTTTTTTGAAATGTTATTCTTTTGTATTTTGTAAAAGTTTTACCGTCTTTAAAACTTTTATTATTGTGTGAAAACAATCCTTAAAGCTGAACAAACTATCATAGCCAAGTTGAATATTCACCATAACCTATAAAGCGAGCACTCTGCGCTCGATATAAAATAATGACCCCGTTCATTACGGCCCTCAAATATTGATCAAAACGACGCGCAAAACTTTGCTCATTTCCGCGCCAACAACAAACAAGGAAGCGTCAACTTTTCCCATTCTGCACCGCACACTGAACCGGAAGTGGTCGAAGAAAAAAAAGCAGCTCGATTTAACCCGGAACAAAACTTTTCCCCCACTAGAGCTGCGAGTTCAAAAGTCAGAAGATGTCAAGCAAACGATGGCGGCGATAATGGCTTGTGATGAATTCGATCGCAGTTGAGAGGAAAAGTTTGTTTGCGAGAAAAAGTTTGGCCCGATTAGCGAACTCACATGGGTGACAAATTGGCCGAACGTTGAACTTTTTGGTTAGGTCGAGTTATGAGTGTAGCCAGCTAGCGCGTTTGACAGTTGTTTGTTGTCAGCGGTACACGCTTAAATGGGGCAACCTAACCTGGAATCTTTAACCCAACTTCTAGTCAAAGAAAGTTAACTTTTTTCAAGACTTTTTTTAATTCATTTAGTCCGGAAGAGGAAACAAACAAGCGATAACGAGAGTTGGAGGGAAAGATTTTTTTTAATTAAAACCTTAAGGGGCTGCCAGTCACTTTCTTTCTTCTCGTCTTCGTCCGACTTTTTTAGGTTAGAAAAGTTTCACCCCCCTAGCAGAGCTTGTACCCTGGTAAAAGGTCATCCTAATGAGTGCAATGGGTGGAAAAGAGACGGTTGGGGTGGTCAGTTTCGTGATAAGATTTTTTTCCTTCTCGCACAACCATGCTGTGCGGTTTGCCGTCTTGCAGGGGGTATTGACGAAAAGATAGAGAGAAAAATCGCTGAAGAGCGTCCAGTAATTAAGTCTCCCCCCATCGATTCTTTTTTTTCTGTGGATATCTCTTTGGAGTGTTTTCCTTATTCTGCACGTCTGCAAGCCTGGTCGCGAAGGTGGTCCTATTTCTGGGCCCATTCTAGCAGAGTAGGCGATGACCTCCCGGCCCCCTAATTGTCGGAATTGTTTTTTTTTTTGGGAATCCGTCAGACACACAGTAAGCCATGCGGCATCGATAAAGGAAAATTTATTCGGCTAATTTTGGGTTGTTTATTCTGTCCGGAAGATCGTTTTTCACCCACTTCCGGAGAGCTTATCTCCGTTCTAGGATTTTTTCTCCGCTATTTTGTTTCTAAGAAGCGGTCAGACAGTGTCTGGCCTTGAGGCTTGTTTTTTGCTGAAAAAAAGTTCAAAACTTGATTGTGACATAATTTGAGATAGGGGCTACAAACGTGTCCCCAGGGATGGATAACCGAGAGTGGCTCTCGTTGGAAGTATATAAAACAGAATTGGACCCTATTCGGCCCAACTGCGGCATTGTTTTTGTTGATAATATTCAAAATAGTTTCAGTTTTTGTAGGGTAAACAATCTGCATGCGTCGCAAAAAACAAGAAACCCAACCTTTTTTAAGGGCCTTGAAACGTCAAACGGTTTTCACACCCTCTTACAAATTCCCCCATTTATTAAACCAGTGTGTGTGTGTGTGAAAATTATCCATTTGAAATGGCCTTAAAAACATTCCTTAACCAACATGCGAATTAATTCGATTTTGAGTGATAACTTGGTGATTACGAGTGTGCGTGTATGTTTTGACAGTTCTCACTCAATCCAAAACAACTCTCCGAATCTTCTCAAATATGTGTTACATACACTGTAATTGAAAACAGCACTTTGCTGAGTTCGTTTTTGCACTTTTTCATACGATTTTTTAAGTTCGGCTACGATTACACAAAAAAGTGAAGTCGTAGTTGAACTGAAAAATCAGTATGAAAAACTTTAAAAACGAACTAAACAAAGTGTGATTTTCAGTGTACTTTCTACAAATTTGTGTAAATTTAACATTTTTTTTGTATCGAAGGACATAACAAAGATAAAAAGTCAAAATTTAAAAAAATCCGGTAAATTGAAATGGTTTTAAATAATTCCAATAAATTTAAAAAAATTAAATAAAAATCAATGAATTACAATAAATTTCAATAATTTTCAACAAATTTCAATATTTCAATTTCAATATTATAAAATAAATATCAATAAAATTGAATATTTTACAATAATATCAATAAATTTCAATAAATTTTTATGAGTTTCAAAAAAAAATCAATAAATTTAAACAAATTTCAAAAAATTTCAATAAATTTCAATAAATTTCAATAAATTTCAATAAATTTCAATAAATTTCAATAAATTTCAAAAAAAATTTCAATTAATTTCAATAAATTTCAATAAATTTCAATAAATTTCAATAAATTTCAATAAATTTCAATAAATTTCAATAAATTTCAATAAATTTCAATAAATTTCAATAAATTTCAATAAATTTCAATAAATTTCAATAAATTTCAATAAATTTCAATAAATTTCAATAAATTTCAATAAATTTCAATAAATTTCAATAAATTTCAATAAATTTCAATAAATTTTAATAAATTTCAATATATTTCAACAAATTTCAATAAATTTCAATAAATTTCAATAAATTTCAGTAAAATTAAAAAAAAATCAAAAAATTAAAAAAAAAATCAATAAATTTCAAAAAATTTCAATAAATTTCAATAAATTTCAATAAAGTTCAATAAATTTCCATTTTTTTAAATAAATTTCAATAAATTTCAATGAACTTCAAAAAATTTCAATAAGTTTCAATAAATTTCAAATAATAATACAAAATTTTAATCAGTTTGAAATAAATTCAAATAAATTATAAGAAACTGAAATAAATTGAAATAAATTGAAACAAATTAAAATAAACTGAAATAACTTCAATTAAATGAAAAAACAAAAATTTAATAAATTTAATAAAATCAAATTAATTCAAATAAATTTAAATAAATTCAAATAAATTCAAAACAATTCAAATAAATTCAAATAAATTCAAATAAATTCAAATAAATTCAAGTAAATTCAAATAAATTCAAATAAATTCAAATAAATTCAAATAAATTCAAATAAATTCAAATAATATCAAATAAATTCAAATAAATTCTAAAAAATTCAAATAAATTCAAATAAATTCAAATATATTTAAATAAATTCAAATAAATTCAAATAAATTCAAATAAGTTCGAATAAATTCAAATCAATTCAAATCATTTCGAATAAATTCAAATAAATGCTCATAAATTCAAATAAATTCAAATAAATTAAAAAAATTCAAATTAATTTAAATAAATTCAAATAAATTCAAATAAATTCAAATAAATTCAAATAAATTCAAATAAATTCAAATAAATTCAAATAAATTCAAATAAATTCAAATAAATTGAAATAAGTTAGTAAAAATTCAAATAAATTAATATAAATTCAAATAAATTTAAATAAATTCAAATAAATTCAAATGTATTCGACTTAATTCAAATTAATTCAAATGAATTCCAATAAATTCAAATCAACTCAAATGAATTTAAATGAATTAAAAAAATCTTTAAACTAAATTCAGCTAAAATAATTCATTCAAATAAAATCCAATACATGAACAGTTAAATAAAGTTTAAAAAATTCAAATATATTTAAATAAATTTCAATTAATTTAAATAACATAAAATAAAGTTTAGGAAATCTGATTTAAGGTACTTATTTAAATAAATCCAAATATATTTAAACAAATTCAAACAAATTTATACAAGTTCAAATAAATTCAATCAAGTTATTTTTTTAAAGGAAATTAAAATAAGTTCAAATTAATAGAAATAATTAAAATTTATTAAAACAAATCAGCTTAATTCAAATTTGAAATAAATAAATAATTATGAACTCAAATGATTTTAAATAATTTAAAAATTTAAAAAGAAAAACAAATAAGTGCCAAAAATTTGAATAAATTTAAATCTATTTCAAAAAATAAAATTTATTTATAAAAGCTGTAAAAATAAATACTTTCAACCTTTATTCCCTAAAGCCTGGGCTGAGGCCTGGGAGTTTCTACCTTATGTCAATCATTTAAAATTCACTCGATTTTCCTTGAAATGGGAGTGAAATTTCTTGAGACTAATTTCTGCTAGTAAGTTCGAAAGGGGGTGCGGGTTTGACGGAACTAAGTGATTCCGAATGTGCGTGTTTGTTTGGACAGTTTTTACTCCATCACACACTATTTCAAAATCACTCAGTTTTTGTCAAAACCGAACATATTCAGCAAAGAGAGAATTCGACCCAGTTAACTCAATCCGAATTCTGAAACGGAATCTAATTAGAATCGTATACAAATTCCGTTTCAAACGCAACAACCGGTTCCGTGTTCGAACCGGTTGTTGCGTTTGAAACGGAATTTGTATACGATTCTAATTAGATTCCGTTTCAGAATTCGGGTTGATTTGACTGGGGAGATTTGAGAGAATTTTACTCAGAATTCTGCGAAAATTGTTCGAAACTCACCCAGATCTGACAGATGACCAATTTACTCATTTCTGAGTAGGATCAGTTTGTTTACTATTGGCTTTTGGTCCATTGTTCCCCAGTCAAATCAATCCGAATTCTGAAACGGAATCTAATTAGAATCGTATACAAATTTCGTTTCAAACGCAACAACCGGTTCGAACACGGAACCGGTTGTTGCGTTTGAAACGGAATTTGTATACGATTCTAATTAGATTCCGTTTCAGAATTCGGATTGATTTGACTGGGTCTGCTCGATGTTATCCGATCATAATATTTGCCTATTCTGACAGCTGACAGCTGGTGTCGTTTTTCTGCGGGAAGATCGCAACAACAATTTTCGGAAGAGATTGCAAACAAGATCCTACAGAACGTTTGTACTTATTTGACGTTTGCTGAGGAAGCCAAAATATTAGGTTATTTCAAAAATATGTAAATATTATGGTCATAACAACGCGAATTTAACTATTTCAACTGATTTTAAAGCAGCAGTTTCACAACAACTAAAAATCCACATTTCCATGACCCATCTACGAAGCACCAGCTGGAACATTGCTCCCCTTTTTAAAACCCCTTCAAAATTTACCAAAAACCACCACCGCCTACTAAGTCCCATGCCCCACACATGGCAGGGGTGTGCGATCAAGTGCCCTTTTCCCATGTTTGTGCAGGGACCCTCTGACATTTATGGCGTGGAAGAGGAGAATGTTTCAAATTTATAATCCATTTTGCATGTGCAAAATTGATGGATTTGCCGAGGGATCGGACCGTTTTTCGGACATCAGTACTGGCGGTCAAGGGGTAGTGTGTGTGTGTGGATTTTGCCACATTATCCCACCCTTAATACTTGGCCCCTTGAAAAACAACAATCAAAGCAGGCGGGTTGTTTTTCGAGAAGGTTGCAGACGAGAACATCATCGTGGTAGCCACTGGCCACCATCACTAGATTTTGGTTGTGGAAGGGGCATTTGGGGTCAACCCAGCCCTGCGTTTGACAGTTCCGCGGCAAGGTAAACAATGCGAATGGTGGGAATATTTTGACAGTTGAACCGGAAAGGTAGCGTTTTGGCCCAAATGTCCCACCCTCATGGAAAGTGGAGTTGTTTTCGAGGCTATGTTGCACCGAGCAAGACCGGGAATCAAATTTATGAAGCATTCCAATTTTGGGCACGTCCAACCGTCCGGATTTCTACGCCAAACTGGTTCCGTGGTTCATCTTAATGGGCGCAATCCTTTCGGTTGAGTCGATCAACTTTTATTTTTACGCAGGAATTTTTCATCGTGTGAAATGACAGCTGTCACAACCCCTCATCAAAGATGGCTTCCCCACCTTAATTAAAGCTCGCTTTACTGCTAAAAATCTATTTTTAAACCTCCTCGCAGCTTCCCCGAAATTAATATTAATTCATCGCCTGGTGACCCAGTTTAAGGTCGCCTCCCACGGCGGCGACGGCTACGGAGGACGTGTCATGGCCTGCCATGCTCGCATGACACACACGCGTGCAGTTCATGGTTTAGGGAGGGCGTTGCCGTTGTTGTCGCCAGGATTGATGACAGGTCATTTTGCAAGCCGGAGCAGGAGTGCTTTTGTGTGTCATTTTCGTTTAAAAATTGTTTTGCAGTTTCAATTTTACACAAAAGCTATTTATTTACTTTGATGCTGAATATTTAACACCTGTAACTTATCATAAAATGTTCATTTTTTTACTTTGATGGTACCCAAAAATTAGTAGTTATTACTCACTATTGATAGCTTGATATTTAGCGAATATTTTAGGACACGAACTTAACATAAAATATGTCTACTTATTTGCTTTCTTCAAAAATTTGTTTACAGCTTCAACTTAACGAAAAATCTATTTATTTACTGTAATGAAACCCAAAAGTGTGTGTAACAAATACTGAATTTTTGACAGCCCAACATCGAGCGAATATTTAACATCTTTAACTTAACAAAAAAATGATCATTTATTTACTTTGATGGTACCCAAAAATGAGTAGTTAACACTCATTTTTTGACAGCTCGACATTGAACGATGGTTTTGCAAAATAAACTTAGCAAAAAATCCATTTATGTATTTTCTTTGAAGGTATCCAAAATTGAGTTGTGTGTATTCATTTTTTGACAGCGAAATATCAAGAAATTGTTTTGAAACTTTACTTTGACAAAAACTCTTTTTATTTACTTTGATAGTAGACAAAAATGGATAGTAACTACTCTTTTTATGACAGCTAAGCACCGAGTGTTTGTTTTCATACGATTTTGTTGAAAGGATTTTTTTTTTGAAAACCTTTAACTTCTCAAAAGCAAACTGCAAATTAAGTCCGTTTCCACGCTGCCTGGCCACCTAGTAATTGATACTAATTTTTAACTGCTTGTTCACGAACAAAGCGCGCGCTCGGACGGAGGAGAGCCGGAAGCAGGAAATGAGATTATTAAAACTCCCGACCCGACGGGTGGTGGTGGAGGAGGGAAAAATAATTGCTAGTCAGACTTTTCTCACTTCCTTGTTGGACACGGTCGTCACGGAACGATGATATTAGGTTGCGGGGGAAAAAAACGAGCTGTCAAAGTTTAAACCAACCATGTGGGTGGGTTAAATTAATCGCCTATAAACTTGTTTTGCGTCAGCGTGTACCAAGCTGTCAGCTGCAACTACACGCACAAGCGGAGCAGCTTTAAACAACTGTCACGCTACACGGTGAACTGAACTTGGTTAGAAAAACAGATCAAAAGATTGGCACAACTTTTTAATCAAAACAAATTGCAATCTCCGTTTGCCGTTCCGGCAAATTTCGCCCAAATTGAATAAAGCTGTAATTCGCATCCCCACTTTTCGGAGAGCTCTTCCGTTAGAACAACACAAAATTGAACGTCAAGTCAAAATATAGTTTACTCAAAGTAAAGAGCCCCGCTGCAAACGAAAATGAAGTTTGGCCCGCGGCTCATCAAGGTTGGACCAAGCAAATTTGCTGCCCATTAATCATTCGGCTGATGAAGAGCAATGAGGAAGCTTCCGGGGTTCAATCTAGTTGGCTGCGGGGAATATTTGGGGTAGAGATGTGTCGAAAATATTTTATATCTGGTAAGAAACAGAAACTTTTGTTTTCAAGATTAATCTAAACAAATTTTGCGTGTACGTATCTGTCAGACTATACACGGTGATGCGAAAATGCTTGCATTAAGCTTCGAAAACGTTTTCTAATAAAATTACCGTACTGACCATCGCCAAACTAATTTCGCTGATATTTGACCCAAATTTCCGGGCTGCTTTCGCCCCACATGCACAACAACATCGCGCAAATAAACAAACAAGTTGCTGGCGGTGGTGGCGCTGTCATCAGCGTCAATCAGCAAATTTTCCTGACGACGACGGCTGGTGGATTGGGGCACCGAGATTCAACAAGAGCCCGGCTAATTGAGTGCTCTTTAGCGGGATAAGCTCGTTGGCACCGTGATGCTTTGGGATGACTTGCGGAAAATTGAGTTTTAAGAGTGATTTTTGAGAAGTTTGTTAGGCTTTGGTTTTCTGCATTTTTTGTCCGGGGTAAACGAAAGCATTGTTTGTAACATTCATTCAATATAACCAAATTGCATATTTTTGGGGAGCTAATCAAATATGCGTAACATTGATTTTTGCCAAAATATTCAAAATATTCAAAATATTCAAAATATTCAAAATATTAAAAATATTCAAAATATTCAAAATATTCAAAATATTCAAAATATTCAAAATATTCAAAATATTCAAAATATTCAAAATATTCAAAATATTCAAAATATTCAAAATATTCAAAATATTCAAAATATTCAAAATATTCAAAATATTCAAAATATTCAAAATATTCAAAATATTCAAAATATTCAAAATATTCAAAATATTCAAAATATTCAAAATATTCAAAATATTCAAAATATTCAAAATATTCAAAATATTCAAAATATTCAAAATATTCAAAATATTCAAAATATTCAAAATATTCAAAATATTCAAAATATTCAAAATATTCAAAATATTCAAAATATTCAAAATATTCAAAATATTCAAAATATTCAAAATATTCAAAATATTCAAAATATTCAAAATATTCAAAATATTCAAAATATTCAAAATATTCAAAATATTCAAAATATTCAAAATATTCAAAATATTCAAAATATTCAAAATATTCAAAATATTCAAAATATTCAAAATATTCAAAATATTCAAAATATTCAAAATATTCAAAATATTCAAAATATTCAAAATATTCAAAATATTCAAAATATTCAAAATATTCAAAATATTCAAAATATTCAAAATATTCAAAATATTCAAAATATTCAAAATATTCAAAATATTCAAAATATTCAAAATATTCAAAATATTCAAAATATTCAAAATATTCAAAATATTCAAAATATTCAAAATATTCAAAATATTCAAAATATTCAAAATATTCAAAATATTCAAAATATTCAAAATATTCAAAATATTCAAAATATTCAAAATATTCAAAATATTCAAAATATTCAAAATATTCAAAATATTCAAAATATTCAAAATATTCAAAATATTCAAAATATTCAAAATATTCAAAATATTCAAAATATTCAAAATATTCAAAATATTCAAAATATTCAAAATATTCAAAATATTCAAAATATTCAAAATATTCAAAATATTCAAAATTTTCAAAATATTCAAAATATTCAAAATATTCAAAATATTCAAAATATTCAAAATATTCAAAATATTCAAAATATTCAAAATATTCAAAATATTCAAAATATTCAAAATATTCAAAATATTCAAAATATTCAAAATATTCAAAATATTCAAAATATTCAAAATATTCAAAATATTCAAAATATTCAAAATATTCAAAATATTCAAAATATTCAAAATATTCAAAATATTCAAAATATTCAAAATATTCAAAATATTCAAAATATTCAAAATATTCAAAATATTCAAAATATTCAAAATATTCAAAATATTCAAAATATTCAAAATATTCAAAATATTCAAAATATTCAAAATATTAAAAATATTCAAAATATTCAAAATATTCAAAATATTCAAAATATTCAAAATATTCAAAATATTCAAAATATTCAAAATATTCAAAATATTCAAAATATTCAAAATATTCAAAATATTCAAAATATTCAAAATATTCAAAATATTCAAAATATTCAAAATATTCAAAATATTCAAAATATTCAAAATATTCAAAATATTCAAAATATTCAAAATATTCAAAATATTCAAAATATTCAAAATATTCAAAATATTCAAAATATTCAAAATATTCAAAATATTCAAAATATTCAAAATATTCAAAATATTCAAAATATTCAAAATATTCAAAATATTCAAAATATTCAAAATATTCAAAATATTCAAAATATTCAAAATATTCAAAATATTCAAAATATTCAAAATATTCAAAATGTTCAAAATATTCAAAATATTCAAAATATTCAAAATATTCAAAATATTCAAAATATTCAAAATATTCAAAATATTCAAAATATTCAAAATATTCAAAATACTCAAAATATTCAAAATATTCTTAATAAAATTTTGCAGTAAATTTTACAGAACATGTTTCATACTTCCATCACTTTTGAAGATATTTGACCCAACTATGTTTCAAATTTAGTGTTATCTATAAATGACGTAGCATTTGTTTGATTTTTTTCTTCCCTTTCGTAGCATTTTGCCCATGCCAGATCCAATTTGATATGGAATTTCTATTTTAATTTTTTTTAGTGCAGTTAATCTGACAAAAAATAGATGATTTAACAACGCAAAAAATATGCAAATTAAAGCGACTTTTCGCAAATTATTTCGTATTTTTACTATAAATTATTATATAATATATTATATTACAATTTCTTACAAAGCAGGTAATTTTTTTATTTTATTCAAAATCCACATTTTTTTCAGTTTTTTTTTTCTCACTAAATGCGGTAAATTTCATCTACTTTTTGGTAAATTTTACCCAAAATCAATAATTTGTTTAGATGTGCAGAAAAAAATTATTGCAAAAATTTCAAATAAATTGTGTCATATTTTAATGACTTTTTATGAATTTTACCCTAAATGGACCTAGATTTTTGTGAGTTTCACTAAAATCATTTTATCAAAGATTTCAGAGACTTTGTGTGTTTAATTTCAGTCACTTTTTTGGTAAATTTTACCCAATGAACAATTTTTAGTATGCAGAAAAAATTTCATTGCAATAAATTTCACACAAAAAGTGTAAAATTTTATCTATTTTTTGGTAAATTTACCCGAAATGGGCGTAGATTTTTGCGAGTTCCACTGAAATTATTTCCTTATAACAAATATTAAAAGGACTTTGAGTGTAAAATTTCCCTTAACGCTTTTTTATTTGTGCAGAAAAAATAATCATTGCAATAAATGTCACATATGTTGTGTCAAAGTTTATTTACTATTTGATTAATTTTATTCTACACGCACATTCAAAATCACTCAGTTTTCGTCAAAACCGAACCTACTCAGAAATGCGTGCGTGTAGATGTTTGTGCATTTCACTAAAAACATTTAATTTTAAAGAAGATTACAATTTGAATCACTCTTGCGTAAGTTTTACCTAATTTTTTCACAAATTTGGTTCCGTTTCAGTTAAAACTTAAAATTTTAATGATATTTTCACACAAATTATGGTCAAATTAAAATTCTACTACAATTTACCTTCTCACAAATTTTAATTTTTATGGATCATTTTTACCCAAATCATGCCAAAATTCAGGGGTTTTTTTTAACAAAACACGTATTGGGTAAAATTTTATAAGGGTGAATTTTGCCGGAAATATACCAAAATTTGTGGAAGTTTCACTGAAACTTTCTGCAAAAAAAGGAAATTTGCTGAGAATTTCTCACAAATCTTAGTCAAATTTCAATCACTTTTGTGTGAATGGAACAAAAGTTTGCCGAAATTTCTAGGTATTTTGAATAAATATGAAAACATCCTTAAAAAATTATAGTGTAGTTTCATATTTAAAGTGATTTGCTACTCATTTTGTGTTTTAAAGTAGGACAGTGATCTCGACTTCGTTCTTGGCGACTCCAACAAAATACCTCCTACTAAAAATCAATCGACTTCGGCTCCGTCCTATCAGAATTTGCCGACTCTTGGTCTTTCTAGGGTTTCCGACTCCACCGACTCCGACTCTATAACCACAGTCCTGAAATTGAGTAGCTTTGAATTGACTTCGAGTAATAATTACCCGAAATTGCATCAAATCAAGTTATGCAGTTTTGAGTAACCGCTAAAGTGTTTGCTTTTTTTTTTGACTGCTCGAAAACAGTGTTGCCAGTTCAACGCTTCCTAATTTTTTAAAATAGTTTTTAAGCTAGATTAGTGTTGTTTTCCCTTGAACTACCTTCAAAACTAATTAAAGTTGACATTTTCGATTGGAAATCGCAAACTTGACTGCTTCGCTGATCAAAAAAACTGAAAAAAACGAGGGTAAAGAACTTCTCGAAGGCACAGATTTTTTTTTCTTGCTGACTCAGCAAGGTAAGTTTCGACGACCCCTTCCCCCTCTTGAAAACTTTATTGGCCCCGGAAGGAGCACACACCCGGAAGGAACTTGTGATTTCATTGCTGGGCGTAAAACGATGACGTTTGCAATGGGAAAAGCAAATATCGAAAAGAGTCGTTTTTTTAGGGACTTGGGTTGTTTTTTGCTTGCTTCATCCCGCTCATCTCGAGCAATTTTGGCAACCGACCAACGGGGAGGGGTGTGGAACTGGGAAGCGTAAAATATATAGGTCAATTGCATACTACTCCCTTATTTTCACAAAGAGTGGAGTGGAGAGTGGAAGAGTGGCCATTGTGCACAGAAGTGGATTTTTCGGGAAGGGTAGGAAAAAAAAGGGGGACAAAGTCCTGCCTCGGGGCTGCCTTTGTCCCTAATGTTGGGTGGAAAGGATTTTTTGTTTACTTTTGAAAAGAGCTTTAAAGTAATTTTTGAAATTAAATTAAAATAAAAAAATAATCAGCCTTCTCCACAACTTCCGCTAGAAGTGTATATGCACTCCAGCAAATCATTCATCACGATTTGGGTTTATTTCTAGCCATTCACCACTGCGCTAGCTCTCTCTCACTACTGTGTATTATTTCGGTCATTGCTGGAGGCACTTTTCTTTTCCGGATGGTTTGTTTTGCCAGTATTGTGTCCGCAGCGAGAGAGGTTTTCCACCCTAATCCCGGCTCCGTTTGTTTATTTCCTACTTGATAAACAAAAAAAAATAGTTGGACTGTCAAAACCGAATCTATTCAAAAATTAGTTATGAGACCATTTTTCAAGGTTGGGTTAGTAGCATCCAGACGTGAGCGAGTTTAAATCAAATTTCATTAATATTTGAGTAAAATTTACTCAAATTTAACGTTTGGCATGAACACACATTTTTGAGTAAATTCATTTTTGAATTAACTGAGTAAATTCTGACCAGGGATGCCAGATTTGCGGATTTTTTCGCACAGACTCAAAGCTCAAACAAACTGTTTTCCATTGTTAATCGATATTTTTCACTATACGGAATAATTTGCTAAAAAATATTTCATTTAATTTTGAGTTAAATTTAACCAGATAAGTTTTGTGTATAAGCGTGTTCATTCATAAAAAAAAAAAAAATCTGAGATGCACAGTAAATTCAAAAAAAAATCAGATTTCAGATTCATGTCAAATTTTAGTTGATTAAATGCTCTCATTAGAATCAGACAAAACAAATATTTCTAGAAATGTTAAATTATAATTGAATAAATTAATACCAGATAAAGTTCGAAAATTTTTTTGCTAATTTTTGAGTGAAATCAACCCAATTAAGTAACTTTGGATGAGCGTGTTCATCTTGAATCATATTGAATTAATCTACTCTGATCTTACTCAAATTTTGGTAAACATTAAATGAAATTTACTGGAATTGTTCTAAAACTCATTTATGAGTAGGATACGCCGTTAATTTGAGTAATGAGATTTTAAAGAAACGTCACAATTTGGTTAACACAAATCAAGTTTTTGAGAAAAAATAAATTTTAATTTATTAATATAAGACATTTTTTTTAATTAAATTTTAGGTGAAATTTACTCAAATTGTTCAAAAACTCATTTAAGAGTAGGATGCTCAGTAAATTTGAGAAAAGAGATTTCAGGCAAATATAACATTTGAATTTATTGTAAACGCTGAATTTTCTTCAACAATCAACAAACAGTTTACTCAAATTAGAATTAGATTTTTTTTTGTTGATTTGGTAAACTTTGTAAATTTTGTAAATTTTGTAAATTTTGTAAATTTTGTAAATTTTGTAAATTTTGTAAATTTTGTAAACTTTGTAAATTTTGTAAATTTTGTAAATTTTGTAAATTTTGTAAATTTTGTAAATTTTGTAAATTTTGTAAATTTTGTAAATTTTGTAAATTTTGTAAATTTTGTGAATTTTGTTAATTTTGTAAATTTTGTAAATTTTGTAAATTTTGTAAATTTTGTAAATTTTGTAAATTTTGTAAATTTTGTAAATTTTGTAAATTTTGTAAATTTTGTAAATTTTGTAAATTTTGTAAATTTTGTAAATTTTGTAAATTTTGTAAATTTTGTAAATTTTGTAAATTTTGTAAATTTTGTAAATTTTGTAAATTTTGTAAATTTTGTAAATTTTGTAAATTTAGAAAAAAGAATTGTAAAACCAGGCGGAGATGCTCTAAAATGATACAACTTTAAACCAGGAGGAGATGCTCTAAATTAAGTCAGCTAGAAATGCTGTTAACTGTTTTTTTTAATAATCATCTCTATTTTAAAACAAAACTTATCTGAAATAAATTCAATAATAATCAAATAGATGATCATTTTATGGAGGAAATTCCAGTCCAACCATCGCCTCTCGAATCGTCCGCAAATTGAACCCCAAACGATCCAACTTTCGCAATCAATTTAGTTTGTGGCCGCAACAACCTTTCGACGGCATCATAAGTTGTCCATCCCAGAAAAAAAAAACCCTAAAGAAAATCGATTTTGACCCCGAAAAGACGCCCAGTTTGCAATTATGGTAACCCCTCAATAAAATGTAATAACACTAAAACCATTCGCCACTCTGTGACTTCTTTCGCGCCGCTCTCAAATTTGAGTCTATTTTTTACCCTTTTTTGTGGTGAATATTTCATGGCACACCACGTTTTCATGATTGCCTGACAGAAACGTCAAGGTCAGCTCTTCCTTCGGGACTAAACACACCCAAAAACCCACTAAACTGCTGACCTCTCAATTACACTCTCAACAAAGTTTACTCAAAACGCGAGTTCAACTCACTTTTGCTGCATGGGCTTCTCGAGCTGTCAAAGTGACAACCTCGCTTTGGGTGCTCAAAATGAGATGCGACTGTTTTTAATTAATTTCTACCCCCACCTGGTTCGGACTGCAGCTGGATATCGCACATTTTAACGACGAGACAGCCAAAAACAATAACAATAACGAGACGGAATGTGGGACCGGTGGGGGTGGATATCTTTATGGGTGCATTTTGACGTTCAGGGGACACCTGAGGACAACGGGGTGAGTCGACGTTTTTTGAAAGTTGTTTTTGTAAAAAATATTATTGCAAAATACACCTTTTTTCAGTTTTTGAATGTACACTAAAATAATTCTAAAAAAAAAACTTTGAAAAATTTTGATCTAAATTTAAATTAAAATTCTAAATTATTCAAAAAATTACATTTTCCAGGTGAACTCAATTTTGAGTAGGTTGAATTTAAGTAAAATTTGAGAAACTTCAAACAAAAAAAAAAAAAAACAAGAATCCAACACGGATTAAAGCCACCCCTTTCCCAGGATAAGTGGCCAGGACCCGGAGTAGGGGGAAAAATGGCCATAAAATAGTCTTCTCCCGGAGGGGAGCCCACACGGGAGCACAAAACGACCTAATTAGTGTCTCGAGAGCACCGGTGCAGTTTCTTTCTTGCCCTACTCTCTCCGGACATCGGCTTATCTGGAAACGGGAGAGAGGTCGTTTAACGCGCCTTTAGCGTCTTAATTCTGGCCCTCGGTGAGGTGAATTTATGGCGAAAGTTGTAACTTGAAACGTGGTCGTATTTTGAGGTGAAACTGTTGGTTTTGATAAGAGCAAAATTGTTGGAAATTATTGTTTGAACATCGAAAAGTTAACTGGTTGTTTTAGTTCAGTGTAGGGAGAAAAGTGACACATGACAGCCTACTTTTTCAGAAATTACTCAAAGTTTATCTAAATACAACCTACTCAGAAATGAGTCCCATTGAGAAATGTCAGATTTTGAACAACTTAATAATTTAAGCCAATCCTGATTGTTTACTAGTTGATCAGAAGTTTAAATTCTATCTCAATAATTTTTTTGAAAAGAGTTATGTCAACAAATCTGATCAAATGCTATTGCTTTTGAGTATTTTAGACAATCTACACTTGGTTTCAAATTGTAATACTTTAGAATATATTAGAGCATCTCCACCGGGATTCAAATTTTATTAACTCAAAACATTTTAGAGCATCTCCATCTGGTTTCAAATGTTATTACCTTCGAGTATTTTTTTGTTTTTAATTTTTTTCATTTTAGAGCATCTCCATCTGGTTTCAAGTTTCATAATCATTTTAGAGCATCTCCACCTGATTTGGAATGTTTTAACAGTAGAAAATATTTACGATTAAGGGAATCTCTACGTATTTCTTTAAACTGCTTAGAGCATCTCTACCTGGGCCCAAACTTACTCACCTTAGGACATCTCCACCGCTTGCAGTTCTTAAATCCCAAAATCTATTAAAATAATCAGCAAGTCAATTTACGATAATTTTCCCTGCCGATCCTCCCCCCTTCGAATACCATCGAATGAATTGGCTCGAGCTTTTTTTTTTCGAGCTCCCTCTTTCAGCTGACTGAGCTGGCAAAAATAATCCGAAGGTAATTGGGGGAAACTCCAATCGACGGAGTCGAAAAAAAAATGAAACCAAAGGGGGAGCCAAAAATTGCAACCAGACGACAGCGTCGTCGTGTCACCACGAGACGAGACATTCAGGTTTTGGGGGTTATGTAATTTTCCAGCACGATAACGAATCTGAATGTATCCGTTCGGGTTTTGATTTGGCTTTTTTGAGATTTTTTTTTGCCAGTTTTGATGGTTATGGGGACGCATTGCCTGCTTCGATTTATTTTTTGGTTTGACAAGCTGAAATTTGTGATAACGACATCACTATTGAAATGTGAATAATTTTTGGGTTAACACCACAAAAACAAGCCGTTCGGGTTTTGATTTGGAATTTTTGGAGAATTTTTTTTTTGCTCCCTGTGGCAGTTTTGATGGTTATGGGGACGCATTGCCTGCTCCGATTGTCTTTTTGGTTTGACAAGCTGAAATTTGTGATAACGACTTGACGATTGAAATGTGAATAAATTTGGGGTTAGCTTCACAAAAAAATCTAGGGTAATTCAATTATGGATAAAGAACTGAACGATTCATTAAACTTAAAAAAATCGTTTTGTCAAAGTGACAGCTGTCAGTTGCTGTCAGATTTGCGAGATTCATAAGCTGAAATCTACAAAAAAATAATCGTAAATGACAATTTTCAAGTTTTCACACGCTAAAAATAATAAATTTCCACAACCATCTTGAAACGTCAAAATAAATTTGCAAACTAAATGTGTCACAAAAACGCAAACACACACACACACACTCACGCCGTCAAGTGACGCGCCGTAAATTGCAACTGTCATCCGCACTTACTTTTGCAACAAATTCACGCGCGGAGTAATGTTTTTTTCCGCCGCCGAGTTTCAAAAACATTTCACCCAGAAACAAACGTCAAAGTTGATGATTGTCGCAGCAGGCGGTGAAAGGACGAGGTGTGAAAACAATTTCGCAGCCCTCGCCGTGCACACATACATAACGGTCGTGCATAAAGGGTGGGGTGATTCGGGACAACGAAAAAATTCCATTAAACCATCATCAATTATCGGGCGCTTTTATCGTCGTCGTTTGCAAGGGAAAAGATAAACAAACGTCAAACGTCACAATTTTGTCAGTTTTGACAATTTTGACAATTTTGACAATTTTGACAATTTTGACAATTTTGACAATTTTGACAATTTTGACAATTTTGACAATTTTGACAATTTTGATAATTTTGACAATTTTGGCAATTTTGGCAATTTTGACAATTTTGACAATTTTGACAATTTTGACAATTTTGACAATTTTGACAATTTTGACAATTTGGACAGTTTTGACAATTTTGACAGTTTTGACAATGTTGACAATGTTGAAAATGTTGACAATGTTGACAATGTTGAAAATGTTGATAATTTTGACAATTTTGACAATTTTGACAATGTTGACAATTTTGACAATTTTGACAATTTTGACAATTTTGACAATTTTGACAATTTTGACAATTTTGACAATTTTGACAATTTTGACAATTTTGACAATTTTGACAATGTTGACAATGTTGACTATTTTGACAATTTTGACAATTTTGACAATTTTGACAATTTTGACAATTTTGACAATTTTGACAATTTTGACAATTTTGACATTTTTGACAATTTTGAAAATTTTGACAATTTTGTCAATTTTGACAATTTTGACAATTTTGACAATTGTGACAATTGTGACAATTTTGACAATTTTGACAATTTTGACAATTTTGACAATTTGGACAGTTTTGACAATTTTGACAATTTTGAAAATTGTCAAATTGACAATTGACAATTGACAGCTCCGGTGACGTTTCTTGGTTTGACAATTTTGACAATTTTGACAATTGTGACAATTTTGACTATTTTGACAATTTTGACAATTTTGACAATTTTGGCAATTTTGTCAATTTTGACAATTTTGTCAATTTTGACAATTTTGACAATTTTGACAATTTTGACAATTTTGTCAATTTTGACAATTTTGACAATTTTGACAATTTTGACAATTGTGACAATTTTGACAATTTTGACAATTTTGACAATTTTGACAATTTTGACAATTTTGACAATTTTGACAATTTTGACAATTTTGACAATTTTGACAATTTTGACAATTTTAGAAGAATAGGATGTTCATCTGTTTATCTTTGTCATGTAAGTGTGTACGAAACGCGCTCTCCGTACGGAATTAGTGAGGTTACGGAAGAGGAAAAAAAGGGCAAGTGGAATAGGTCACAAATCACGTTGCATTGTTGTCATTCGCACACACACATTGCCAGCCAACCAACCACTCACACACAAACAAATGGTGTGTCGAATCGTAGTAAACCATGCCGGCCTCGGTTGGTGGTGATCTCGGGGTTGCACGGTGAAAAATTCTTGGCGAGATTTTTGAATTTGTTTTGACAGCTCCGGTGACGTTTCGTGGTTTGACGCTTTTTGACAGTTCGTCAAAATCTTTAAATTTTGAGTTTTTGTAACGTTGTAATTTCCTTACGAGAAGATCACACAAAACGGAACCGATGCGGGAACCACACGGTGCATAGTTCCGGTTGACCCAGTTCCGGGTTGCCCTGCACAGCAGTAGGCTGCAGTTTCTCCACTTGCAAGCGCAAGTTGTGCGGAAAGACGTCGTCGTTTGAGCGAAGATGAAGCCGGTGCACGTTTCATCACAGTTTGATTTTTGCAGGGCGCCTTCGAGGTAGGCAACGTGCGCCACAGCAAAGGTGGGAACGTCGTAAATCACACAGTAGGCGCCTGCATCATGAGCCAAATCAATGCCTGCCACTGATTGAGGCCGGGGTATTTTTGCAGGCAAGATGGCGGCGGGGGGTTTTTAATAATCATTCGTTGCATACTTCCGGGCGCAATCTAAATCAAATTCCGCTCACGTACCGAGCAGTTCGCCAACTAGATTGAGCGACTTAATCTGTTGAAGAAGAATTTCACGTTAAATTACGTTCCACCATCTTTGTTTTCATTTTTCTGCTCCTTCGTTGCAGGAAACTACTAATTAATAATGCCCCGTCTAGACCAGTTTATGTGACTGTGTTGCGGGATTTTGCCGTGAGGTGGCGCCACCATCGCCGCTAATTAAAGTGTGGGCGGGATGAGAGAAATGGTCGCGCGTCCTCCCGGAGGAAATCTCGCCAACTGGGATGGCAATTTGTATTTATTAAAGTATTACTTGGGGTTGGCAGGAGTGTCGTCATCAAGGATGCCATAAATTGTGGACCGTTTGTCTGTGGGGAGCTTTGGAACTTGGGAACTTGGGATTTTGCAATTTGCGTGTAGCGCTGACAGATCAAGCCAAGGGGTAGGCCACTGCGTTGTTCCCACCTTTTTATTTCAGCCTTGCAAAAATGTTTTGTTCTTCGATTTGACAGATGAAACTTTCTACGCCTAACCTTGAAGTTCAAATCGTCCAGAGCTGTCAAAAGGGGCCATCATTACTCATCCAGTGCTGCCAATGATCCGTATCCCTCGGGAAATCCGGCACGCTCAAGCCCGACTCGCAATTTGACCTACATTTCCCACCCCAGGGTTCATCTATTTTACATGACCACTGCCAAATTTATCTTCCGACGGCGGTGGAGCAACCACATCATCCGGCTCGGGATTGAAACCGTTGCGTTGGTGGGACGGGATCTTCCCTTCTGCTCATCAGCATTCAAAAATCTGTCCGTTCATGGCCTGCTGACGTCATTCCCGTCACTGAACGTTCCCGAGGGAAGCATCCGCCACTTTTCATGGCCTTCTGAGTTTTGCTCTCACCACCACCACCGAGTTGCGGTAATGGATTTATGTTATCATTGCATGCCGAACGTGGCCACCGTAAAATCCGTTCCGTTATCACCGTAATCATCATCTTCGGCAGCTTTTCAACGCGCGGTCCCCCCTCCCCTCCCTCCGAAAAAGATGTTTCTTCCTCTTCCAGAAGTGCGAACCCATGTTTACCCACACCCCCTTAAGGTTGTCGTGGTGCGTCCTTGACAGTTCCCGGGGTAACCGGGTTTTTCTCCCCGCTTCTGGAGCAGCATTCCGGGACGTGGACCAATCCGTCACGCAGGCCACGCGTGTCGCCACGTGCCTCGTAAAAATGGGCAAGTTCTGTGTTATTTTTGGTGACGAATGTCAACAAAAAGCAGGAATGAACTCGTTGCGGGCCGCAGCTGTCAATTTCAATTGTCAAAATTGTCAAAATTGTCAAAATTGTCAAAATTGTCAAAATTGTCAAAATTGTCAAAATTGTCAAAATTGACAAAATTGACAAAATTGACAAAATTGTCAAAATTGTCAAATTTGTCAAATTTGTCCAAATTGTCAAATTTGTCAAATTTGTCAAATTTGTCAAAATTGTCAAAATTGTCAAAATTGTCAAAATTGTCAAAATTGTCAAAATTGTCAAAATTGTCAAAATTGTCAAAATTGTCAAAATTGTCAAAATTGTCAAAATTGTCAAAATTGTCAAAATTGTCAAAATTGTCAAAATTGTCAAAATTGTCAAAATTTTCAAAATTGTCAAAATTGTCAAAATTGTCAAAATTGTCAAAATTGTCAAAATTGTCAAAATTGTCAAAATTGTCAAAATTGTCAAAATTGTCAAAATTGTCAAAATTGTCAAAATTGTCAAATTTGTCAAATTTGTCCAAATTGTCAAATTTGTCAAATTTGTCAAATTTGTCAAAATTGTCAAAATTGTCAAAATTGTCAAAATTGTCAAAATTGTCAAAATTGTCAAAATTGTCAAAATTGTCAAAATTGTCAAAATTGTCAAAATTGTCAAAATTGTCAAAATTGTCAAAATTGTCAAAATTGTCAAAATTGTCCAAATTGTCAAAATTGTCAAAATTGTCAAAATTGTCAAAATTGTCAAAATTTTCAAAATTGTCAAAATTGTCAAAATTGTCAAAATTGTCAAAATTGTCAAAATTGTCAAAATTGTCAAAATTGTCAAAATTGTCAAAATTGTCAAAATTGACAAAATTGTCAAAATTGTCTAAATTGTCTAAATTGTCTAAATTGTCAAAATTGTCAAAATTGTCAAAATTGTCAAAATTGTCAAAATTGTCAAAATTGTCAAAATTGTCAAAATTGTCAAAATTGTCAAAATTGTCAAAATTGTCAAAATTGTCAAAATTGTCAAAATTGTCAAAATTGTCAAAATTGTCAAAATTGTCAAAATTGTCAAAATTGTCAAAATTGTCGAAAATGTCAAAATTGTCAAAATTGTCAAAATTGTCAAAATTGTCAAAATTGTCAAAATTGTCAAAATTGTCAAAATTGTCAAAATTGTCAAAATTGTCAAAATTGTCAAAATTGTCAAAATTGTCAAAATTGTCAAAATTGTCAAAATTGTCAAAATTGTCAAAATTGTCAAAATTGTCAAAATTGTCAAAATTGTCAAAATTGTCAAAATTGTCAAAATTGTCAAAATTGTCAAAATTGTCAAAATTGTCAAAATTGTCAAAATTGTCAAAATTGTCAAAATTGTCAAAATTGTCAAAATTGTCAAAATTGTCAAAATTGTCAAAATTGTCAAAATTGTCAAAATTGTCAAAATTGTCAAAATTGTCAAAATTGTCAAAATTGTCAAAATTGTCAAAATTGTCAAAATTGTCAAAATTGTCAAAATTGTCAAAATTGTCAAAATTGTCAAAATTGTCAAAATTGTCAAAATTGTCAAAATTGTCAAAATTGTCAAAATTGTCAAAATTGTCAAAATTGTCAAAATTGTCAAAATTGTCAAAATTGTCAAAATTGTCAAAATTGTCAAAATTGTCAAAATTGTCAAAATTGTCAAAATTGTCAAAATTGACAAAATTGACAAAATTGTCGAAATTGTCAAAATTGACAAAATTGACAAAATTGACAAAATTGACAAATTTGTCAAAATTGTCAAAATTGTCAAAATTGTCAAAATTGTCAAAATTGTCAAAATTGTCAAAATTGTCAAAATTGTCAAAATTGTCAAAATTGTCAAAATTGTCAAAATTGTCAAAATTGTAAAAATTGTAAAATTGTAAAAATTGAAAAAATTGTAAAAATTGTCAAAATTGTCAAAATTGTCAAAATTGTCAAAATTGACAAAATTTGCAAAAAAAAATCAGATCACAAAGTGACAGCTTCCCCCACCTCTCAAAAATCCAGCTCCCGAGAGTAAAGAAATAAAAACTGCTCCCAGCCTGCTCGGTTGTTGTCTGATGCCTGGCCTGACTGTTTGTCCTTGACGGTGGTGGTGGTGTCGATGATGCCGTTCCCGGAATCCTAAGCAACCGCTGGCCTGCTAGAGGCCTGGCCAAGACGGCCCCCACCCCCAGCTTTTTGCCACTCCAGGCCTTTCCCCACCCTTCGGCAGTTCTATTTTTACGACAGGAACAGCTGAGCACGAATGAGGATCTGGAGGAGGACGTGGTGTCAAAATTTGATAAATTATGTTTTTTTTTTTGAATATTTTAATTATTTTAAAAAATTAGATTCATCAAGAAATCGTTAAGAAAAAATTAAAATGTTTCAATTTAATTCAAAGTTGAATAAAATTTGGTCAGCGTGTGCCGATGACAGAAAACAAAGCCAAGGGGTGTGACACTTTGTTTTGTTTTCACCTCTAAATATTTACCATTTGAAAATCTCTTTCTCTCTCAATAATTCAAAATTCAAAAAAACTGAACTTACTCAGGAATGATTTTTAAGGTTGAGGTTCAGAAAAATGATTATTCAATGGTGGAATCAAAAGCTTAGTGTCGTACCCCTTGGTTTTGTTTACCTATCAATTTTGTATTAATATTTTTTTTTACAAATTTTCAAGAAAAATCTTCCGAAGACACGCCGCAGTCCCGTTCGAATGAAAACGGTCGGCCCAAACCCGTAAAGTTACGCACAAAAGTTACGCGATTGCGAGGGTGGTGGTGACGAAGAAGAGGAAGAAGAAGGCGAAAGCTGTCAAAGCCGCAGCCTGCTGCGTTGCCAGCCAGACCGAGCAATAAGAAGATGTACACGGTGGAAGACGAAGAAGCTGGGGAGTCGAATCAAGCTCCAGGAAGGAAGGAAGATGGAGACTGCGGGGACGGGGACTTTTCTGGGAAAATAGGTCAAATCGATACGAGCGGGGCTGCCGCCGCCCGTAAAGACGTTTTGATAGGTCGGGACAAGAGGCCTACTGTGACGGGATGTTGCGTGCTTCCGAGAGGAGGAAGGAATGTTTTAATCAATCATCTCATAAATTTGGAGGGGAATTTGGGAGCGAATTTGCTGGTTTTTGGGGTGAAATGCGAGCGTTTCGCGTGTAAACATCTTGAGCGTGTAAAGAAATGTCATTTTCAAAAAAAAAAAAAAAAACGTGACGATAGCGTCTCAAAATGTTAGTCACTCTGCCACGTGTTATGACGCGTTACACGCTCAAAAGAGCGTTATTTTGAGAGCGTTACGGAGAGATTGCTCTCACTCTCACTCTCTCCTTTTTCTCTCTCGATTTTTTTGTTTTGTTTTCACGTTCTCCAGAAATGCAGCTTTACACGCAGAACTCTCTCCAGAGAAGCTTGTGGTAACTTGGCGCTAAAAGTGACAGCTCTGTGTTTACATTTGCTGCGCTGCGCAGTAGGCTTTGTTTTGATTAAAAGTCGATTTTGTAGTGCAGAAAAGCGTAAACTTACAACGAATTACCGCAGAAATGACGTGTGAAAGTTGCACCCGACCGCTGGACCCGGCGGAGAAGACGGTCACCAGCTTATTAGCTTATAAAATTAGTTTTAGTCGAGCAATTCGAATAAAGCACCATGTATCAACTGGAAAGATGATTCGCTTTCTTACCTGAGCATACCGAAATCACTATTTTTCATCTGTTCTAACCTACTTATTTCGTTGGCAAATCAAATTAAAATTTACAACAGCGACACGTTTGCGGAAAGAAAAATAACGAAAGAATCTCGACAAAGACAATCGTTTTTGTTGTTTTTGCCGTTTTTGTCGTTTTTTGTAGTTTTTGTCGGTTTTTGTCGTTTTTCTGGCGTTTTTTTTTGTTTTTTGTCGTTTTTGTCGTTTTTATCGTTTTTATCGTTTTTGTCGTTTTTATCGTTTTTTGTGGTTTTTTCGTTTTTGTCGTTTTTGCCGTTTTTGTCGTTTTCGCCGTTTTTGTCGTTTTTTGTCGTTTTTGTCGTTTTTGTCGTTTTTGTCGCTTTTGTCGTTTTGTCGTTTTTGTCGTTTTTGTCGTTTTTGTCGTTTTTGTCGTTTTTGTCGTTTTGTCGCTTTTGTCGTTTTTGTCGCTTTTGTCGTTTTTGTCGTTTTTATCGATTTTGTCGCTTTTGTCGTTTTTGCCGTTTTTGTCGTTTTTGTCGTTTTTTGTCGTTTTTTGTCGTTTTTGTCGCTTTTGTTGTTTTTGTCGTTTTTGTCGTTTTTGTCGTTTTTGTCGTTTTTGTCTGCCTTCGGTATGCCCGAAGAAGCCATTTTACGTCATTAGTTTGTCCATATATTTTTCATACAAAATTGGGAGGTGATCATACAAAAATGATGTGTGTGTGTGTGTGTGCAACCAACCAAACGGGACCACGCGGTCACTTGTTACAAATTGAGTTGTTTCCATGTATTTTTAGATCTACATTCTATACATGCAAATAACTCGCATAGGCATTTGGAAGGTGTTAGCTCTGCCGAGCTTCGGTGACCCATTTCTACGCTGGCTAGCCGAGCGCGAGGTACTTCAGCTTTATCGACAAGCCCCGCCCTGAAGAACGTTTTCACCAATCGGGTTCAAACGTTATTTAGAACTTCCGAACCCTTGTCAAATGGATAAGGACCCAGCGCGTATATAGTTGATAGTAACAGTATTCCTCATTCCATTCGAAGCTCACCAAGCCGTGATGGTTTAGTGGTTAGCATTTTTGCTTACCAATCCAAAGGACGGGGGATCGAACCCCGACTCGAGCGAGTTTTGATTTTTCGTTCATGTTCAGAGTTTCAAGATTTATAATTCCTATACTTTCTCGTTGGGAGCAGATGGGAATCGAACCCAGGATCATTCGCTTACAAAGCGAACACCGTGACCAGTCAGCCAAGGCCGCTCCCTGGTGATCATACAAAAATGATGTATGAAAATTCAAAAATCTGTATCTTTTGAAGGTATTTTTTTTATCGACTTGGTGTCTTCGGCAAAGTTGTAGCTATGGATAAGGACAACACTGAACAAAAAAAAAAAATGATTGGTCACTGAAACTTGATTTGCAAAAAAAGCACAATTTTATTTTTTTCTGATACGTTTAAGGGGACATCAAATGCCAACTTTTCAGAAATTTCCAGATCAGGCAAAAATCTTCGACCGAGTTATGAATTTTTGAATCAATACTGATTTTTTTCAAAAAATCGAAATATTGGTCGCAAAAATTTATTTTTCGATTTTAAATCAAATTTGCAATCAAAAAGTACTTTAGTGAAATTTTGATAAAGTGTACCGTTTTCAAGTTAATTCAAATTTTAGGTGACTTTTTTGAAAATAGTCGTTGTTTTCCTTTTTTTTTTTAATTAGTGCCCATGTTTGCCCACTTTTGAAAAAAATATTTTTGAAAAGCTGAGAAAATTCTCTTTATTTTGCTTTTTCGAACTTTGTTGATATGACCCTTAGTTGCTGAGATATTGCCATGCAAAGGTTTAAAAACAAGAAAATTGATGTTTTCTAAGTTTCACCCAAACAACCCACCATTAAAAAAAACTCACCATTTTCTATCGTCGATATCTCAGCAACTAATGGTCCGATTTACAATGATAAAATATGAAACATTCGTGAAATTTTCCGATCTTTTCGAGAACAATATTTTTGAAATTTTCAAATCAACATTTCAAAAGGGCGTAATATTGAAAGTCTGGTTTGAAATTTTTTTAAAATATTTTTTTCGAAAAGATCGGAAAATTTTACGAATGGTTCATATTTTAACAATGTAAATCGGACCATTAGTTGCTGAGATATCGACGTTAGAAAATGGTGGGTTGTTTGGGTGAGACTTAGAAAACATCAATTTTCTTGTTTTTTAACCTTTGCATGGCAATATCTCAGCATTTTAGGTTCGTATCAACAAAGTTCGAAAAATTTCTCAGCTTTTCAAAAATATTTTTTCATAAGTGGGCAAACATGGGCACTAATTTGATAAAATGAAAAACTGCGACTATTTTCAAAAAAAGTTACCTAAAAATGGCTATAACTTGAAAACGGTGCACTTTATGAAAATTTCACTAAAGTACTTTTTGATTGCAAATTTGATTTTACATCGAAAAATGAAGTTGAAAAATTTTTGCGACCAATATTTCGATTTAAAAAAAATCAGTTTTGATTCAAAAATTCATAACTCGGTCAAAGATGTTTTGCCCGTTCCGGAAATTTCTGAAAAGTTGGCATTTGATGTTCCCTGAAACATATCAGAAAAAAATAGTGTTTTTCTGCAAATCAAGTTTAAGTGACCAATTTATTTTTACCGTGTATCATTTTTTTCAGTCTAGTCCATGGATAAGGACCTACAACTTTGCCAAAGACACCAAATCGATCAAAAAATTCCTTCAAAAGGTAAATACAAATTTTAAATTTTCATACATCATTTTTGTATGGACAGCTGCCAAATTTGTATGGAAAATTATATGAACGGCTTCTTTGGGCATACCGAAGGCACCAAAAAAGTTTCAGCCGGATTAAAAAATACAAACATTAAAATTAAAGAAAAAAGACCGATTTCGTAGAGAATTGCTCCTTTGTGTTTGTATTTCGGTTTTGGTTTTGGTTTTTGGTCTTTGTCTTTAACTTTGTCTGTGTCTTTTTTTTGGTTTTAGTGTTGCTCATTTTTATGTTTTTCTCACTGAAACTTACACAAATCATTCTTTGGTAACAAAAAATAAGATTTTTGTCAAAACATCCCCCACCGCTTGCTTTGTTTACATTCCGCACCACCAGCAGTAGCACCCCGCGTTTCATGGCCTACTACCATCAACCCCAGACACAATGCCCCACATTTACCCTCCGTTTTTATTGGGCACCCCCCGGCGTTGCTTACGTCATCCCACTTTGTAGGTTCGGGAGCGAAGATGAACGATGGGCTTCCCGAAGAAGGGTCCCAAATTTGAGGAGGGGACGGGACGTGTTGTCATAAATTATGGATGGGATCGAAGAAATTCCACAACTCCTGCTTGTCAGTTAGATCGTCCATATTTTTTTTTTCGGGATTCCAAGGTCGTAACAAAAAAGGGAACGCAGCGCAAAACGTGTCCATATTTGTTCACGCGTTGCCATAGATTATAACATTAGCGATGGTAATTTCATTTCTAAGCGAAATTTACGACGGGGAGTTTAGTAACACATTTAGTGGGAGGGGGAGGGGTAGTGTTGTGTGCACGAACTATGATGAATCGTCGCACCCTTGGACTGTCAGTTTGACAGGAGTCGTTGCGTGCTACGATGCCGATGACAGATGGGCGAAGCAGAAAACCTAACGACGACGGAAAATAATTCAGTAATGAGTTGTTTGGAACGGGAATTTTTTGGTAGGGTGTTCCAAATCCGGGCTTCCTTAGGGCTCCTCTGAAATTAAAGATTGGCCCATCACTAGGCTAAATTTCAAATTTGAGTTCATTTTGACTACGGAAACACCTGCCTATAAGCTCAGATTTGGACCGCCTTAGTGTGTAGCTGACAAATAGTTTGTTTTTGTACCGTGAAACAAATTTACTCATATTTTGAGCAAACAATTTCTGTTACAAGTGAGGAACGATGTGAAATGAAATATTGTCCGTTTCTCTCGAAGGTACACGCCGCGCGGCATTTCAGAATGTGCCGCAGACACTGTTGCCAGCGATTTTCTGCACTTTTGGTGCAATAAAAAACATTCCCGGCAACAATGCCATGCAATGCGAAGAAGAAGATCAACAAAAACAAAACGCACAGTATGGGATTAGACAGCGCGCATTTGCCGAAAGTGCGGCGCGTCGTTTCGAGGCTGGTATGCCGCGTGTCTTTTTCGGGAATACGCGCAATACGCTATGTGTGAATTGATTTCTTTTTTCGAACACCATTTTACCCACTAGAGCTTTCTAGGCCCAGTGAAAAATACATAATGTAACCCAAAAATGGCGAACTTCTCGTTACAGTGTCTTGATGCAAACAATGATCCAGCTCGAGCTGTCACAGCCCTGCGAAGTATGTTGGCTGACATATCGGGCGGTCAGTTAATAAAAATCAGCTGGAAGTCGACTGACAAAAAACTTTTGCTGGAAAGAGATAGGAAATCAGATGCAAACAAACGCCCAGCTGTCATGTAAACGTATTTTGAATGTGTTGGTAAATTTCCGACTAGAAAGCCTTATAGATTTTTATTCACTATTTACATTTTCAGTACCACTCATTTTTTTAGCTTTTAGTATTCCTGCATAGCTTCAAGTTTTTGGAACAAAATAATATTGGGATTGCCTCAAAAGGCAGAAACTCAAAAGGCAGAATCTCGGAAGGCTGAAATTCAAAAGGCCGAATTTTCTCTTTTGCTCAGAAGGCAGAACGTCTCAAAAGGCCGAATGTCTCGAAAGGCAGAATGATTATGGAATTCAGAATTTTGTTCATATTTTCACGATTTTCATTGATTATGATGTTTAAAGATACAGTAAACTAACGAACTGTGTTCTTTTTGGTAGTTTTAAGTGAAATAAGTACATAATGAGTACATTCTGTTTATCATTACCGATCATATTGTTACCATACATACAAGTGAGTAGAGTAGAACGAAAATAGCATTCCAAAACTGTTTTAATCTTGTTGTTTATTGAATTATGTTGACGATAACCGAAATTTGAGCATTCGTCACCAAGTACCTAAATGAATTCAAATAATTACAATTATTTCTTGCAGCAAATAAACAGAAACTTTAAAAATTTAGTTAGCAGCAATGCTGGAAAGTTATGCCTTCTTTATTTCGAAACCAATTTTTGTTACATGACTCTGGTTTATAAAAATAATAATAGCAAAGAGCACCCAAAAAGGCGGAAACGCATTCCAAACGAAGTTTGGAATGCGTTTCCGCCTTTTTGGGCGCGGTTTGCCTTATGAGATTCGGCCTTTTGAGCATTCGGCCTTTTGGGATTCGGCCTGATGAGAATTTTGCCTTTCGAGTAATTCGGCTTTTTGAATTTCGGCCTTTCGGGAATCGGCCTTTTGAGATTCGGCCTTTCGTAGGAGACCCATAATATTCTTCTTCTTCTAGTGTGGAATTCTTTGAAACGGGTTTTTCATTGAAAGAAATGCTGCCAATCCTTTGTGCCTTCCAAAGCAGTTCTTCAGATACCACATCTGCAAACCGATTCATGTTCAGAAAATAAATTATCTGGACAGATTTTGAACAACTCATCAGCAGCTGCCTCATTTCATTTCTTTGTATTCCGCTGCATCGGTTAAGCTTCAAACATATAAGTGCAGATGTATCGCTCAACCTTAAGTCGCCAGCATGACCTACTTCTCGATTGCGCACATTATTCAGTTCCAAAAAGCGAAGTTTTCCCACTTCATTTATCTGCTTCAAAAAGTTTGGCCAATTGTTGACAACACAATCCGTCAGCACTACATATTGAAGCTCTTTAAAATTCCTGAACCAGTTAAACCCTTCAAAATTCCCTCCCGAATTGTCACATTGTTCAAAGTTTTCCAAGTGTAATTCTTCCAGGTTCGGGAGCTGCACGTTCAAGTTCAGTCAGTTGTAAGGGCCTCCGGATTTAATTATGAGATGCTTCAAATTCGACAGCTCATTTAGAAACGTAACATCCTGCAGCTTACATTCCAAAATCGTTACGCGAAGGGTTTTCAGCACTTTCAAATTAGCGGCAATCTTGTCCAGTTCCTACACGGAGAGACTGTGCCCAGAAATTTTAACAATTGAAATTGTTGATTTTACTTTTGTAAATTTTAACAAAAACGTACTTGTTATTGCCAATATTCCGTTAAAATAACTAAAATTCACTATTAATTTACTAACCTGTTTGTTGAAAATGCTAGAGGCAAAAAGCTAACAGATTTCCCGAACTCGAATGAACGTGCTCGACTGTTAGCTTTGGTTGTAGGAAAATCAAAAACTTTGTTGGTTGAATATAATTAACAATTGGTTAAATATTTAAGAGACGAACTTGGGTTTGTTTACGTCTGTCATTTGAAGTCAGGATGCGAACAGGAGCGGTCGATTTGTTGAGTTTGTGTTGTTAATTGTGAAATGAGAGGATGTGAAAGGTGAAAATCACACTATTTGGCTAATGTTGAAGTGGCAAATCGAAGTGCACACTGTTGCAACTGGAGAGGTGGAATTGGTGAGTAGGTTTGTTGATGATTTCTTTGCAGGTGATAAACTATGAAGAGCAAGAGGACGACCGTTGCCATGAGGACCTCTAATGCGAGTGAGTTAAACACGTTATAAGAATGTTTGATGGAAAGCGAGGGCAGTAGAAGGGAGATGCGGGCCAACTCTTCACGAATAGAGTAGCCCGGGCAAATTTAGCAAAATGTTGGTTAATCCAAGTAAGTATGGATTTATTTTTGCACAATAATTTATCTAATGTGATTCTTATAAGAAACCTGAATCATTAAAAAGCTTCGTGCTTACGACGGATAAAATCTTAATAAACCATTTTTTTCAGAATCATCAATTATAAAATACATAGAAATGCGTACACATGGCAACATAAAAAATAGAGATGAAGATGATATCTAAAAATAAAAATATATATCTTGAAAGTTTTGTTGCAATACGACTCAAATACGACTGCTCAATAAACTGGTAAGTAAAACTCAAAATATTACTTTCAGGAATCGGAGTACGTTGAATAAATTGAATCAAATGCTATTTCTATTTTATTTATTAATTTGATATTTCTTCTTTCCTCAATATAATTACATTTATTTACGTTCCTTTTTTCAGTTTATAGCCGAAATTAAGAATTTTGTATTAAATTACTAATACATTTCACATGTCTATTTGCAGCAAAAGGTTCACTTTAGTGAAAATTCTGTGTCCAACCACAAGAAAAATAACTAAACCTGAGACCATTGTGATGATGATGACTTATCGGATGATTTCACAGTGGTGGTAAGTGAATACAACACTTAATTTTATACAACATAATGAAAATATAAGCTTAAAACTTGGTGAAAATTCTGCTCGGACAATTTGAACAAATGGCAGATTCGTAGATGGAAAAACAGAACTGTCAAAACCTTGCGCCCCAGTAAGTGCATATAAGGTAAGCTAGATTCCTAGCGCGAAAATAATAGAGTTATCTAAGCCCGATCTCACACACACTAGCGCACCATTTGTTTTGCTAACCAGTACAAAATTTAACCTCAATCTTTGTCGTGTACCTACACGCAATACATGCGCACGTAGATAACTCTATAAACACGAAAATTGGATTATTATAAACGGTGATTTAATATGATTTATTTAAGAATTTTCATTAAATTTTCAATATGTTTTTTTATAACGGTTGAAGTTTTTAATTTGGGTCCTTTAGTGAGTAAGATTTTAAATCTTCCTAACGTTCTTTTTATTTGTTTACATCCGCACCAGGAATTGAGCATACCTTTTATTAACTATACCTTTGACTTGCCACAGAAAAGTGTGGCCAAACGGTGCCGAGTTTTATAGATTGTAGTTTTTTATTCAGGTTTCTTGTTGATTTTATAACTCGTATGCCACTTAAAACTATCATTTATGTAACAAAACAATTTATACGTGAGTTATTTGATTATTTTTCATCAGTACGAGGCAAAGATTAAGGAAACAAAGTTTATTTCGAAACTTTATTAAAAGTTCTCGACATAAATTTCTGGCAACCACAATCTTGATGACTACTAACACAAGTGCAAATGACAGTTGAGAGTGAGAGTGTCTAAATAGAAGAAAAATATTCGCGAGATTTTCCACTTCGCGTAATTAGATACAAGATTTCGCGAAAATCGCGGGTTTTGTAGTGTTTAGCAGTGATCAGCTAGTTCCCCTGACTGCAGCACGTCGAGCGATCAGCGATTTATTGAGGTAGTGTAATTGAATTGGTGTTTTTTTGGCGTTTCAAAGTGCGGACGTTTTTGTATGGAGAAAATAATCTTTCCAAAAACAGGCTAAATTTTCGAAAAAGAAAGCTTTATCGAGCCTGACATATACTTTGCTGTGTTCCCGTGAAAATTGAGTGCATAGTGATTATTTTTTAAAATTTTTAACCCTAGAGCAAATTCGGGAAATTACCAATTTTCGAAAAAGTTTCAGATTTTCACTGAATAAGGTGTAACAGGAAATAATCATTGTTAACGTGAAACGGGACGGTTGTCTGCCATACTTTTACCGCCATTTAAAATGATGGCACGTTACACCTTAAACCCTTCAAAATTCCCTCCCGAATTGTCACATTGTTCAAAGTTTTCCAAGTGTAATTCTTCCAGGTTCGGGAGCTGCACGTTCAAGTTCAGCCAGTTGTAAGGGCCTCCGGATTTAATTATGAGATGCTTCAAATGCGACAAGTCATTTAGGAACATAACATCCTGCAGCTTACATTCCAAAATCGTTACACGAATTGTGTTAACGCACATCGTAGCGGATGTGGTCCTGTGTGTCGGGGAGAACTTTGTGATCCGGTAAGTGAAAACGCGCGATAACTTGGGACGACTTTATTGGGGGAAACAACTGAAATTTACGGGTTACAAGATCGGTTTTATTGCTCTACTTAACTTGGCCCCTGAGGAGGGGTGACTGTCCCGGTCGACCATCTGGTCAGAAGTGTCTTGTGGAAAGATCTCTAGTCTAGTTCTTAGTGGTCAAGTGCTTTGCGACCGGGAAATCTACAAACTTTACAAAAGACAAACCACTTCGTGTGCTGAAACGACTACAAACATTGAACATAAAGGTACACGAAGGGCTACTGTGATTGTGTGTGTGGGGTTACATAATCTACAGTGTTGTCTGAAAGTGTTTTTCTACTAATCGTCAAATTTGGTTAACTGGGCGTTAACATACCGCCCGCCTTGAAAGGCCGAAGGCTTTCAACCAAAAATCGTCCTAACAGCCCTACTCTACTTAAAACTACTATCACAGTTTGTTCTTTTAGTCTTCTTCGTCTAGTATTTTGTTGTTTGTTGGGCTGCTGGTTGACGATGTTCTGCGGTGTCGTTGACGATAATCTGCTGCTTGCTGTTGACGATGGGCCGAATCGAGGAGGAACAGCAACCTGAGGGTGGAAAGCGCTGAGCTTCTGGTTGAAACATTAAAATTGTTGCTGTACTTAACTTGGGTAGGGGGTGGAGCGGCAGTTCTGGCCCGTCCGACCACGAACGCGCCACTCCTCGTGCCTTGTTGCTGTGTCCTCGATTGCCATGACTGTGGCAAGCGCGTTCCCACCCAGAACGACTTGGCTGGTCGGCACCTTGATGTGCTGGTTGGTTGGTGTGGGATCTCCATCGCTGACGTCACGTTTCTGGAACTCTGGTGCCTCTGAAGACGACTGCCCAGGGTACGTCTACCCCGACAACCGACACAACGACTCTTGCAGCATTGCGCACTGCTGCAAGTCGAAGCGATGACCGAAGAGTTCTGGATGCGGTGGTTCTTGTTGGCATCAGGAGATGGTCGGTCCCGTCGACCGAGTTCGATGCCATTGGTTGGCATTCCAGCGATGTTCCAGCAGGACCTGTGAGGGGAGCTGATTGAGCTACTGAGAAAAACGATAGTCAACAGGAACTTATCTTGGGGAAGTGGCGGGGTGGCTGTTCTGGCCCGTCCGACCACGAACGCGCCACCCCCAAATGCCTCGGTGCTGGAACTCCGCTTTCAGCATTTGGCTCGCTGAACTGGTGCTGATTTGGTGCCTCATGCACCGCCCTAACGTAGGGGTAAGCGTGGTGTTTCTGCGGCTTGCGCGCCGCTCGGGGACCGCCGTGTTGCGGTCATGCGACGATCGTGTCACCGTCGCCGTCGTTGCTCGGGTGAGCTGATGTCAGCGGCTCGTGCGCCGCCCATCGCGGGTCGTAGGAGTGCGGCCTGTCGCCGCTCGACGTAGCCGTGTTGCCACTCAGGACGGCAGCGTCCGTGCTGCCCTTGTGTAGTGTGTGGACTGTATGTTGGGTTGTCTTCTGCTGAGGTAGTGCGGCTTGCGCGCCGCCCGCCGTGTGCTGCACCGGTTGTGCAGCGTCGTGACCGTGGTGGTGATGATTTGCGGCCTGGGTTCCGCCCTTGGAGAGTGCCAGCGGCCTTGGTGCCGCCCGCCATGAACTGCTGCGCCGTCCGCGCGTCCGTACTGCTGCTGTTTCCTGCTTCAACGTGGGATGCCACCGTTGTGGCCGACTTGATTTCCACCGTGTGTGGATCTTAGTACCTCCAGTGAGGGCTTGAAGATGCCAGCTGTGTGGCCGTAGGTTGCCTCCGTTGAGGCCTTGGATTGCCACGATGATGTGGCCGGAGTGTGGGACCAGGTGTCCCCGTTGACCATGACGTCACCCGTTTGCTCGTGACTTCAATCCATCTCCGCGAGCCCAGAGAGGAAGGTGGCCGAAGACGGCCGGACCGATGCTGCTGTACACTTCAGCATGGCCGGGATTCCAACCGGTGTTGGATGGGGAATCTGCTCCAGGTGAGCAGACTGGGAGTTGGTGACGTCGGTGGGGGAGGTTGAACGACGCGGTAGATTGGTTCTACCCGCTGCTAACCGACTTGATTTCCAGCGCCATGGTGCGCTGGCCTTACTTGCGCAGGAAACTGGGATGCTAGCGCTCGGCGTTCCGAGGGAGCCTCTTCTTCAGGGACGCGCGCTGCGTCCGACAGCTGGGTTGATTGGCTCTCGGCGCTCCGAGTGAGCCACTTTTTGGGGGAACGCTCGCCGCGTCCGATGGCAGGGTTGGTTCTCGGCGATCCGAGGAAACCACTTCTTCGACGTGAATTGTCTCCGGCAGTCCGTCCGACTGCGGAGAGTGTGGTGACCTCCAGTCCGTCCGACTGCGAGGTGCGAGATGGCAGCTCTGGCGCTGCTCAGTACATACTGGTTGTCGACCGGCTGGCCGACCGGCTGGCCGACCAAATCGTTGACGTTGACGATCCGTCCGATCATCAGGCCGTGGATGTCCAATGCTGCGGTCCGTCTGATCACAGTTGCGATGGCAGTCCGGTTGACTGCGATGCGAGTCCAAATCAGAGGAGTTAAGGAATCCAGCAGCACCGATCCTGAGAGTTTGAAGCGACTAAATCACTGGTCAAACTACAAAAAAGCAAGATACTTATCTCAGGATGGTGGTGGGGGGCTGTTCTGGCCCGTCCGACCACGAACGCGCCGCCCCTCAGGCCTTAGAGCTGGATCCTGCCTTCAGCGTATTGTGTGCTGAGACGACGTTCGAATCGCATCTGTACCGCAAACTGGGCCATAAGCACACAAAATAGGCGCCCCTGCGACGCCTCTGAACTTTTCTGCTGATCGTTGAGTGAACCGCACAGCTGTGGTCAGCTGCGTGTGTGGATGTGTGTGCACCCGCAATATTCTTCAGCACTGGGAGGGATTTGTCTGGCGGCCTCTTCTGGCTAGCACGATTTAAACGCCGTTTTTACAAAAGGCGTACGGAAAACACTTCACTGCACACACGACGATCGAAACAGTGCAATTTTGCGGCGACGATCGCGACGATCAATGCACTCGCGAATCGACGAGGTTTGTTTACGTTTTTGCCTCTCTCACGTATTTTTGCTCACTTCTCGCGTCTTTTCTCTCTCCAAAAGCAAGGTTCGTAGAAAACGGGTAGGTTCGCGAGATTGATGCGATTTCGAAAACATTGTTGCTGCATGGGTTAGCGCAGACTTCTTCACATTCACTGCAGGAATGGTTACGCTTGTTCGCGCGGAACTTTCGTGTGCCGACCGACGTTCGACCGACATTTTCTTCTTGAGCGGTGCCATTTTCTTCCGGAGAAATGGCGTCCGCGACCATCACGATTTTTCGCGGATCTTTCTCGTAACGCACAACGTTTACGTCACGAGCTTTTCTGCAGACCTTTGCGGTGGCTCTACAGACGGAAACAAGCACACCTTCTTCACGCAACTTCGAAAAGTTGTAACGCACTGACAGTTCTCGTTTTGTTTTGGTTACAATTTTTGCACAGTTCGTGATGCACTTTTCTTCTCAGTCAGGACGGGGTTTTCACTCGATCGAACGATTCGCGGTCAAGTTCACGACGGAGTAATTCTTTTGTGATCGTATCACGATGGCGGAATCGTGCTTCTTGGTCGCCAGGACGGGATTCTTTGTGACGTTGGAAGATGGCGAATCCTTCCAACGGACTTCTGGACAGGTTGCATTTCTGGAGTGGCGCCGCGGTTTAGCATGGAACGTTTTCATGAAAATGCACTGCAGTTTATGTTTCACCGATTTTCATGATTGCAGGTGAGAAGTGGACGGAACTTCTTCGATTGGGTACGGTACTGCGGGAGCAGGAATGGCGCTCGGGCCATTTGCAACTTGGACGGGGTTTTACACGGCGCCATCGCGGACTTCGTTACCGGCGGATTTGTCCTTCGACTTCGCGGTTCCCGACACACGATCCGGTTCGATCGGACCAAAATGTTAACGCACATCGTAGCGGATGTGGTCCTGTGTGTCGGGGAGAACTTTGTGATCCGGTAAGTGAAAACGCGCGATAACTTGGGACGACTTTATTGGGGGAAACAACTGAAATTTACGGGTTACAAGATCGGTTTTATTGCTCTACTTAACTTGGCCCCTGAGGAGGGGTGACTGTCCCGGTCGACCATCTGGTCAGAAGTGTCTTGTGGAAAGATCTCTAGTCTAGTTCTTAGTGGTCAAGTGCTTTGCGACCGGGAAATCTACAAACTTTACAAAAGACAAACCACTTCGTGTGCTGAAACGACTACAAACATTGAACATAAAGGTACACGAAGGGCTACTGTGATTGTGTGTGTGGGGTTACATAATCTACAGTGTTGTCTGAAAGTGTTTTTCTACTAATCGTCAAATTTGGTTAACTGGGCGTTAACAAATTGTTTTCAGCACTTTCAAATTAGCTGCAATCTTTTCCAGGTCCTAGACATTTTTAAAATACATATATTTACTGACGGGACTACATCGCTGATAAATTATTTACCTCTTTGCTCAGAACAGTTTCGAAAATTTCCAAGTTTTTATGGTGTGTGCAAATGTAATCCAAATCTCCGGATTTGACTTCGCGAAGGTAGGCACGGTTCTGTACGATTCCGCTTACGAAGGACTCCGATAGTGCGCACATCAAGGAGTCCCCAACGTTCGACATTATAGTGTCATCTATCAGATGAAATCCTGAAGTGCACTGAGTCGATGCAGAAATGTATTTCATTTTGTTTCAGCCGCAAGTGCCTTAGGTACTTATCGATAGTTGGCTTTTTCAGGTCATTAAACTTTCTAAACACGGAAAATGCATCCATCGCCAAATCAGCACTGTTACTATTTCCTAGTTGTTTTTTTTTTTTGTTCAACTCGAGGCAATATGCCATTTTGTTTGATTCTAACCGATTACACAGGATTTGATCGATGGATAAGATTTTCAAGATTGCATCGGATTTGATCGAAACAAATTTACGTAAGTGTCAAATTTGACATTACGTTTGACAGATTGCCGATCGAATTCGTTAAAATTTTGGCTCACTGAAGTCGGATTTGCTTAGCTGAAATCGGATTTGCTCGGATTTGTAGGATTTCACACGCTGAGTCAGATTCAATCGGATTTGAAAAAAAATGGTGAAATTTTATCCAAAATCCAGGATATTTCGCTGTGTCGTTCCCCTCGGCAAGTTCACTTAAAACAATTCAAACGTCAGACTTTAAACTTTCCTAAAAAAATTAGAGTTCTTCTTTCCGATGCTTTTAAAAGTTTTCAAATTGGTTGAAAAATGGATTTTTGATTAAATGTTTGATTGAATTTTTTTTCGCTAATTGTAGCGAGCTTTATCGCGTTTTGGCGATAGAACTCCTTTCCGTGCGTTAGTAAACCGTGGAGACAAATAATTACCACCTGCCCTTGCACTTGAAATATCGACACAATAGCTTGACAACAAGACTGTTGTCTCTTGTGTGATTGAATATGAGTGCATTATGTCACTGTGATGTGTGTGACTGATCTAGGAAGGAAGGAAGGAATGTTTTAATAAGTCATCTCATACCTTTCGGAGGAATTTGGGAGCGAATTTGCTGGTTTCCGGGTGAAATGCGAGCATTTCGCGTGTAAACAACTTGAGCGTGTAACGAAGTGTCATTTTTCGAAAGAAATCACAAAGTTTGCGTCTCAAAAAGTCACCTTGCCACGTGTTTTGACGCGCTACACGCTCAAAAGAGCGTTAGTTCGAGAGCGTTACGTAGAGATTGCACGCGCGCGCTCTCACTCTCTCCTTATTTCCTCTCCCGGATTTTGCTTTGTTTTCTCCTTCTCCAGTTCAATAGGGACGTGGCGTTACATCATGCTGCCACCTGGTTTTTTTAAGCGCAAGAGTGTAAAAGTGCTGAGTCATCGTCTAAAAATAGACGGCGTCCTATCTCGCCCAGCAAAATTAGGTCGATAAAGTAGTCGGTTTCGATGAGCAAAAGTGGAAAACGTGGTCTAAAAATAGCGACGCCATCTCCCTATGCAGTTCTCCCTCCACACTGAGCTCACTCCAGAGAAGCTTGTGGAAGCTTGGTGATAAAAGTGAGTCACATAGGGAGATGGCGTCGCTATTTTTAAACCACGTTTTCCACTTTTGCTCATCGAAACCGACTACTTTATCGACCTAATTTTGCTGGGCGAGATAGGACGCCGTCTATTTTTAGACGATGACTCAGCACTTTTACACTCTTGCGCTTAAAAAAACCAGGTGGCAGAATGATGTAACGCCACGTCCCTATTTGCTGCGCTGCGCAGTAGGCTTTGTTTTGATTAAAAGTTTGATAATAGAGGAAATCGTGCTTTCCATTTCATTAGGGCACAAAACTTTTGTAAACAAGAGTGTATCCCTCTCACACCTTATGCAAACTGTCGTTTGATTGAAAGGGATACACTACTGTTTACAAAAGTTTTGTTCCCTTTTGAAATGTTAGGCTCCAAACGACGTGTGAAAGCTGCACCCGACCGCAGGACCCGACAGAAAAAAGACGGTCACCTGTGGCCGGCCGCCCTGCGGCAGGATCGTCCACCCGTTCTGCGTCGACCTTGATCTAAAAACTTGATCTAGGGTACGTTATCCATTAGTGGACCCCTTTCCTATAGAGAGCCTGGAGCTTATTAGAGAACGGACATCTCAAACCAAAAGTACCGATCGAAGCACGAGAACTGTCAAACGGAGGTACCAATCGAGCATAAGACAAAGGATTTTGCTCGATTGATACCTCCGTTTGACAGTTCTCGTGCTTCGATTGGTACTTTTGGTTTGAGATGTCCGTTCTCTGATAAGCTCCAGGCTCTCTACTTTCCTATAGTGGGCCCTCTGAAGGGGTTTTGATGAATACTTCAATAAAATCACAATTTCAAGCGTGTTGTTGTCTACAAATCTTTTATTTGGCATGTTCAGAATCATTTAAAACAATGTTGACTGACATTGAATCGTCCTTTTCACTAAAATAAGTGTTTTGAGTTCGACATCTGAAATCAGCCATGGCCACTAGCATTTTCACAACAAAACAGCATTAATATTTTATTATTGAATTTACTATCCAATCATTTTTTGACTGATTATTTAACTTCAGCAAGTCGAAATAATGTAAGTTTAAGGAACTTTACTAAAATAAAGCGAAGAACTGCTCATTTTCGAGCAACGAAAATCCAAACTTTTCCAAAAGTGGACGCCTGTTAATTTAACCTTCAAAAATGAAGAAAACTGTGTATTTAACCAAAAGTTTCTTGTTGCTTGTTGTAATCAACCTAAACGCATATTTTTTTTTCAATTATGAGTAAAAATATAGCTGTTTTCATGTTAAAAGTACTAAAAATGCTGAAGCCGTAACTGAAGCATCATAATTGCAAATTGAAAAGGTATTTTATAATAATAAATCAATAACAAAACATTTTTTTTAAACAACCATGCGTGGTTTTATCAGCAACTGTAAACAAATCTATTGTTTAGTTTCGATCAACTATTTATGTAATTAATATGAAAAAATGTGCATCAAAATTACCTTTTTTTAATAATTTTTATGTTTATAGTGGTTTTTGAAACGTTTTCTCTGATCTTTTTCGGAAATAAATGTGTTTAAATTTCTTTTAGGATTTTTTGTTGTTTAATTTGTTAACAAAACATATTTGTTTATGATGAAAATTGAGCAAAATCCATCTTTTATTCATTATATCTATCATTAGACCTACACCATGCATCAAAACATCAAAAATCGGTTGAATTTGGTATAAAAATAACAGTTTGCCTTTAGTGGACCCAGGTCCACAATCGGATTATTGGCCCGGGTCCACGGGAAAAGGGGGTCCATAACAGGCAAAAAAAACTTTTTTTTCAAATGGCTATTTTTCTGCTCAAAAACAAATAAACTTATGAAACAAATAGTCAAAATTGTTCAAAAGACTTCGGTTTTCATTGTTTTGTACAAAGGGTTATAAAAAAGAGCTTAAAATATTGAAAATTTGTGAAAAATGTGCTTCGACTCTACTAGGGGGTCCACTAATGGTTAAAATACCCTAAAAACCAGGGATCCGGCGATGACCTGATATGAGCTACCGAACAACATTGGCAATATGCCGTCGTTTGATTACAAACATGAGATTGTTTGTGGACGAACCGAAAAATTTACTTTTTTGTAAAAAATTCTATAACCATTGTGCAATAACATTAAGTCTTACAAAGCAGACAAAATTTCGTTTAATTCTAGACCAGAATTTGCTTTATTATTATTTTTCAATTTAAACCGCTTTTATCGCGATTCTGATCAAGATTGCACATCAAATCATCGTGCCTTTAGTGTATCTTTAGTTTTTACATCGATTCGCTGGTAGATTCGTGTTTAAATTTTGAAATTAAGCATAAATTAAAATAAGTTGCCAAATTCTCAACTTCAGCCATAAGCAACAATTTCCACATCACCCATGCGGGAAACCGATAATGGGCTAATTCATGCGTTCCAAACTGTCAAAATTCCAAAACGTCATTGCCAATCTGAGCAGTTCTCTCAGATTTCGGTCATTCGATTTTTTTTTGTATTTTTTAATCCGATTAAACCTTTCAGCTGCCAAATTTGTATGGAAAGTTATATAAGGCATTTCTAGTCAGAAATTTACCAACACATTCGAAGTATGTTTACATGGCAGCTGGACGTTTGTTTGCATCAGGTTTCCTATCTCTTTCTAGTTTTTTGTCGGGCGACTTCTAGCTGGGTTTTTTTGACTCACCGCCCGATATGTCAGCAAACATATTTAGCAGGGCTGTGACAGCTCGAGCTCGATTATTGTTTGCATCAGGACACTGTGACGAGGAGTTCGTCGTTTTTGGGTTAAACTATATTTTTTTCACTTGGGCTAGAAAGCCTTATAGACAAACTAATGATGCAAAATGGCTTCTTTGTGCATACCGAAGGCACCAAAAAAGTTTCAGTCGGATTAAAAAATACAAAAAATAAAATTGAAGAAAAAAGACCGATTTCGTAGAGAATTGCTCATCTTCGGTTCGCTGTTTTTATTCTTGTTTGAAGTTTCGGGCCGAGACTCTGCCAAAATCGCTCCAACAACGAAAATATTGTTTTCAAAAAATAAAACGTTACTTAATCCACCTTTAGGTGGTTGGTGCCTTCCTCACATTCATAAAGTCAATACATTCAGTAAAAATAGCAACATTCCCCCCGAGATTCCACCTTAACATGTTTAACAAATCAACTTTTATTTCGCAGACCTTCAAGATTTGTGGCTCATCGGCATGTTCTGATAAAAAACCTATCCAACGATAGTTCGCATGGATGATTCAGACAATATTATTTCTATCACAATATCTGAAATCCGGCCTCCAAAAAGTGTATAAATAACACTAAAGTGCTAATAACTTTTGATAGGGTTGTCAGATCTTCAATGTTTTGGGTTCATTGGAAAGGTCTTTTTAATACCTTTCTGAAAATGTATAACATGATAGGTTTTCTTGCAAAAACCACCCTTTTTACAATCTTCCGGACGTACGCCAAAATCGTTTTTTAGCATAACTTTTGAAATCCTTTTCTAAACTTCATAATATTAACTAGGGTTTTGTGGGACCCCAAGACGGATCGAATTAGACCAAACCGGTCCAAATCGGTTCAGCCAGTCCGGAGATAATCGTGTGCATATTTTTCGGTGCACGGACTCACATCCAGACACACGCACAGACATTTGTTCAGAATTTGATTCAGAGTCGATAGGTATATGTGAAGGTGGGGCTACGGGTTCGAATTAAGAAGTTCATTTTTCGAGTGATTTTATAGCCTTTCCTCATTGAGGTGAGGAAGGCAAAACGCCTTCCGCGATTGTTTTCGTTTTCGCTGTCAGTTGTCAAATCTTCTCAGCAAGGTTAATCAACATTCAGGTAGTGCGTAGCGAGAAATGATGCGTTACACTCTCAACTGTGTTCAGTCAGACGAAGAGTAATAAATAATCTAGAAAAATTTCTCAATGTATTTGGAATCATTTCTTCCCAATCGAGGTTGCAACTCTGGCGTCACCGCTCTTATCGCGTCTGTCTAATCGTAATCAGATTGAGCAAAAAGTAAAAAATAAGCAACTCTCCATTAGTCACTATCGGAGCTTCAACAAGGTTCGGTGAGGAGTTTCACGCTTATTTGGACATTTTTTTTCTTGCAACTAAAATGGCAATGGACATCGGTGGCAAACTATCCGCCACGCTCGAGTTCGACGGAAGTCTGGCAAGCTGGGATGGGCTGGTGTCGAAAGGTGGCTACAAATTTAAACGTGTCTGCGTGGACCAAATCACCCCCGTAATGCTGCGCCAACTTTACGAGAAGCATACAAAAATTGAGGAATTGCGCATCGCTGGGACAGCTTTGGAGGGGAAGGTGAAGAAACAATAGGCTGTTTAATTGTAATTGAAATACGGATTTGGTTTATTTTTCAGGATCTGGATGATATTGGTAACCATCTCCGGAGGTTGAAAGTTCTCCACATTAAGGTGGAGAAAGATGACCACCAGATGGTCACCTTTTTCGAGAGACTTTCAAAGTTGAGACACCTGAAAATGGAATCCGACGGAGAGAGCGGAATGTATGGAGGCTACAATTGGTTAAACTTCAGCAGTCAATTTCATCCTTTAGAGGTTCTCGAACTGGACAATATGGCGCAGAGCAACCCGGGTTTGTCGTGGTGCAATTGGTTTGAACATTTTCCATATCTTAAAACGATTAAACTAAAAAATTGCGTCCTAAACCATTGGATCGACTTCATAGCCCAAATAAGCTGGCTGGAAAAGCTTGATTGTCTGGTGCTGGACGGAGTTTACGACCGAATCGGTACGTTTGGAAATCACCCGAAAAATCCCAACCCAAACAACATCAAAGTTTTGAAGGTGAGGGGGGATACAATGTTGGCTAGAGAGCTGGCAGCACTGCTGGAAGGCTGTCCGAACTTGGAGAAAGTCTATTTACTCAATATGGACGTAACACAGCGTGATGTGCTTGAAGTTCTTCAGCGTAAAGGGGAGAATTTCGATGGCTTTTTGTTGAATGACAACGAAGTTTGGTCGGATGCAACTCTGGAAGATGTCAAATGCATTATTGATAGATGTAAAGATTTGTCAAAATCCTACCAATTGTAAGTTGTGATTTTGTTGAACTGTAGTCTTATTTTACGTAGAATAAATATAAAGGAAATATAAAAAGTCAAACATAAATTCTTTTTTTCCCTTACATTTGATCACATGAAATCAAACTAGAGTAATAAAATCCTGTGGCAAATTTGACACTTCCTGAAATATTTCATAAAAATATTTAATTTTTATAGTACGTGTTTCTATTTATTCCTGAAAAAAAAATACTTGATTGTGTCACGTTCCCCAGAAAACCATTTCCCAAAAAAGTTTCTTTCTCGAAAAATATTAGCAATTGAGTAATTTCAAAGATTAATTTTTTTTGGAATTTTATAGTAAACATAAAAATTGGACAAAGTAATTTTATCCATGCCAAGAAATGTTCCTTTCGTTTTATTTGACAACAATTCTTGAAAAAATAACAGAAAATGTAAAGTTGGCCTACCCGGGCAGACGGTAATAACAAAATTAATAATATTTCAATAACAAATCCTGTTAAAATAACAAAAAGTGAAAATACTAACAGTTTCTGATAAAAGAACAAGATTTGGTATTGAAGTGATATTATACTGAAAATTAAATAACACGCCTAAAAGAGGAAATGTTATACATTTCAAAAACTCTTCTAATAACAAGATTTGTTATTCGTTTGGTATTCTGACTTAGAAATAAAATTACCATAAATCGCAAAAATGGAAAACATAACACAATCTGTTATTATTTTTTCTTTTATTAAATATGTTTAGATCTTTGGTATATTTTTTTCCAATTTCGTCGGGGTCATTATTTGGCCATGAAATGGGGTCCTTAAGCTAAAATTATTCTAAAAGGTTGAAATTTTGAAAGGACTTTGCTAAAATTGGCTAGAACTATGGGATAATTTTGACCATTTTCGTCGGGGTCACTATTTTGGCCATGAAATGGGGCCCTTAAGCTAAAATTATTCTAAAAAGTTGGAACTTTGAAAGAGGATTTTTTTAATTATTTGATATATTTTATATTTTTCTGAGTACAATGACCCTTTGTACGACCACAAAGTGTTTAAAATGGATTTTTAAATCAATTTTGAAAAATTAACCTCGCGGTCCTTCTTGACAGAAAAGCTCCTACTTGACAGCTCGCTTCAAGGGGACCATAGTTGATCAATCGAATAAATGTTGTCTTGTCAAATTTTTTTTTGCATTAAAATGAAAAAAAGTGATCAGAAATGGTTTTAAATCGTGTTTTTTAGCGTTGTACATAAAAATTTACATAGGGCTTTAGTACCCAATTCCCGGACGCTTCGAAACCCGGACACTTCAACTTATTTTATCAATTATTTGAATATAAGTTCGCATTATGAATGTCAAAACTGTGTTATTTGATGAATTCTAACATCAACTTTCATTTAAAGTTTGTTTGAACGCTGTAGTTAATGCCAAAACAATTAAATAAAATAAAATTAAAAGTTTACCAAAAATGCGAAACATTTCAACGGAAATATTTCATAGGCGTCCGAAGCACCGGGAAGGCAAAGCAGCACAGCTAAAAAAGTAGTGATCCAGATGCGTGTAAAAGTGCTGGGTATAAAATAAATATTGCTTTATTTTATGCATTTTTATGTAATATTACACCCTGAAATATGTAGCCCATTAGTATGGGAAACCTACTTGACCGAAATGTCAAGCTGATATATGCGTTTATCCTTTCAGCTTTTCATCGGTCTGATGGCCGAGCGGGCTAATCGCCAGTCCGTACTGTTGGTGCTGGGTTTGAATCCCGTCGGTTGCAACTTTTTTTTGTGTTTGCAAAAATTGTACATGCAGTGTGTAATATTAAGTGTTTATTTTGACGAAGGTGATGTGCATGCTTTTGCATGCGATTTTACCATCGGATTTTTTGCTGTGAGATATTTATGTTTTTGATTTCCTTAAATTCTAGCAAATTTTTATATAAACTATCGATTGTTTTGATGTTAACAGCTTATTTGAGACCTAAAGAATGCCACTCACTAACATTTCAGTCCAAATTTGTGCGTTTCATAAGCAAAATCGAGTGTCCGGAATTCGAAGCAAAAGTGTTCGGATTTCAAATCAGCTTTTGACAGTGTCCGGAATTCGAAGCACAACAAGTCATTTTAATTTTCAAATTCTGATGAAAAATTGTTAGAAAAGACATATTTTGCATGCATTCTCTTAAAACTGACTGTTTATACTAACTCCTGATGATATTTCTACATTTCTACATTATTACATGATTTTTTGCCAGCTATAACAAAAATAATATGGTACTAAGTGTCCGGATTTCGAATTATGACGTTAGTTCCCCGTACCTCTTGGTTGTCCATAATCAAGGTTGGCAATCGGGACACAACAGCGATTAAGAGTTTTTTTTGCAAATGTTATCAACAAATAAAGGCGCGCGACAGGATGTTGTTATCGAATGTGGGTAAAATGTGAATTGTGGCGTCACTTCAGTGCACTTTTAGACATGGTACGAGGCTGAGATGGCTACGTTTAGTTTGCAAGCGTTTGAATGCGAAGAAACCGCTTTCGAGGATTTATCACTAGGGGTGTTTGGAAATAAACTGAGGCAAATCTGCCTTCGCAAAGTCGAACTCAAGCAGTTGACAGAAATTTGCCAGAGGTTCCCGTACATAGAAACGTTGAAAATACTTGACACTGCGCTGTCAAATGAGGTGAAACATGATTTTTTTTTTTAAACTACACGAACGTTCAAAATCACTCAGTTTTCGTCAAAACCAAACCTACTCAGAAATGTATGAGTAAAGGGTGCATCTGTCAGATCTGAGTGTAACTCTCCTTTACTAATTTTTGAGTAGGTTTGACGAAAACTGAGTGATTTTGAACGTGCGTGTATAATTTAAACAATTTTTTTATTTTTTTGTCGTTCCAGGACCAGGTACTAATCGCAAATAACCTGACACAACTGGAAACCCTCCAAATTACAATTCAGCAGAGAGAATACCAGAATATAAGTTTCGTAAATGGGCTACCGACATTGAAACACCTTAAGTTAAAGTCAGATGGAAGTTACGGCTCGACAGGTGGATACAACTGGTTGAATTTTTATGAACCAAAGCATTGTAATTTGGAAGAACTAAATTTAGAAAACTTTGCACAAAGTAAATTAAGTTATAATTCTTTTGATTGGTTCGCCAAATTCCCACATCTGCAATGCGTAACGTTGACGGACTGTTTTGTAGACGGTTGGTTCAATGTTGTCAATCAGATTAGTAAACTGGGGATGCTTCGCTATTTAGAAATGAATAATGTGTTATCACGTGCAACAGAAATAAATATTGTGACAAAGAGATTTTTTAATCTTGAAGTTTTAAAAATTAAAAAGTGTAATTTTCCAATTGACATATTGTCCACGTTTCTGAGGCAAAGTTCACAAATTTTAAATAGCGTTTATTTGCTGGAAAATGTTATTCTTTATACCAATCCAAATTTAACACTTGAAGGTTTGCTGCAAAATAGGATTCAATATTTTGGTAATTTTTTATTGAATGAAACTCAGGTTTCTTCAGATTCATCATTGAAGAGCATCAGTGTTGTTTTAAACAAACCAGAGGGAAGTATGCAGAACTATTAGATTAAACCATAGACTATGGATTAAACTTTGTTATAATTGTTTTGCACAGTTTTTAAAAATGTGTAGGGTGTTGGTGATAAATTAAAATAAATTAATTTTAAAAGTTTTTGTTTGTTTTATTCTTCTTTAAATAATTTCTGTTTTTCAAAATACGCCACTTTAAAAAAAATCATAACGCCCTTTTCTCTTCAGCTTTCAATAAAACGCCTCAATTTATCTGTTGCTGCGTCGTCGTCTCCACCAATCGAGGGGTGGTGTCGCTCGTGTTGCATAACTTTCGGGCGCAACCACGTACGTTCACTACACAGCAAGACCAAACAAACCAAAGGGCACCCAAAATTGGGCCAATCCCACCTCAATCCACCGCTTGCTGAGGCGTAAGTTTGAAGCGTTTTCCAAGCTTTCTTTTCAGCCAGTCAAAGTCGAAAAAAAGTGAGAAAGTGCACATTTCTTTTCACTTTCACGTCGCTTCTTTTTATCGCGTCTCCTACTAGAGAAGGTCTGAATCTTAAGAGAGCGAAGGAGGATTATCCCCGGGCTGCAACAAGCTAGGGCTGGTGTGGTGCAGGTTGCCGAGCTTTCGGGCGCAGTGATTTTTGGCTCTCACCACACTTTCACTTTCACGTTTGGTGAATGTTGGCTCGTTATGATGGCTGCGATTTTTTTTTTTTTTTGATGGGAAAGAGTTGTGTAGTTTATTTTTGCGCCATTTGCATAATGGCAGCTAATTTGGACGTCTGACGACGGTTGCCTTGAACGGGGGAATTGGTTTATTGTTTAAGGATTTCTCTATTTTGTTTGGGATTCGTTAAGTTGTCTAACGTTTTTTTCGAACAACCGGTGGAAATCTTGTTTTATTTTTTCGGCCAAAAACAAAACCAAAACCAAAACCAAAACCAAAACCAAAACCAAAACCAAAACCAAAACCAAAACCAAAACCAAAACCAAAACCAAAACCAAAACCAAAACTAAAACCAAAACCAAAACCAAAACCAAAACCAAAACCAAACCAAAACCAAAACCAAACCAAAACCAAAACCAAAACCAAACCAAAACCAAAACCAAAACCAAAACCAAAACCAAAACCAAAACCAAAACCAAAACCAAAACCAAAACCAAACCAAAACCAAAACCAAAACCAAAACCAAAACCAAAACCAAAACCAAAACCAAAACCAAAACCAAAACCAAAACCAAAACCAAAACCAAAACCAAAACCAAAACCAAAACCAAAACCAAAACCAAAACCAAAACCAAAACCAAAACCAAAACCAAAACCAAAGTGTAAACAAAGTGCACTCAATCGATTGGGTTCTGCGATGCACTTGATTTTCGTCAGGCATTATCTGATAAGACTTTCTTCATTCATTGTTACGAACTCTTATCGGACATTTATATGACAGGTGTTGAATTACGTTTTAGTAGCCGTGGTTTGGTTTGTGGCGTCATCGTAACTCAATATTACCACTCAGTAATATAAGAAAAGAAGAAGAAAAAGCAATTTCGCGTCACTTGTGTTGCTGGTCTTACTTTTGTTTACGATTTTGACAAAATCTCTGTTATTTAGCTGGATTTGAAAAAAAAACGTTCGCTTAGTTCAAATTACTCATTTCTGAATTATTTTTACTCACAGATTTTCTCAAAATTAGTCAGAAATGAGTTTAGGGAAGTTTGCTTTTAACTTATTCTGGTAGAATTTCACGAATTATGGGTAACCATACTCAAGTAGAATTTACCCAAAAAGTGAGTGATTTTTTTTTATTTTTTTTTGTAATTTTGTTTTAAAAACACATATTATTTATTATTTAAAAACTTATTTACCCTTCTCCTAATGGAAAATTGTCCAAAGAATCCGAAAATGAATTCCGTTTTCCGATTCAAAATCATGTTCATTGAGAAAATCATGACACTTTGAGAAGTTTAAAATAATGACTTTCATCAACATTTTCTTAACGAACATTTAGTTAACAAACTTTTTAAACTTTTCAAAATTTTATAAAAAGTTCTTTTTGAGGTACTAAACAATTCCAACGTATTTCATTTGTACTCTTCATTTTGCGTAAAAATAACAAACCTGTCAAAGTCACCCCGTTTTACGGTACCTTTTCTCACCATGACTACATCACTCTAAATTGAATAGCCTCCTTTTCTATAGTTTCCATAGATAATCCTTCCCCCTAAAAAAATTGTGCTTACCCTTTTCCCGTTTCATGGAAAAATATCTTGGCCATTTTTATTTTCCCTCCTCAAAAATCATCCCGGTTATTCCCGCAAACCGAACTCCAACGCAGCAGGCGGCCGCCGCCGCCAATGTACATAATCCCAACTTCCGGCGGAAGGAAATTGACAATAGCCCCAACGAGTTGGTGGAGGGGGGCGGCCACCAAAGTAGGCTGGTCAGCAGTACTCCCTGTCACTCCAATAGTGATAACAACAACAAAAACACATTTGGTGAAATTTTGTTCAATAATAATTGACATTTGTGCAAATGTCAAAATTTGACAGAAAGCTGCACGATTACACGCTTGTCAAATCAAACTCAAATTTGGGTTTAAACAAATTTTGTTCAAAGTTCGAAAAAAATAACGCTGACCACCAACGAAACCACAATCAAAGTAGGCTCCTCAAAGCCCGTAAATCAATTCCCAAGTGGGGAAAAAGGGAACCGCGTGGCCTAACCTAACCGCTCGGTTGTTATTACTTGGCAAACGTCACCACAACAAAGCCTACTTCGGGTTGCAAAGCAAGATCTGTTTGTGTACGAGAGGTTTTGAATGAATGAAAGGAGTCCGTCGGCGGGGAGAAAAATAGCAGGACTGGTGACCTAGATTCCGGAACGTGTGTATTGCCAAAGTTTTCCATCCACGGAGGGGGGCCCATTGTTGGATTCTGTGAAGGGTCCCCCCTCTCTGGAGCAGGTCCCAATCAGGCAAAAAGGGACGGCTCAGCTGGGCCGATTCGGGAAGAAAAAGTTGAAATTTCGTTCTTCTTCTTGTTTTCATGGGTTTTTTTCTTTTTCAGGAGTTTATTTATTTATACATTCCCTCACGATCATCATCTCCATCACTATTAATATCCATCCCGTTTCTTCCCCATTCTTCGTTATTCGTGCAGGAATGACAGCGCACAATACTTCCGTAAAGTGACAGTTACTACCGCCCAGACAATTGGTCGCAGCGGAACTAGTTTATTAATAGCATGCCCATTGGTGACTGTGTTTTTTCCGGTCCTGGAAGTTTCTTGTTGACTCGAGCCGAAAACCTTTCAAAGTTGGGAATAATTACGGTTAGGCACCCCTAATGGGTTTGTTTTGGTCGAAACTGTCATCAAAGTGTGCTTTGGGCGCCCGTTAGCATTGACAAATGACGACTGTCATGCTGAAAGCTTCACGCACATTCAAAATCAATCAGATTACGTCAAAGCCGCATCTACTCAAAATTGAGTAAAGGGGACAAATGTCATATTTGAATAAAATTCACTACATTGAACTGTCAAACGTTTTTGTTTACGTGACTACACGCTGAATTTAAATTCAGCAAGCTTTGCATAATTTTGAAGCAATTTAATGAAGGTGGAAACAATATTGACACCAACTCTCAAAAAACAAACGCGTCCCTGAAAGTGCTTTCAAAATTACTTCCAGCAGGTGCGCCACGGGCCCAAAACTTCCACGACCTTCAACTGTTTACCCAATTTCACACCCCTGACTGAAAAGTCCGTCAGACGTCCGTCGTTTGTCGTCCGTGCAACTGTACGACGTCGCACGATAATGTCGTGCGACTTTCGCGCGAATGTCATACGTTTTTGCACCAAAATGTCGTATTTGTCGTGCGATCGATGATCGAAATTGTACGACATTGTCGTACGACATTCGACCGACGTCGCACGGTTTTGTTATTTAGAATGTCGTGCTATTGTCGTGTGCTGTCATTTCGGATTTTTAGGTTATGTTGCAGTTGAAAAAAACTGTTGTTTTGTTTTTATTGTTTTTTTTTATTTCAACTGTCAAAATTTCACAAAAATATTTACTTGTTCACTTAATTTCACTTGCGGATCGCCGATTCTTCTCCAACTTGGCTTCCTTCGGGATTTGCCTTGACCGCAGCTTCCGGCTTGGATGTTGGAGGCGGCCGTGGCAGCATCTTGGCCGTTTTGGACTTTTGCTCCTCGACGCGCTGATCAAAACCCGGATGCGACACCTTGGCGACGATCTTAAACCTCCGACGGATTGATGTTTACCGGAGTACGAGAGGCTGCTTCCTTGGGTTCTACGGAAGCCACGCGGGACCACACGGGGACGCATGGTTTCCGGCAGGATCAGACCAGAATATGTTTGTTGCCTGAAAAATATAACATCAATCAACAATTGGCAAGAATTTATAAATTAAATTCAGAATTCAATAATAGTAATAATAAAATTTTAAAACAATACAATTTCAAATATTCAAATATTTTGTAACTATGAAAGAAAAACTAAATTTATTTATTCTCGCTTACTTATACAAAATGTCCTATGTACATAGAAAACCCATAGCGCATTGGTTTTTTAAAAAGAATTCTAATTGAAGACATCTTAAAAATTTAAATTTAAAAACGTATAAAACTCAAAGTACTGCAAATAATTAAAAAATCCGACAATATTATTATCATTTAAAAATTGTACCAAATTTGAGAATTCTAAAAATATTTAATGATCAAACGTTTACAAATTTCAGCATCATCATCTCATCATCAAATTCTAAAATTCTAAAATTCTAAAATTCTAAAATTCTAAAATTCTAAAATTCTAAAATTCTAAAATTCTAAAATTCTAAAATTCTAAAATTCTAAAATTCTAAAATTCTAAAATTTAAAATTCTAAAATTCTAAAATTCTAAAATTTAAAATTCTAAAATTTAAAATTTAAAATTCTAAAATTCTAAAATTCTAAAATTTAAAATTCTAAAATTTAAAATTTAAAATTCTAAAATTCTAAAATTCTAAAATTCTAAAATTCTAAAATTTAAAATTTAAAATTCTAAAATTCTAAAATTCTAAAATTCTAAAATTCTAAAATTCTAAAATTCTAAAATTCTAAAATTCTAAAATTTAAAATTTAAAATTTAAAATTCTAAAATTTAAAATTTAAAATTCTAAAATTCTAAAATTCTAAAATTTAAAATTCTAAAATTTAAAATTCTAAAATTTAAAATTTAAAATTCTAAAATTCTAAAATTCTAAAATTCTATAATTCTATAATTCTAAAATTCTAAAATTCTAAAATTCTAAAATTCTAAAATTCTAAAATTCTAAAATTCTAATTTTCTGAATATTAAAATTGGAGAGTACCTCAATACCAAAATCATTTACTTCAATTCGTGATATTTTCAACTCCTATTTTTCATTAGACCATTTTTTTTTATTTCTACATTGTAAAGTCCTTGAAAAATTTCAAAAGTTAATAGATTTTAGATTTTTTCCAATTTTAAAATTTAAGAATTTTTAGATTTTTTTAAAAGAATTTTTAAAAGTTTAAAATATTTAAAAGAAATAAAAACTTTAACATTTTTAAAATTTAAAAAATATATTTTGTAAAATTTTTGTATTTTTTTTTAATTTTTAGAATTTTTTAAATTTGTTTTATTTAAAATTATCAAAAATTTAAGATGTGCAAAAAAAAGAGATTTTTTTAATTTTTAGAATTTTAAGAAACTTACTAATTTTAAAATGCGTAGAATTTATAACAAATAGAATTTTTGATAATTTTTATTCAAAAATATAAATTATTTGAATTTTAGCATATTTAGAATTTACAATTTTGGAATTTTAGAACATATAATTTTTAGAATTTTAGAATTCAAAATTTCAACTCGTGCGACTAACGTTTTGGGAATTTATGAACTTTATAATGTTGGATTTTTAGTATTTATGAATTGAAAAATTTTGTATTTAAGAATAAGGGGAATTTTAATATTTAAATTATTGTCAATTTTAAAATTTTCTTATTTTAGAGTTTAATTTTTTTTAATATTTGAAGACTTTGAGAATTTTAAATTAATGAATTGTATAATTTAAGAATATTAACAATTTGCACAATATCAAGAAATTAAATAAATTTAGAATTTTCAATTTCTTGCATTCTTAAGTTCTGGAATGCTAGAATTTTAAATTAATAATGAAAAACTTTATAATTTAATTTTACAATTATCAAATCAAATCAGCGTTGAAGTTTTTTTTAAGCATTATTGGATTAAAAAGTTAAGAATTTGTGATGTTCATCTAATTTTTAATTTCGATCGTCCAATCGCACTCCCAGCACACCTCCTCCATCGTTTCTAAAACATGACTCACCAGTTCCATTAGATATGGAGGCAACCTCCCGCGGAAAGTAAAACACCAAACACTAACGGCTTCCTCGATCGCAAACTGGTTCCTTCCCGTCCCGTCTTCCGGAATGGCTCGCCGAGTAATCCATATTTCCCGTCCTCCTGTTCCTCCTATACCGCCACGAAGACCGCAATCTGGAATACAAGACAATTTGATTCGGTTGTCGCCCTCCGGCCGGAACTTTCCGGCAGAAAAAGTAATTCAATCTAGAACACAACTTACCTTTAAACTGGCCAAAATCCTCCCAAAGCCTAAAACCAACAACAATTTGTTCGACTCGGTTGCAATCAAGTCCGAACAAGTTCAACTGAAGAGAACTGTCAAACTGTTTGCGTCGACGATAATCGACGTCGAATTGAAGGTAAATCGATGGAAAAAACAACGTCGGGCATGTCGAGTGTTTGTCGTACGTTTGTCGTCCTTTCGACCAATCGATATCGAAACGGTAAAATCAAAACCGTGCGACAACTCGTACGACGTGCGACATTTTTCAAACAGGGACGGTGAACCCCCAGAACTTCCGTCTCTAAGCCTATTTACGATTCATTTACTAATGAAAGTCCCACTTTTTGGCTGGTTCGTTCCCACGAAATTTGTGATCCGGAAAGCCATCAAAGCGGTTCAAGGATGCGACCCAAGCCTACTGCCATCTGGCGATCGACACAACTTTAATCTATTCTAAACCCTTTTCATGATTGAAATTGTTTAAGCGTGTAACGATTCCACGTTTGACAGCAAGCTACACGGTCAACTGGTACCCAGCGAAATGAGCTTGTTTTTCAAACTTGTTATTTATTTTTTATCTCGGTGACAGCTCGGCGTCTAGACTGTGAGTGTGTGTTTGAGAGTGTGTGTGTGGGTGTAAAACTAGCTGGACATTTTAATTGGGGGTGATTTATGGCTGGAGTTTTCTTTACAGTTGGAAACAACACCAATATATTTCAACTCATCCCCCCTCTCTAGTGGTCATCGCAGCATCCGTGTTGACAGTAATTTGACGTTTCTCCGGGTGGGGAAAATGGCCGCGAAGTGCAAACCGAAAAGTTCCGAGAAATGAATCATTGAAAATGCACACAAACTTTTTTCATTACAAGTTTATTTCCAGCAAAAATTCCCAGCCCATAAATACTCAGTTTGCAACTGTTTTGAAAATTAATCACTCTGGGCCAGAGCCTACTCTGTTGCCGGTCGTCAAAAACAAGGAAGCTGCAGAAGGTCATAAACACGAGGTTGGCCATTCCAGGTTTTCTTTTTTTCTCTTGCCGGACACGGTCATTATACTGCGATACGGTACAGCCTCTTGGCGACTCTGGGAAAGGGATCTATTCACTTCAAGGTATAAATTTAGTTCTGTAAATTTTGACAATTTGGACAATTTGGATAATTTTGACAATTTTGACAATTTTGGCCATTTTGACAATTTTGACAATTTTGACAATTTTGACAATTTTGACAATTTTGTAAATTTTGTCAATTTAGTCAATTTTGTAAATTTTGACAATTTTGTCAATTTTGACAATTTTGACAATTTTGACAATTTTGACAATTTTGACAGTTTTGACAATTTTGACAATTTTGACAATTTTGACAATTTTGACAATTTTGACAATTTTGACAATTTTGACAATTTTGACAATTTTGACAATTTTGACAATTTTGACAATTTTGACAATTTTGACAGTTTTGACAATTTTGACAATTTTGACAATTTTGACAATTTTGACAATTTTGACAATTTTGACAATTTTGTCAATTTTGTCAATTTTGACAATTTTGACAACTTTCACAATTCTGACAATTTTGAAAATTTTGAAAATTTTGAAAATTTTGAAAATTTTGAAAATTTTGAAAATTTTGACAATTTTGACAATTTTGACAATTTTGACAATTTTGACAATTTTGACAATTTTGACAATTTTGACAATTTTGACAATTTTGACAATTTTGACAATTTTGACAATTTTGACAATTTTGACAATTTTGACAATTTTGACAATTTTGACAATTTTGACAGTTTTGACAATTTTGACAATTTTGACAATTTTGACAATTTTGACAATTTTGACAATTTTGTTAATTTAGTCAATTTAGTCAATTTAGTCAATTTTGTAAATTTTGACAATTTTGTCAATTTTGACAATTTTTACAATTTTTACAATTTTGACATTTTTGACAATTTTGACAATTTTGACAATTTTGACAATTTTGACAATTTTGACAATTTTGACAATTTTGACAATTTTGACAATTTTGACAATTTTGTTAATTTAGTCAATTTAGTCAATTTAGTCAATTTTGTAAATTTTGACAATTTTGTCAATTTTGTCAATTTTGACAATTTTTACAATTTTGACATTTTTGACAATTTTGACAATTTTGACAATTTTGACAATTTTGACAATTTTGACAATTTTGACAATTTTGTCAATTTTGACAATTTTGTCAATTTTGACAATTTTGACAATTTTGACAATTTTGACAATTTTGACAATTTTGACAATTTTGACAATTTTGACAATTTTGACAATTTTGACAATTTTGACAATTTTGACAATTTTGACAATTTTGACAATTTTGACAATTTTGAAAATTTTGACAACTTTGACAATTTTGACAATTTTGACAATTTTGACAATTTTGACAATTTTGACAATTTTGACAATTTTGACAATTTTGACAATTTTGACAATTTTGACAATTTTGACAATTTTGACCATTTTGACAATTTTGTCAATTTTGTCAATTTTGACAATTTTTACAATTTTTACAATTTTGACATTTTTGACAATTTTGACAATTTTGACAATTTTGACAATTTTGTCAATTTTGACAATTTTGACAATTTTGACAATTTTGACAATTTTGACAATTTTGACAATTTTGACAATTTTGACAATTTTGACAATTTTGACAATTTTGACAATTTTGACAATTTTGACAATTTTGACAATTTTGACAATTTTGACAATTTTGACAATTTTGACAATTTTGACAATTTTGACAATTTTGACAATTTTGACAATTTTGACAATTTTGACAATTTTGACAATTTTGACAATTTTGACAATTTTGACAATTTGGACAATTTTGACAATTTTGACAATTTTGACAATTTTGACAATTTTGACAGTTTTGACAATTTTGACAATTTTGACAATTTTGACAATTTTGACAATTTTGACAATTTTGACAATTTTGACAATTTTGACAATTTTGACAATTTTGTTAATTTAGTCAATTTAGTCAATTTAGTCAATTTTGTAAATTTTGACAATTTTGTCAATTTTGTCAATTTTGACAATTTTGACAATTTTTACAATTTTGACAATTTTGACAATTTTGACAATTTTGTCAATTTTGTCAATTTTGACAATTTTGACAATTTTGACAATTTTGACAATTTTGACAATTTTGACAATTTTGACAATTTTGACAATTTTGACAATTTTGACAATTTTGACAATTTTGACAATTTTGACAATTTTGACAATTTTGAAAATTTTGACAACTTTGACAATTTTGACAATTTTGACAATTTTGACAATTTTGACAATTTTGACAATTTGGACAATTTTGACAATTTTGACAATTTTGACCATTTTGACAATTTTGTCAATTTTGACAATTTTGACAATTTTGACAATTTTGACAATTTTGACAATTTTGACAATTTTGACAATTTTGACAATTTTGACAATTTTGACAATTTTGACAATTTTGACAATTTTGACAATTTTGACAATTTTGACAATTTTGACAATTTTGACAATTTGAGCATGAGCATGAGCATGAGCATGAGAGACCACCCATGGTTGTCCTTCTCCGTTGCTGAACAGGACCATAATATCCCATCAGCACAACCGGTCACACGCTTCAACGATCAAATGATGTTTCCCTTATCAACAGCATGCAATTTTTGACAATTTTGACAATTTTGACAATTTTGACAATTTTGACAATTTTGACAATTTTGACAATTTTGACAATTTTGACATTTTTGACAATTTTGACAATTTTGACAATTTTGACAATTTTGACAATTTGACAATTTTGACAATTTTGACAATTTTGACAATTTTGACAATTTTGACAATTTTGTCAATTTTGACAATTTTGACAATTTTGACAATTTTGACAATTTTGACAATTTTGACAATTTTGACAATTTTGACAATTTTGACAATTTTGACAATTTTGACAATTTTGACAATTTTGACAATTTTGACAATTTTGACAATTTTGAAAATTTTGACAATTTTGACAATTTTGACAATTTTGACAATTTTGACAATTTTGACAATTTTGACAATTTTGTCAATTTTGACAATTTTGACAATTTTGACAATTTTGACAATTTTGACAATTTTGACAATTTTGACAATTTTGACAATTTTGACAATTTTGACAATTTTGACAATTTTGACAATTTTGACAATTTTGACAATTTTGACAATTTTGACAATTTTGACATTTTTGACAATTTTGACAATTTTGACAATTTTGACAATTTTGACAATTTGACAATTTTGACAATTTTGACAATTTTGACAATTTTGACAATTTTGACAATTTTGTCAATTTTGACAATTTTGACAATTTTGACAATTTTGACAATTTTGACAATTTTGACAATTTTGACAATTTTGACAATTTTGACAATTTTGACAATTTTGACAATTTTGACAATTTTGACAATTTTGACAATTTTGACAATTTTGACAATTTTGACAATTTTGAAAATTTTGACAATTTTGACATTTTTGACAATTTTGACAATTTTAAAGCTTTTCAGTCAGAGAAAACAGTCAAAATAAAGGAAAGAACTAAGCATTTCCTGTTTCTCACGTGAAGAGAGCAAGCTGGACGTGTACGAACGTGTGTTTGTTAGCAACATGCACTAACTAAGCTCATCTCTCTGTTTTTCTACCCTCCGGCTTAAGATTACTGTAGGACTTTAGTTCTCGGCTTAAAATTTACTCTTTTCTGGAATTATATAAAAAAAAATATCAAGACATGGGATTTTTTTTTCTTTTTTATCAGTTTGATCCAGAACTGTATTTTTTTCAGTGTTTTGAATTATTTCTCTTCCAGAATTACGCACCCTTCCCCTGCCAACTGACAAACTCAAAAGAAGAGTCCCTCTGGCGCCTATTTGTTCCAGTTTTGCTCCGGTTCCGTGTCCGGCACGGAACCTCCTCACTGATGCAAGAGTGAACAAATATATGCGTTGCGTGCGCCCGGATGGTAGGCAGTACGCACTGCACTGCATCGATGACGACGACGACGACCCGGGGGGTCAACGAACTCAGGCCTGTGACGCCTTCTCCGAGACAGGACGTGCGTTCATGGATCGGTCAGGAATTTCCCAGGTGTGTTTTTACCCCAGTGTGCATACAAAGATGGCGCCGCGCACAGATTGAACTATTGCCAGGTGGATGATTTGTTCAGTGTGTAAAAAAGAGCGAAAGGTTTCATATCAAATCGGCAAACACAATCCTCGGGGTGTATTGTGTGTTGCACGGAAAATTTATATTTGCAGCAGGAGGAAGACGTTCAAACAAATGTCTAGACGTGACTGCTGCTGCTAGAAATAGAACTAGCGCCTGAGAGTATGCAAAAAAGCAAAACTAGTGACGACGGCTCAGACGTGGAAGATACCTCTCAAGTGAGTCTATGATGCATTTTTCACAGCTTCCTTCAACAAGTGGGTTCTGCTGTTGCTTGCATCGACTATCATTGCCTTCAATATTGACAGCAATAAATCTTCTTTTTCTGCTTCCATTCGATGCATTCCTTGTCGTTTCACTGCAATGCAGAAAATCTGATTTATACGATTTCATGGTTGAGGTCTTCTTTAATCTTCAGATTAGTTTTAAATACAATTTAAGCTTAAAAAATCAAAATTGTCGTAAGATTTATTGAATTGCCGAATGAGATTTGTTTCAGTGTATGTATTTTTTGACAGTTTGCTGTTGCTGTTGCTGTTGCTGTTGCTGTTGCTGTTGCTTTTGCTTTTGTTTTTGTTTTCGTTTTTGTTTTTGTTTTTTAGCGACAGTAAGCACCTAAGAATTATTTCAAAACTGTTTTCAAATCTTCAACCAGTGCTGCCACCTATCTCCCTGATGCCAGGCTAGCTTCCACAACGTTACTGTCCTGTCATTTCCGTGATTTATTGCCGTCGCTGCAAAATCCCTCACCGTAAAGCCATCATGTGCCTCTGGATTTTATGGCCTACTACGATTACTAGTGGGTGCCTACTTCGATGTTTGTTGTTTTCTCCCTCTGGAACATAACCTAGAGATTTAATGGGATTTTCAAGCCGATAAGACACACACACCACTCTCTCCTCCCAATACGAGTCGGAAAGTTGAAGATTTTCATTCCGTCCAACTCATGTGTGAGAGTGTGCGCGTAGTCAAACAGATAGCAAATCAATCAAAAATAACGTACGAGCAATTAAAATTTATCTCGCGCCGGTGGTGTCCACCGGGCTGCCTAACTCGCAGGCGAAGCGCGTCGCTTCCTGGTCGGATTTATGGCCGCGGTCACACCCCGAGAGTGCGGAACATAAATCGAGACGGATGACAGTCGCTTTTTTTCTTAGCCTACCCTCAAGGGGCAGCTTCGCTGGCCGTGCAGTGCACGCTGCATACGTTCCAGGCGATTCTCGTAATGTTTGCTACAAGCGATAAATTTATATTTATACTTATCGATTGGGAAGAAAAACACAAGGAGAGAGCGGGAAAATAATAATCATCATCACTCACACCCGGGCGCCCGGGTCTTGTAGCAATGTTGTTCTCAAGGTTGACGCTGTGGAACATGGTCCAGATTCCCGGGTCGACCCCGGGATATTCCAGGCTTGTTTTGCGGTGTGGCAGGGAAAGAATGCAGCGAAGCGAATTGGTTTCCCATTCATCAAATTCGATTTGACACGAATGCAACATCGTACCAGAATTGAGCCTTTCGAAGTTGTGCAATAGATGTCACACTGGAAAATTGTCAAAATTGTCAAAATTGTCAAAATTGTCAAAATTGTCAAAATTGTCAAAATTGTCAAAATTGTCAAAATTGTCAAAATTGTCAAAATTGTCAAAATTGTCAAAATTGTCAAAATTGTCAAAATTGTCAAAATTGTCAAAATTGTCAAAATTGTCAAAATTGTCAAAATTGTCAAAATTGTCAAAATTGTCAAAATTGTCAAAATTGTCAAAATTGTCAAAATTGTCAAAATTGTCAAAATTGTCAAAACTGTCAAAATTGTCAAAATTGTCAAAATTGTCAAAATTGTCAAAATTGTCAAAATTGTCAAAATTGTCAAAATTGTCAAAATTGTCAAAATTGTCAAAATTGTCAAAATTGTCAAAATTGTCAAAATTGTCAAAATTGTCAAAATTGTCAAAATTGTCAATATTGTCAAAATTGTCAAAATTGTCAAAATTGTCAAAATTGTCAAAATTGTCAAAATTGTCAAAATTGTCAAAATTGTCAAAATTGTCAAAATTGTCAAAATTGTCAAAATTGTCAAAATTGTCAAAATTGTCAAAATTGTCAAAATTGTCAAAATTGTCAAAATTGTCAAAATTGTCAAAATTGTCAAAATTGTCAAAATTGTCAAAATTGTCAAAATTGTCAAAATTGTCAAAATTGTCAAAATTGTCAAAATTGTCAAAATTGTCAAAATTGTCAAAACTGTCAAAATTGTCAAAATTGTCAAAATTGTCAAAATTGTCAAAATTGTCAAAATTGTCAAAATTGTCAAAATTGTCAAAATTGTCAAAATTGTCAAAATTGTCAAAATTGTCAAAATTGTCAAAATGTCAAAATTGTCAAAATTGTCAAAATTGTCAAAATTGTCAAAATTGTCAAAATTGTCAAAATTGTCAAAATTGTCAAAATTGTCAAAATTGTCAAAATTGTCAAAATTGTCAAAATTGTCAAAATTGTCAAAATTGTCAAAATTGTCAAAATTGTCAAAATTGTCAAAATTGTCAAAATTGTCAAAATTGTCAAAATTGTCAAAATTGTCAAAATTGTCAAAATTGTCAAAATTGTCAAAATTGTCAAAATTGTCAAAATTGTCAAAATTGTCAAAATTGTCAAAATTGTCAAAATTGTCAAAAAATTGTCAAAATTGTCAAAATTGTCAAAATTGTCAAAATTGTCAAAATTGTCAAAATTGTCAAAATTGTCAAAATTGTCAAAATTGTCAAAATTGTCAAAATTGTCAAAATTGTCAAAATTGTCAAAATTGTCAAAATTGTCAAAATTGTCAAAATTGTCAAAATTGTCAAAATTGACAAAATTGTCAAAATTGTCAAAATTGTCAAAATTGTCAAAATTGTCAAAATTGTCAAAATTGTCAAAATTGTCAAAATTGTCAAAATTGTCAAAATTGTCAAAATTGTCAAAATTGTCAAAATTGTCAAAATTGTCAAAATTGTCAAAATTGTCAAAATTGTCAAAATTGTCAAAATTGTCAAAATTGTCAAAATTGTCAAAATTGTCAAAATTGTCAAAATTGTCAAAATTGTCAAAATTGTCAAAATTGTCAAAATTGTCAAAATTGTCAAAATTGTCAAAATTGTCAAAATTGTCAAAATTGACAAAATTGACAAAATTGACAAAATTGACAAAATTGTCAAAATTGTCAAAATTGTCAAAATTGTCAAAATTGTCAAAATTGTCAAAATTGTCAAAATGTCAAAATTGTCAAAATTGTCAAAATTGTCAAAATTGTCAAAATTGTCAAAATTGTCAAAATTGTCAAAATTGTCAAAATTGTCAAAATTGTCAAAATTGTCAAAATTGTCAAAATTGTCAAAATTGTCAAAATTGTCAAAATTGTCAAAATGTCAAAATTGTCAAAATTGTCAAAATTGTCAAAATTGTCAAAATTGTCAAAATTGTCAAAATTGTCAAAATTGTCAAAATTGTCAAAATTGTCAAAATTGTCAAAATTGCCAAAATTGTCAAAATTGTCAAAATTGTCAAAATTGTCAAAATTGTCAAAATTGTCAAAATTGTCAAAATTGTCAAAATTGTCAAAATTGTCAAAATTGTCAAAATTGTCAAAATTGTCAAAATTGTCAAAATTGTCAAAATTGTCAAAATTGTCAAAATTGTCAAAATTGTCAAAATTGTCAAAATTGTCAAAATTGTCAAAATTGTCAAAATTGTCAAAATTGTCAAAATTGTCAAAATTGTCAAAATTGTCAAAATTGTCAAAATTGTCAAAATTGTCAAAATTGTCAAAATTGTCAAAATTGTCAAAATTGTCAAAATTGTCAAAATTGTCAAAATTGTCAAAATTGTCAAAATTGTCAAAATTGTCAAAATTGTCAAAATTGTCAAAATTGTCAAAATTGTCAAAATTGTCAAAATTGTCAAAATTGTCAAAATTGTCAAAATTGTCAAAATTGTCAAAATTGTCAAAATTATCAAAATTGTCAAAATTGTCAAAATTGTCAAAATTGTCAAAATTGTCAAAATTGTCAAAATTGTCAAAATTGTCAAAATTGTCAAAATTGACAAAATTGTCAAAATTGTCAAAATTGTCAAAATTGACAAAATTGACAAAATTGACAAAATTGACAAAATTGTCAAAATGGTCAAAATTGTCAAAATTGTCAAAATTGTCAAAATTTTCAAAATTGTCAAAATTGTCAAAATTGTCAAAATTGTCAAAATTGTCAAAATTGTCAAAATTGTCAAAATTGTCAAAATTGTCAAAATTGTCAAAATTGTCAAAATTGTCAAAATTGTCAAAATTGTCAAAATTGACAAAATTGACAAAATTGACAAAATTGTCAAAATTGTCAAAATTGTCAAAATTGTCAAAATTGTCAAAATTGTCAAAATTGTCAAAATTGTCAACATTGTCAACATTGTCAAAATTGTCAAACTTTCAAAATTGTCAAAATTGAATTTGACAATTACCCACTAAATTTCCCTCCGTTCCTCTCCTGCTTTTCGTGCTGTTTTATTGGGGGAATTTATTCAGTCTAGACGACCCAGCTCATTTTTTTTTCGTCCGATACACGAATCGTCCTGGTGAACCATATTCCGTCGATTGGTTGCACCCCATCATCATCGCCATCGTCGACATTTGTCAAAACCAATCGAAGCAAGCCTTGACGGCGACGTGCCCCCGGGAGGACAATGATGACAAGAAGTGCTCTCCTGTTGCGTCCAAAACAAGGCGCACTCACACGCATACAATTGACCCACTTCTGGGCGGGAATAATTTAGAGTGCAACGCGTTGACAGCTGACAGGCGAAAACCGCAACCGGATTTGATTGGAAGCAACATCAACGGTGAAGGTCAAAACGTCAGTGCACGCTAAAATGAAGCTGAGTTGACGTTGAGTTTAGAGCTGAGTTTTTGCTGCATGGGTTTAAAGAAATAAACAATTCAATTTACAGTTTACCTAATGTTTTGAAAGAATTCCAAAACGACGCAACAGCGCCATAAAACTCTCCATTAATCTCCGCGTCAATAAATGCCAAGTCTAGTCTCCATTCAACAATCACGGCGCACTGACAGTTCTGTCTTTTGAGGGCGTAATGTTCGCCATAAATATCTCACACACACGCAGTAGGCCGCTGTAGGATGTCACTTTTATGTGCATTTGACAGCCTGCCGCTGCTAGGACAAACATGCCATAAAATGGTTTGATCTCGCCTTCCCCGGGGATGTTTTGTAAAACAATGGCCTCATAGAACTGTCAGCTCCACGCACATGCACACATTAAAAGGTGCTTCGGTTGGGGGATTTATTGTTTACTGTCTTGTAACGCGCGCATCAGTAGGCGGCGACAAAGTGACAAACAATGGACTAGTTTTGCCGTTTTGGTTCTTACTCTAATTTGGGTTAAATTGCGTGGGTTTTTATTGTTTTGGGTCGCACGTATAGAAAAAATACACTCAACTTCGAGTTTAACCTGCTTTTGCTGCATGGGCTCAGACGGCTTACGCCGTCTACAAAGACACTTATTTTTGGCAACCAAAGAGCTTTCAGACGTCAAAACAGAACCCAATTAAATTAAAATTGCATCAAGATGTACAAACATTCACTTTACGGGGGGAACCCCGGTAAAACACACCGGGAACGAGTCGTACCTTTTGACATTTTCATTCTAGTCGAAAGAAAAGCACCACGCAAAAAGATTAAAATTCATTCACCGCACACTACGATCCACTCCAAAGTTTTGTGTTGAACGACGACTACTACGACGATGATGACGACCAACTGGTTGTGTAAATATTGACACTCACTCTCGACGGCGACTTGGATCGTTAAAGGGGATGGGGTTTTGTTTGTTTTCAACAAAAAACTACATTGTTGTGATAGTTGGAACGACACTCGGGTCGATTTCGGAACGAAATCGGTCGACAATGAATTGTCAAAAGTTTTGTTAACATCACAGAATTGTTGCACCCTTACCAATTTGTTCTCAATTTTGAGTTAAAGCTGTTTTTGCTGCATGGGTTAGTAAGGTCGACAGTCGGGCAGATTTGGGCACGATATCACTCGTTGGCGAACTGTCAAAATGGAGCACCCGCAGTCGAGCAGTTTTTGACAGTTCGCTCCATAAGAAATACATTGTAGAAAAAAGCAAAAACTGCTCGAATGGAAGTGCTCCATTTTAGCTGGTTTTACATCTGAACTGTCAACTCAAGTAAACAAAGGTTATATGCTTGTTGAGCAATTTTAACTCAGTTTACAGTTTAATTGGCCGATGCACGAAGTGATTTGCTTACATTGTTTTGGTACACTCCGCAAACGTCAAACCATAAAAAATTGTTGCGCGAAATCTGTTGCGCCGAACAAAAATGAAGTGGTTTGTCGTTAGCGTATACATCAGCCTGTGGCGCATCCGAATTGACAGGTTGCGCTCTTATTTTGATTTTTGCTTTCACAATAGACCAATTGCAAATTTAAGCTACTTTTGCTGCATGGACTACGTTTGATGGTTGGGTCGACAGTCAGTCTGGATGGTAAACTGTCAAAACGTTTGTTTGCATCACAGGATCGTCAAAAACTTACCGAATTATACTCAATTGGGTACTAAAGCCCTATGTCAATTTTTATGTACAACGGTAAAAAACACGATTAAAAACCATTTCTCTTCACTTTTTTTCATTTTAATGTAAAAAAAAATATTGACAAGACAACATTTTTTCGATGGATCAACTATGTTCCCCTTGGAACGAGTTGTCAAGTAGGAACTTTTCTGTCAAGAAGGACCGCGAGGTTAATTTTTCCAAATTGATTTAAAAATCCATTTTAAACTCTTTGGAATCGTACAAAGGGTCGTTGTACTCAGAAAAATAAGCTTTATCGCGGTAAACAATAATATCAGCAATCTAAGCTTCATTTTAGGACCCAATTTACACCTTTGCTGTGTTTACTTTGTGCAACCTAGGTTAATTATCGGGTCATTTTTGGCTTGAAATCACTCAATTCTGGACAGCTGGAACTACTTTGAAAATTCAGAGACAACAGGTTACTATTTAACAAAACCCGCAGTGTTAAAAGGAAGCAGGGATTGCCAGCTATTGCTAAACACTTCGAGTTAGTTGGAAAAGAAAAAGTTAGCCTTAAAATAAATAAACAGTTAAACTGTCAAAATGCTAATTGTCAAAATTGATCAAAATTGTCAAAATTGTTCAAAATTGTCAAAATTGATTAAAATTGTCAAAATTGTCAAAATTGTCAAAATTGTCAAAATTGTCAAAATTGTCAAAGTTGTCAAAATTGTCAAAGTTGTCAAAATTGTCAAAATTGTCAAAATTGTCAAAATTGTCAAAATTGTCAAAATTGTCAAAATTGTCAAAATTGTCAAAATTGTCAAAATTGTCAAAATTGTCAAAATTGTCAAAATTGTCAAAATTGTCAAAATTGTCAAAATTGTCAAAATTGTCAAAATTGTCAAAATTAAAATTGTCAAAATTGACAAAATTGTCAAAATTGTCAAAATTGTCAAAATTGTCAAAATTTTCAAAATTGTCAAAATTGTCAAAGTTGTCAAAATTGTCAAAATTGTCAAAATTGTCAAAATTGTCAAAATTGTCAAAATTGTCAAAATTGTCAAAATTGTCAAAATTGTCAAAATTGTCAAAATTGTCAAAATTGTCAAAATTGTCAAAATTTTCAAAATTGTCAAAATTGTCAAAATTGTCAAAATTGTCAAAATTGTCAAAATTGTCAAAATTGTCAAAATTGTCAAAATTGTCAAAATTGACAAAATTGTCAAAATTGTCAAAATTGTCAAAATTGTCAAAATTGGCAAAATTGACAAAATTGACAAAATTGACAAAATTGACAAAATTGACAAAATTGACAAAATTGACAAAATTGACAAAATTGACAAAATTGACAAAATTGACAAAATTGACAAAATTGACAAAATTGACAAAATTGACAAAATTGTCAAAATTGACAAAATTGACAAAATTGACAAAATTGACAAAATTGTTAAAATTGTTACAATCGCTCAATTGTTAACTGTCAAACCATTTGTTTACCTCACAGGCTTTTTACACGCTCATCAGTATTTACTCATTTTTAAGTTGAAGCTACTTTTGCTGCTTGGACTTTGGGTAAATTAGTCAACATTTGGTCCAATTTTGTTAAGATTTCGCTCGATGGTGAACTGTCAAAACTTTGTTTACCTCACAGTATCGTTACACGCTACCACCAAAATTCACTAAATTTTGAGTTCAAGCTACCTTTGCTGCACGGGACTTTAAATCTCCTCCCGTGTTTCGACCAATCTTCAACAGTCGCGCCCCACGCTCTTCAAATTCCCCGCCAGGGGGCACCGCTTTTGATTGTTTTACTGGAGTAAACTTATCAAAATCGTTGCACATTCCATGGAGGGGAGAGCAGCCATTCAAATTTGATTCCATCGTTTTAAGAGCATCAGCAAGATAAAAACAAAGCATCGCAAGACAAATAGGGACGAGTGCGTGCGATGCGCCATCATAAATTATGCAGAATGACCCTATTTCTGGGGAGGAGGATGGTTGCAACTCCTCGAGCAGCCCCGGAGGGTGTGTCTGGACCATGTCGGGTACCCGGGTTGAATTTCAATTTCGGATTGGATCGTAGCAAGCGACGAAATGTTTAAGCTGTCAAAATTTGCTTTAATTTGGTTGAACTCAAAGTTGAGTAATATAAACAAAATTGTGACAGTTCGTTTGACACTCTGAATTTAACATACTCAAATTTCGCTTGGTTGCACATAACCTCAAATTTCACACTCAAAAAAATGTTCCAAACCAAATTGAGGCCAATCGAATTCAAATTAAATTCATCCATCAAACTCTGCGCGGCTACAAATTGAGTGAAATTAGACTGATCGCTTCAATCAAGCTGGCGGATGCATCTTTTATGACCCATCATTCCCCGTCAAGTGCTCCGATGAAATTCAAAACTTCCCCAATGGGAATTTCGAGTGGAAAAAACCGACATCATCGCTAAAGATTACGACTTTCTGTGTCTCAAGTTCCTTCCCTTCTCCTCCCTGAAAGTCCTAATAAGCCATCAAAACCGCAGCCTTTTTTTTTGGTGGTCGAGCCGACGGCTTTTTACGACACTGAAGGAAAAAAAGTCACATCGTTTTTTTTCCATTTTTTCCCTCCGTGCATGTGAGGGAGTGAAAATTTATACGATTTTTAGATGGCACGACCGAAAATTATGTAAAATTTTGGTCACCCATAAAGCGTTGGGAAAGCTAACCTCACTCTCGTAATTTTACTAGACTCTTTTTTAGGGGTAAATAGGTGGGAACGGGTGCACGGAGGGAACTTTTTCTTTCTTCTTCTTGTGAATGTGAGCACACGATGGAGTGTGTGTGCATTTTTAGGTTGGCGTTTGGGGTTGCATATGAGTACGAGGATTATTTTTGGCAAAAGTGAGTTTTGAACCTTTTTCGACCACGTTCGGTTTTTGGTTTGAGGCTCAAAGTGGTGTAACGTAGGTTGACTTGCTGTGAATCGTAGCAGGCTTTTATTTTTAAGAGATTGATGGTTGAAAGTGGCTTTATTTGCTACGAAGTTTAAGTTAAAATTCTGTTGCTGATTAATTTATAAAGAAGGTAAAGAGGTAATCCTATCATTTTAACATCACCTTGGATAAATGGGATTTTCGAAGTAATGTTTTTAGTCATTTAAAGTTAAAAAGTTGCAAGGTAATTCTAAGTATTGCAAAAATTGAAATTGTAATCCCATCTTGTTAATATAACCTTGAGTTGAATTGGTTAAGTAAGTAAAAAGTAAGTTGTGGTAAATTGGATTTTTAAGGCAAACAAAAAATCTTGCTTTTTTATTTTTGCGATTTCAATACTTAAAATAATAATCCTATCTTTTTAACATCACCAATACGCTTGAATGAGATTTTCAAAGTGATTTGTGGAGATATTTAAAGTTTAAAACCTGCTTGTTATTTGTTTCTGTTGAGAAAACAGTTATTGAAATTGTTTTCCCATCTTATTAACATTACCTTGAGTTGAATTGGTTAAGTAAGTTGGGTTTAATTGGATTTTTAAATTAAAAAAAATCTCTTGTTTTTTTTTATTTTAGTGAAAACTATAATTTAAACATATTCCCAGCTTTGATACATCACCTTGAGCCGAACGGGATTTCCAGAGTGATGTGTTGATATATTCGAAGTTTAGAACCTGCTTGTAATTTTTTCTGCTAGGAAACCAGCAATGAAATTGAAATCCCACCTTTTTAACATAATCTTTAGTTGAATTGGAAAACTAAGCAGTCTTTTTTTTTATTTTTGTGAAACTAATTATTCAAATAATAATCCCATCATTTTAACATCACCTTGGGTTGGACCGGATTTTAAAAGTGATGTGTTGAGAAATTGAAAGTTAAAAATGTGTTTGTTATTTGCTTTTATTTGTAATTGAGAAAAAAGTTATTGAAATTGTTTTCCCATCTTTTTGACATTACCATGATTTGAATTGGTAATGAGTGTAAAATGTAAGTTGGAATGAAATGGATTATTGATGCAATAAAATCTATTGTTTCTTTAATTTTTGTGAAAACAATAATTAAAGTATTAATCCCATGTTTTTAACATCAACTTGGGTATAATGTTTTAAGGTTGTGTGTACAATAATTTTAATATTTAAAAAACCGATGCATATTTTTTTCTTTTTCTAAGACTAGTCTCCTCCTTTTTAATGACTAATAATGATAAATGTATTACGTTTGTTTTCGTTTTTCATCGAACAGGTCACACATTTTGAGCTCGGAATAAATTTTGAATACATGGGAAAAATATTTTGAAGTGATTTGGCAATTAAAAGCACAACTGTAATAATCTATAATGATTTTTTTATAGAGTTTGTTTAAAAAAAATGATGTTAAATTTTTATTTCTGCCCTCCTCTCTCCCTGGTCCTCGATCGGTTATTTAAGCATTCTAACATTACCTTGGGACCAACTTTTAAAGGCTAATTGTTTAACAATTTAATTGACAATGTCCTTAGTTGAAAAACGAATTGTTTGTAGCATAATTTGAAAATTTTGAAGTAGATTTGTTTTTTTACTTAGTAAAATAGAAACAATCTGTAAGCCCACCTTTTTAAACGCACCTTGGGTCACAACCTTATTATAACCACAAAAAAAAATTATGTTATTTTGGTAGATGATTTCTGATTGTATTTTTTTATGGAAGTTACAGAAAAATAAAAAAAAACTTCAATCCCATCTTTTGCTAAATACCTTGGGTTGGATCTTTCAAACATATGGTTGAGATTAAAGCCGCTAACTACCGCGGTGTAAAATCAGCAACTTGAACTAAAATTCTACGTTGATTTGGCTGTCTCAACTTGCTTTGTTTTGAATATTTTCTAAAAGTCTAAAAGCTTATCAGCCGCTTTCTACCTATTAATGTGACCTTTTTCACATGATTTATTTGTTTAGCAAAGAAATTTAAACATCAATCATCTCTGTAACATTTCTTCGGGTCAAACCTTACATTGGCATGTCTTGAATATTTTTTTCTAAGCACACCTTTTTATCATCACCTTAGGTTGGCGCATTCGAAGTGTTTCCTTTGATGCAAAGTAATAATGAAGTTACCTTTTTGTTTTTTCATTAAAACAAAAAAAAATGTATTCCCACCTTTTTAACACCTCCTTGGGTCGGAATCTTTCATGGGTACTTGTTTGGTATTTCAGCTGTCAATTTTCAAAAAGACAGCAAAACATAGAGGAAAAAATACAATCCCAGCTTTTTAACGCAATCTTGAGTTATGTTTTTCATAAGTCTAGGTTTATTTGTTTTAGAAAAACAAACGAGATTATATTACTCATGACTAGATTTAATTTTTTTTAATTAAGATTTTTTTCACAAATCAAAGTATTACTGCGGGCGTCAATAATTAGAGTTCACGCGCGGTGATACGACCGCAAGATAATGGTCGCATGACAGCCGCATGACAACCGCAGAACAAATTTTTGGCTGTTGTCAAAGGTTGCCTTGAGTTTTGAGCTGACTTTTTCGAAAACATTCAAAACAAACCAAATTGACAACTAAATTAACGCAGAATTTCAGTTCAACTAGCTGATTTTTACACTGCGGTAGTTAGGCGGCAATAATCTCCTGTCACTCACAGCGAAGAAGAAACGTGATTTTATCTCGCAATAAGCAATAACTCTGGATTTAAAAAAAGGCTTAAGTCTATCAAGGTACGTATGTGGTAATTTAATAATAAAATTGATTTTCTGGAATTTAAATCACCAATAATAAATCTTGAAAGGTACTACAGCAGTACTACAGCAGAAAAAAACTATCCAAAACACACACCCTAGTTTGAAACTGTTCTAAAGTGGTCGAAAGCAACAAAGCTCAGTCGAGACACGCACCACTCTAGGCGAGAGGGAGGGAGAAGGGGTAGGATTTCAAGTGTGCAAATATTTGGTGTGCAGATATTATTTGCAAGAGTGGAGAATTTGGTGCAAAGTGTGCAATATTTAGAAGAAAGATAACTAAAATTAAATTTTAATCCCACCTTTATGCAGACCATAAAAAAAACAAAAAAAAAGATGTTTTTTAAGTTGCCTGTTTGAGTAGTTTATTTAATGATATTTCATGACATTGGTGCACAAAACAAAGAAAATCTAATTTTAACCCCGCCTTTTTGTAGTCACCATTCTTCAAACATTCAACTTTTTTTTTTGTAATTTAAGGCAAAAAAATGATCCATGTATGTGTTTTTTTTTTAAATCAATACCTAAATTAATTAATTTTACCCCCACCTTTTTGACTTGTCCTTGGGCCGAACCTGTCACTTTTCAGTTTCAAGAACTGAATGCTTAATTTGCTTTAGCTTAGACGATTAACCTCGTGTTTTTTGAAAATATATAAATCCTACCTTTTTAACATAACCTTGGAACGAGCCAAAAAATAAAATAAAAATTACTCTGGCTTTTCAAAAATTGTTAGTGTTAGGAAAGGTTGATTTTATAATAATTAAATTAAATTAAATATATAATTCAATTGATGTTCAAAAAAAAAATTGTAATCATTTTCTTATCAAAACAAAAAAATTAATCCCACCTTAATAACAAAAGCGTAAAAAAACAAAATAATTTTTTTTTTATTTGCTGGACTATTAAGGTAGTGTTTATATTTATTTGAAGTTATTTCATGACCTTGTTCCAAAAAATAAAGAAAACCCTAATTATAGTCCCACCTTTTTGTAATCACCAACCTTCAAATTGTAAGATTTTTTTTTTGTAATTTGAGGCAGAATAATTTTTGTGAACTGTGTGTGTATTTTTTTGCAAATCATAACCTAAATTAAATGATTTTATTCCCACCTTTTAACCTTGTCCTTGGGTCGTACCTGTCACCTTTTGTTTCAAGAAATGAAAAGTTCATTTGTTTTACTCTACATCATTTACTTGTTGATTTAAAAATATAAATCCTACTTTTTCAACCACCTTGAAATGAGCTTTCCAACTTGAAAAAGGTGGCAACAAACGCTGACGGAAGAGACGCTGGTGGAGTAACTTTATTTGCTGGTTGAAGGGGGCAGCCCGAAAGTTGTGCTGTGAACTTTCAAACGAATATGCGGCCAAAACTTTACCGGGCATATCGAAAAAGTTGGTGTTTCCGGTGGTGGTATCATGCCTACTGCGGGGGTTTGATTATTTGATTAGGTTTTCTCGCACTTGTTCTGTGCCTACTGGGCTGAGTTTCAGGTCAGTTTTGACAGTTCGATTTCGGTTCAGCTTCATTCAAAATACAAATCAAATTTATGGAAATTTTATTCATCAAGTCATTACGTCACACAACCCGGTAAATTTACCCAAACCGTCACCGTTTCAATTATCTCTATTTTCGCACAAATTGGTTACGATACGAGGCGCACAACACACCCATTTTAATTAAGGACAACAACCACAACGTTCACACATGCATTTGCACATGACTTGCGGCACATTTTTGCCAGCTTGGAGTGGAATTTCCCTGAAATACAGGATAAAACCGGAAGGCGAATCACACAACACACAACAATGGTAAATTAATTAATTTCAGTTGCCCCATTTAAATATTACATTGAGGTGGCACACAAACTCACACACGAATTTACACACGTAGAGAAAGAGCTTTCCTATTGTTTGCACAAACACACTCACACACTCGAACAGACAATGGTACTTGCACACAAATTCCATTGAAAAATTTATTCATGGTTGCAGAACCGATAAACAGATTGAAAATGTTCATTTATAACTAACCCAATTTTGAGTTGAACAAAATCATCGTGTACAATTGACAACCAACTAAATGTCATTTTAAGAAAATAACAATTTGGTTCTAAAACTGCCATCTTTGTTTATCTATGTCAAAACCATCCCAAAGAGGTGCATTTTACCGGGGGCCTACCCCAAATCCACCCCCAGATTTCTCCCCAGGGCCTACTCTTTTTCTCGCACCCACACAACCACGCTCGTAATCCGCACTGTCACCAACACCACCACCGCAACAGCAATGCAATGACGTTTTTGGTGCGTCCGCGTTTGTGAAAAGTGAAAGACCCCGTCATCGGACGGAGCGGGCTCCCGCAAGGGGTAAAGTTTCAATGAACCCACAGTGCGTGAGTAACTCACGCTCAGCGTGTAAAGTTGACGTAAGAGAAAGAGAGCAATTTGGAGCAGATTTGGAGAGTGAGCGCCTAGAAGGTAGGCAGCGTGCTCGACAAGGGAAAAACTGTTACGAAAATCAGAAACAAAATAAGACAAGCATCAATTGCATCGTAGTAGGCGTGAGAGAGGGTGAGCGGGAGAGGAAATGAGAGAGAGGTGAGGTGGGTGTTCAAGGCCGCAATAAGGAATGCGTTCCGCGCGGGGTTGATTAGGAGGTGTGACGTAATTGGGTAGGGTTGTCAGAAAAAAAAATCATGAAAAAAAATCAAAACATTACGATGCCTCTGTGCTCTCTTGTTCTTAGTTTGCTGGTTTTCCTATCTAGTTAGCATAAGAGAACACAGAGGCATCGATTAGCTATCAACTCTGCAATCATAACTTTTAAACATTCAACTTTGTACTCTTTTCTCCTGTTTCTTAACTCTTAACTCTTAACTCTTAACTCTTAACTCTTAACTCTTAACTCTTAACTCTTAACTCTTAACTCTTAACTCTTAACTCTTAATTCTTAACTCTTAACTCTTAACTCTTAACTCTTAACTCTTAACTCTTAACTCTAAACTCTTAACTCTTAACTCTTAACTCTTAACTCTTAACTCTTAACTCTTAACTCTTAACTCTTAACTCTTAACTCTTAACTCTTAACTCTTAACTCTTAACTCTTAACTCTTAACTCTTAACTCTTAACTCTTAACTCTTAACTCTGCTCTCTCTTAACTCTTAACTCTTAACTCTTAACTCTTAACTCTTAACTCTTAACTCTTAACTCTTAACTCTTAACTCTTAACTCTTAACTCTTAACTCTTAACTCTTAACTCTTAACTCTTAACTCTTAACTCTTAACTCTCAAAAACAAAAATTTATAAAAATTCATTAAAATTCATTAAAATTAATTAAAATTCCTTAAAATTCATTAAAATTCATTAAAATTCATTAAAATTCAATAAAACTAATAAAAAATTCATAGAAATTCATTCATCATCAAAAAATACTTAAAAGTCCTTAAAGGAATTCTCCTCAGAATTCCTTAAAAATTCAAAAAAAAATCTTATAATTAATTTTTTTTTAAATCCATAAAAATTCATAAAAATTCATAAAAATTCATAAAAATTCATAAAAATTCATAAAAATTAATAAAAATTAATAAAAATTAATAAAAATTCATAAAAATTCATAAAAAAATCATAATTCATAAAAATTCATAAAAATTCTTAAAAATTCCTAAAAATTCCTAAAAATTCATAAAAATTCATAAAAATTCATAAAAATTCATTAAAATTCATTAAAATTCATAAAAATTCATAAAAATTCATAAAAATTCATAAAAATTCATAAAAATTCATAAAAATTCATAAAAATTCATAAAAATTCATAAAAATTCATAAAAATTCATAAAAATTCATAAAAATTCATGAAAATTCATAAAAATTCATAAAAATTCATAAAAATTCAGAAAAAATCATTAAAATTCATAAAAATTCAGAAAAAATCATAAAAATTCTTAAAAATTCATAAAAGTTAATAAAAGTTCATAAAAAATCATAAAAATTCCTAAAAATTTATAAAAATTCATAAAAATTAATAAAAAATCATAAAAATTAATAAAAAATCATAAAAAATCATAAAAATTCATAAAAATTCATAAAAATTCATTTTAAAAAATCATAAAAAATTATAAAAAATCATTAAAATTTAAAAAAAATCGCAAAACTCATAAAAATACATATATGAATTCTAAAAATCTAAAAATTTGAAAAAAATCATAAAAATTTACAAAAAATCATAAAAGATTTTTAAAATTCAGAATAATTCAAAAAAAAAAATAATAAATTTCATAATAATTCTTAAAAATGTATAAAAATTCATAAAGATTTAAAATAATTCAAAAATCCTAAAAATTCATAAAAATTAATAAAAATTTATAAAAAATAATAAAAATTCTTAAAAGTTCCTAAAAATTCATAAAAAATCATAAAAATTCATTTAAAAATTTATAAAAATGTATCAAACAGTCAAGAAAATTCATAAAAAAATCATAAAAAAAAAATCTTCAAAATTCATTAAATTTCTTAAAATTCCTTAAATTTCTTAAAAATTCCTGAAATTTCCAAAAAAAATCAGAAAATTCCTTTAAAATTCATCATAGTTCCTTAAATTCCTTAAAAAATCCTGAAAAAAACCTAAAAAATTCCAAAACAATTCCTAAATATTCAAAAAAAATTATAATATTCAAAAAAAAAATTACAAAAAAAAATAAAAAAAAATAAAAAAAAAATCCACAAAATCCTAATAATATCCTCAATTACATTTAGAAATTCCAAAAAAATTTTTTTAAAAATCATATGATTTCAAAATAAAATCATAAAACACCTAAAAATTCGTTAAAAAATTGATTGAAAAAATCTTTCAAATGCATAGAAAATTCATATAAATTCCTTTAAATTCCTGAAAAAAAAAATTAAAAATTCCAAAAGTTTCCTAAAATTTCTTAATATTTATTGAAATTCCTAAAAAATGTAAAAAATCTTTAAAGTTCCTAAAAATTCCTAAAAAGTTCCTATAGTTACTAAATATTCCTTAATATAAATAAATAAAATACCTAAAAATTCTGAAATATTCCTTAAAATTCATTTAGAACGTTGAAAATTATTTTCAAAGTTTATGTGCTACCCCCTTCAAAATTTGTCCGAAAAATCAGGAAGTTAAATCAACTGAAAACAATCTAAAATTCATTTTTTTGAATCATATTCAGCATGTTTAGGCTGGATTAAAAATATTTGGATTTTTTATGAAATTCCAATGCACAGCAACGCAAAAAATTTTTTTTTTTTGCAAAAAAAAAATTCGTCAATATTTAGATATTTTGGAGACTAATGATTGCAAAACAACTAGACAGGTGTATAATGCATTTTAAAACACTTTTATCAATCACATGTTGTAACCATGGCTCGTAAATTCAATTTTAAACTTTTTTTTTATTTTTTTGCCTACCCCCTCCCTCGACTTTGGTCAGAGGCAAGGGACATAAACTTCAAAAAATATTTGCAACGGCCTTAAAAATTCTTAAAAATCTGTTTGAAAAATATCAAAAAAATCTTTAAAAAATCTTAAATTATTATTTTCCAAATTCCAAAAATTTCCTAAAAATTCTTTTAAAACTCCCTTAAAAATCTTAAAAATAATCAAAAAATTCTAAATTCATAATTTAAAAAAAATGTCTTAATTCCAAAAACTTCTTAAAAAAGTCGAAAAATTCCAAGAAATTCTTTTACCGATTTTTTTTTAATTCAAAAATTCCTTAAATTTATAAATATTCCTTTAAGTTAAAAAAAACAAAAAAATTCTAAAAAATTCCTAAAAATTCCGAAAAAATCTTAAAATTCCTTAAAATTACTAAAAGTTCCTAAAAATTCTTTAAAAATCCTAAAAAATCTTTAGACATCCAAAAAATTCTGAAAAATCTATAAAAATTCCAAAAAAATCCTAAAAAAGATTCCTTTCCTAAAAATTCTTTTACCTGTTTTTTTTTTAATTCAAAAATTCCTTAAAATACCTAAAATTTATAAATATTACTTTAAGTTAAAAAAAAAACAAAAAATTTCTAAAAAATTCCTAAAAATTTCGAAAAAGTCTTAAATTCCTAAAAATTACTAAAAGTTCCTAAATATTCTTAAAAAATCCTAAAAACTCTTTAAACATCTAAAAAAATCCTAAAAAATCTTTAAAATTCCAAAAAATACATATGAATTCCTAAAAATTCCTTAAAAATCCTAAAATTCCTGAAAATTCTTCAAAGTTCCTAAAAATTCCTGAAAATTTCTTAAAACTCCTAATAAATACTTGTAATTTTCTGCAATTCCTAAATATTCCTTAAAATACCGGAAAATTCTTGAATATTCCTTCAAATTCCGAAAAAAAAATCTCAAAATCTTTGAGAATCATAAAATATTCTAAAATTCATAGTTTCTTTTTTATTTTGTTCGAATAAATTATTAAAACTTCCTAACTTTTTTTTATTCTTAAAATTTTGAAAATTTTATTTTTTTTTCAATATCCTACAAAATTCTAAAAATAATTAAAAAAGATTCAAAATTAGATTTTTTTTTTATATTTGATTCTTTTTATTTCTGATTTAAAATTGAAACCATAACCCTACCACTTCCTTGACATTTCCAACTCTCCAATGAGTTCGCCCCCCCTCGTGTTATCACTTCCAATCGCGACCATGTGCTTTTCAACTCTCGCTCTCTCACTCTCACTCTCTCATTTTCCACTCACTCAATCTCCAGCAAAATAAAACACCCAGCCTTCGAACTGCACACAACATCCCAGCAGGCGCCCACAAAACGAACGACGATCCTGTTTGGGCGAGTGCCCGCGTACAAAGTAACGCGCCTACTGCTGCACCGCGGCCAGTCTGCAGCTGTCAGTCGAACGGGACGGTTGTCTACCTTCCAGGGGCAGAACTTGAAGCGTTTTTTTGGACTCTTCGGTGAAGCGCTTCTTGAAGAAGTCTTTCTTTATAAAAGGGGATTCGTGTGCACCTGCTGCATTTCACCAACCTTGACACCTGTCACTCTGACAGCATGGGTTGACAGGTGAAGAGAGGAGGAGGACGCAGGCAAGGCCTTCTGCGCGCGGACAAGCGATTAGCTGGAACAGTGGTGTGAGCAGGGGGGTGTGCTTAATTATTCAGCGCTTACTTGGATGTTGCATGTTTGGGGTTCGTTCGCGGAGTTGAGGCGCTGTGTCGTGCGGGCTGCAGCACTTGCAGGCGCAAACGGCGAGATTAGAGAACGAGGGAGAGACTAATGAATTTTTATCGCGCCAAGGTGCTTGAAAACGGAATTTATTAGCCGATCGTTAAGGAAGAATTGTGAAGGGGGGAAAGTGAGAGTGAAGAAAGGAAGAAGGGAAAGTTGGAGTGATAACAAGGGAAGAAGAGGGACGCGTTCGCGCGACAAGTGTGAGTGAAATTTGGGCCAGTTTAAGGATATCGGATTACGAGGAAGAAGAGGGAAAAAAAGAAGAAGAGTGTAATTTTTTTCTGAAGGGGATATGTCGTGTCGTGTGTCGTGTGATAACGGCAAGTGAAACTATTTTAATAGCGGTTTGTTTCGGAGTGGAACGGGAAGGATTTACTGGAACGAGGACGAGCGTGTAGGGTAAGTCGAATTTTGCTTAACTTTTGGGGATACGATTTGAGGGGGTTCGTGTAATTAATGGTTCGAGATGCTGTCCATTAATTTGGGTTGCCTTTTCAAGAGGGGAAAGGGATGTGGGACACCCTATGTAAACTGGAAATCGGAGAATAATTAGTTTTCATTTTGGGTGGGTTTGTTGAGGGCAAACAGATGGTTGGCGAGGAAAAGCGTTGGAAAAGCTAGTCCCCTTCTGCAATTTGGGAATATCATAATCTTTGTTTTATCCCCCCTGAGGGGTGAAATAGGTCGCTACTGAGGACGGCGTATCGATGGAAGGGAAAAAACATTTAAAGGATAAACTTTTATCGGGGGGATTGGAATTTTGTCTTCATTTGAAATCACTTATACTGTCCCTTCATGATTAAAAACAAAACAATGAGTTTTTAAGAATATTCTCAAAAACTAGTAAAAATTTATTTGTTTCATTTTTCAGACGGAAGTCTGAAAAAAAAAATCTTTAAAAAACATCATTCTTTCACAAATTTATCTTAAAGTGGCTAAAACTCAAAACTAGTTTAGCTTAAAAAGAAATTCAAGTGATTTTTGGTGGCAAATATAATGTTTAATTGGAAAATTACCATATTATTTCACAGATTTTTTGCCTTCCTCACCTCAATGAGGAAAGGCTATAAAATCACTCGAAAAATGAACTTCTTTATTAGACCTCGTAGACCCACCTTCACGTATACCTATCGACTCAGAATCAAATTCTGTACAAATGTCTGTGCGTGTGTCTGGATGTGAGTCCGTGCACCGAAAAATATGCACACGATTATCTCCGGATTGGCTGAACCGATTTCGACCGTTTTGGTCTCATTCGATCCGTCTTGGGGTCAAACAAGACCCTAGTTAATATTATGAAGTTTAGTAAAGTACTTCAAAAGTTATGCTAAAATACGATTTCGAATAAAGTCCGGAAGATTGTAAAAAGGGTGGTTTTTGTAAGGAAGCCCGTCATGCTATACGTTTTGCCTTCCTCACCTCAATGAGGAAAGGCTTTAAAATCACTCGAAAAATGAACTTCTTTATTTGACCTCGTAGACCCACCTTCACGTATACCTATCGACTCAGAATCAAATTCTAAACAAATGTCTGTGCGTGTGTCTGGATGTGAGTCCGTGCACCGAAAAATATGCACTCGATTATCTCCGGACTGGCTGAACCGATTTGGACCGTTTTGGTCTCATTCGATCCGTCTTGGGGTCCTACAAGACCCTAGTTAATATTATGAAGTTTAGAAAAGTACTTCAAAGGTTATGCTAAAAAAACGATTTTAGCTAAACTTCGGAAGATTGTAAAAAGGGTGGTTTTTGTAAGAAAACCCGTCATGCTATATATTACTAGAAAGGTATTTGAAAGACCTTTCCAACGCGTTAATAAGATTGAAGATCTGACAGCCCCATCAAAAGTTATGAGCACTTAAGTGTTATTTATAGACTTTTTTGAAGCCGGATCTCAAATATTTTGATGAAAAAGTTGTCCGGATCTATCATGCGACCCATCGTTGGATAGGTAATCAAAAGACCTTTCCAACAAGCCCAAAAGATTGAAGATTGACAACCCTATCAAAAGTTATAAGTATTTTAGTGTTTTTCATACACTTTTTTGAGGCCGGATCTCAGATAATTTGATAAAAAATAAGTGTTATTTATACACTTTTTTGAGGATGTGTAGTGTCTTTACTTTATGAATGGGAGGAAGGCACCAACCACCTAAAGGTGGATTAAGTAACGTTTTTTAATTCAAATAAATCAAAAAGTTTGAAAAATATGAAATGACGGAATTTTTCTAATTAAATAACAAGCAATTTAATGTCAATCAAAACTAATGGTTTATTTACAGTTTAACTACCTTCGGGTTTCGAACATATCATTTTTGTATGGACGAGACTTGTATGGGCAATCCAACGATGCAAAATAGCTTTTTTTTAATACAAAACTTCAAATTCAAATAAACATTTGAAGAATTACTCAATTAAATTTATCACAATTTACAGTCAAAAAATACCTCAAGATCTCTTGGTTCTGGCTTCGTTGGCAGTGTTTCCAAAACTTAATTTAAAGATCAGATAATAAAAAAATAAAAAAAAGTATGATTTTCAATAAATACTCAACAATTAGTTTTAATTTCTTTTTACTGTGCGAGAAAATCAGGTTTTTTTTATTTTGATGGTATCTTCAATTAATATTTGCAAACTATTTATGGTAACATTTATTGGTTGAAACTTAAGGAACTGCCATACTGTTAATTTCAATGGAGATGCATGGTATTTCATCTGGTTTATTTTTAAAACCATGAACAATCATGCGCCTCCATGTTTTTTGCTAAACAAAATCAGTATCAACTCTTATCGCTTTTCACCCTTTGACAAATTTGTCCGAAATTGAATTTCTTACAAGAATCTTACCCCTAAACCTAAATCATTTTGACTTGAGTTTATGACAAGAGGTTAAAAGACATAATTAGTTCAAAAAGTGGTTTTTTGACTCTGTTCCACAAGCAAAACGTCAACAGTTTTTGCCTTCCTCACTGAGGTAAGGCTCCTGCTCTAAAATTGAACTTTTTATTTAAAGCTCGAAAACCCACCTTTATGTATACATATTGACTCAGAATCGAAAACTGAACAAATGTTTGTGTGTATGTGTGTGTGTATGTGACCAATAGTGTCTCGCAGTTTTCTCAGCACTGGCTGAACCGATTTCAACCAAACCAGTCGCATTCGACTTGGTTTAGGGTCCCATACGGTGCTATTGAATTGTTTGAAGTTTCAATAAGTAGTTCAAAAGTTATGTATAAAAATGTGTTTTCGCATATTTTCGGAAGTTGAATAAATGGCAGTAAACTGAACCAAACATCATCATGTTATACATCGTTAGTTAGGTAATTGAAAGACTTTTCCAACGAATCCAAAACATTGATAATCTGGCAACCCTGTCTCGAGTTTTAACCACTTAAGTGATAATTATGTACTTTTTTGTAGCCGGATCTCACTTAAGTGTATGTAAACAATGTCCGGATCCATCATCCGACCCATAGTTGGTTAGATAATCGAATGAACTTTCCAACGAGTCTAAAACATTGAATATCTGGCAACCCTGTCTCGAGTTCTGACCACTTAAGTGATATTTATGTACTTTTTTTTTGTAGCCGGATCTCACTTACATGTATGTAAACAACGTCCGGATCTATCATCCGACCCATCGTTGGTAAGGTAATCGATAGACCTTTCCAACGTGTCTAAAACATTGATAATCTGGCAAATCTGTCTCGAGTTCTAACCTCTTAACTGATATTTATGTACTTTTTTGTAGCCGGATCTCACTTAAATTTATGTAAACCATGTCCGGATCCACCATCCGACCCACCGTTGGTTAGGTTATCAAAAGACCTATCCAATGAGTCCAAAAAATTGAAGATCTGGCAACCCTGTCTCGAGTTCTGACCACTTATGATGTCATTTATGAGCCCCTGAGTGATATGTAGGTTTTTGTATTCCGGAACATATCACCCATTGTTGGAAAAGAGTGAGGAGAAGGCACCAACCACATAGGTGGATTAAGTTAGTTTTTTTTCTTTTTGAACAGTAAGTCAATTCACTACATGGAACTCAAATTAAATTAAATCAAATCAAAAATATGCTTGAATATCAAACTTTTTTTTATTTACTTTTCTAAGATTTTTGTGAAGGATTGGAAAAAACTAAAAAAAGCTGAACCATAATACATTATTTTGAAACAATATTTGAATATAATTCGAAATATGTTTGAGTACAGAATTTTTCTCATAAAACTCATCAATTTTGAATAAGCTATTAGGCTGGTACAAATTTTATCAAAAGTTTTTGTCTCCCACCCCCCTCCCCCCTTCAAAGTTGGCCCGAAAAATTAGGGGACACAAAAAAAATTTGTTTCATAAAACTTCAAAATTTCAATGGAAACTTAAGTACAATCAGCTGAAATCGATATATAATGCTTTTCTTTGTGTTTAAAATTATGTTTGGCATGTTTGGGTTGATTTTGGAATCTTCTGAATTTTTTTAAAATTTTCGATGTTTAGTATCGCAAAAAGTTTTTTTTTCGCAAAAAATTGTTTTCGTCAATTTGAAATTTTTTGAAAACTAATGATTTCAAAATAACTGAACTAGTGTAAAATTTAAATTTAAACATTTTAAAACCCTTTTGCATTCAAATGTTGAGACTATGGCTTGTAATTTAATTGTTTTTATTTTTTTGCTCATGTCGAAAACAACTGAAAAAAATATTCTAATATCAAAAAAATATTTTTGTGAGAATTCAAAAACTCTTAGCAACCTAATCTTCAATGTTTCATGGATAAAATTTTGGAAACTTTCTAAAGATTTCGATTTTTTCTTTTTGAAAGATGGTCATTTATGAGCATTTCATAAAAAATCGAAAAAATGGAAACTTTCGAATCAAATGCGGAATGAGACGAATCAGATGATGCGCAAAAATTTAACTTCTTCAGAATATGAGTGGCCTTGCCGACTGAATCATGCTAGAGTTGTTGAAATTGTGGTAGGAATGTTGTGCAATTCAGTTTCACACTCGGTCTCATGTACGAATTAATGCTAGCAAAATTTGAGGAATTCAATTTTGCGAATTTCTTATGTAAAATTACATCTTTTTGACACAGTTTATTTTCGTGTTTTTCCTCAGTAATTTTATCTTTTACACATTATTTTATGAAAAAATTAAGTTGAAAAGAGGTAAACTCTTACTTTATTTTTGTGACCCTCCTTCGAATTTGGATAATTTTTATTCAAAACCACGAGACCTGCATACAAATAGAGCGAAAACTGTCAAAAATCATTCCAGGTTAGGTTTCACTAACGAAAATCAGACAGATTTTGTGACAAGAAAAACTGTAGTAATTTTAAATCAAGAGCTGTGTAGAGTTACATCAGTGGAGAAATTTATTTCATTTCACGCGGTAAAAAACATGTATCATGTAACGCCACCGGGGAATATCTACCAATTTTGCGTCAGAAAAAATATGTAATATTGCTTCTGAAAATGTGTAAATTTATTTACACTCTTTTCACTTACATTTGATGTTAATTTATATCGAAAAAGAGGGGTTGAATATTGCCATAACATTTTTAACTTTGAAATATAAATTTTCTTTTTTAAAATTGAATGTTTGTCAGAAATAAAAAAAAACAATAACAAAAAAAATATTGTTTCTTTGTTGGAAATATTTGCAAATCTCTGTCTCTGTTTTCTGGTCGCTGTTGTCTTTGGCAAAACAAGAGCCAAATTAAATGTTTTGAGTCCTTTTAATTTTTTATCCAAAATTAAAAAAAAAGAACTAAAAGAAGGGTAAATCATTTATTGAGAGAAAATGCAAAATAAAAAAAACATGGAGAGATTATACCTGGTAATGAGTGCATCTTTTATGCAAGAAAAATATGTAAATTGACGTCTAAGAATGTGTAATTGTACATGTATAAAAGCTTAAAATTTAGCACCTTCTAAATTTACAATAAAAAAATTACTACGTAGATAATTTTAAAAATTAGGGACATTTCATATAAGCCATTTATAAACATACACTGAGAGAAAACTAACAGTGCACTTCAAAATTTCTGCAAATTGTTAGTGTCCTAATGTACAGCCAAAAAATAGAATAGTGGTTCGCAAAGCGGCCTCAAATTTGATCTGTCAAAGCAGAACCAATTTACTGTTTGCAAAATGCGACCAACAAGTAGCAAATATTGTGATCGATCTATAATTTATATTCTGAGCTGTGGGGCATTTTCTCCGAGTACATCGGCAGATTCAAAACCTGCAAGACCCGCTTGGACCAAGTAACCCTTGTCAGTTACATGATCTCCAAGTATGGAGTGTAATGGGTTTTATTTTTATTTATTTTTTTATATTTTGATTGTAAACTGATCCTCGGTCCTAACCTGGTCGTAGCACCTTAAAGGACCTAATAAAAATAAGTTATGAATAAAAAAATATATTGTTTTTCAGCCAACGAAGAAAAAAGCGCAAGCATTTAATTTTTCAGCGAAAACTTTAACATCAACATATTCAAAATGTTTCAAAACAATTCACTTCAGTAGCAAAAAATATGTCACGCTTGAGCTTGAACATAGCCTTCTAATTTGTCTATGTTTACAGCTGTAGTGCAGTTGTATTAGTGGGAAGCAGTGGGGAGCTTTCGAAAATCACGCTACGCATTCTGTCTTTTCAGCACCCAGGTAATTAGTACATGTTTTATGTCAGAAAAAAATATGTAAATTAACATCTTAAAATATGTAACTTTACATGCATTATAACTGAAAATTATGCACCTTCTAAATTTACATTTTTTTAGTACGTAGTTATTTTTAAAAGTTAGGGACAATTCTCGAATAAGTTTCCAAAAGGACGTATGTACACATACACTGAGAGAAAACTAACAGTGCACTTTAAAATTTCTGCGAATTGTTAGTGTTCTAATGTACAGCCAAAATTTTTTTTGGGTAGGATTTATATTTAACAAAACAAATTTTTTATTTAAATCTTAATTAGGCTGCAACATTTTTGGCCGAACGTTTGGCTTAAAAGATGCGATTTTTTGTCCTCTAAAACATAAAAAAATAAATCAAAAACTTAAAATATCAGGTTTTAAGAAAATTGATTTAAAAAAAATTAAAAACCGGAAAAAAATTATGTAAATATTTCTTCTGAATAGTCCTCATCAAAACCAACAACTTTGCCGAAGACACCAACAAAGAAAAAAAAATTGTAACATTCATCAGGAAGTGGTGAATTTTCATCAGTTTCTGATGAATATTTATCAAGTTCACATTTTTACACATTTTTTGAGTAATATTACTCAAAAATGAGTAATATTCAACCAACCAAATTTTCAACATTCCAAAATTCAATTTTTGTTTTGCTATGAAATCTATCAGGAAGTTCCTTCAAAAGTTACAGACTTTCGAAAAATTTCGTACCATTTTTGTATGGGGTGCTGCCAAAATTTTATGGAGACTTGTATGGGTGAACTACACAGCTAAAAAAGTAGTAATCCAGCTGCGTGTAAAAGGCCTGGGTGTAAAATAAATTTCGCATTATTTTATGAAATTCTATGTAATATTACACCCTGATATATGAAGCCCCTCAGTATGGGAAACCTACTTGACCGAAATGTCAAGCTCATATATGCGTTACTCCTTCCCTTTCTTCATCGGTCTGATGACCGAGCGGGCTAAGGCACCAGTCCTCACTAATGGTGCTGGGTTTGAATCCCGTCGGTTGCAACTTTTTTATTTAACGAAAATTGTACATGCAGTGCGTAATATTAAGTGTATTTTTTGACGAAGGTGATGTGCATGCTTTTGCATGCGATTTTACATCGGATTTTTCGCTGTGCCAAATATAAAATAAAAAATGCAAAAAATGCGTAAAATAGGCCGATTTTGTATGAAATTGCTCATGTTTAAAAGAAAGTAACAACGATAAAATTCGGATGGCTCGACTATTTTTGTTTCAATTTAAAATATTGATAATTCAAATCAGGTGAATTTTATATGTCATTCAAATATTTTTTCTAAACTTTATTGGAATCCAGAATTTTATTGTAAAAAGGCCTAAATGAAAAGATTTAAAATAAGCAGGTAAAATTTAGTTTTTCTTTAGATTTGATTGGATTGTAAACATAAGATTGTTATTTGAAATGCAGTTAAATTAAAACAATATATTTGGGCCAATGCAAGTTTGAAAAACTAGTGTTTCCTGCTTACGTCAGTGGATATTTTCAATAGGAGTAGGATAAACTCTTTGTTTGCAAACTAAATTTGGCTCGGATGATGTCCAACCTTTTTAATTCCTTCAAACGAGTATGTTTTGAGTTTCTCTTAAGAATTGAAAAATCTTCGTATGGTTAAAATCAAATAAAAATTACAAGATAGCCACAGAAAATCCCCAAGAATTTTCCAACAACTCACTTCAGAGGAGACGCATGGCATCTCTTTGAAGTCATTTTAAAATCATGAGCAACCATGCTGCTCCATAATTTTAAATTGATACAGTATCTCTGTCGACTTTGTAAAATGAGATCCAGCTTAGCTTTAAAACCAAAACATCATCAAAATATGCAAAAATAAACTTGTTCCATCCTTGTTCAGTTCTCTTCCTCTTCTGCAAAACTAAAAAAAGGAGGCGAAATCCCTTCAAATATTATAGCATAAGCTGCTCTCAGCAACGAGGAAAATTCAAATTTGATTGCCCTCCCTCTAGACGGTCTAACCCAAACCTCAAAGCACTCGCAGTTTGGCTTCCTTCTTGTACATTCTCAACTGTAAAACTAAATTTTTAAGATGTTTGTTTGCTTTAACATGGATTTCTTTCGAATAAAATTTTAATTTTATTAAGTATTTTTTTTATTTTTCATGTTTTCTTTCTACTCAGAAATTTACCAAAACATTCAAAGTATATTTACGTGGCTGCTGGGGGCTTGTTTGCATCAGATTTGCTATCTCTTTCTAGCAAATGTTTTTTGTCAGGCAACTTCTAGCTGGTTTGTTTTGACTGACCGCCCGATATGTCAGCCAACATATTTCGCAGGGCCATGACAGCTCGAGCTCGATCATTGTTTGCATCAGGACACTGTGACGAGGAGTTCGTCATTTTTGGATTAAATTATGTTTTTTTTACACTGGGCCTAGCAAGCCTTATTGAAATGAAAAAGTATGTTGCTTGATTTTCGGTGTGAAATCTGCACGTCACTCAATTTCGCCTCGTGACTACACTCGAAATTCAAGACCACGCATTTCCTCGCATTAATTACCCAAATTTCCCCTTCGTCATTCATCAACGAGATCCTCAACCCTTTGACATATACTCGAATCAAAGCTGCCAGAGCCGTCATCCTACACGAATCCTTGAAACCAAAACTCGGCTCTCTTTTCGTTGATTGATTATGAAACACATTAAATACTTGGTTATTGCTGCTTGTACACGCTAAAAATAACCCCAACAGAAAGCAAAACTGGATTTATTCACTTATTGCGACTACACGCGTGAACGTACCCCAAATGGACTGACTAGATCAAAGCTAACTTTTCCAAAGGACGTATTCTTGGATGTAAACAAACAGCTTACTCCTGTGTTTATATTTACATTGAATACAGACAGATGAATCCAACTGTCAACGAGATGTAAACAAACAGTAGGCTTCGTCATTTGAACCAAATTCGCTGGATTCACCTGCAAAGTTGTGTAACCTTTCGCAAGCGTGCACTTTTGACAGCTGAATGACCCCCTTTTTTGCTGAAACTGCTGCTGCTCGTTGTCATCGGAGATGATTGATTAATTCACTTCAACCGAGCAACAGTAGGCCACTTTTATTCGATTACCAGCCTGCTTTGACCACATTTTCCAGTGTTGCCAGCACCATGGTAAACACACACACACTGAATGAGATGAAAGATTGCGTAACGACATCTGTTATTCCCTTATCGGTTTACACCCAATCGAGAGCGGAGGGTTGGAGGGAAGAACAAGGAAAGCAATACACATTACGTCGTCTTGATCGGACTAGAGCGAGATAAAAGATGGCCGCGCTGGACCTTTTGTGTGTTGTTTTGCAGGTTATGTCAGCGGTGGCGGCGGATGGGAAAATCCCATTTTATACCGGTAAACCTTCGAATAAAAATAAATTACGATTCCGAGATCCGCTGGAGCGAGAGCGAGATAGCTTACTTAGTGACAGTGTAGGGAGGAAGGAGACGAGAAAACGCATTAAGAAATAATGCATAAAATAAGGGTTTACGTTGCAGAAAAATAAAATTTTCCACCCTAAGAGATTGCACGCTGGAGGAGGAGGACCAGGTTACATCATTCACACCTTGGCCAAGGTGTCGCCTGCTGGGTCCGGGGCGAGATTGAAAGAAATTATTGCGATTATGACCCAGTTTAAAAAGTAATTTTCTCCGTGTCTTGGGAACAAGAGTATCCGCCGGGAAAAGGCTCTGGCAACACGGAACTGGATGCACCTGAACGACGGACACTGGTCCAAGTAGGCGGTGACAGAAGTGTTTTGTGAGGTTATGTTTACTGATGAGGCTTGGAAGGTGATTGAATGTCTCGTGTTATCAATCTCTACTTCCTAATTGAGATTGATTCGTAGAACGTGGTCAGATTTTTTGACAGCTGTTTTTTTGCATCAAAAATCTTCCGTTTCTTTCTGTTAATAGTTGTTTATCATGCAACTTACGATTTTTTTATTCGGCACCAAGCGGTTGTGATGACAGCTCGAGCTCGATCGTGCATCACTGACGAGGAGTTCGTCAATTTTGAGTTAAATTATATTTTTTTCCTCCACTGGCCCTAGAAAGTCCTCACTTTAAATTAAAAAGTTTTTGACAAAACCGACCTACTCAGAAATGAGTAAATGAGGCAAATGTCAGTTTTGAGTAATTTCAACTCAGATCTGGCTGAATGTCACTCAATTTTGCCAAACTTTGACATTTGACTGAATCACCCGCTTCTGAGTAGGTTAATTTTTTACAAAATTTACAAAATTTCAAAATTTACAAAATTTACAAAATTTACAAAATTTACAAAATTTACAAAATTTACAAAATTTACAAAATTTACAAAATTTACAAAATTTACAAAATTTACAAAATTTAGAAAATTTAGAAAATTTACAAAATTTACAAAATTTACAAAATTTACAAAATTTACAAAATTTACAAAATTTACAAAATTTACAAAATTTACAAAATTTACAAAATTTACAAAATTTACAAAATTTACAAAATTTACAAAATTTACAAAATTTACAAAATTTACAAAATTTACAAAATTTACAAAATTTACAAAATTTACAAAATTTACAAAATTTACAAAATTTACAAAATTTACAAAATTTACAAAATTTACAAAATTTACAAAATTTACAAAATTTACAAAATTTACAAAATTTACAAAATTTACAAAATTTACAAAATTTACAAAATTTACAAAATTTACAAAATTTACAAAATTTACAAAATTTACAAAATTTACAAAATTTACAAAATTTACAAAATTTACAAAATTTACAAAATTTACAAAATTTACAAAATTTACAAAATTTACAAAATTTACAAATTTACAAAATTTACAAAATTTACAAAATTTACAAAATTTACAAAATTTACAAAATTTACAAAATTTACAAAATTTACAAAATTTACAAAATTTACAAAATTTACAAAATTTACAAAATTTACAAAATTTACAAAATTTACAAAATTTACAAAATTTACAAAATTTACAAAATTTACAAAATTTACAAAATTTACAAAATTTACAAAATTTACAAAATTTACAAAATTTACAAAATTTACAAAATTTACAAAATTTACAAAATTTACAAAATTTACAAAATTTACAAAATTTACAAAATTTACAAAATTTACAAAATTTACAAAATTTTACAAAATTTACAAAATTTACAAAATTTACAAAATTTACAAAATTTACAAAATTTACAAAATTTACAAAATTTACAAAATTTACAAAATTTACAAAATTTACAAAATTTACAAAATTTACAAAATTTACAAAATTTACAAAATTTACAAAATTTACAAAATTTACAAAATTTACAAAATTTACAAAATTTACAAAATTTACAAAATTTACAAAATTTACAAAATTTACAAAATTTACAAAATTTACAAAATTTACAAAATTTACAAAATTTACAAAATTTACAAAATTTACAAAATTTACAAAATTTACAAAATTTACAAAATTTACAAAATTTACAAAATTTACAAAATTTACAAAATTTACAAAATTTACAAAATTTACAAAATTTACAAAATTTACAAAATTTACAAAATTTACAAAATTTACAAAATTTACAAAATTTACAAAATTTACAAAATTTACAAAATTTACAAAATTTACAAAATTTACAAAATTTACAAAATTTACAAAATTTACAAAATTTACAAAATTTACAAAATTTACAAAATTTACAAAATTTACAAAATTTACAAAATTTACAAATTTACAAAATTTACAAAATTTACAAAATTTACAAAATTTACAAAATTTACAAAATTTACAAAATTTACAAAATTTACAAAATTTACAAAATTTACAAAATTTACAAAATTTACAAAATTTACAAAATTTACAAAATTTACAAAATTTACAAAATTTACAAAATTTACAAAATTTACAAAATTTACAAAATTTACAAAATTTACAAAATTTACAAAATTTACAAAATTTACAAAATTTACAAAATTTACAAAATTCACAAAACTTACAAAATTTACAAAATTTACAAAATTTACAAAATTTACAAAATTTACAAAATTTACAAAATTTACAAAATTTACAAAATTTACAAAATTTACAAAATTTACAAAATTTACAAGATTTACAAAATTTACAAAAATTACAAAATTTATAAAAATTACAAAATTTACAAAATTTACAAAATTTACAAAATTTACAAAATTTACAAAATTTACAAAATTTACAAAATTTACAAAATTTACAAAATTTACAAAATTTACAAAATTTACAAAATTTACAAAATTTACAAAATTTACAAAATTTACAAAATTTACAAAATTTACAAAATTTACAAAATTTACAAAATTTACAAAATTTACAAAATTTACAAAATTTACAAAATTTACAAAATTTATAAAATTTACAAAATTTACAAAATTTACCAAATTTACAAAGTTTACAAAATTTACAAAATTTACAAAATTTACAAAATTTACAAAATTTACAAAATTTACAAAATTTACAAAATTTACAAAATTTACAAAATTGTCTCAGTTTTCGTCAATAGCGAACCTACTCAGAAATGATTTAGTATGACTTTTGTCAGATTTAAGTGAATTTCGCCAAATAAAACGTTGAATTCTAAGTGAACGCTTACTTTTTTGAATGTGTAGATAAAAAATCAATGGAGCGTTGGCCGTTTTGAAAAAGTTAACTGGAAATTCACTCAAATCTGACAGTTGACCTTTTAACTCATTTCTGAGTAGTTTAGAGTTTGACGAAAACTGAGTGATTTTGAACGTGTGTGTTGTAAAATTAAATGAGAAATCTGTTAGGAAACATCAGCTTGACAGCTGTCTTTTCGAATTTGCAAAAAAAATCATCCTAGCGGGTCCCCCCCGCGCGTCTGCATGCATAAACAAACTTGACAGTTTCCACACGTCATCAAATTTGTCACGGAGCACTTTTGCGAATGAAAGCCACGTAAATCAAGCTTGCCTTGCCGTCCCAATTTTGAGGTGGGATCAAATTAAACCACCTGCTTTCCCTCCCAACCTAACCTAACCTCACCATAGCAACCTTGAAGTACATTATGCTGTGCTTACTATGGGCGATAAAAGCCATGGCCTTCTGTGTGCACGGGTGCGTGTATGTTTTCCGTAAATACTCCCCGTGCCCCAGCCTTATCTCGTTCGTCACGTCTGTTAAGCTCCAATTTTACCCGGAAGTGGAGCTTACGGAGAACCCAAGGGGAAGGGGGGGAAAGTTAACCACACGCACGTTTGTAATAATTTGGATTGCTTTCGGAAGCAGCTGGCCGGGCAAGGTCGTCTGTCAACGTGGAGTCATCAGACGTTAGCGGACGTCACTGTTTGGGTAATTCGTTTGATTGAGTCGTCCGGAGTTAGCGTGTAAAAGTGACAGCGCGTTGATTGATAAGTAGAGCAACTCCGGCGAACGTACCCCACTAAATCAAAGAGGCAGATCTGCTTGTCTCTGCCACCAATCCGGGTTCGTTTAAACAATGTCGCGCGGTTACCGTTTCCAGCTGACAGGTGCTAATTTTTCGTTGCCCTACAACCGTTGTTGACATCCGGATAGGCGCCGACACTGGATTATACCTGACGGCCACACTCTATCGAAGCAGGCTCGTGAATAAATTAAGCCTCAACGCAAGGGTTGGGGCACGTTCACAGCGCTGCCGTCAGAAGGTGTAAACGTCACTCTGAAATGAAATATCGCCTACTACGGCCAGACGTGCATCAAGCTTGCGGGTCACGTTTTGGTCCAGTTTTCTGTGAACGCACTCCATCACTGCTTGCGGAGCTTAATCGCTGAACCACACACACAAGCTGCCCGTAATCTACGGGATGCGGATGGTACAGAAAAAGAAACGAAAATCCACTAGACTAGGCTTACCTGGTAAGGGGAGCTTTAGTCTGGTGCCAAATTTCGACACGGCGTGGCCAAAAGACTAACGAAGAGGTGATTTTCCAGCTGAAAGGCTTGAGAGCAAATTTTCTGGAAGGCGAAAGCACCTTGACGCCAGTTTATAGTGGTTCTTGCGTAACATCCGGGGAAGATTGAAGAGGTAGGTGGCGGGGGACGGGGGATAAATTACTGAACACTAGACGAACCTATTTCGAGCGCAATTAGTTTTCAATTAGCGTCGATTAGGAGTGCTCGAGCGTGGCGGAAATATCGAGTTTCAGAGGGTGGAATTAGTGAAATCTGGCGAAAGATGCTCGCAAATGAAGCGGTTTGCGGGCGCTCTGGAGCGTTGGGGTACGTTCACGGATTTGATCAGTCAAAATGTGCAATTTAGAATAGCATGGAGTGCGTTCACAGAAACTGTTTAGATAAAGAATAGTCTGCAGTAGGTATCACTACAGTGTACATCAATTCTAAAAAAGAGTACGTCCACAGAACTGATGCAGGATACATGCTCTTAAAAGTGATGTGAATAATTTTGAGGTAATTGTATTGCAAATTTTCGCCATTTTTAAATGTAACAAAGTACATTTGCAGTCTAAATATCCTGTGAACGTGCCCCAAAGTACATACATCAATCACCTTTAAATATATCAATGTTTTGTGAGTACGTTCACAGATTCACGAGAGAAAATGTCTATTTGTATTCAGAATACCTCTGAGAACATGCCCTATGATACAGCTAAACAGAATTGACACTTGAAATATGTCAATGTTTTGCGAGTACGTTCATAGAACCATGTAAAACTATCAGCCAAAAGACATCTGTGAACGTGTTCCTTGAAGCAGCTAAACATCACACATTGCAATTAACAAATCAAACTTTAGAGAGTACGTTCACAGAACGATGAATACCAATCAGGCAAGTACCAAGAACACGTTCTTGACATTGTTTTAAATGATTTTGAGAAAATATATATTGTCAATTTTTTTTCAGATAGCTTAGTCTGCAAAAAAACAAACTCTGTGAACGTGTTCCGTAATACAGCTTTGCAAATCATGTTGGACTTTGGTAAATAATGAATATTCGTTGATTTGCCTCAAACTATGCATTCAAGTTTGCTATGCAAATGTTCAAAAATCTATACCTTGCGATACAATTTTATGATCAAATTGATGTGTTCGGTAAAGTTGTAGGTTAGAAAAATTGGTTACTCGGTTGGTCGTCGATAATATTATCGTATAACGATAACGATAATGGTTATCGCACCGCCCTCTTTTTTGACGATTTTCTAAAAAACTTTTTTTTTCTTTTATGCATAACTTTGCAACTATTTGAGCAAAAGTCTTTCTACAGATTGCATTTGATAGAAATTTGTCCAAGAAGTTCGATAAAAATAAAATTTTAACCCTTGAATGCCCCCTAATATTATATTTGAACGTTTTCAGTACTAAAATTCAGTTTTGACCAATTCCTTATATTGCTATTTGTTTTATATTATCACCATCGTGTTCCCCACACAATTTAACATAATAATCAATGTAAACCTCAAACTAAAATGAACTATTGGCGAGAAACAGTGATTTTACTGAAAAAAGTTTTTATTTTGCGCAGCACTCGGAAGTACATGGTGTACTTTTCAACAAAAAGAGATGATCCCGCATAGTTCGGTTTTTATACGTGAGAATCTTATTTCGGATTTGAATTCATAGGATAGAGTGCTGCGCAAAATCAAACTTTCTTCAGTAAAATCGCTGTTTCTCGCCAACAGTTCATTTTAGTTTGAGGTTTACATTGATTTTTATGTAAAATTGTCCGTGGAACACGATGGTGATAATATAAAACAATTAAAAATATAAGGAATGGGTCAAAACTAAATTTTAATACTTAAAACGTTCAAATTTAATATGAGGGGCATTTAAGGGTTAAAATTTTATTTTTATCGAACTTCTTGGACAATTGTCTATAAAATGCAATCGTCAAAAAATAGGTTGGTGCAAAAAATAGAGGGATGGTCCAATCAGCAGCAAACTTGGGATTTCTGTTAACTATCGATGGATGAACGTTCCCTCCTAGTTTGGTCCAAATCGGTGAATGTCGAGTCCAAAAGTGAACCGAGTTGAACTGGAATGACCCATGTACTTTGAATAAAATATGTACTATCCTTTTTACAACTTTTATACACACACAGTCAAAATCACTCAGTTTTGACGAAAAACTGAATTTTACTCAAAACATTTACCCAAACTACTCATCTCGGAGTAGGTTTGGTTCTGTCAAAAACTGAGTGATTTTAAATGTGTTTGTAAATTTTGAACGTTTTATCGCATAACCAAAATATCTTACTTTGGAGATATTTCCACGTACACATTCATTTCGAATACCGTCATCAGGGTTGACATTGGGTCTAGGGGGTGAGATTGGGTCATAAAAAATGCTGAAATTTTTTTGACCCAATCTCACTCCCCAGACGCAATGGCCTTGGCTAATTTCTGTGAAGGTTTGGTTTTGCCGAAATCTGAATGAAAATAACTCAGAAATTAATGTATTCAAATCAGCGTGTAGATTTCCTTGAAACAGAACGAATCAGGACTTAAGCGACCTGGCCTGAATATAATACTTGTCAAGTTTAGATATTGAAATTTTGAAAACTGAAAGCTATTTGTAGCCATGCACTTTTACCTGTTGTATTCATTTTATGAGTACGATCCCGAACAGAACCTTCTCAGAAATTAGTAAATCGAGAAACTGTCAGTAACTGTCACTCAAATCTGATAGTTGCTCAATTTACTTTTTCGTGCAACGACTTGGTTTTGACGACGGGTTTTACAAATTGTTAAGACCGAGGAATTCGAATGTTTGGTTATTTTCTTTGATAGAATTTTTGAAATCAATACGCAATAACTAACTGGCCTACACAGTAAAATATCATGGTAATTGTGAGGTACTAGATTGCCATAATGAAATAGACCCTTTGTAATGTCTGTCGCTGTAATGGTTGGGGCTGAACATAGGGCTGAACACACTGCGCGCAACGCTTGGTCTAGCTGTCAGCGCAGTAAACAACCGTGCAGCGACAAGTCCATTTCCGCAGTCGCAGCGTGCGGATGCAACTCCCGTGTTGGGGATTCTCTCTGGTGGCTGGCCGAATCCCACAGTAATCTGGGAAGGGGCACATTTTTTATGTCAGAAAAAAATGTGTAATTTTACCTCTTTTCTGGAGTAATGTCAGTTTTTCATGAAGTTTTTTTTTTTTCATGAGTTTTCTGCAGTCTAAATTGAGGTAAAATTACAACTTTAAAGAGGTAATATTCAACCTTCCAAATTTACATAATGTTTTCTGTGTACACAGTAAAAAATAATGCTAATTTGGAAGCTGTAAAGTTGTAATTTTACCTCAATTTAGAATGAAAAACTGACATTACTCCAGAAAAGTGGAAAAATACGCATTTCCAGATGTAAAATTACACCGTTTTTCTGTCATAAAAGATGTACCGCTTCCCAGATGTAATATTACCATGATTTTTTTTCCGTGTAGTTTCCGAAATTGTAGCCAATAAATTAAAGTACAACTCCTGACAAAATCGTCCCACCGAGGGTCACGTTCATTTGGCAAATTCCAAAAATCAATCTAATTATTTTGCTTTCGTGATGTTTTTCAAAGCGTCCCCCTTCTGAGAAAGTGACCCATATAAAGTGTGACCAACGATTTTTCGATCTGTTCGCGGGAAATTTCCTTTTTACCAAAACACTTCCGCGAACGTGCCCCAAATAGCGAAATAATGTTAAAAATCGCTTCCCAGGTTGAATCCCGATAAACTTATTGGACTTCCCCGGAACAAATCGGCCAGTAAGGCCAACCACCGCAACCGTGCCGCAAATAAATCTCACTTTTCTGACTTTCGCTTCTTCTTTTTTTGCGGGCAAATAAGTACGGAGCCCTTCTCGGAAGAAAGGGTGGGGTACGTTCACCGTTGCCTTCGTGGCTTCGCCGCCGCCTACTTTGTGTTCCGTACCGAACTGACAGCTGATGAGTGGAATTCATCACGGCAGACTCTTGCGATGGGGTTGTTTCATACTCGAGTCAAATTTGCGGCGGAGGCCACTCGAGGGCTGCGAGATTTTGAGTGAGCGCAAAATCGCTTCCGAAAACAATCTTGCAAATTGGTTTTTGAGGGTTAAATTTTTGGCTCGAGTAGCTTTGAAGGTTCGGCGACTCGGGAAGGTTACTTCCGGTTGGCCAGCCTTGATAAATGACCACCGGAAAGGCGCTCTTGTCAACCTTGGACGGGGGTCTGGTAATTGTCAAATCGAGTCTTGGGAGGCAGCGACGCGTGAAAAAAAGGCAAGGCCTACTTTGCGAGAGTGATTCCGGAAACTTTTGAGCTTTTCAAGAAGGTTTGTTATTCTGTGAACGTGTTCCGAATTGAAGTTTGAATAAGTACCTCAGTACTCAAAATAGAGTAACCTTGTTTACGATTTCAAATTTTGACAGCTGTGATGATGATCAGTTACACGCTCAACCAAAAGCACTCAGAAGTGAGTCAAAATTACCCTGAATAAATAATACATGCCTTGCAACGTCACCTTCGCAATTTATTCGCCAACTTTGTAATCATTTTAGAATTACAATTTCAAAGTACCTCTATCATTAAAAAGCTGAACCACCCAGATAACGGTGCAATTTATCTTCCTCCACGGCGGAAAATTTGTCACCGTCCGGGAACGGGTGAAAAGTTAATCGACGCGCTCTTAAATTATCTTTTCCACGTGTGTGCGGGTAGCTCATTAGCATCCGCGTCACATTCGTACGTGGCGGGGCCACGTGTGGCCCTGCAGTGGCACCATCTGGTTCACAATAACCAGCCGGGGTAGATCGTAATCCCCCTGGTGGATTTTGGCACGTGAAAAGAAACACCTTTCGCTGGTGTTGTCACGTAATTTCTGAAAAAAAAAATAGCGAAACAAAAATTAAAACACCTTTTTATTGGTATTTTTAAAAAACGGCAAAACAAAATAATGTTGAGCCCTTAGCAAATGTCACTCTCGAAAAGGCCAACCATCATGGCGGACAATAAATCTTGCCCCATCCCGCTCACCTCACTTGCAGATGAATTTACTCAACAAAGTGATTGTTGATTCAGAAGGGTGAATTTTAACAGCACACCTTCAGCTGTAAACAGCTCAAAAGAGCGATAAAAAGTGCTCTCGGAATGTCATTATGTCAATTTAATGCTTTTATAACACACTAGAAATGATGTTTGGTCCGTTTGCCCTCAAACATTTGTTGCAAACTCAAAATCGATCATCTTGTCATAAGCGTGCAGTCTGACAACCGTCACTGTACACGCTTATTTTCAATAACACTCAAAAAATACAAAAAAAAACATATTTTTTTTTAATATTCTAAATATGCTTAAAATTCTCAAAATTCTTAAAATTCTTAAAATTCTTACAATTCTTCAAATTCTTCAAATTCTTAAAATTCTTAAAATTCTTAAAATTCTTAAAATTCTTAAAATTCTTAAAATTCTTAAAATTCTTAAAATTCTTAAAATTCTTAAAATTCTTAAAATTCTTAAAATTCTTAAAATTCTTAAAATTCTTAAAATTCTTAAAATTCTTAAAATTCTTAAAATTCTTAAAATTCTTAAAATTCTTAAAATTCTTAAAATTCTTAAAATTCTTAAAATTCTTAAAATTCTTAAAATTCTTAAAATTCTTAAAATTCTTAAAATTCTTAAAATTCTTAAAATTCTTAAAATTCTTAAAATTCTTAAAATTCTTAAAATTCTTAAAATTCTTAAAATTCTTAAAATTCTTAAAATTCTTAAAATTCTTAAAATTCTTAAAATTCTTAAAATTCTTAAAATTCTTAAAATTCTTAAAATTCTTAAAATTCTTAAAATTCTTAAAATTCTTAAAATTCTTAAAATTCTTAAAATTCTTAAAATTCTTAAAATTCTTAAAATTCTTAAAATTCTTAAAATTCTTAAAATTCTTAAAATTCTTAAAATTCTTAAAATTCTTAAAATTCTTAAAATTCTTAAAATTCTTAAAATTCTTAAAATTCTTAAAATTCTTTAAATTCTTAAAATTCTTAAAATTCTTAAAATTCTTAAAATTCTTAAAATTCTTAAAATTCTTAAAATTCTTAAAATTCTTAAAATTCTTAAAATTCTTAAAATTCTTAAAATTCTTAAAATTCTTAAAATTCTTAAAATTCTTAAAATTCTTAAAATTCTTAAAATTCTTAAAATTCTTAAAATTCTTAAAGTTCTTAAAATTCTTAAAATTCTTAAAATTCTTAAAATTCTTAAAATTCTTAAAATTCTTAAAATTCTTAAAATTCTTAAAATTCTTAAAATTCTTAAAATTCTTAAAATTCTTAAAATTCTTAAAATTCTTAAAATTCTTAAAATTCTTAAAATTCTTAAAATTCTTAAAATTCTTAAAATTCTTAAAATTCTTAAAATTCTTAAAATTCTTAAAATTCTTAAAATTCTTAAAATTCTTAAAATTCTTAAAATTCTTAAAATTCTTAAAACTCTTAAAACTCTTAAAACTCTTAAAATTCTTAAAATTCTTAAAATTCTTAAAATTCTTAAAATTCTTAAAATTCTTAAAATTCTTAAAATTCTTAAAATTCTTAAAATTCTTAAAATTCTTAAAATTCTTAAAATTCTTAAAATTCTTAAAATTCTTAAAATTCTTAAAATTCTTAAAATTCTTAAAATTCTTAAAATTCTTAAAGTTCTTAAAATTCTTAAAATTCTTAAAATTCTTAAAAATCTTGAAATTCTTAAAATTCTTAAAATTCTTAAAATTCTTAAAATTCTTAAAATTCTTAAAATTCTTAAAATTCTTAAAATTCTTAAAATTCTTAAAACTCTTAAAACTCTTAAAACTCTTAAAATTCTTAAAATTCTTAAAATTCTTAAAATTCTTAAAATTCTTAAAATTCTTAAAATTCTTAAAATTCTTAAAATTCTTAAAATTCTTAAAATTCTTAAAATTCTTAAAATTCTTAAAATTCTTAAAATTCTTAAAATTCTTAAAATTCTTAAAATTCTTAAAATTCTTAAAATTCTTAAAGTTCTTAAAATTCTTAAAATTCTTAAAATTCTTAAAAATCTTGAAATTCTTAAAATTCTTAAAATTCTTAAAATTCTTAAAATTCTTAAAATTCTTAAAATTCTTAAAATTCTTAAAATTCTTAAAATTCTTAAAATTCTTAACGTTTTATAAAATCCTTAAAATTTTAGTTATGAGGATAAACTTCGAATGTGTGTGAACGAAAAGAGAGTTAATTTCATCCTAATCAGAGAAATTGTACTGAAATCTGAGGTTTGTTTAAAAAAAAATCATTTCTGAGTGTGTTAAATTTCGACGAAAACTGTGTGATTTAAAAATTAGAGTGCAAACAATGTAAGTTTACGTCAAACGTCAAAAAGAAAGAAGTGTTGCCAGTATTTCAAAATATTTTTATTTCATAACAACTCAAGTGCTGTTTGACATTTTCTTTTCGCAAACAACCAGTTTAAAGGATCTGTTCACCTTCCCATAAATAAGCCTCTCGAAAACATCCTTGATCAGAACTGCTGTGATTGAAGGTTCTCGAGGGCCGCTCAAACTTCAAAGAAGCAACTCTTCGGCAATCAACACGAAATCGATTCGCACGTCCTGGTGCTTGTGTTTTACAAGTTTGTTAATAGTACAAGCTGTCAAAATGTGACGTGCGACGGGAGGGGGGCCCTCCGATGGAATTTTACCGAAGGTCGTTGCCCCCTTCCCATCACAGTAGGTAATTCAATCCAAGTGGGCTGCGTGAGATCGATGTAAATTATCTTCTTGGTTCGTTGGCTACTCTTTTGGGTATTCTCGGAAGGGCGTATCCAGTGAAAAGGGGCTTTCCTTTTCAGAGAGTTGTAAACAATGATTGACTTGTCAAAGTGACGGCACATCAAGTGCTGTCAGGTGTGTTGAACATACCAATGACATTTTCAATTTTGACAGCTGTAATGTTACGCCCTTTTCACATTTGGAATCGATTTTTTTTTTCAATAACAAAGCTTGTTATTTCGAGGGTACACGTGTCGGCTGCCGGAAGGCAGTGCTCGAAAGAAAAAACATGATTTTATAGGAAAAAATAGGGTCTTATCTGCCAGCTGTTTGGGCCAAGAGAAAACACAGCAGGCTGCGTGATTTCAGTTTCAGGAAGAGAAGGGCAATCAAACTTAAATTTTCTTCCGCGATAAGTTCGGTGGTGCTTTAAATTTTTGATGAAGACTTCAATATTTGATGAGTTGGAACATAAAATCAAGTTAGGTAAGATTTATTGACATTTCCGACTCCAACTTTTATTCCGACTTCAGCTTTTTTAAAATCTACGACTTCGATTCCACAAACAAAACGCATACAAAGTTGTTGATAGTTAGCTGACTCCAACTCCGACTTGTCAATCGCAAAACAATAAAAAAAAAATCCCACAAAAATAATCCCAGCAAGCTGATGAAAACGGTTCACGACCTTGAATAAATCTCCCGAGGATAAAGCTGACGCAACACAGTTGGCCATGAACCGACTCATCTGCCACCCCCGGATACGGCCCACAATTAACAACCCATTCATCGCTTTGCACGGTAAAAATATTTCAGTTGTTTTGGGTGAGAACTGTCAAACTTATGACTATTTGACAGCTGCGCGGTTTTATAGCAGCCGCCATTATGGCAAACGGTGCTCTTTGTTTACAGCTTTTTGCAAGTGTACACACGAACGTCGAATTAAGTTCCGACAACTTGTTTATTACACATTGCGAGAAAATGTGTTTCCGGCTTGTCAGACAAATTAATGAGATTTTAGCGCACAGTTCGGCAAAAACTTCCACACATGGTAATTAATCCCCAACTTGGCGTAATTCGAGTTTGGTTGCGCTTTAAACTTCAGTTTGCTGCGTTTGACAGCTTCGGTAAACGTCCAACCTTGCGCTTTGTTTACCTTGAAACAAAAACAAGGTAGACTTTGCTAAAGGTGCAGTTCTGTCAAACTTAAGCTGTCAAATGCAGAGCCGGTATAACAACAGCTCACTACGATTGGAATAAAGCAATTGAAGGAAAGAAATGGCCGCCATTTTCCCACACCCTCTGAAAAGCACTTTCCAGAAACCAGCTTTGACAAATCCCAGTCCAGACTAATTTCCCTCGTTTATCAAGCGGGCATAAGTACCCTAAACTTTATCCTATTTCTTTCGTCCGAGTCCTTCAACTTGTGGCATGTGTCGTTCCGACACCGGCAATCGTCCGAGTAATCGCCACACTGGCCAGTCTAAGAAAATCGAGGGGGAAAAAGAGCCATTTTTCAACACACGCCCCTTCACCTCCTCCGCCATAACCGTAAATCTCCGGCCAAGTTCACGGTCGCGACAAAGACGGTCGAAGCGCCGTTCCGAACTTTGTTACGCCCACCTGTCAAAAGTTGACGTTTTCGGATATCTTCGGCGTTGTCGCCGCCGCCTACTGCTGTCAACGCGGCAAATAATTGGCAAACAAAATCAATCATTTTGCAATGTTTTCTTTTTTTGTCGTCGCAAAACCCTAACCTGCAAAGTGTCACGAACCGAAGCGGAGTCGTGCATGCAAAACTTTGATGGAGGTTTGATTGAATTCGTGCCCGGGGTGCGCGATTTGAGGGGGAACCTGCGACAGGTGTCGGAAGAGTTTTGGGGTTTACCCCTTTGCGATTTGTTTAAGTCAGGTCGACGGGTAATCAGAGTTGGCAGCACTGCTGGTTAGACGGGAAGTGACAGAAAGGAATGTTTACCCTTTTTTTAGGTAGTTTGGAGAAATTAGTACTATTGTTTGAGTGTGTAGTCTGACAGCTGTCTTTACACGTGCTTATTTGAAATTGCTCATTTCTGAGATATTTTCACTCAGAATATGTTTTGGATGTTTTCTTTTCACTCAAATTGTCAAAATTGTTCAAATTATTAAAATGGTCAAAATTTACAAAATTCTATGTGAATTTTACTTTTCCTTGAATTCCCAGTAAAATTCACCCAAATGTTTACATTTGGCCTCAATAGTTTTGAGTCAACTTCAACTGTTTCTTCCTTTTATGAAGGATTTTGAAAATTTAAATTTTGACAATTTTGACAATTTTGACAATTTTGACAATTTTGACAATTTTGACAATTTTGACAATTTTGACAATTTTGACAATTTTGACAATTTTGACAATTTTGTCAATTTTGTCAATTTTGTCAATTTTGTCAATTTTGTCAATTTTTTCAATTTTGTCAATTTTGTCAATTTTGTCAATTTTGACAATTTTGACAATTTTGACAATTTTGTCAATTTTGTCAATTTTGTCAATTTGGTCAATTTTGTCAATTTTGTCAATTTTGTCAATTTTGTCAATTTTGTCAATTTTGTCAATTTTGTCAATTTTGTCAATTTTGTCAATTTTGTCAATTTTGTCAATTTTGTCAATTTTGTCAATTTTGTCAATTTTGTCAATTTTGTCAATTTTGTCAATTTTGACAATTTTGACAATGTTGACAATGTTGACAATGTTGACAATGTTGACAATGTTGACAATGTTGACAATTTTGACAATTTTGACAATTTTGACAATTTTGACAATTTTGACAATTTTGACAATTTTGACAATTTTGACAATTTTGACAATTTTGACAATTTTGACAATTTTGACAATTTTGTCAATTTTGACAATTTTGACAATTTTGACAATTTTGACAATTTTGACAATTTTGACAATTTTGACAATTTTGACAATTTTGACAATTTTGACAATTTTGACAATTTTGACAATTTTGACAATTTTGACAATTTTGACAATTTTGACAATTTTGACAATTTTGACAATTTTGACAATTTTGACAATTTTGACAATTTTTACAGTTTTGAAAATTTTGGACAATTTTGACAGTTTTGACAATTTTGTCAATTTAAATATAATTCGGCATTTATACATTAACCGCGAGTTTTACTGTGCACCGGGAATAATCCAATACCAGCCGGGTCGGCCGTCGGGCGATACATGGCGTTATCTGGACCTGAGGTAGGTTCCATCCCGGTCTCTACCCTGGCGTGTTGGAGGTGGCTGCCGTCTTACAGTCCATGGCATCGAAGACGACCCAGGTTCGAAGCCAACCCCCAACATTTGAAATTTTGACAATTTTGACAAGTTTGACAATTTTGACAATTTTGACAATTTTGACAATTTTGACAATTTTGACAATTTTGTCAATTTTGTCAATTTTGTCAATTTTGTCAATTTTGTCAATTTTTTCAATTTTGTCAATTTTGTCAATTTTGTCAATTTTGACAATTTTGACAATTTTGACAATTTTGTCAATTTTGTCAATTTTGTCAATTTGGTCAATTTTGTCAATTTTGTCAATTTTGTCAATTTTGTCAATTTTGTCAATTTTGTCAATTTTGTCAATTTTGTCAATTTTGTCAATTTTGTCAATTTTGTCAATTTTGTCAATTTTGTCAATTTTGTCAATTTTGTCAATTTTGTCAATTTTGACAATTTTGACAATGTTGACAATGTTGACAATGTTGACAATGTTGACAATGTTGACAATGTTGACAATTTTGACAATTTTGACAATTTTGACAATTTTGACAATTTTGACAATTTTGACAATTTTGACAATTTTGACAATTTTGACAATTTTGACAATTTTGACAATTTTGACAATTTTGACAATTTTGTCAATTTTGACAATTTTGACAATTTTGACAATTTTGACAATTTTGACAATTTTGACAATTTTGACAATTTTGACAATTTTGACAATTTTGACAATTTTGACAATTTTGACAATTTTGACAATTTTGACAATTTTGACAATTTTGACAATTTTGACAATTTTGACAATTTTGACAATTTTGACAATTTTGACAATTTTGACAATTTTGACAATTTTTACAGTTTTGAAAATTTTGGACAATTTTGACAGTTTTGACAATTTTGTCAATTTAAATATAATTCGGCATTTATACATTAACCGCGAGTTTTACTGTGCACCGGGAATAATCCAATACCAGCCGGGTCGGCCGTCGGGCGATACATGGCGTTATCTGGACCTGAGGTAGGTTCCATCCCGGTCTCTACCCTGGCGTGTTGGAGGTGGCTGCCGTCTTACAGTCCATGGCATCGAAGACGACCCAGGTTCGAAGCCAACCCCCAACATTTGAAATTTTGACAATTTTGACAAGTTTGACAATTTTGACAATTTTGACAATTTTGACAATTGTGATAATTTTGACATTTGCCCCTTTTACTTATTTCTGAGCAGGTTCGGTTATGGCGAAGATTTGAATTATTCTGTATGTGTTAAGTTGACAGTTCACGGCGTGTTTTCTAGAACAACCTTATCAGGAAAAAATAGTCATCGCTACTTTCAAATGTGTCTTATAGGAAATTTTCTCAGCTTTCCAATGCTTCTAAGAGCGAAATGTTTCACCGGGAAATTTCTGAGATATCGCTATTTTAAGGTTTTTGGTTTTAAATTTCTTTATTATTTATTGGAAACTATATACTAACAGTTCAGAAAACTTATCAAATGATGGGTTTCATGAGTCATTTACTCATCAAAATGTTTGCACAAGACAAGAAATAACTTTGTAGAAGGTTGCAAACCGCTAAACATTTTGAAAATTATGTGTTGTCTAAGTATTGGAATATATGGGATTTATTCAGAAATTAAAATCATAAAATAGTGTAAAAATATATTTTTTTACAAGAATTATTTGATAATTACATATTTTTTGTGTACAAATATCACGTGTCTACTCTGATTTCGCTTGTTCAACCGAAACTTTGGCAGGTTTGTGATTGTTAATGGTATTATTGAATTTTAATGAATAAATTTGATATTTTCTTAAGCAAACATTAACCAGGAACATAAATACAAATATGAATTGAAATCGAAAAGGTACTACATATTACTATAGCAAGCTTCAAAAGTCATATTTTCATGAGTATAAAATAAAGATACATTTTTATAAAATGTTTCTTGTTGAAAATGCACTTGAAAGTAGCAATAAAACTCGAGTCTTTCAATTCAAAATGCTGAAAACACCGTCACAAACATTTTTTTTTTGTTTGAGCAAAAATTAAATAATATTTTAACAAAAAAAAAAAACAAACAGAAATTTTTTTTCCAAACTATTTGAACAAAAATCAAGACATATATATTTTTTAAGATGAGATTGAAGATGAGAGTCCCATAAACTTCTAAAATATTGCTAATTCCTTGATCATTTAATACAAAAAAAAACTAAAACAATCATTTCATACTAAAGAAAAGTATTTCTCCTAAAGCTAGCAACAGTAATTTGCAGTTTAATTTCGAGTTTTAAACATGTTTTGTACCCTTGCAATTAGTTAGGGTTTGATTAAGGAAATATGATATTTATTCATAAAAATCTTGTAATACCCTATCAATCTCAAACCTGTAGAAATTTCGGTTGTATCAGCTAATTCCAAGCTGAATCAGAGCAGACCGGTGTTATATGTACACAACAATTATGTAATAATCTATTTGTTCTTGTAAAAATAATATTTCAATGCGGTTATATTATTTTAATATTTGAAAAAATCAAAAAAAATCAAAAAATCGGTTACAACTTAATTTTCAAAATGTTTAGCGGTTTGCAACCTTCTACAAAGTTGTTTCTTGTCTTATTTTGCACATTTTGATGAGTAAAAGACACATGGGACACATCATATGACAAGTTTCCTGGACTGTTATTTTAAAGTTTCCAATAAATTATTAAGGATTTTAAAAGAAAAAACTTAAAATAGAGATATCTCAGAAATTTCCCGATGAAACATTTCGCTCTTAGAAGCATTGGAAAGCTGAGAAAATTTCCTATAAGACACATTTAAAAGAAGCGATGACTATTTTTTCTCCTTAAGGTTGCCCAGAAAACACGCCGTGAGTTTGCTACACGCTTATCGCAGCCTTACAAATTCTCACTTCATTACCCGAAATAATATTATCTTTAAAATGTTCTATCTCTTTAATTTTCCTAAAATCGCCAACGGGCCCCGTCTCTAAATTCCCACGGCCTACTGGGTGAAATGTTTGCCAAGATTAACATGCCAGCTTCGCCGCACCGCCTTGGGCTCCCAATTATGGTGCCGGTCATTTCGCGAAGCTAAATTTTCCAATTTCGTTAAAGTCTTCTGCATTATTTCAAGGAAAGCTGTCCCATAACCTAACCTATCCTATCTCTCTCGGTGCCGTCCCTGCTGCAAGAACTGTCAATTCGGGGCGAAATGGCTGTCAAATGAGGAGTAATGTTTTGTTGTTTTTTTTGTTCTGTGCGGTGACAGGTGGACAAACCAAAATTACATTCCCAGGGTCAATAAAGACTCTGAAGGGATGTTTGTTTGTGGCGAAATGGGGAAAAAAGCAAAACACAATTCAACCGTGTAACATCGGTTGAAATGTGAAAAATGTACACGTTGGGAAGGACGCCGCCAGCTGTTTTGGATAATGGGTGAAAAAAGTGTTTAAAATTGGGTAGAGTCAGTTTAGCGTGTGATGAAACGTCAAACGAAATTTGTTTGGCAGCGTTGCCAATTTGACGGATTTTAAATAAATAAATATTTTTTTAAAATTTTGAAATCAAACTTTCACACTATCTTTTCGCAAGAAAGCAAGAAAAATCACCCCGAAAAGCCATCACGAAGAAAAACATTGCTTTTCTCGTAGTTTCGTTCCTTCACACCGACTGTCTTAATCTTTTGTGCAGACTCTGACGCGACGATGTTTCTCTTTCCACTATTGTTTTTTTTTCTGTCTTGGACTCTCTTATTGCCAGTCTATTTGAAAACATGACGGTGGTGGTGGTGTCGGAATGGTTCTATTTATTTGCTGGCATTTTTCGACAGCTTTTTTTAAGCTTCTTCTTGCGGGTGAGCGACTACCCCTTAAGTAGATAACTTTGTTGGTTAAGCGCAGTAGTACATCTGCTTTTGGCTGTTTGCGAGAGTGGCAAGAAAATTGGACAAAGTTGGCGTTGTTGTTACTTGTGAGTGTGTGTTAATGAAGAAAAATGATGCGGTTTGGTGGTGAAAATGCAACGTCTTTGACATTTGTCAGATAGCTAAAACGTATTGATAGACCCTTTGCGATACACGTCCAAACTGTCAAATTTCAGATAGACCCTTTTAATTGTTCAGCCTGTTTTTGTTTGCAGCTGTCAGGGTACACGCTAAATCTTTTCACGAATTTCGCAGAAATCAAAACTTTTAATTTTTCCAATTTTTCAATTCCAGATAGAAACCATTGAAATTTTTGAGTTATTTTTGTCTGCAGCTGTTGTACGTAAACTCTTCTCGAATTTCCACAGGAATTAACACTTTACAGCTAATTTTAAAAGTGCTCAATCACGTTATCGAGTTATCACAAACCCCTTCCAATCAACTCGAAAAAGTCCTGATTTGTAGCGCTGTCTGCAAAAAAAAGCAGGCGATTCCCTAATCCCAGCATTCCCGGTAACGAGTCGCAACAACGTTTCAGACGCCATTAAAAGTTGACACACCAACGTAGCATGCCACGACCCTCGTCAATCGTGTCAGTCGACGACGACGTCGTCGCCGACTTCGATCAGTCAGTCAATCAACTGGAAGGAAGCTCCCATAACCTCAAAAAGTGGGTCCTCGCTGGAGCCACCAGTCTAGGTTTTATTTTCAGTCAAGGTCTTCGGACCGAAAATGCATCAGCTTGCCTGACACGTGCAATTTCGACGCTTAGGACACTTGAGAGGGGTAATAAATTTGTCAAATTGTTGAGTTTTTGAGTAATTCATTGTGTAAATTAGGTTAAACATAGCTTTTGTTTATATTTAAGTTCATATTTTCTGACAGACATGAAAAATGGCAACCCTGCTGTCAAATTGACATTTGAACGAATCAGTGCTGCCAATTTTGCAATTTTCATCTTAATTTCTCATCTATGATTTACCAAATTTACCAAAATTGAACTGTCACTTTCGGCGAGCCAAAGTAAAATTATTTATTTACCAATTACGGTCGAGAGCAAGCGTGTTGCAGCCTTTCGGGGGAGGAGGATTGTGAGCCCACACGCCGTTTAAAAAGTTTTGCAGTTCCACAGAACCCCGAGAGGAGCAACTTTTAAGTGTTGTTCACGGACGTGCTGCAAGATTTACGACGAAGGAGCAGAAAAAAAGTTTCACCAAGTGTTAATTGGTCCCGCGTGAGAGAAAGAGTGCAGGAATCGCGCTTTGTTTTGGTGAAGTTTTGTTTTTATTGCTTTGGTCTGCGCAAGTTTCACGGTTGTTAGATTAATTAATCGATGCCATAATGGCGGTCGTGCTATAAAAAGGAAAACTACTCATTTCAAACACACAACGTTTGACGTTTGATGGCAACAAGTTGTGCACGCACATTTGAGATTACTCATTTTTTGTCCAAATCAAACCTACAAACAATTTTGTTAATAAAGCATCTGACAGATTCGAGTGAATTTCTCTCAAATTTTTGTTTTACTCTGAGTGAAATTTCCACAATTCTGACTTTATTGATGACCTCATTTATTCATTTCTGAGAAGGTTCGGTTTTGACGAAAAATAAGTGATTTTGAATTTGCGTGTACTCAGAAATGAGTCGGTTTGAATCGGTTTCATGTTTGACAACCTGTAGCTGTCAAACGTCTTAAAAAAACTAACAATAAATTTTGTATATCTTGTAAATTTTGTAAATTTTGTAAATTTTGTAAATTTTGTAAATTTTGTAAATTTTGTAAATTTTGTAAATTTTGTAAATTTTGTAAATTTTGTAAATTTTTAAATTTTGTAAATTTTGTAAATTTTGTAAATTTTGTAAATTTTGTAAATTTTGTAAATTTTGTAAATTTTGTAAATTTTGTAAATTTTGTAAATTTTGTAAATTTTGTAAATTTTGTAAATTTTGTAAATTTTGTAAATTTTGTAAATTTTGTAAATTTTGTAAATTTTGTAAATTTTGTAAATTTTGTAAATTTTGTAAATTTTGTGAATTTTGTCAATTTTGACAATTTTGTCAATTTTGACAATTTTGACAATTTTGACAATTTTGACAATTTTGACAATTTTGACAATTTTGACAATTTCGACAATTTTGACAATTTTGACAATTTTGACAATTTTGACAATTTTGACAATTTTGACAATTTTGACAATTTTGACAATTTTGACAATTTTGACAATTTTGACAATTTTGACAATTTTGACAATTTTGACAATTTTGACAATTTTGACAATTTTGACAATTTTGACAATTTTGACAATTTTGACAATTTTGACAATTTTGACAATTTTGACAATTTTGACAATTTTGACAATTTGGACAATTTGGACAATTTGAACAATTTTGTCAATTTTGTCAATTTTGACAATTTTGACAATTTTGACAATTTTGTCAATTTTGTCAATTTTGTCAATTTTGTCAATTTTGACAATTTTGACAATTTTGACAATTTTGACAATTTTGACAATTTTGACAATTTTGACAATTTTGACAATTTTGACAATTTTGACAATTTTGACAATTTTGACAATTTTGACAATTTTGACAATTTTGACAATTTTGACAATTTTGACAATTTTGACAATTTTGACAATTTTGACAATTTTGACAATTTTGACAATTTTGACAATTTTGACAATTTTGACAATTTTGACAATTTTGACAATTTTGACAATTTTGACAATTTTGACAATTTTGACAATTTTGACAATTTTGACAATTTTGACAATTTTGACAATTTTGACAATTTTGACAATTTTGACAATTTTGACAATTTTGACAAATTTGACAATTTTGATCTGGATTTTGTTGAATTTGGTTAGAATTTTGTTGAATTTTGTTTGAATTTTGTATGAATTTTGCTTGTTTTTTTTTTTGAATTTTGTTACAATTTAGTTAGATTTTTGATAGAATTTTGTTAGAATTTTCTTAAATCTTTGTTATTTTTTTTTAGAATTTTGTTTTAATTTTTAAATTATTTGTCAGAATTTTTTGAGAAATTTGTCAGAATTATGTCATAATTTTGTCAGAATATAGTCAGAACTTTGGGAGAAATTTGTGAGAATTTTTTAAGAATTTTATGAGAACTTTGTTAGATTTTTTTTAGAATTTGGTTAAAATTTTGTCAGAATTTAGTTTGAATTTTGTCAGAATTTTGTTTAAAATTTTGTAAGAGTTTTTTTTAGATTTTTTTTAGAACATTGTTAGAATTCTGTTAACATTTAGTAAGAATTTTGTTAGAATGTTTTTGGATCCTCGTTAGAATTTGGTTTGAATTTTGTTAGAATGTTGTTGGAATTTTAGAACGTTAGCCCTACTTCTATCAATTGTTAATCAAAATTAAGGAAACCTCAAGTTGAACTTTAAAATAGATCAACCACTTAAGCGACGCCTACTGCGTCACCAAAAGTCAACAAAAGTTCCCCCGAAAATGGAACTTTCCGCTCGCGGCACAAAGTTCAATTTCCGCGAACAATCGCACGGTACAAAAATATTTGCTCAAAGCTTTAAGACCTCCACCGAGATTTGTCCCCCATTCATCCGCTATAGCAAGACGGAAAGTTCTGCGCTAGACCACTTTGTTATTGTTTGTCATCGATTTAAAAACAAACAACCCTTCCCCGGCGAAACGTCAATTCCGCAAAGTTTGGATTGACGCTGTTGACACGTGCTGTCAGGCGAAACAAAGGGCGAAACGCTTTGTTTTGTTAAATAGCCAAAGTTGGCGCGTTATGTCGAAAATAAAATTGCGCCGTCTGGCAACCCTTCCCGTGTGTGATAAGCCATTGGGAATGGAATTTTCCTGCCACTGGCTTTTGTTCCGCCATAAATACGTCAATAAAAATCCTGGCCATCCGAGCAATCCGGTGGCAGCAGCAGGCGTGGAAAACTCCATGTCCCTCTTTTCCAGTCGGCATGGATGCTTGCTTTGTTGTCGTTCCGGCAGCACCAGTGCTGCCATCACATTGTGAGTGGGTGCGTGCGTGTGTGTAAACAATGCGATATCAATCATGTTTGATTACACTCAGTGATTCCTGCCGTTGGCAGACTGTGTGGACGGACGCACAGCTTGGGTTCCGACTGGGTACACTGTTAAATTTAAGGGAGCTGTCAGTTTGGGTGTTTTTGTTTGGGAGCTGTCAAAATTGTCAAGCGGCAGTGTTGTCAGTTTTTCTATTGTTTCGATTTTTAAATAATTTTAGTTCAACGTGTATAAACATTGCAAGATATAACTTGTCACCTTACTAAAGATTTCGATAAAGAGAGATACATTCTTTGCGATACGATTGCCATTGTCGCCTGGAATGTCCCCAACATCTTGGAGCAATAGAGGCTATTGCTCCCCCTCGTGTTCAAAAAGCTAAACCACAGGACGTTGTTCGCCGTTCCCAGAAGCTGTATCGTGTTTCAATTGGATTTCCTTGCATTTTTTTCCTCGCATGAATAAAGGAAAATTTTCTTCGATTGAACATCTCAATTCCGTTCAATCGAAGGAAGCCATGATCGCAGCAGGCTACTGATTGGATTAATGCGTGGGCTTTCGCGGTTTCAAAACAAACTTATTTTTAGCGCTGACAGGTCAAAGCATTGAGCGAGGTGAACGATCTGTTATAATCTGAGCGCGAGCGCGTTTTGATGCTTGCCAGCTAATTTGACAAAGATGTCAAAATTGTTAAAATTTGTTAAAAATTGTCAAAATTGTCAAAATTGTCAAAATTGTCAAAATTGTCAAAATTGTCAAAATTGTCAAAATTGTCAAAATTGTCAAAATTGTTAAAAATTGTCAAAATTGTCAAAATTGTTAAAAATTGTCAAAAGTGTCAAAATTGTCAAAATTGCCAAAATTCGATGCCAACATTTCAAAAAGCATCATGTACAAACCATGCGTTTTGAGAAAAACGCATTTGAATGTTGAGCATCCATTTTCAATTACCATTTTTATATAAAATCAAAATAAGATGTTCTAATGATAACAAACGATGAAAAACGTTGCTTTTGTTGATACTTGATCATCCATATTCAACAAAACATTATTTCCGTAATTTTATTTGAGAAAAACAAACATAACTTCTTTTGAAATCACCAACGTCGATATCACCCTGCTGTCACTGAGGGGGGCGCTTTGTTATGATTCGTTTTTCTTCGCCGAATGTACATGGCGCTTTTTTCATGTTGCTTTTTTTTCGTCACGAGGTTTATGTAGCCTTTTGTTTGACAGGTTGACAGGGCTATATAAACAGGGACTGCTGATGGCAGAGATTTTGTTTATGTTACTTTATTTAAAATCATGATTAAACAGACTTTACTGAAGTAACTTTTGCTCATTTTTGGTGGAGAGGTAGCTTTTTAGAAGTACTTTCAGAATATACAATAACCCAGAAAGTGTCAAAATGTACATGATGCCTTTTGAAATGTTACCGTCGAATTGTCAAAATTGTCAAAGTTGTCAAAATTGTCAAAATTGCCAAAATTGACAAAATTGTCAAAATTGTAAAATTTTAAAAAAAGTTTCTTTCATCGAAAAAACACTAAAAAAGTTTTAAAAATTTCTTATTTTCCGTTACTCGACTGTAAATTTTTTTTGAACGTGTTTTAATTTAATGTACTTTTCGAATCTACATTGACCCAGAAGGGTCAAGTATTTACAGATATTGACAGTTGTTGACAAATATTGACAAAAAATCACTAATATTGCAAAATATTGGCAAATATCAACAAATATTGGCAAATATTGACAAGAATGCCCGAAACGAAACGAAACTATTGGCACTACGCCCCCCGGGGCATGGCCTTCCTCTAACGTGGGATTTCTGCTCCAGCGCTTCTGACGAGACAGGAGAAACCGGGACCGACGTTTTACTTCACCATCCGATAGAAGCTCAGTGGATAAGGCGGGAATCGAACCCGCGTCTCATAGCATCATCGGGATCGGCAGCCGAAGCCGCTACCCCTGCGCCACGAATGCCCGTTTTTAGGTTTGAACTTTTGAGTTATCAAATTTAAATCCTGATTATTTAAGTCAATTAAATAATCAGGATTTGAATTTGATAGCTCAATAGTTCAAACCTTAAAACGGGCATTCAGCTTGTGTAGACTATCTGTCAAAATGCACGATCTCGCAAAACTAATCAAAATTTTGTTCAACTGAAATCGCATGTAAATAAACTCAATTTCAGTCATTTCTCGACACAAATTATGAAATTAATTTTCTCCCCAACCATATTGTCCCACTAACTTCCAAACCCAATTTTCTATTCCCTCAGACAACTTTTAATGGTCGAAAACATTATCTGATTATCACGCTAGACCATATTATGGCCACGGCGACAGGTACCTTCCGCTTGTAAATATGGTCTGTATTTTCTTCCAGTTTTTTTCCTGATCTTCGAACCCACTTTGGGAATTTTATCACGTGCTCTCCGCGCCCCGTGGGAGTATGCGTGTGTGTGTGAGTGTAAACAAACACGTCTGCACACAATCCACAACTGTGCCTTTTTTGCTGCATCGAAGTTGCAAGGGCAAATTGGCAACACTGGCAGCTGTCAAAACTACACGTCGGTTGAAAAGAACTCGTTTTTTTTAGTTTAAGCAGCTTTTGCTGCAAGGGCCTAATTTTTGTGTGACTTTTACTCAAATTTGGGTTCGAAACTGTCAAATCGCCCCATTTTCCAGCGCCTCCTGGAGAAAGTTGTTCCCCTTGGGTGCCTTTTTCTGGAACTGTTGGCCAAAACCGACGGCGTCGGCGGCGATAATTGAAATCATGAATCGTGATTCTGTGAACAAGGGCAAAATCGAAGGTCGTTCGGAATATCCATCTCGAGCGTGTTTCCCCGAACACCAGGATCACGTTCGTCAGCTCATTTTTGGGTATCAAAGTTAGTTAGTTTTTCTTTTTTTTGAGGGAGAGGTCGAGAATTTCGAAATTCCTTATGGACTTGCGATATCAAAGTGAAGAAAATAAATATATTTCGAGCGAGAAAATGTATTATTGAAATGGAAACTGCTATTTACGTGAGCAAACATCGACGCACCCCTCGAACCGCTCACGTCAGTGCTACACGCTTAACAAAAAGTAGCGAAAAAGTTTCCACTTTCTACCCACTTTCTCAGCTAACTCTGACGGAACAAAACAAAGTTTCAGACGCGATTTAAACTGCTTAAGTACGACGAAAGTAGGTATATCCGATTCGCAACAGCTTCTTTTTCTCATCTCTTCTTTCCGAAACGAAACAAAAAGCTGCACCTTGTATTGGTTTGTTTACGCCCGGATGCGTCCTTGTGTTGAGCGAAAAAAAGCTTAAAGTTCCCTGACCAGTCGGAGCCATCCGGAAGATAATAAAGCTTCCGGGTAATCGAAAAAGTTTGTGACCTTGGCTGGCTGGGGAGAAACGTTTCTTGAAGGAAAAGTACACGCGTTTTGTTCCGGTTTGTTGTTTTGTAAGCAGAAAAGATGGCAGATCAGATAAGAACTGTCAAACGCAAACGCGGTCTTAGTTGGCTGTTTGTTGTCAGCTAATAAATTTAAATTGACTTGCATTAAACTTTTTCTACAATATACTAACTAGTTATCCAAACATTAAACAAATAAAAGAAAAGTAATTCATAATTAATGGTTGAATTTTTTTTAAAACAATTTTGTAACTTTTTTCTTAATTAAATAAATTTTGTCAATTTAATAAATTTTGATAATTATGACAATTTTGACAATTTTGACATTTTTGACAATTTTGACAATTTTGACAATTTTGACAATTGTGACATTTTTTTCCAATTTTGACAATTTTGTCAATTTTGACAATTTTGTCAATTTTGGCAATTTTGTCAATTTTGACAATTTTGACAATTTTTGACAATTTTGACAAATTTGACAATTTTGACAAATTTGACAATTTTGACAATTTTAAATTTTAGAATTTGGGAAATATGGAACTGTCATTCCCCTCGGTTTGACAGTTGTCACTAGATACCGAGGGACTCTTCAGGATTTCAAAGAAACGGCAATCAAGCAGTAAAATTTAAGATACTGACAAATTACCACCCCGAACCGCTTCGCGGTCATTGCCAAGCGTTCATTGGTGCGTTTAATTTTCCAAATTAGGCGAAATTTAACTAATTAAATCTAATCGTTTCGTCTTTTCTCCCTTTCCCCTCCCCTTTTCAGGACTACCCGGCCGACTACTAATTAACTGCCGCCGTCGTGCGACAATCAACTCCCCGTCCCGCAATGAGTGACACCGGCTTATCTCCGACCGGAACGACCCGCAACCGACGACGACGAGAAGCTGACAGTGGCAAAATTATCGTCATCACTGACGCCGGAAGCACCAGTAACGGACCGGCCGCCGCCGCCGCCGATGAAAGTGGTCATTTGTCTTCATCAAACCCTGCTGACGTGGCCACAACGATGACAGTGTCGCCAGGACGGTGCTTACCGGCCCCGAACGTCACCACCCGCCAACCCTTCCGGACACCGGTGTCCTACCCCTTGCTGTTGTTGTTGTTGTTGTTGTGTCTGTAAAGTTTCTGCCCGAAACGGACTAAAATGTGACAGCCGCGGCATTCCAAAACTGGTCAAAGTAGGCTAGCAAAATCCAACTCCTTCGTCACATTCCCCTACCGCGGTGAACTCGAACAAAAACAATGTAAAAAAACTGTCAAACTGTCTTACCCCGCGCGCGCTCTATCTGTCAAAACAAAAAAACGTAAACAAAACGCCTGCACCACTTGTGTCACCAACAAAGCAAAGCAAAAACCGTCGGGATCCGCCGAAAAGTATGATCCATCTGTACCCACTGGAGGAGCATCCACATTTTTGTTCATTTTACTGGGGCGGTTTCAACGGGAGCACCCTTGCGGCGGCGACGGCCGGTAGCACCAGCGACTTTATCACGCCCGCCAGCATCAACTACGATGGGACGCTACGCAGTGGGGTAGGTTAGAGCGGTTGACAGCAGCTGTCAAAATTTTCTGACGCTTTTCGTTCTGCTTTGACAGCTGTACGAGGACCCACGGATCGAGAACCTGCGCAAGATCTCGTACGGCGTGGCGCTGCCCATCATTTGCGCCCTCGGCATCGTCGGGAACGTGCTGAACCTGGTGGTGCTGACCCGCCGGAACATGCGCGGCACGGCGTACATCTACATGCGGGGTGAGTGTGGAGGGGGGTTTGTTTTGATTGTTTGACAGGTGCCGAGGGGTAGGATATCAAATTGTTGCTGGATTAAATATCAATTTTAAATTAGTGGTTTAGGGCAACAAAATCAAAAAAAAATTAAGAATTTTAAGAATTTTAAGTATTTTATGAATTTTATGAATTTTAAGAATTTTAAGAATTTTAAGAATTTTATGAATTTTAAGAATTTTAAGAATTTTAAGAATTTTAAGAATTTTAAGAATTTTAAGAATTTTAAGAATTTTAAGAATTTTAAGAATTTTAAGAATTTTAAGAATTTTAAGAATTTTAAGAATTTTAAAGAATTTTAAGAATTTTAAGAATTTTAAGAATTTTAAGAATTTTAAGAATTTTAAGAATTTTAAGAATTTTAAGAATTTTAAGAATTTTAAGAATTTTAAGAATTTTAAGAATTTTAGGAATTTTAAGAATTTTAAGGATTTTAAGAATTTTAATAATTTTATGAATTTTAAGAATTTTAATAATTTAAAGAATTTTAAGAATTTTAAAAATTTTAAAAATTTTAAAAATTTTAAGAATTTTAAGAATTTTAAGAATTTTAAGGCATTCGAGCTGTCACCGTCGGCGCGTAAACATCGTCGTCGAATTGTAGCTCTCGCGAAATTTAATTTATTAGTGCTCCCGGTGTGTTACCCAGCACCCTGGGGAAACGAAAGCAGCCCAAGCCGCCGCCGCTGCCCGGCGAAGGCGATTCCGGCCGGGATAGTGCATCGCAGATCGTGCAGCGGGTGGACTACAAGAAGGCCCGCAAACAGCAGAAGGAAAAAGTGATGACGCCGCCATCTTCGAGACGCCACCGAAGAAATTCGACCGGCGGTATCTCATTGATTTCGGACCAGCTGAACGAACATCGGCCACTGACCCAACCCGGGGTCCTCCGGGAGATTCCTGACGGCGAATCAGTTCGAGATGCTGGACTTCGACATCTCCGGCGATGAGGCAGAAAACGTAAACAATGGCGGCGGTGGTGGAACTTTTGCCGTTGGTGATGGTGCTGCTGGTGGTGATGCTGCTGGTAGTAATGTGAAAAATCCGCCTCCTGCTCCCGCAAAAATACGCTGTCCGCCGATTTTCGTCCACGGTTCCAGTGTCCCAGCGCTTAATCGACTGATGTCAACAACCCAGCTGGGCGCCGACGATTATCACCTGCGGGTAAACAAAGGGTACATCCAGATCAGGGTGTCGACTAAATCCCACTTTACTTCTGTGGTGAGTACTTTGAAGCAGGCAAATGTCCAGTTCTACACCCACGGGACCAGTGATGAAACCCCGGTGAAAATCGTCCTTTCCGGATTGCCAGTGTTTCCGGTAGAAGAAGTTAGGCGGGAACTCGAAGATGTGTTTCTTCGTCCCACAAGTGTGCGTCAGATGGGGAAATCGAAGCACGGTGATTACGCGCTATACCTGCTGCAGTTTGAGAAGGGAACCGTGAAACTTCAGGAGCTGCAACAAATCAAGGCGCTGTTCAACGTGATCGTCCGTTGGAGGCACTACTCCAAGAAGAAGTCGGACGTCGTCCAGTGTTTCCGGTGCCAGCAGTACGGCCACGGGATGAGAAACTGCCATCTGGAGGCCAAGTGCGTGAAGTGTGGTGAGCGCCACCAGACGACCGCATGCGCACTCCCGCGCGAGCCGACGTCGTGGTCAACGACGACCGCTCACAAATCCGTTGTGCTAACTGCAGCCAAAATCACACAGCGAACTACAAGGGTTGCCCCACCCGCCTCAAGTACCTGCAGGACTTGAAGGCAAAGAAGAAAACGAGTCCCGCCAGCAGAAGTAACCTTCCGAAGGTGTCTGCAGTTCCTGCGCCTGCCCCCAGGCCACAAGGTGGCGACTTGAGCCAGCTGCTCGGCAGCATCGCGAATCCTGGGGTCTCGTACTCGCAAGCAGTGCAGGGCCAGCCCGAGTCGTCAACCTTGTTCACCGTCGAGGAGTTCATGTGCCTAGCCAGTGAACTCTTCACTAGGCTTTCGAATTGCCAGTCGAAGGCCATGCAATTCCTCGCCCTCAGCGAGCTCATTATCAAGTTTGTTTATAATGGCCAACCTTAGCTCGCTGAAGGTGATGAATTGGAACTGCCGTTCCATCCGCAACAAGGTTGTGGAATTTTTCCACTTCCTCGAAGCTCACGAAATCGACATCGCTGCAATCACGGAGACCTGGCTGCAGCTCAACAACTCGGTGTACCACGAAAGCTACACCATTGTTCGCGCGGACCGTAACTCACCGGATGCTGCTCGAGGGGGAGGAGTTGCACTTCTGGTGCGTAACGGGATAAAGTACTCCAAGCTCGAAACTTCGACCCGGGCAATCGAGTCCGTTGGGGTCACGATCAATGTGGATCCCGCACCAGTGAACATCGTTGCTGTTTACTACCCTGGCTCGACCCGCAGGGCAACGCTTTGTCAATTCCGACGCGAAATACGGCAGCTCAGCAGCATCGATGGGTCAGTCTTCCTGGTGGGTGACCTGAACGCGCGACATAGGATGTGGAACTGTGCCAGGGCCAACAAAGCAGGACAAATCTTGCACCAAGAGTACGAGTCCAAGGACATCTACATACACGCTCCGGATACTCCCACCCGCTGCCCCGCTGGACGAGGGAGGCCTTCCACGCTGGACCTGGTCATCTCAAACAACCTGGTGCAGATGTCGAAGCCGATAACGCACGTCGAACTGTCGTCGGACCATCTGCCGGTCACTTTTAAGATCGACGCTGACGTTCCAGTCGCCCCGGCTGGAAGACTCGTCCGATGCTTCGACAGAGCGAACTGGAGTACATTTGCTCGCTCGATCGAGCGGGAGGTCGACCTTAACGCAAGCTGGATCAACGATTTGGAACGCTCGGAGAAAATCGACGACGCCATCGACAAGTTCACCGCCATCCTGAAAACTGCTGAGGAATCCGCTGTCCCTTCGCGTAGGATCCTACCTCAGAAGAAAGACATTCCCGACGAGCTGAAGCTGCTAATCCGGCTGAGGAACGTACGGCGTAGGCAGTTCATCCGAAGACGTGACCCGCTCATCGGAGCGGTAGTGACCCACCTGAACAACGTCATCAGCACCAAAAGCGCCGAACACCGCTACAAAAACTTCGGCTCCTTACTAAGGACGCTGGACAACGGCAGCAACAAGTTCTGGAAGCTTACCCGCAACCTCCGGAACACGGTCAAGTACAGTCCCCCGCTGAACGTCAACGGAGACCTCGTAGCGAGCCCTTCAGCGAAAGCCGAAGCGCTCGCTAGTGCATTCGCCGCTGCCCACAACAACGAGCAACCAGGTGATCCCGAAACATCGGCTGCTGTGGAGAACGCGCTTGGCCACATCCGAGCGACAACTCCTCCCGTGCCTCCGGCCGCCCTTGTCAAACCGAAAGAGGTCAAGGCGATCATCCGCACGCTCAAAACCGGAAATCTCCTGGGCAAGACGGAATCCGGAATACGTGCCTCAAGCAGCTGCCAAGAAAAGGGTTGGTCGTCCTGACCAAAATCTTCAACGCTTGCCTGGCCTTGGGCTACTTTCCGGCCGGCTGGAAACACGCGAACGTGATCGCCATCCCAAAGGCGAACAAGGACATAACCAATCCAGGTAACTACCGCCCGATCAGCCTTTTGAGCAGCCTGAGCAAACTCCTGGAACGGGTGATCCTCGTCCGGATAAACCGTCACCTGGAGACGGAGCAACTCATTCCACACGAGCAGTTCGGCTTCAAGCCGGGGCACTCAACGGTGCACCAACTCGCCCGTATCTCGGAGATGGTGAAGCGCGGTTTCCTGGCGGGAAGTCAACCGGCATGATCCTTCTCGACGTCGAAAAAGCCTACGACTCCGTGTGGCAGGACGCCGTGGTCTACAAGCTCTTCCGCTCGAACCTCCAGCCATTCCTGGTCAAGATCGTCGAGTCGTTCCTGACAAATCGTTCGTTTACGGTGACGGTGAATGGCGAGCGTTCTTCCGTCCACAACATCCCCTTCGGCGTGCCCCAAGGATCAGTGCTGAGCCCGACTCTCTACAACATCCTCACCTCCGACGTGCCGATGATCGATGGAGTGTCGTACGCATTCTTTGCGGATGACACTGCATACTTGGCATCGGACAAGGACCCGAAGATCGTCGTCACCCACCTACAAGCGGCACAGAACAACCTCGAGGAGTTTCAGCGGAAGTGGCGCATCAAGCTGAACGCTGGGAAAACCCAGTCCATCTTCTTCACCAGGAGGCGTGCTGCTCGGCACCTTCCCCGCAGATCGATCAGCGTCAACGGCCAGCCTGCAACGTGGGACGACGAAGTCACGTACCTGGGAGTGGTGCATGACAAGAAGCTAAAGTACGACAAGCACGTGAACTACATCATCGGGAAGGTGGATCGGTCCACCAAAGCGCTCTACTCCCTGCTGAATCAGCGGTCGAAGCTGAGCATCAAGAACAAGTCGCTCGTGGTCAAGTGCATCATCCGTCCAATGCTGACCTACGCTGCTGCGGTCTGGGGCAACTGCGCCAAATCGCACCGTAAGCGACTCCAGGTGAAGCAGAATAAGCTGCTCAAGATGGTGCACAACCTGGACCCGTGGTACCCGACCGACGATCTACACAAGCTGGCCGGCGTCGACACCGTTGACGCAAGCATCGAAAGGGCAACGAGAACCTTCAGGACTTCGTGTGGGATGTCAACGAATCCGCTCATCGAAGCACTCCTCCGCCAACAACTGTGATATTAGTTTTTAAGCCAAACATAGATCTAGGGTTTTTTCTCAAAAATTATTTTCCCTAAAAGAACACCCAGTTAGCAAAATCTAAACGTAGAAATATGTATCCTCCCTGCAAAGGCTTATGAATTGATCTCAGTTGAAAGGTTCTCCAAATCTCTGAATTGCAAATGTAACATCCTGGAGCAGAACAGTTAAATTCTAATAAAAACACTATTGTATTGAAATTGAAGAATTTTAAGAATTTTAAGAATTTTAAGAATTTTAAGAATTTTAAGAATTTTAAGAATTTTAAGAATTTTAAGAATTTTAAGAATTTTAAGAATTTTAAGAATTTTAAGAATTTTAAGAATTTTAAGAATTTTAAGAATTTTAAAGAATTTTAAGAATTTTAAGAATTTTAAGAATTTTAAGAATTTTAAGAATTTTAAGAATTTTAAGAATTTTAAGAATTTTAAGAATTTTAAGAATTTTAGGAATTTTAAGAATTTTAAGGATTTTAAGAATTTTAATAATTTTATGAATTTTAAGAATTTTAATAATTTAAAAAATTTTAAGAATTTTAAAAATTTTAAAAATTTTAAAAATTTTAAGAATTTTAAGAATTTTAAGAATTTTAAGAATTTTAAGAATTTTAAGAATTTTAAGAATTTTAAGAATTTTAAGAATTTTAAGAATTTTAAGAATTTTAAGAATTTTAAGAATTTTAAGAATTTTAAGAATTTTAAGAATTTTAAAATTTTAAAATTTTAAAATTTTAAGAATTTTAAGAATTTTAAAATTTTAAAATTTTAAGAATTTTAAGAATTTTAAGAATTTTAAGAATTTTAAGAATTTTAAGAATTTTAAAATTTTAAGAATTTTAAGAATTTTAAAATTTTAAGAATTTTAAAATTTTAAGAATTTTAAGAATTTTAAAATTTTAAGAATTTTAAAATTTTAAGAATTTTAAAATTTTAAAATTTTAAGAATTTTAAGAATTTTAAGAATTTTAAGAATTTTAAGAATTTTAAGAATTTTAAGAATTTTAAGAATTTTAAGATTTTTAAGAATTTTAAGAATTTTAAGAATTTTAAGAATTTTAAGAATTTTAAGAATTTTAAGAATTTTAAGAATTTTAGGAATTTTAAGAATTTTAAGAATTTTAAGAATTTTAAGAATTTTAAAATTTTAAGAATTTTAAGAATTTTAAGAATTTTAAGAATTTTAAAATTTTAAGAATTTTAAGAATTTTAAGAATTTTAAGAATTTTAAGAATTTTAAGAATTTTAAGAATTTTAAGAATTTTAAGAATTTTAAAATTTTAAGAATTTTAAAATTTTAAAATTTTAAGAATTTTAAGAATTTTAAAATTTTAAGAATTTTAAGAATTTTAAGAATTTTAAGAAGTTTAAGAATTTTAAGAATTTTAAGAATTTTAAGAATTTTAAGAATTTTAAGAATTTTAAAATTTTTAAGAATTTTAAGAATTTTAAGAATTTTAAGAATTTTAAGAATTTTAAGAATTTTAAGAATTTTAAAATTTTAAAATTTTAAGAATTTTAAAATTTTAAGAATTTTAAGAATTTTAAGAATTTTAAGAATTTTAAGAATTTTAAGAATTTTAAGAATTTTAAGAATTTTAAGAATTTTAAGAATTTTAAGAATTTTAAGAATTTTAAGAATTTTAAGAATTTTAAGAATTTTTGACATCTGACTGTCAAATTGACACAATTGATTGTTGTCAGTTCTACACGTCAAATTGGATCCAGTTGATTTTTCAGTCGATTCAGTTTGCAAGAGTAAATTAACGCACGTCCCATTTGACAGTTCACGTATCCGAGTGAACCATGCGTTCGTCACGACTCACTTTCACAGCTCATGACATTCTACGATTATGTTTGACACTCGCACGCTAAAGAAGAAAATCAGATTGCGATTCGTTCCATTTCCTCAAATGGTGCGGGCCTATTTGTCATAAAAAAGATCCTAACCTTAATGGAATGGGCAAGACCCAGAGGAAAAAATCTGGAATTACGACGGCTTAGTGCGTAACCAACCCTTTCGGATGACAGCAAACTGACAGCTACCGTTTCCCTCTAATGTCACCCTAACGGCGTAAAGCCGTGATGAAAGTCGATGATTGCTGCGATTATTTGGACCGCGCGGTAGTTTTGTCCAATTTCCGGGTTAGGACCAAGTTTCCCACAACTGCCGCCCACGGCCGTAAAGTTTGATCTGTCAGTAACGGAAAGTTAGGTAAACACGTGGCGGTGTAATTTCCAGGTTAATTCAATTTCCGGGCGCTTGATCCGGTCACGGCTCCTACTTGATGGACACGTGTGCTCCATGATGATGGCAACATAGCTGGTGGGGATTAGCGGGACAGTCACGTCACACGCTAAATGATAATTCATCTTTGCGCAACAATAACAATGGGAACAAAGGGATGTTACACCGCACTTACAATGGCACTGACAGATAATGGCCGGCGGCCATCTTTTATTTCTCCTTTTCGGCCTAAGTGAATCGTAATCCCAAGACGTGCTCTTTTTCTAAGAGGTTGCCAGCCAAAACACCTTCGTGCGTGAATTTTCTCAAGAAACAAATAATTTGAAAAGTAAAAGTTTTGATCAATGGCGAAGCCAAAAGTTGCTTTGATTTATGAAGCTTCGGCGGCCATTTTTCACACATCGTGTAGCAACCGGCGACAACGATCCTTGTTTTATGCGACTTTTGTGGGACCAAAGTAGGCCGACCGAATCGACTAGCAAGTATGTGAAGACGTTGAACCTAATTTGGACCTATTTCAGAACGCACGTCAACTCGATTGTCAACTTACTTTTTTGTTGATTGTTTGTAAACAAATCAAACTGGACGCTGAATATTTCTAAATAGGCCCAAAATAGGTCCATTCCTCCCTCAAACTAGCGGGAGAAAAGGGTACAAATTGTCATCCACGGGCGCTTCCAATTTTCTTGTTCGATGCGAAATCCGATTAATGCCCGGCCATGTGTCAACTTTGGAACCCCCACCCTCGCTCGGGTTGTAATTCTTGGCCAGCTCGGACGAATTTTTGTTCCGGACGCACAAGATAAATGTTTGATCGGCGCAAACGGAATTAACAAGATTTGTGTCGAGGTTAGCATGAATTAAAACAAGCGTAAACATTGCGCGTCTGACAGTTGACAGATGGTTGTCTGTTTACGTCGGACGCGTCCCCACTCAATGTTTACAAGGGTTTTCAGTCACGTAGGCTTTGCCTTCTTTTAACGCAATTTCCTTTTCAACAAAAACGCAACTAACCAAATTCAACGGCCTCCTTTGTTTCTCCTTTCCTTTCCGGTTCAAGAGATTTTGGCAAGAGGCGAAATGGTTGTTGGCATCGGCCATTGGCACTTTCCCAGGGTTTCCGCCCGAAACTGGTGTGGTTTTTAAAGCGAAATGAAAATTGTGCCGAACAAACACAGGCACACAGGCGAAAATGTGGAGCAGTTTACTCAGCTGGAAAGGCAAATGAACGGGATGAGGGCACAGACAAATGGGGCTGCGGATTCGGTTATGGGATTAAATTTAGGTTATTTTCTTTACTAAATTTTAAACTAACCCAATTTTGATTTATTCAAATCAACCCAGAAATGATAACTCGAACCAAATGTCATAATTGCATAAAATTTACTCAATTTTGCTCTAATTTGACATTAGTAAAAAAACTCATTACTGAGAATGTTTGGCTTTGAAAAATATGAGTGATTTTGGGTGTGCGTGTAAGATGCTCGAAAATATGTCAAGCTACAAGCCAAAATAAACATTGTGATTAGTAGTGAGTAAATTTAAAAAAAATCGTTCAAAACAAAGTTATTTCAAATTTAATAAGATAAGATGCTCGATATCGAGCAACCTGGAAGTTTCTTTTTCTACTGGGATTCTTCGAAGTGACAGCTGTTCGTAAACTAATCAAAAACAATGCACGCTAGCCAAAAACGACTTATGTTTGGGTAAAAATAAGCAAATTTTGAAATAAATTCCACATTTTTCATGATTCAACTTTTTTTTTCTCTGAACAAATTTGAATTTCATCCACAACTCGCTCCCTTCTGTCATCACTCAAAAAATACGTTGCGTGAAGGGGAAATGTGATTTTTCTTCTTTTCCACAACTCAATCCATGTGACACTCACAAAGATGGTCGAGATTGGACATGTCTCCGGCGGAATTGATACCGAAAAGAAGAGGCTGAATTTTCTTATCACGCAGAAAATACTTTTATTTTTTCGTCACCCTCACACGATTTCGATCCAAATCGTCTTAAAGGGCTTAACGACTCTGTTTTTTTTTGTGGAGGAGGGACCTGACATTAATGTTTTGCATTTGGATCAAGCGAATCACTTTTAAAAGGGCCTAATCGTTACAAGTTTATCATTTGTAAAAGTTTAGCTGATCTTTGACGTTTTGGGCTGAAAATCGTAAAGGGTCTATTTGCCACATTTCTTTGTTTACACACTTAAAAATTCTTCGTCGACCTTCCCAGAAATTACCATAACTGACAGTTTAATCCGCCCACTTCCTAAGAGTGTGTGTGACATTCCCGCTAATGTGCGTATTAATTTCCAACACAAATTTAAATTTAAATCTAATTACGGGAAAACGTTTTGTTGACAGAGGACCTCCCCCTCTCTCCGTCCCGCTTCCTGACGCGCCATTTTTGTTTTTCGTGCAAAGCACTTACAAAATGACACTAACTTCTGAAAACGCATGGCACACTCTGTTTGTGATTTAAATTGCATTTTCCGCTGCTCTGATATGGGGAAGATTTACATTTATTTTGCCCTGCAATTCTACGCTCGTTGATGGAAAAGTTTATCTCCTCGTCTCGGTCTCTCTGTTTTTTGGAGAAGGAGGTGTCGTCTTTCGTCTGTGTCCGCAAATGTCAGTGCAAAAAAAAAACTGGGGAGATTTTGTTGCAAAACTAGTTTACCGAGTGAGTGAGCGGTTACGTCACACGTCGAAACTGTGCAAGGATGAGAGGGAATTTGCAGTTTCCGGTTTTATGGTTTTTTTGAGGTTAGGGATGCACAAGATTATTGCGTTTCGAATTTGACGTCAGAATATAGACATGACAATTTCAAACAATCTGCCATCGCCATTTTGCTTGTTTAAGGACAAAATTCAGGCAAAATATATTTCCGAATTTCCAAAGTTTATTTGTACCATTTTACGAGATTTTTAATCATATTTCAACTTGCATGATATCTAAGGTAACTTTTCAAAAGGGCGAAACCCTGGGTATTTTCAAGAAACTTAAAAACAATTTTTCAGATTAAGTTTTTCTCAAATAGCTTCAAGTTTTTTTGTAATTTTGAATATTACTCATAACAAACAATTTCTTCTCTAATTTTCTACATTTTTTTCTAAAAGATATTGAATTATAAAAAAAAACGTTTCTTTTCAAACTTTATAATTTTAAATATTGACGACGCAAATGTTTGGTCGCATTTTCACATAAAAACAGTATTTGGAAATTTCTAAAATATTTTTAGTTATATAATATTGAAAAATCATAAATTTTAGCATCAAATTAAGTCGATTGCATAAAATAGATGAGTTTTCACAAAACACCATGTTTCAAAAGAAGGCTAAAATTCCATTACCGTCATCGGGGGTGAAATTGGATCATACAAAATTCTGCTTTTTTGTATGACCTATTCTCACCCAATGTTACCCCTGATCACGGTATCTAAAATATGGATTTTATTGATTTAGTACAATTTTGACATTTTAACACCTTAAACTGTAATTTTCATCTAATATTTGGCTTCCGTTATTTACCATAATATAGATATTAAAGAATTTGAAAGATTTGAAGAATTTAAGCCTCAACGATATTTCAGGAAAATTATGTGTTTAATTTGAAAAAAATAGTTTTGTTAAGTCCATTAAAAATTTTATACTGACATCTATTTTAAAAATTAGGAGGTTTTAGAAAATTTTAATTATTGATACCAAAAATATTTTACCAACAAATTTCAATTCATGAAAATATTAATTCTTTAAGATATATACGGGTTTTATAAGTATTTTTGCATGATTGTTTTCTTACTTATGTTTTTTTTAAATAATTTGATGTATTTTTTTATTTTGATGTTTGCTTAAAAATCAATCTATTTTTAATTCGTTTTTTTTTTATTTTCCCATTTCTCTATTGAGCGATTCCAGCTCAAATCAGGAATTTTTGTGTATATGGAGCCAATTGCACTCGAAAATAACATTTGAGAAAGGCGTAAGTTATTTGAATATTTTTTTTATTTTGCAATTTAAAAATAAAATCACAGTATCTCGAGGCCGTTGCATCGTATCAAAAATTGGTCGAAGACAAACTTATAGGAAATTGGACGGGCTTTCTGAAAAAAATACACTGAAATAAAAATACACGCCACTTCTATGAGATTTTTTGATTTTTCAGTTTAAAAGTCAAATTTAAGGTGATGTCACGATTTTTTTTTCGTTCAAAATTTTTTATCAAATAGCCATAGATGTTACAAAAAGACTGACGAAAAATGCAGGATGCGGATGAATGGATGAAAATCATTTACTAAACCTGTTTTTTTTTTTTTGAAAAGTGATCTAAACGTCAAAATTTTTAAATGCCGATAGTGAGAATCGATTTGCCAGACAATTTTACATAAAAGTCTCCATATTGACCATTATCCTATGTACAATTCTTGGGAAGAAACAGCGGTTATAAAAATAAAAATTTTCGCATTTTTCGTCAGTCTTTTTGTAACATCTTAGCCTCTTTCCTCAAAAATTTTGAACGAAAAAAATCGTGACAACGACTAAAAATTTGACTTTTAAACTTAAAAATAAAAAGAATCTCATAGAAGGCGTGTATTCTTATTTCAGTGTATTTTTTTTTTTTTTTTTTTCAAAAAACCCGTCCAATTTTCTACAAGTTTGTCTTTGATCACTTTTTGATACGATGCAACGGCTTCGAGATACTGTAATTTTTAAATTGCAAAATACAAAAATATGTTATTTCCGAGTACAATTGGCTCCATAAACACAAAAATGGCTTATATAGGCCTAGGATAACATGTCTACAAAGTTTCATTGAAATCGGGTATAAAAGTACCAGAAAAATTCCTAATTTGAGCTGGAATTGCTCTATTTTGACTTTATTTTTTTTTCTTCAAAATTTGAGTATTGTTGTTTAGTAAATATTGTATATTTTTTTTAAATCTATAGGAATTCAAGACGTTCGACGTTTTATGTTTGAAGTTTGAGTAAACCTTTAATTAAAATACGTTTTTTTTAATTTTATGCTTTATAAGTCTTGGAAAGAATTGGAAAATTATTAAAAAAGTGTTTAAAAATGCATTATACACCTTTCCCGTTATTTTTGCAATCATTGATATCCAAAATACCTTATTATTGACGAAAATGTGTTTCTTGCCAAAAAAATAATGCGGTGCTGTACATTGAAATTTCTTGAAAATTCAAATTATTTTTAATCTAGCCCAAATATGCTAAATATGATTATCAATGCAGATAAAATGCGTTTAAGAGTGTTTTTAGTTGAATTGACTTCTATTTTCATTAACATTTTGATTTTGTTTTGAAAAAAAAAATATATTTTTTTTGCCCCTTATTTTTCGGACCAATTTTGAGGGTAAGGGGGGCAGGCGACAAAAACTTTAAAAAATATTTGCAATGGCCTGAGTATAAAAAAATAGAAAAATACAATGTTTTTTTACAAATTTAAGTTTTTTTACAGAGACACTAAGCTACAGTAAGACCATTGCAATTTTTTTTTTATTTCTTTTGTGGGGGCCCCTCCCCTAAAAAATTTATTGAAAAATCAGGGGGGGGGGGCGAAGTTTTTTTTTTACATTTTTATAGAAAAAACTTGTAAAATCGATTGTAATCTTATAAGGATGCATTGCATAATGCTGATTTACGTATTTTTATTCAAATAAGGATTTTTTATTCATATTACAAATTTTAATTTTAGGACCACAGACGAAAAAAATATTTTTTTTCGTAATTTCATTAATATTTTGCAAACGTTTGATTATAACTTTAATAATGTACAAAGCAATTTGTGAAACTTCCCGTTAAAAGTTTTTGAAAATTCCTCATGAATATTTTCATTTCATTATTTAAAAAATTTTAGTGTATTGAAAATTATCAAAAATCCCGCAAAAAATATCGAATAATTTGCATATTTAAAATGTTTAAGCCATAGTATTTATTAAAGTAGTGAAATTTAAATTTGCTTTCTTAAATGATTGGTGATAATAAGAAACTTTTTATTTTTATATGAATTTTAAGCATAAAGCTGAATTACAATGAACACACACAATATTGTTAATCTATCATGAATAATTATATGTCATGAAAAATGTGTTATTTTAATAAGATGTTGATGAAAGTAACAACAGTAAAGCAAAATTATCATCTATTTCATATCTTGAAAAATAATTTAGACTTATTTACATAAAATCTAGGCAAGTCTGCAACTGCAAATTTTACACTCGTCATTACATTTATTTTAATGTCAATTTCAATAAAGAATGGGTAAAATCAACCCATATTTTTCATTTGACCTGGTAATTATTTTTGGAGTAAGTTTCATATTTATTTGTTTAACCCAAAAAAATACGAACATCTCGTCACAGTGTCCTGATGCAAACAATCATGAACTTGAGCTGTCACAGCCCTGCGAATTATGTTGGCTGACATATCGGGCGGTTATTAAAAAAAATCAGCTAGAAGTTGCCTGACAAAAAAGATTTTGTTAGCAAATCTAATGCAAATAAACGCCCAGCTGTCTTGAAAACACACTTTGAAATGGTAATAAAAAATGAATGTCTGGCTAGAAAGCCTTATTTCCGTTATCGAGTGAAGAATAATTATTAATAATTAATTATTATTTAGTGTAAAAGATTTTTTAATCAGACAATAAATACTAATTTACAAAAATAGAAAAATCTGAAAAATTGAAATTGAAAATTACAAGAAATTAAGGTTTTTTTTGTAAATTTCTTGAGCATCCCTTCCTACAAAACAAAATCCTAAAAAATACTCCAACTTACGGAAAGAGATGATACACCCTTCCCCGCCCCCTCGAAACGAACGAGAAAACGTGTGTGGAAAGTGCATGCAATCTGTTGAAAGTTTCACCGGAATGTGTGCATCCTTCGTGCATACACGCTAAAAGAGAACAGGGGGCGGATTTGCAATCAAGAGGCAAAGCTATACACCGTTAGCTGGGTTGCAAGCAAATCCAGTGGCAGCACGAGGGAGAGAGGGAGGGATTGCATCACGATCAGCTCATAGCGTATGCAGCTTTCGATTTTTTTCGACAAAGTACTTATCCCTCGATAACGGTGTATTTTCGCCAGCTGTCAGATTTTGGGTAGAAAAGAAAGTAAGCCACGCAGAGTGGTCCGGAAATCGAAACTTGGCTGCTTTGATGAGCTGCTCAAAAGAATTTCGGAAGGATGTGGTTGTGGGTGTTGGACAACAGTTCCGACAAAAAAAACGGAAGAGGAATGTCGAAAACACGCAGAACGACCTTTCCTTTTTTTCGTTTTTTGCTTTGTTTTGGATGGAATGGTTCTGCGAAGAAACGCATTTGGAGCAAAGTTTCGCATTGATGTTAGTAGGGTCGAAGAGAAATTGAATCCACTTAATGTTAATTCAAATCAATTAAAGATATTTATGGCGGAATCGTTGGACGAACTTTCTTTTTTCGCTGTCAAAAGAGGTTGGAAAAAGTTGCACGATTAACGGAATTAAGCTTGTTGTGAGTTTAATGCGCTTTTGCTGCATGGGTCTGAAATTAGAGCAATAAGTTCATTAGTCAATTTTTGCGTGTATTGTTTACCTATGCACTAATTACAAAATAGTTCGACTTTCAACACTGTCACGCTTCAAAACACCACTCGTAAACAGTGCAATTTACGAACCGTGAAGGGCGCAACTTCCTCCGGTCAACTGCGCTAAAAAGCAGAACAAAAAATGCTCAATTTACAGCCAAATGTAACTTTAAATTGTCGTCGTTTAAAAGGGAAGAGACACACCCGGAACCGTGCTGCCGGGGGTAACCCAATTTCATTCTTGCTTTTTTGTTGTTGCTGGTACATTGTGTAGTACAACATCTTTCGCTAGAAAAGATGGGAGGTTTTCCCATGGTGAAGTTGATCATCCAGCCTTTTCACCCTCTCAAACCGACAAGATAATATGGTTAAAGTGGATGTGGAAAAGGAAATACCGAAAGGTAGTGCCGGACAGAGACAATCAGAATGTAAAAATTTCAGGAAAAAATAACAAATATACAAATATACAAAAATACAAAAATACAAAAATACAAAAATACAAAAATACAAAAATACAAAAATACAAAAATACAAAAATACAAAAATACAAAAATACAAAAATACAAAAATACAAAAATACAAAAATACAAAAATACAAAAATACAAAAATACAAAATACAAAATACAAAATACAAAAATACAAAAATACAAAATACAAAATACAAAATACAAAATACAAAAATACAAAAATACAAAAATACAAAAATACAAAAATACAAAAATACAAAAATACAAAATACAAAAATACAAAATACAAAAATACAAAAATACAAAAATACAAAAATACAAAAATACAAAAATACAAAAATACAAAATACAAAAATACAAAATACAAAAATACAAAATACAAAATACAAAAATACAAAATACAAAATACAAAAATACAAAAATACAAAATACAAAAATACAAAAATACAAAATACAAAAATACAAAAATACAAAATACAAAATACAAAATACAAAAATACAAAAATACAAAATACAAAATACAAAAATACAAAATACAAAAATACAAAAATACAAAAATACAAAATACAAAAATACAAAATACAAAAATACAAAAATACAAAAATACAAAAATACAAAATACAAAAATACAAAAATACAAAAATACAAAATACAAAAATACAAAAATACAAAAATACAAAATACAAAATACAAAAATACAAAATACAAAATACAAAAATACAAAATACAAAAATACAAAAATACAAAATACAAAAATACAAAAATACAAAAATACAAAATACAAAAATACAAAATACAAAAATACAAAATACAAAAATACAAAAATACAAAATACAAAAATACAAAAATACAAAAATACAAAATACAAAAACAAAAATACAAAATACAAAAAAATACAAAAATACAAAATACAAAATACAAAAATACAAAATACAAAAATACAAAATACAAAATACAAAAATACAAAATACAAAATACAAAAATACAAAATACAAAATACAAAATACAAAAATACAAAATACAAAAATACAAAAATACAAAATACAAAAATACAAAAATACAAAAATACAAAAATACAAAAATACAAAAATACAAAAATACAAAAATACAAAAATACAAAAATACAAAATACAAAAATACAAAAATACAAAAATACAAAAATACAAAAATACAAAATACAAAATACAAAAATACAAAATACAAAATACAAAAATACAAAAATACAAAAATACAAAATACAAAAATACAAAAATACAAAAATACAAAATACAAAAATACAAAATACAAAAATACAAAATACAAAAATACAAAATACAAAATACAAAATACAAAATACAAAAATACAAAAATACAAAATACAAAAATACAAAAATACAAAAATACAAAATACAAAAATACAAAATACAAAAATACAAAAATACAAAAATACAAAATACAAAATACAAAAATACAAAAATACAAAATACAAAAATACAAAATACAAAAATACAAAATACAAAAATACAAAAATACAAAATACAAAAATACAAAAATACAAAAATACAAAAATACAAAAATACAAAATACAAAATACAAAAATACAAAAATACAAAAATACAAAAATACAAAAATACAAAATACAAAAATACAAAATACAAAATACAAAATACAAAAATACAAAAATACAAAAATACAAAAATACAAAAATACAAAAATACAAAATACAAAAATACAAAAATACAAAATACAAAATACAAAATACAAAATACAAAAATACAAAAATAAAAATACAAAAATACAAAAATACAAAATACAAAAATACAAAATACAAAAATACAAAAATACAAAAATACAAAAATACAAAATACAAAAATACAAAAATACAAAAATACAAAAATACAAAAATACAAAAATACAAAAATACAAAATTACAAAAATACAAAATACAAAATACAAAAATACAAAATACAAAAATACAAAAATAAAAATACAAAATACAAAATACAAAATTACAAATTACAAAATTACAAAAATACAAAATACAAAAATACAAAAATACAAAAATACAAAAATACAAAATACAAAAATACAAAAATACAAAAATACAAAAATACAAAATACAAAATACAAAAATACAAAAATACAAAATACAAAATTACAAAATACAAAATACAAAAATACAAAATACAAAAATACAAAAATACAAAAATACAAAATACAAAAATACAAAAATACAAAATACAAAAATACAAAATACAAAAATACAAAATACAAAAATACAAAAATAAAGAATACAAAAATACAAAAATACAAAAATACAAAAATACAAAAATACAAAAATACAAAAATACAAAAATACAAAATACAAAATACAAAAATACAAAATACAAAATACATAAATACAAAAATACAAAATACAAAAATACAAAATACAAAAATACAAAATACAAAAATACAAAATACAAAAATACAAAAATACAAAAATACAAAAATACAAAATACAAAATACAAAAATACAAAAATACAAAAATACAAAATACAAAAATACAAAATACAAAATACAAAAATACAAAATACAAAAATACAAAAATACAAAATACAAAATACAAAAATACAAAATACAAAAATACAAAATACAAAAATACAAAAATACAAAAATACAAAATACAAAAATACAAAATACAAAAATACAAAATACAAAAATACAAAATACAAAAATACAAAATACAAAAATACAAAAATACAAAAATACAAAATACAAAAATACAAAAATACAAAAATACAAAATACAAAAATACAAAAATACAAAATACAAAATACAAAAATACAAAATACAAAAATACAAAATACAAAAATACAAAATACAAATACAAAAATACAAAAATACAAAAATACAAAAATACAAAAATACAAAAATACAAAATACAAAATACAAAAATACAAAAATACAAAATACAAAAATACAAAAATACAAAAATACAAAATACAAAATACAAAATACAAAAATACAAAAATACAAAATACAAAATATAAAACAAAATACAAAAATACAAAAATACAAAAATACAAAAATACAAAATACAAAAATACAAAATACAAAATACAAAATTACAAAATTACAAAATACAAAAATACAAAAATACAAAAATACAAAAATACAAAAATACAAAATACAAAAATACAAAAATACAAAAACAAAAATACAAAAATACAAAATACAAAATACAAAAATACAAAAATACAAAAATACAAAAATACAAAATACAAAAATACAAAAATACAAAAATACAAAAATACAAAACACAAAAATACAAAAATACAAAAATACAAAAATACAAAATACAAAATACAAAAATACAAAAATACAAAAATACAAAAATACAAAAATACAAAAATACAAAAATACAAAAATACAAAAATACAAAAATACAAAAATACAAAAATACAAAAATACAAAAATACAAAAATACAAAAATACAAAAATACAAAATTACAAAATTACAAAATTACAAAAATACAAAAATACAAAAATACAAAAATACAAAAATACAAAAATACAAAAATACAAAAATACAAAAACACAAAAATACAAAAATACTAAATTCATACAATTTTTAGAAAATAGCAAAAAAAGTGAGTTAAGCTTTAAGGTTATGCCATTCTGAAAATTGACAGCAGAACTGTCAAAAAAGATAAATATTGTTATTATTATTGAATTGTAAGGCGAATTGATTGTAGTTTTTAATGTCATGGCTTACTACACTCTCTCTTCAAACCATGACTCTTCGCTTAATTTCCGTTCACCCGTAAGAAGAGATTGTCTTTTCCCCAGTTGACAACTACGGGCAGCAGCTGCTGTAACGATTTTCCCCCTTCCATGACTTGCTGTGACTCGTGTCCAGGAAACGAGCTCTCGTTTGCGAAATGCAATTAATTTAATCTCATTTCGTGACTGATTGACGATGCGGTGGGAAAAATTCACTCTTCATCTTCTTTTCACACTTGAACACAATCAGATTGAAGGAATTGAGGTTAGGTTCGGCTTTAATAAGCAGGAGAAAAAAAATCAGCAATTTTCGCCGAACCCAACCTAATTGCGAACATTAATGGGTCGCTACTTTACGATTCATTCATCCGCCCGCAAAAAAAATCGTCATAATTTCTAACCTCAATAATGTGCCCAACAACGAGCGTAAACGAACACATAACCTTGCACAAATTACGCTGGCAACGGACCTTAACTACGGTCCGTGTGGCAGCTTCCGGAACAGAAAATGGGTGCTGAAATATACGCAATATCGCTTAAGGGAAATAGCGACGTCCCTTTGTTGACACAATTTCCGGAATGTTTTGTTAATTTTTCAAGGAAAAAATATGGAAATTCAAAGTGTACATCATTTTCAGTGCATTTTCAGCTGTCAACTTGACGTCAGTGCTGTCAGTTTTATACTTATTTGAAGTTTGAAACCAGTTCAAAATCAGCTGTCAGTTTGACATTTGTTCCGTTGACCTCAGATCGGGGGGTCTTCCAATCTTTTCATTTATCTCTGATCTTCTTGTTTATCCTTGAATATTACCAAATTTTAAAGCCTTGCTTACATTTTCAGTGCGGAAGCTCGCCTTTTCAAAAGTAAACAATCAAGTTCTACGCTTTCGTCGACTCCAGCAAAATCGATTCCCATTGTAACCTTACACCGACTCAACAAACAGTCAACTTTAAAGTTATTACCTCAGTCCCTTAAGCTGGAAGCAAAGAAGCAAATTTACACTCGCTCTCGTAAGTCAGCTTCCTGTTGCTTTTTATCCCGGAACCCCCTTCAGAAATTTGCATAACTACACAGCGCGGTGGAAGCTGCGACGACCGTTCGTCACGAGGGGTCGACCAAAGGGGTTCACTTTCCGCCGCCGGCGAAATCTTCAAAGTAAACTCGTTTAAAATGCAAACTACGTCTCTTTAACTCACTTGTAAGTCCAACTCCCCTCTTCCCTCTGAGAAAGTTGGCACGGGACATAACCTTGCACAAATCGCTCCCCCTCTTCAAAGCTATGTCGACCGAAATAAGCTCAAAATTGGGTGCAGAAATTCAAATCCAAGCAACCATTCAGCAATCTAGTGTGCCGAAATGCGACGTGCTTTTTCCCTCTGAGTGCAAAACACCTCCTACACGTGGCGAAACATAACCTTACTGTGCTTTTTTTCTTTGCTTGGTTTGTTTGAAGGTCGACCTTGGGGTCGACATTCCGAGACGGTCGGGTTTGGGAACCTTCCAAGAAGTTTGGAGGAAGTTTGAGCATCCTTTAACTCGATCTAGGAAACATCATGGGAAACTTTTGCACAGTGTGTTTTGGAACTGTCAGTTTTTGACAGAAAACACGCCTAATAAATTTCAATCAAAATAAAAATTAAATTTACACCGTCAATTTGAAATACTCAGGATTGAATGTTCAGGCCAAACCACAAATTAGACAATTTTGTTTCTGTAAGAATTTTAAGAATTTTAAGAATTTTAAGAATTTTAAGAATTTTAAGAATTTTAAGAATTTTAAGAATTTTAAGAATTTTAAGAATTTTAAGAATTTTAAGAATTTTAAGAATTTTAAGAATTTTAAGAATTTTAAGAATTTTAAGAATTTTAAGAATTTTAAAATTTTAAGAATTTTAAGAATTTTAAAATTTTAAGAATTTTAAGAATTTTAAGAATTGTAAGAATTTTAAGAATTTTAAGAATTTTAAGAATTTTAAAATTTTAAGAATTTTAAGAATTTTAAGAATTTTAAGAATTTTAAGAATTTTAAGAATTTTAAGAATTTTAAGAATTTTAAGAATTTTAAGAATTTTAAGAATTTTAAGAATTTTAAGAATTTTAAGAATTTTAAGAATTTTAAGAATTTTAAGAATTTTAAGAATTTTAAGAATTTTAAGAATTTTAAGAATTTTAAGAATTTTAAGAATTTTAAGAATTTTAAGAATTTTAAGAATTTTAAGAATTTTAAGAATTTCAAGAATTTTAAGAATTTTAAGAATTTTAAGAATTTTAAGAATTTTAAGAATTTTAAGAATTTTAAGAATTTTAAGAATTTTAAGAATTTTAAGAATTTTAAGAATTTTAAGAATTTTAGGAATTTTAAGAATTTTAAGAATTTTAAGAATTTTAAGAATTTTAAGAATTTTAAGAATTTTAAGAATTTTAAGAATTTTAAGAATTTTAAGAATTTTAAGAATTTTAAGAATTTTAAGAATTTTAAGAATTTTAAGAATTTTAAGAATTTTGAGAATTTTAAGAATTTTAAGAATTTTAAGAATTTTAAGAATTTTAAGAATTTTAAGAATTTTAAGAATTTTAAGAATTTTAAGAATTTTAAGAATTTTAAGAATTTTAAGAATTTTAAGAATTTTGAGAATTTTAAAATTTTAAGAATTTTAAGAATTTTATGAATTTTAAGAATTTTAAGAATTTTAAGAATTTTAAGAATTTTAAGAATTTTAAGAATTTTAAGAATTTTAAGAATTTTAAGAATTTTAAGAATTTTAAGAATTTTAAGAATTTTAAGAATTTTAAGAATTTTAAGAATTTTAAGAATTTTAAGAATTTTAAGAATTTTAAGAATTTTAAGAATTTTAAGAATTTTAAGAATTTTAAGAATTTTAAGAATTTTAAGAATTTTAAGAATTTTAAGAATTTTAAGAATTTTAAGAATTTTAAGAATTTTAAGAATTTTAAGAATTTTAAGAATTTTAAGAATTTTAAGAATGTTATAAAGATTTTTTAAATGAATGAAAGTATTGCCAACCGTTCAAAGTTCACCAGCTTCCTTTGATGTCTTGGGTTCTGCGGAAACTTTCCACGCCGGCTTCGATTCCGCAACGCAATTGTTTTGCATCATACATATTTTTAGCAATCCTCTTTCACCGAAGGGTCTTTGCATGGAACACCACGTCGAACGAGAAGGGAAACCCACATCATTTCTTGCTGTCTGGAGTTTGAAATTTCCATTCCAGCTTCCGACGTGTGCAGCACTGATTGAGGTGGAATTGTAGCAACCAATAAAAAAATCCGGTCTAAGGTTTCACTCTCATTTGTGGAGGTGATTTTTTCCGGGAAAACCCTCAAAGAAAGGTTGTTGGCAACTGTTTTGACGGTTAGGAGGATTTTTTGTAAAGGGGCTAAAGCTAATTTATTTTGACATTGTTTTTTCCGTGATATCTGAATAAAATTTGAAGTTAAAAAAACAGCCCAAAAAATTCTTTGTAGTTTTCAGAAAACTTTTAAAACATAATAACTTGAGTTAGGCCCTTTTCATTTACAATGTTTTATGGCCAAAATATTTCCGTTTGACTTCGCAGTTTAACTGTTCAAATTTTCGATATCTATTGTGACGTCAAAAACGAAAGCGGAAAATTCCAAATGTAGTCAAATTACGCGTTTTCTTTTCAGTGGAATCACTAAAGTCAACAAACGTGTATGTTTTGCTTTTACTTATCTTGCTGAAAAGTACCCACAAAAACGTGACCCAATTTTCTTGAAAGAAAACAAACCTACAGCAATTTGGCGTGTCTAAAGAAAGTGGCACGAGCATATTTTTCATCGACGAGACAATATCAATTACGCAAAGCAGCAACAGTACAGAGCGGAATCTCTAGTTCGAAAACTCTCCATTTCGAACGCACTCGCAGCTGTCAGATTTGAGTGAATTTTACTCCGTTTTTGTTGGATTCTGCGTAAAATTCACTCAAATCTGACAGATGTCCCATTTACTCATTTCTGCGTAGGTTCGGTTTTGACGAAAACTAAGTGATTTTGATCGTGCGTGTAACATCAACACTGCTTGTTAAACCGTTGTTTACATTTCAAACCCCCTTTGTTCGATAATTTCCGAGCACGTGGTTTTGTACTTCTGACAGCTGCCAGTCCTTACAACTAGTGAGTTCGCATCCAGTTCTACTCAAATCAGCGAATCTCCGCTGTAGTAGGCTGCTTAAAATTCCGGTCGCACCGCCATTTTTCAAAATCAGTTGGTTTTTCTTACTTGACGTGCCGTGGCCTACTGTGATGATGACTGTTGTGTCATGCGGGACCTGCTTGTTTCGGGTGCAAAAAAATGTGTGTGTTTTTAAGGTTATGTGTGGGTAAAATTTGGTGCTGGCGCCGGTTTAGTCGGCACACTTTTTTGTTGACAGTTGTCTCCGGACAAGTGAAGTCTATTTTTTAATATCAGGACTGGTTCAAAAATTGTATTGTATTATAGTCTGATTGAATCGATACTACTTTATTGAAGAATATAGCGCCCAGAAAATTCCATCGGAAGTGGACAAGAGGAAAAAAAAGGAGTAAAAGTAATTTGATTACCCTCAATTATCACGCTTCTTACCCACTTCATCGATGGGTAAATTGTACCCCTACTTGTAAACAGCGGGAGAGTGGAACCGTAAAACAGTGATTGATTGCTACAATTTCCTCAGCTGGTGCAGTGGTGGAGATAGTGTTGGAAAATATGGCGTCCAGTGGAATGTATTTACGATCTCGAAAACTCTCGCAACGAATTATGGTTGGCTTTGGCGTTTGAAACAATTGTCCACCCTTCGGCTTGGTTTGGTGGCGAAATTTACGATTCAAAAGGGCTAATCTGGACACGGGAGTGTGACCAATTGTTGCCTTCTGTCAAAATTTAATTTCAGCGTGTAGCGTTATGTCAAACTGCAAACCAAAATTTTCGAGTGTGAAGGTGACAGCTTGAAATTTTCACACAACTGTCAATAATAGTGTGTGTGCCCTTTCTTGTTCAACGTCCACAAAGAGTCCAACCGAAGAAAAAGCCTCAAGAACGGATGTTGGTCCACGTATGTTTATTATTTTTATTAGGCCACAGGCAATAAGATGTCCGATGATACGGCGTCCACCCCTCCTCTCGCTTTGACAGTCGGTCGAGACGGCGATGATGATCACAGCAGGCGGGTAGCAGCTGTCACTTGCTACACGCTAAACGTAACGAGACTTGTAGTGCAAGAAGGCGACACTGTTGAAGGGCGGAATTTTATTGCGTTTTTTTTTTGTTTCTCTTCATTTTTATTGAACACAAATATTTACCGTCTGCTGCTGGATGGAGAGTTTTTCTTTTTGAAGGTTGCAACGCAAAACCGGATAAGGTTCAAGCTCACATGGTAGCGAAAGTGACATGTCGAGCGATTTAAAGTTAGAAAAGCACCCAACTTTCAAGATGGCGTCCAACCTGTCAAACAATAAAGCCTCGTTTTCAGCTAATAAACAATTATCGTGTGTACATTTACGTCTGTGTTCTTGCAATCAAGTAGGCAGTAAACAAAAAAAGGGTCAAGTCAAGGCCTGCCTGATTATTGACATGGACTCTGAATTGGTAGATTCAGAGTGCCCCGCAAAGTTCAAAAGTTGATTGAGCTGTGAACTTCTAAAGAACAGTGCGAGTTGGAGGTTTGTTTACTTTTAGGCTGCTATTTTTATGAATATAGGATTGAATTGGAACAAGAAACAAAAAAAAATACTCTTCTGAAAATTGGTCACACTACTAAACAGTAGTAAAAAGATTGTTATTTCAATTAGGCGTGTGCAACAAAAAATCTCCAACGAAATGTCACTTTACACTAATATTCAAAGTTATACAACTTTTTTTTTTGTTATGAACTGAACCCGAAACGGACGGATACTGACCTAAGTTCAACCAAATCGGAAAAGCGAAAAACAAAACAAAAATCTCGAGGGAGAAAAATAAAAAAAAGATAACAAACGGACGCATGGGTAATTTATGAATATTTACAATGATAAATGTAGTGGTGTGATGGTGGAGTCACAACATTGTTTCTACTATTTCACTGACGGTTTCATTGATATCAACGACGCCACCACCCCATCGAGACCCACCCTACCCTCCTCCTCTAGTTTTGTTTATTTATATTGGGTTCCGTTGATTGAGCAGGAAGGATTCTAGAGCGTCCATAGAAAAATGTTTTGGGGAAAAAAGATGAAAATTCTTGAATTTTCAAAACTCTCAACATTTTTGAAATTGTCAAAATTCTAAAAAAAATCAAACTTCTCAAAATTCTCTAACTTCTCAAAATTCTCTAAATTATCAAAACTCTCAAAAAAATTACAAAATTTACAAAATTTACAAAATTTGAAAATTTGCAAAATTAATAAATTTTACAAAATTTACAAAATTTACAAAATTTACAAAATTTACCAAATTTACAAAATTTACAAAATTTACAAAATTTACAAAATTTACAAAATTTACAAAATTTACAAAATTTACAAAATTTACAAAATTTACAAAATTTACAAAATTTACAAAATTTAAAATTTACAAAATTTACAAAATTTACAAAATTTACAAAATTTACAAAATTTACAAAATTTACAAAATTTACAAAATTTACAAAATTTACAAAATTTACAAAATTTACAAAATTTACAAAATTTACAAAATTTACAAAATTTACAAAATTTACAAAATTTACAAAATTTACAAAATTTACAAAAAATTTACAAAATTTACAAAATTTACAAAATTTACAAAATTTACAAAATTTACAAAATTTACAAAATTTACAAAATTTACAAAATTTACAAAATTTACAAAATTTACAAAATTTACAAAATTTACAAAATTTACAAAATTTACAAAATTTACAAAATTTACAAAATTTACAAAATTTACAAAATTTACAAAATTTACAAAATTTACAATATTTACAAAATTTACAAAATTTACAAAATTTACAAAATTTACAAAATTTACAAAATTTACAAAATTTACAAAATTTACAAAATTTACAAAATTTACAAAATTTACAAAATTTACAAAGTTCACAAAGTTTACAAAATTTACAAAATTTACAAAATTTACAAAATTTACAAAATTTACAAAATTTACAAAATTTACAAAATTTACAAAATTTACAAAATTTACAAAATTTACAAAATTTACAAAATTTACAAATTTACAAAATTTACAAAATTTACAAAATTTACAAAATTTACAAAATTTACAAAATTTACAAAATTTACAAAATTTACAAAATTTACAAAATTTACAAAATTTACAAAATTTACAAAATTTACAAAATTTACAAAATTTACAAAATTTACAAAATTTACAAAATTTACAAAATTTACAAAATTTACAAAATTTACAAAATTTACAAAATTTACAAAATTTACAAAATTTACAAAATTTACAAAATTTACAAAATTTACAAAATTTACAAAATTTACAAAATTTACAAAATTTACAAAATTTACAAAATTTACAAAATTTACAAAATTTACAAAATTTACAAAATTTACAAAATTTACAAAATTTACAAAATTTACAAAATTTACAAAATTTACAAAATTTACAAAATTTACAAAATTTACAAAATTTACAAAATTTACAAAATTTACAAAATTTACAAAATTTACAAAATTTACAAAATTTACAAAATTTACAAAATTTACAAAATTTACAAAATTTACAAAATTTACAAAATTTACAAAATTTACAAAATTTACAAAATTTACAAAATTTACAAAATTTACAAAATTTACAAAATTTACAAAATTTACAAAATTTACAAAATTTACAAAATTTACAAAATTTACAAAATTTACAAAATTTACAAAATTGACAATTTTGACAATTTTGACAAATTTTGACAATTTTGTCATTTTGTCAATTTTGAAAATTTTGACAATTTTGTCAATTTTGACAATTTTGACAATTTTGTCAATTTTGACAATTTTGACAATTCTGACAATTTTGACAATTTTGACAATTTTGACAATTTAGACATTTTTGACAATTTTGACAATTTTGACATTTTTGACAATTTTGACAATTTTGACAATTTTGACAATTTTGACAATTTTGACAATTTTGACAATTTTGACAATTTTGACAATTTTGACAATTTTGACAATTTTGACAATTTTGACAATTATGACAATTTTGACAATTTTGACAAATTTGACAAATTTGACAATTTTGACCAATTTGACAAATTTGACAATTTTGACCAATTTGACAATTTTGACAATTTTGACAATTTTGACAATTTTGACAATTCAACTCTTTCAAGAGATGTCAAAGCCCCACAACTTTCGACTTATTTCCCCTCTCCACTCTAGTAGAAACTCATAAAAAGCAAGATGATAAGCCCCATCGTTTTTGCAGAGTAGGTGTCGAGAGCAAATAACACTCCGCCGCCATGAAAATATGAATTCACGGAATTCTTGGAATCGGATTATCACGCGGAATCGAATTGATTAGCTGTCATTTTTGCGCGCCTTGTTTGGGTTCTATTTCCTTCTCCTATTTTCCTGCGAAACAAATTAGCTCTCTCCCTCTGATTACAGTTTGAGGTTAGGAATCGGGCCTCCATTAATCATAATATGTTTGCGGTGCGGGGAGATTATTAGCAGCCAATTTGCGAATCCATTTCAAGCTTTGTTTTGTTTTGTTTACCTTCTGTTCTTGCAGGCTACTCGGCGGCCGCCCTGCTCGCCATCATCTTTGCGATTCCGTTCGGCATGCGGATGCTGATCCACCGGGACTCGGGCCGGTGGCGCAACTTTGGGACGGCCTTCTACCACGCCCACCTGGAGCTGTTCCTCGGGAATGGGTGTCTGGGTAAGAGTGACGTTTGCGAGCTGTCACTCGTACACGGTTGGTGGCGTTTGTTTATGTTTACTTAAATTTTGAAATTTTTTTCAGGGGTCGGCGTCATCATGCTGCTGGTGCTGACGATCGAGCGGTACGTGTCGGTGTGCCACCCGGGCCACATCCGGCGCATCTGTCCGCCCCGCGTCACGGTCGTGCTCATCCCGGTGCTCACCTTTCTGATCTACCTGCCGTCGGTGCTGCGCGGCGAGATCGTCAAATGTGTCTTACAATCCGATGGAACAATAATGTATCATAAGCGCGATAATATGAAGTTTTTAGACTCGTTGTTTTACTCGGTAAGCTTTGACGTTTGACAGTTGACAGTTGAACTGCCAAGGTAAGTCAACATAGAGGTAACGAAACGTCACCATTTTTCCGTCCACAGATTTACAAGGTGATATTGGAGATCGTGTTCAAGCTGGCGCCGACGGTGCTAATCGCCGGCTTCAACCTAAGGATAATGATCGTGTACCGTCGTACCTGTGATAAGCGCCGCCGCATGACGCTGTCCCGGATCAACACCAAGGACGAGGATCCGCGGAAGTTTGCCGAGGAGCGGCGGCTCATGATGCTTCTTGGTAAGACTGACCCAATGCCCGGTAGCATCGTCAAAATTGTCAAAACTGTCAAAATTGCCAAAAATATGTTAATTTTTGTCAAAAATTGTCTATTTTATCTGTTTTGTAGATTTTTCATTTTGATTTTTTAAATTTTGCCTATTGTAGTCTTTTTTGTTGATTCTTTAATATTTTTGTTTTGTTCAACTTTATAATTTTTTGTCAATTGGGTCCTACAATTAAGCTTAAGTTTGTGATCGATAGTTTGATCAATTTTGCAAGTTTATATATAAATTTGGTCAATTTGATTCATTCATCAATTATGTAAATTTTGTCATCTATGTTTTTTTTGGTTTTATCAACATTATATTTTTTCAATTTTAAATATTATTTCACAGATTTTGTAATTTGGGTATCATAATTTTAGTATTGTTTACTTGATTGATTAATTTTCTTATTTATTCCAATTTTGTCAGTTTTTAAAATTCTTTCCAGCGAAGAAAAAAAATAAAAGCTCTTAATTTTAATATTTTTATGCATAAAAAATATTTTTTTGATCAAATATAAGTTCTAATCATTTTTTTTATTGATTTTAAATAATGGTTTGATTAATCTAAAAAAAAAAATTAACGGTACACATCAACCAGAGCTTTTGCACAGAAATTTTAGTTAAAGACATTTTAGTACCTTCAAAACTACGGGAACTCTTGACATTATTTTTTATTCATCCCCTACAATACTATCTTCAAAGTTATTTGCAACAAAGTTTGACTATTTTTACAATCCGATTGTTTCAGAATTTTGGAATAAGAAGACAACCCTGCACCATAATTAAATTTCAATTCAATTTTAATTTTATTTCAATTGAATTTTAAATTCAATTCAAGATTCTAATTCAACTTAATTAATTTCATAGTCAATTTTAATTCGAATCTTATTCAATTTATATTCAATTTTTAATAATTTTTATTCAATTTTTATTTATTTTTATACAGTTTTTATTATTTTTTATTATCTATTCAATTTCAATTTTAAATTAAATCAATTTTAAATCAATTCAATTTTAATTAAACTTTAAATCAATTATAACTTATTTAAGAATTCTATTCTGAATCCATTTTATTAATTTTTTATTCAATTTTAATTAAAATTTTATTCATTTTTTGCTTAATTTTTATTTATTTTTTATTAAATTTTTACTCAATTTTTATTCAACTTTTATTAAATTGTTATTTAATATTTATCAAATTTCAAAAATTTAATTTATTTTTTATTAAATTTTCATTCATTTTATTAAATTTTAAATATTTAATTTAATTTTTATTCAATTTTCATTCATTTTTTTCAGTTTCAATAAAATTTCAATTCTTAACTAAATTTTTATTTAATTTTTATTCAATTTACATTCATTTTTTAGGTTTAGTTTAATTTCAATTTTAATTGAATTTTAATTGAATTTTAATTGAATTTTAATTGAATTTTAATTAAATTTAAATTTTATTTCAATTGAGTTTTAAATTCAATTTGAATTTTTAATTAAATTTACAGTTATTTTTAATTAAATTCTTATTCAATTTTTATTGATTTTAATTTGATTTTTATTAAATTTTCATACAATTTTTATTAGTTTTTATTCAATTTCAATTTTAAATGAATTTGTTATTCAATTTCAATTCATTTTTTATCGAACTTTAATGAAATTTTTAATTCAATTTAAAATAAATTCTGATTGAATTTAATTCATTTTATAATTAAATTTTAATTAAAATTTTATTCATATTTTGTTATGTTTTTATTTAAATTTTATTAAATTTTTATTCTATTTTAATTCAATTTTTTTTTTTCAATGGTTAATGAATGTTTAAAAAATTTTAAATAATTTTTTATTCAATTTTTATTCAATTTTCATTATTTTTTTTTAGTTTTGATTAAATTTAAATTTTAAATTAAATTCAATTCAATTCCAATTCAATTGAAATTCAATTTTATTTCTATTTAAAATTCAATTGAAATTCAATTTTTAATCAATTAAGTCCCCCCCCCCCACGACTTTGATCAAAGTCGAGGGAAATAAACTTCAAAAAATATTTGCAACGGCCTTAATGCTATTTTCATAAAATGTTATTCTATTTTTATTAAATTTTTATTCAATTTTTATAAAAATTTTATTAATTTTTTTATTCAAGTTTATTCAATTTTTAATATTTTTTGTATGTATTTTTATTTAATTATATTTTTTTTAAATTTTTATTCAGTTTTGTTCACTTTGCCAATTATTTCAACTTTGTATTTTTTTTATTTTTATTTCATTTTTTTTAATATTGCCTAATTTCTATTTTTTGCAATTTTGATTTTATTTTCAACTGAGACAATTTTATTTTTTTCAATTTTGTAAAATTTTGTTCACAACGATAAAGCTTATTTTTCTGAGTACAATGACCCTTTGTACGACCACAAAGAGTATAAAATGGTTTTTAAATCAATTTTTAAAAAATAACCTCGTGGTTCTTCTTGACAAAAAAGGTTCTACTTGACAGCTTGTTCCAAGGGACCATAGTTGATCCATCCAAAAAAAGGTTGTCTTGTCAATTTATTTTGTTTGCATTAGAATGAAAAAAGTGATCATAAGTGGTTTCTAATCGTGTTTTTTACCGTTGCACATAAAAATTTAAATAGGGCTTTAGGACCCTATTGTCAAAATTTTCATAATTGTCAAAATTGTCAAAATTGTCAAGATTGTCAAAATTGTTAAAATTGTCAAAATTGTCAAAATTGTCAAAATTGACAAAATTGACAAAATTGTCAGAATTGTCAAAATTGGCATAATTGACAAAAACAAAATTGTCAACATTGTCAACAATGTCAAAATTGCATCACCATCCAACTGACCATTGTTATCTATTTGTTTTTATGTAGGCAGCACCTCGCTTCTCTTTCTAATCTGCGTCTCTCCGATGGCACTTCTCCACGTGACACTTTCGCCGGAACATCTGTCCAGCTATTCCTTCCAGGTTCGAAGCGCAGAATTTGACGTTTCCCCGGAAGCTTGTGCTAACCTTCTTTTCTTCCTTCTCCTCCAGCTTTTCCGAGCCCTAGCCAACCTGATGGAGCTGATCAACTACTCGCTGACGTTCTACATCTACTGCCTGTTCAGCGAGGACTTCCGGAACACGCTCTTCCGGACGATCCGGTGGCCCTGGTTCGAGAAGCCGCTCTACAACCGCGGAACCGAGGTGAGTCGCTCCAAAAACAACTCTCTTCCAATCTCTCTAACCTCAAATTCCTCAGTTCCCCCTTAAGCACCCCGCGTCCGGATCGATCCTGAACGGCCACCTGCACCACCACCGCCAATCGAACGGGAAGCGCCGACTCGCGAACGGTTCCTCCCCGGCCAACGGCTCCCTCCTGCACCCCTCCTCAAACCTGCACAGTCCGCACCTGTCGCCGGCGTCCGGCTGTGGTGGCGCCGCCGACCTCCACCACCTCCAGCACCAGCTCCTTCTGACGGCCACTCCGACGACCACGATGACGACGGCCACGGCCAGCAGCACGCCCCAGCATCAGCACCATCTGCAAGTCACGTTGACGGCGGCTGCGACCACGACGACGACGACGACCACCTCCGGCGGATCGTCGTCCGGGTTCTGTACCGGGGGGTCGAGCATCAACGGGAGATCGTCGAGCATTTGACACATCAGCCGGTCCGGGAGTGTTTCCAGTGGGGAACTTCCGGACGGGAACGGCGGCGAGTTGGTTACGGTTTTCGACGGAGGGTTTTTGGTGGATGGGGCGGGACCGGAGCCGGTTAGCGTTTGACCGGAGGGAGGAGGAGGGGGAGGAGGGGAAGGTAGATAGACCAATGATTATGTGATGAAAAGGGGAGGGGGGGATTGGGGGAGGGCAAGATGGCCGACGAACTGATTTGTTTCTGTCAATTCCTTTATGTTTCAACTTTGCAACACTAAATTCTCTTGGAACCTTATTTTGATTTCCCGGAAGCTGCTGAAAGAACCATAATGTTGTCGATTTTACTTACTTTTCAACTAAAAAATGTCTTCAAAACGACATATTATCTCTACTGCGCGACCGTCAATAGACTGACGTTTTCACCGTAGAATCTATATCGGCCTGTCAAACTACACGCTTTCGCCGCGTAACCCACTTTTAGAATACATTTTAGACTTGTCAACTTTTTTATTTGCCTTAAAATAACAAAAAGTGATTGGAATAGTATTAACCGTGTTTTTAAATCGTTGTTCATAAACATTTACTTAGGGCTTTAGGACCCTATTTGTAAATTTTGTTAATCTTATCAATTTGTCAATTTTGCCAACTTTTAGAATTTTGTGAATTTTTAATATTTTGAGAATTTTGAGAATCTTGAAAATTTCGAGAAGTTTGAGAACTTGAAGAATTTTGAAAATTTGAAGTATTTTGAGAATTTTGAGATGTTTGAGAAGTTTGAAACTTTAAGTTTTAAACTTGAAAATTTTAAGAATTTTGAAAATTCTAAAGATTTGAAGATTTTTGAAAAGTTTGAGATTTTTTTGAAAAGTTTGAGAGTTTTGAGATGTTTGAGTATTATTTTTACTATAAATTATTTTTGTTGATTTTTTTTTGCTTTTTGTACTAATCTTGTTATGTTTTAAATTCTTTTTTATATTATTCAGATATTTAACATTTTCCCAATTTGTTTATTATTTTTTTAATTTTGGTAATATCTTTTAATTGTGTCAATTTTGGTCAATGCTGTCAGTTATGTAAATTTTGTCAGCGCTGTTTTTTTAACCTTTTTACCTTTTTTGTTTACAAATTAGTTTTATGCTATTATTTTAATTATTTTGATTCTTTCAAGTATATTTGTATTTTTTTATCTATTCATATTTTGTAATTTCATCTTTAATATTAAATTTTGACAATTTTCTAAACTATCACAATTTTCTTAATTTTGTCAATTTTTTCAGCGTTATCAATTTTGTCATGTTACAAATTAGTTTTATGCTATTATTTTAATTATTTTGATTCTTTCAAGTATATTAGTATTTTTTTATCTATTCATATTTTGTAATTTCATCTTTAATATTAAATTTTGACAATTTTCTAAACTATCACAATTTTCTTAATTTTGTCAATTTTTTCAGCGTTATCAATTTTGTCATGTTTGTAAATTTGACAATTTAAGTTAATTACATTTCTTATCAATTAAGATTTTTTATGTTGCCTTTTTTTATTTGTGTTTTTTTACTTGGGTATATCAATTTTGTAAATTCTGTTCTTATTTTTTTAGCATACCTTTGTTAAAAAAAATCGAATTTTATTTACTTTTTATTATAGATTAACAAATTATGTTAAAAGATAAAAAACCTTTTTTAATTAATTTTTATTAATTTTTTATAAAATTTATATTTTTTTTTAAATTTTAATTAAATTTTTATTCGATTTTTTTAATTTTTATTATTTTTTATTCAATTCTAATTAAATTTAAATTATTTTTTTTTTTCAATTTTGTTTCAATTTTGATCCAATTTTTATTACATTTCCATTCAACTTTAATTCAATATTTTTTTCAATTGTAATTAAATTTTTCATAAATTTTTAATCCTTTGTTTATTTTTACTTAATTTTTATTCAAATTTCATTAATTTTTTCCAATTTTAATTACATTTTATTAAATTTTTATTAAAGTATTGTTCAATTTTTATTATTTGTTTTATAAAATTTGATTGATTTTTTATTGAATTTTTATTCAATTTTTGTTCAATTCTTATTCATTTTTTATTTTAATTTTTATTGAATTTTAAATATAATTTTAATTTAATTTTTATTCAACTATTATTAAAGTTTAAATTAATTTTAATGAATTTTGTATTGAATTTTCATTCAATTTTATTCAATTTTATTCAATCATTATTCAATTTTGATTTAATTTTTATTCAATTTTTATGTATTTTTTATCCAAGTTTTATTAAAAAATTAAACAGTTTTTATGATTTTATTATTAAATTTTATTCAATTTAAAAAAAAAATTATTCAGTTTTAATTTAATATTAATTTATTATTTAATTTTGTCATTTTTGTCCATTTTGAAAATCAAGCATTTTTTTTTTAAATTGTGAAATTTGTAAATTTTGACAATTTTTTAAGTTTTGACAGTTTTGTCAATATTGTCATTTTTGTTAATTTTGTCAATTTTGACAATTTTGTCAATTTTGATTTTTTTTACAATTTTGTCAATTTTATTAATTTTGATCATTTTGACAATTTTGACAATTTTGACAATTTAGTAAATTTTGATAGTTTTTTTTTTATTTTACGTCATTTTGTAATATGGTAATATAGGAAATTCAAAATTTTAGTTTTTAATAGGCGGCCATCTTGCATTTTCCTCTCCCTTTCTGCAAGCTGTCAAACGAAACGCCACAGCAAAGTTTTACACGCACACTCAAAATCAATCATGTTTCGTCAAAATCATATCTATTCAGGATCGAGTTGAAAAGGTCAAAAGTAATCAGATTTAGGTATTTTTCCAATGAAAACCGGCTGAAATTCAGCCAAATCTGACATCTGCCAAACAAACTTAATCGTTGAGTAGGTTTGTTTCCAACGAAATCTGAGTAATTTTGCATGTGCGTGTACATTACCGACGGACAAAACTTACACGCTCATAGCAAACTGCGGGAAAAGTTGGCGTTAGAATGCTTCCCGCGGGCACACGAAACTCGAATTGCATTTAAAATCGTGTGAAATTAGCAGTGATCTCGAAAAAGTGTACCAAGTATTAAAAAGGCGGTGTTGTGTAAATAGTGTCGAAACATTGAAAAGTAACTCAAAGTAGTGACTCGTGTTAGTTATACGAAAAAAAGGATAAATAAATGAAAATAAACGTGCGACACTCTTAGAAAGTAAGCAAAACAAAGAGAGAGGCAAAATTTTACCTTCTACATACACATATATTTATACATTTACCCAGAAAAAAGAAGAGAAAATAAAGTTGAAAAAATGGCGATGCGAAGCATCGCATATTTAAGTGAAAATTATATATTAAGAAACGGAAGCAAAACAGATAAAATTAATTATAAATGGTGCCATTTCTCAATTCATCGCTCTATAGAATAGAATGAAGAAGGAGTCGTCGTTGACGTTAGGATAAAACAAGCTTAATGATCGGAGCAAACAAAACAACAAAAAGTAACAGCAAACCCAACAAAAACCAATGAATGAAACACATAGAATCAAATTCTGAACAACCCCGTAGAAATATTCGACGCTAAGCAAGACGGTTCATTGATTGGTACGAGAATAAGAGGAATTGTTGAATTATTTTAATTTCATTAACACTGCAAAACAAAACCGAGAAAATTAAATGTAAATGTAAATAGCGCGCGCGTCCCCAGCGAAATTCGATGAAGAAGTAAAACTACGATGTATTTAATCCTACCTACTGCAAACAAAAAGCATGAACCCTTAGAATTATACAAATAAAAACTCGCAAATTCGTCTTAAACAACTAAATTTGTGTTTGTATTACGGCATGTCACTTTAAAGGTAAAAGGCTCCACTAAACTCATTCAAGCCTCTTGAACGTGCAAATCCGTTAAACGTAACGCCTACTTGGATCTACTTTCGCTACCCAAACAGAGATGGCGCGCACGCCGGCGAAGTATACGAATCAACTGTGGCAATTGGCTGCCGAGGGGCAAGACACATCTATGGTACAAATTTTGTATGGTTTGACGTTTGCGGGGAGAGTCGAGCAAAGGAAACAAATCTTTGCGTACATGAACCAATATTGTTCATTATCGCTAATTTGACATTTAATTTCCCACCTCTCATCAAATGCTCTTGTTGCTGTGGCAGAAAGGCCATTTTTACAGCTGAAAATGTATTCAAAAAACTGTAAATTTTACCCATGAAATATTTAGAACATTTAATTTGCTGGTCATTGCAGAAAATTTGGAAGCTTCCGACGTTTTTTGGCTGGACGAGACCAATTTTTTTCTCGCGGCAGGCCAAATGTTCAATAATTCTAAAAACGCTAAAACTAAACCCTCTACTGCTCATTTTTTTAAATTTTATTTTTCCCGTTCTACGACAAACTTTACATCTCATGTTTTATTTTTAAGTATTTTAATTTCAATGCTTTTTAAAGATCAAAAGATGGTTATCAATGGATTTTGGGCGATTTTTTAGATCGAAGCCCGTCTTGAGGCGGGTTTGGTTGTAGAGGGTTAAACATGTAAAAATCGAAAATTTAAAGATCTGAAAATATTTTTTACGATAAGATACTAATAAGGCCGATGCAAATATTTTTCAAAGTTTGTATCCCTCGGCTCTGGTCAAAGTTGAGGAATGGGCAAATAAATTAAATAATTAAAATTATCTCCAATCTATATATATATATATATATAAAATTTCGACGATTTGTTCGAACGCGAATCAGTTCAATACGGAGCGTACGGAGCGTCGGATCGAGGTGCTCTTTGTTGCGTTGAGTTCGTAACCCAAGGAAGGTTCTTACGCCAAAAAGTTACAACTTTGGCCACTCTGGAACCGATTCCAGAAAATCTGCAGATTGTATGGGAAAAGCTGCGTGAAATTAAATTTTAATCACAGGAGGCTGAATTACCAAACAAGCAAGAAACGTCAGGAAACCAAAAAAAGGCAGGACGAAGTTTGCCGGGAAGAGCTTGTTTATTTATAAAACATGACTACAAAAGCTTAAACAATTTCATTGAAACTGTCTAAAACAACAAGAAAAAAAATTATACCGGGCAATGAAACACTTTGGATAAGTTTAGAATTTTATGTTTTATATATAAAACATTTTAAAAATATATATATTTAAATCACTACCACCAAGTGGGGATAATAGGGACTGCAGACTTAATAGTTACAGGAAATTTTAGAGAATTTGGAAATCGGTGTTCCTGTTGAAATCAATCAAAACAATCAGAACATTATCAAAAAAAATAGCTTAAACAACTGTCTTAATTAGTTTTTGTCCTGACTTGCTTCAGATGCCGGTTATTGATTTAAAGTTATTTTTTTATATAATATTTTTTTCATGTTTAAAGACATAAATATATGTGAATATAATACCACAGACTGAGTCTTTTTTCTAAATTAAATAGAAAATATTTAAGGCGCAAAGCATTAACATTTTTCCCTAACAAGCCAAATTAATGCTGATATATGTCAAATACAAATTTTAATGCTTTAAAATTCGTATCGATTACTAAGTATTCAACTGTTGATCTATTTCCACAACCAAATTTAAAAAATCCCGGGATTCGGGATTTCCCGGTTTTGGAAAAATCCCGGGAATTCTCGGGATGGACGCACTATGCATTTTACACTAGTTCAGTTGCTTTGCAATCATTAGCCTAAAAAAAATAGAACATACCAAAAATTTTGAGCATGAGCATGAGTATGAGCATGGTTGACTGCCAATGAGCTGCTACTCCGTTATTGACAGATCAGCTGAAGTTAAACAATGAATCAAAAATGATCAGTGGGAGCCAACCATCCGTTCACTGTTTAATCTCTGAAGATCCCTACTTCCGAGCCTTCCGAGCAACGGTGCTATGGGAAGGTCTTTCTGGTTAGCACACAAAATCACTCACACTCAGTTATTTTGCTCCACTATTAACTCGACGATCCAAATTGTCAGTGCGTCTTTCGATCATTATATAGAAATGGCTTTTTCACCGCAAATAAATAAAACATCGAAAAATTTAAACACAATTCACCCGACGCCGTGCCTTCCGATCAACGATGATATAGGAAGGGCTTTGAAAATCACAAAACAATAAATTAAGACACACACAATTCACGACCAAAGGCACACACAAAATACCACTTTTCGCTCCAAATATTGTTTACACCACCTTTACAAACTATGCACTCACCCCATACGAATAGCGACACAAAAGCACACACAAAAAATTAACCTGAATAATCACGACTCCCACTTCCAACGCACCAATCTAATTGAACATACCAAAAATTTTAGCGAAAAACAAAAAAAAACTATATTTGTACCCTCGTTTGTACCAGCCAATTCAAAATGTTATGAATAAAAAAAAAACTCAAAACTATTTTTCAAAAATTGCAAACTAGGAGAATTAGAAATATTTGTGAATTTAAAAATTTGGAAATTTAAAAATTCAACACTTCTGGAGTTATATTCTGGAGTCCAATAAACCAAATTTCCAGTTTTTTGCTTTTTGGGTATTTTTGGAACCGCCTTGAGTCAGGGGTATTAAAAAACACCCAAAAAGCAAAAATTGAAAATTTGGTTTATTGTACCTTTTCAAAAAAAACTGCAAACTTGTTAACAATATATTATTATTTAAGCTTAATTTTTTTGATTGCTAGAACTATGGTTTTGGAATTCTCCAATTTTAGATTTTCTGAACATTTTTTTTTTCATTTTAATAAATTTAAATATATTTAAATACATATATACTAGGGTGTTTCATCCAAAACCAAAAGTTCTCAGAATCAGGCAAACCGAGGTTCCCCTTGTAGAGGATACCCATAGGGACTCTCATGCCAAATATCAGCCCATTTGGTTGAGAATTGGCCTGTCCCCAGCGGTTCAAAGTTTACATGTAAATTACTATGGGATTTTTGTGCTTTTCGTTCAATCGTTCCTACAGGTCTTGGGACAACATGGATTCACTCGGAATAAAGACAGGTGTGTAGGGGATGGTCCAATGAACACATTCCAGAAGGAATTAGGCTTGTCCATTCTGTCCCCAAGGTGCGCATTGGATCGACGTCCGGTGTCTCCAGAATCATCGATTCACCCTTCAAATGTACGCATTGTCCTTAGTATGCTATGACGGCTAGGAAAAAATTACGACGCCCCATGTCAGACGGTGATCACGTGGAGAGGCATCGATTGCATTATTAACACAAAATCATCATTTTACTTTATTTAGAATAGTTGAAATTCTTCCAGGAACATCAAAAATTATAATTTTAGTACTTTAAAGAATGTTCCTGAGCCAAAACTCGAGTAGATGCTCAGCCACGTGTTCACCGTCTGACATGGGGCGTCGTAATTTTCTTGACGTATGGTTTGGAAAATTTCAAAATCTACGGTAAGTTGACGTTTCCATATCAAAGGTAAACAAACAACTGCATAGCAACGTATATCAGCCCAGCAAATTTTCTAAGTTGATTGTGGATGACGGCCGTAAGTTGTGTACATTTTCTAAGTTTTACTTTACTTAACTATTCTAAGCTAAGTGATTGTAGATAGGCCATTCCGTCATCTTGGATTTTGTCCGCTTTGACCCCTCCCATTTCCAGCAAAAGCCTAAAAATTAGTCTTTTTAACCTTTAAATAAGTCTTTTTAGGCCTAAAAATAAGTCTTAATCAAGTACCGCCATCTTGGATTATGTCCGCTCTGATCCCCTTGCATTCTCGAAAAAGACTAAAATTTAGGCTTTTTGACGATAACATAAAGCCTAAAATTTAGGCTTTTTCGTACTAAAACGAAACTAGTCTAAAGCCTAAAATTTAGGCTTTTTCGTACTAAAACGAAACTAGTCTTTTAAAGACTAACCCATCATTAGGCTTAAAAAGACGGTTAGGTTCGATAAAGCCTAATTTGAAGTCTTAAAAGACTAATGTCGGCTTTGCGTGCACATTCTCCGACTCAAATTTGCGAATGTAAACAAAAGAAATTGATCTCAAAATTGAGATGACATAAGTGAACTCCTTTTTGCGACATCGATCTCAAAAATTGCGATCGCCTGGTAAGCGTGCACGTGAATGCGACCACGTGGCGAAGGAGTTACAAAATCCTGTGCGCGGCGCGCGCTTCCAACCAAGCGTTACCAAAGAGTGTATCGTAACGCCCAAAAATCAACTGTGGCATTTTTTAGGCTCTTTGACGTTTCTCCCTTTTCTGCCGAATCAGCTGTTTCGCAATTTTCTGCTTGCGTGGTGGAAAACGTAAACAAAAGCGGTTTTGTCTGAAGTTTTGAGATTTTTTTTAGGTGAAAAGTGGCCGTAATTTTCATGAAAAGTCGGTGATTTTGGCTTCCGCGATTGCTTACGTTCCAATGAAGTGGTGTTAATTGAATTGAGCGAAAGTTTGCAGCATAAAATCATGGCTTTCACAGTGTTTAAGGTAATCTTATCCTTTGGAGGTCGTTTTCAATGCCGGGTTTGACTTATTTAACTTTTTTTTAGAATGAAAAGAAGCTTCCACTGAACGAGCTGACGCTGCAGCTGGAGGAGGGCGGTTCCAAGCGTAGTCTCCCGGCTTTGGTAAGATTTCTGAAATTCTTTTGTTTCAACAAAGTAATTAACTCTTTTTTTTCCCAGCACGAAAAGTGGTCCGAACCGCGGGTCTTCACCCGGTACGTGCCCTTCCCGTTCAAGGCGGGCGCGGTCGAGGAGGGGCCCGCCCTGGAGCAGTGGATCGCCGAAACCGGCTGGTTCATCAAGGACCTCCGGTGGCTGCTTGGGTTGGAGCACTTTCGGTGAGTATTTTGAAATTTGTTTGTGTCAGATTTAAGATTTTAAATTTTTTGTAGCTTCTGGTCCACGATGGTCCACAACCGGGGCGCCATCGAAACCGTCATCTCGTTCACCCAAACGGCCATCCCGTACTACCTGGCAGGGGTGGTCCGCGGAGCGGCCACCGTCTATCCGCTCTACTCGGAAGCGCACCGGCTTACCATCCAGGTCATCTGCCGGCTGGTCACCCAGAGAGAGTCCGACCAGTGCTGGCTCGCAAAAGAGTTCCTCGGGGATCTGCTGTACCGGCACTATCTGGTGTCGGTTCCGCTGCTGGTCGAGCTGCTTCCGGTTTACGGCTGCCCGGACAATAAACCGCTGCTCGCGCGCCTGCTCCAGACCGTGTTCAAGCTGCAGCCAAAGTACGTGCAGGATCTGAGCGTGGCGGTCAAGTTCCTGCAGGAGACCTTCAAAACCATCCAGCGCCAAATCGAGTCCGACCGGATCGAGGGCCAGGTCGCGAACGCGGCCACCCTCAACGACCTGGCCGTGTACACGCTGGACTGCTGCACGACCTTGGCCCTCCTCGTGGAACTCTACCCGGACTGTCGGCCAGTCTGCGCCGACCTCGGCCTCGAGCAGTCCATCAGCGGCTTCTACGACAACACGCTCGTCCTACTCTTCAAAAACGTCTTCACCATGGACAACGAGTCACCCTATCTGACCTACCTGAACGCGGCCCGCCGTGACCTCCTAGCTGCCTTCCGCGCCATCGTCCAGCTGCAGCTGGAAAAAGTCCGCGAAGGTGGTCCAAACTCGCTCAACCCAGCCGATAAATTCCTCTGCATCCTTACGGAATGTCTCTCGGAACCGATTTTCGTCCGCGACTACCAACGCCACTACCCACTCGACGAAGATCTGGACGAGCTGAAGCAAACCGTGTCCGGGTTGGACCACTTTAAGCTGGATTTCGTCGCGAGCGCTTACTGCGGCGGGGAGGAAAACGGCAAACTGACCATCGGGCACGCCAGCAGCGATAGTGACGCGGAGGAGGAGGACGTCGTCGTTCCGAAGGAACCTGCTGCGGCGCGAAGCGATGTGGAGTTGACCCCCGAGCAGAAGGTCGAGGCGGATGTGAGGAAGGTGTTGGACGTGTTGCCCCACCTCGGGGATGGGTACGTGAGGAAGATTCTGCTGCGATACGGGGACGATCCGGAGCAGGCGATTGCGGCGATTTTGGAGGGGAATCTGCCGCCGGATCTGGCGGAGGCCGACCCGGCCGAGCCGTACATTCCGCCGGACGTCAAGGATCGGTTCTTTGTGGAGACGGGTGAGTGGAAAATTGAATTTTTAAAATTTGGAAATTTGAAGATTCATGAAATTAAAAAAAAATACATACAGTTTAAGATTAAAATTTTCGAATTCTTAAAAAAAAAATGAACACTATTTTAAAATTAAAAAAACTGGATAAATTGTCAAAATTGATAAAATTAAAAAAATGGTAAAATTTTTCCAAATTGACAAAAACGATTAAATAAACAAATTTTCCATATTGACAAAATTGTCAAAACTACACAGTAAAAAATTGTGTAAATTTCGACGATGTATTTTTTGAAGGTACCTCTTTTATGATGTAATTTTACCTCAATGTAGACTGAAAAAGTGGATTACACCAGAAAAGTGGTAAAATTACACATATTCAGATGTAAAATTACACCTTTTTACTGACACTTAAGATCTACCCCTTCCCAGATGTAATATTACCATGATTTTTTTTACTGTGTACCATTCATGTCATAATTTCAACGATGATAAATTATCCAATTTGAAAATTTGTGAAATTTTTCAAAATTGTCAAAATTTTCAAAACATCCAAAAATGTAAAATTGAAAAAAATACGAAGATGTCAACCATGTCAAAATTTACAATATTAAAAAAGGTCGAAATTATCAAAACTGTTAAAATTTACATAATGGTCTAAATTGCCAAAATTTACAAAATTGTTAAAATTTAAAAAATAATTCCAGATTAAAAAAATGTCAACATTAACAGTTTTTGTTAAAATTCAAACTTATCATTCTATCTTTATACTGCACACCTGTCTCAAGATAGCACACAAACGACGATGTAAAATTGTCAATTTGTCACAACATATAAAAATTACAAAGTTGAAAAAAATAAAAGAAATTTGAACAAAATTCCAAAAAAAGAAATTAAAAAAAACAGTCCAGATTTTAAATGCTGTCAAAATTGACAAAACAAAACATAATTGTCTGAAAAAGTCAAAATTATCAAATTCAAAAGGGACAAAACTGACAAATTAAAAAAAAACATGTTGAAGTTTTCAAATTTAATTAAATTAACAAAATTATCATAACTGAAAAATATTATAACAAGATGACAAAATACCTACATCGATACAAAAAAATAGCAAGACTTTTAAAATTATCGAAAATTACCAAACTAAAAAAATACCAAATTCTCAACTTCTTTGTCATAATTGACAATATATAGAAAAAAAAAAAACTGTCAAAATTCCAAATGGTCAAAATTGTCAAAACATTCAAAATAATTATAATTGTCAAAATTGACAAAAAGTCAAAACTTTTTTTTCTAAATTGAGAAAGTTTACGAAATGGACAATATTACAAAAAAAAATAATTTACTAAATTGTGATATTGAAATTGGCAATATTGACATCATTTGCAAAACTCATAAAATTTTCAAGTTTACAAAATCGACAAAAATAGTAAAATTTACAAAATTTATTACATAGGTATAAAATGCCAAATTAATTAAAATTGACAAAACTGACAAATTTTTAAAAAAGGCAAAAAGTGCCAAATTTTTCCAAATTGACACCATTGTCAAAACTGAAAAATTATACAAAACCGACAATTTATTTATTTTAAATATAAAATTTCCATAATTATCAAATTTGACATAAACAAAATCAACAAAAAAAACTACATCTACATTTTCAAAATTGACAATAATGACAAAATAAAAAATTGCCAAAAGTAGCAAAACGGTTCAAAATTGTCAACATTGACAAAATGGTCGAAATTGACTGAATTACTAAACTAAATTACAAAACTAACCAAAAATAAATAAAATGTCAAAATTGTTCAAACTGTCAAAATTGATAAAATTTGCGAAATGGTCAAAACTGTAAAAAAATCCAGATTAACAAAAGGTTCTGAATGGACCTGGAATGGACTGAATTGCCAACAGAGTCAAAATTATCAAAATCAAAGTTGACAAAACTGACGAAATGATCAAAATTTTTAAATCTGAAATATAATACAGTACTTGTTCGGTACCTGGGCGTTGTTTAACTGGGCGCTCGATAACTGGGCATTAGCCCAGTTAAAAAGCAGACAAACGTCAAAAAACCAAAACAAACCGAAATGATCGAGGGGTTAATGGATGCTAAATTAAGTTCAATGAATAAACAAACTTTTTTTCAAAATTTCATTTAACTACCAGTCACAATAAAAGAAATATGAATAGCAAGCAAGGTTAATAAATTTGAGGAACCTTTATTTTTAAATTTCATCAGGAAAATATTTTGCATCGGTGGTCCCCTCGTAATTTTTTAGCCCAGCGAGCAGCATTCGGTGACTGGGCTGTACAAAAATAACCAAGATCATTAAAATTTAAAAAATAAGTAAAATTGACAAAACTTATTAAAATTTAAAAAGAAATGTCAAATTAATTTAAAAGAAGAAGTTGATAAATTTAACATTAGTTGACACAATTATCATAATTAAAATTGACAAAACTGACAGATTAAAAAAATACCAAAAGTGTCATAATTTTTCAAATTGACAACATTGTAAAAACTTAAAAATTATACAATTTTTTTTTAAATATAAAATTGCCATAGTTATCAAACTTGACAAATAGACAAAATAAACACAAAAAAGCACAATTGACACAATTGAAGAAAAAAAAACAAAAATTGTGAAAATTGTAAAGTTTTTCTCAATTCACAAAACTACCAAAAAAAAAAAGAAAACTAATAAAAAATAGAAAAAAATTCAAGATAGTCTACATTTTAAAAATTGACAATAATGACAAAAAAAAAACAAAATTGTCAAAAGTAGCAAAACGGTTAAAAAATGACAATATTGACAAAATGGTCAAATCTAGTCACTAAATTACTAAACTAAATGACAAAACTAACCAAAAATAAATTAAATATATATTTTTTTTCAAACTGTCAAAATTGATAAAATTAAGAGTATTATTTGAAAAGGCTTCAAAACAGAAGTTATAGAACCTTGAAAAAAATATAGAATTTTCTAAATTAAAAAAGTTGTCAAATTGACGAAAAAATAAAAATAGCAAAATTGTCAAACTTTACGGAAAAAATACAAATTGGGAAAAATGGAAGATCAAAAAACCATGCAAAGCTCTGCCATGGTTCAAATTGACGAAATTAACGCAAATGCCGAATTGAGCAAATTTACAAAAATGACGAAATTCTCAACGTTGTCAAAACTGTCAAATGAACAAAATGGCGAATTTAAAAAAATAAACTAAATTGATAAATTTGACGCAATTTTTAAATTGTCATGATTGAGCAAACTGTTAAAATTGACAAAAATATCAAAATAAAAAAAATACTAGAAAATGAAAAAACAATCACTCCGTCTTGGCAGACTAAATATTAAACGGGACTAAATCAACCAAATTTGAAAAAATTTGAACGAATTTCAAAATTGAAAAGAAAGGACAAATTTAAGAAATTAACAAAAACAATAAAACTAGAAAACATGTCAAAATTTCGAAAGTAGAAAAATTAAAACTAAAAAAAACATTCAAAATTGACTGAATCGCAGAACTGAAAAAATGTCAAAATTTACTAAAATTAAAAAAAATGTGATTGTCATGGCAATTTAGGATAATTATAAAAAATTCCAAATATCAGAAAAAGACAGAATCTACCAAACTGTAATAATTGTCAAAATTAAAAAACAATTGTTAATTTTCTAAATTTGCAAAATTGTCCAAATATCTACAAATAAAAAAATCTAAACTGTAAAAAATATCAAAAATGTCCAAATTTACAAAACCTATGGAAACAATATCAACAAATTTGACAAAAAAAATTAAAATTGATTGTACACTAAAACCCCCGATTACGCTTAGGCGTTACGCTTTTTGTTAGGTTGATTTCTCGAAAACAATGTAATGTTTCTACAATCTTTGAAATCAATTTGTAGATCTGCACAAGACGTATAAATTGCTTTAAAAAATAATGCAAAAATGTTCGTCGTTTCAGAGAAATCGACGAAATACAAAGCGTAACGCCTGAGCGTAATCGGGGGTTTTAGTGTATAGACAAATTTGATAAAATTCACGAAATTGATAAAACTGACAATATTGTCAAACTTTAAAAAATAATGCAAAAATGACAAAATTAACAGAATTTACCAAAAAAAATATACTTGATATTTACATAATTATCAACATTGACAAATTTACAAAATTTCGAAAATGATAAAAAATGACAAAATTTATAAAATTTTCCGAATTTACAAAATTGACAAAATTAGCAAAAAAATGTCATAGCATAGATTATAGACAAGTTGATCACATATTGACAAATTAGAAGATATACCAAAATCGTTTAAATTACCCGAATCGACAAAAATGAGAACATTGCCCAAATTGAAAACTATTACAAAATTTACAGAATAAAAAAAAATTCAAATTAATCAAATTTGACGAAATTGACAAAACTGACAAATTTATCAAATTACATGAAAAAAAAACAGTGCTGTCAATACTGTAAAATTTTACTAAATTGACATAACAGTTAAACCTCGCACAGTGCGCAGGCGTTACGCTTTGTATTTCGTCGATTTCTCAAGCATGGCATAATATTTTTGCATTCGTTTTGAAGCAATTTGTTCATCTTGTTCCAATATCCAATCAGCTTGAAAAAGATTGCAAAAATATTATGTCGTTTCAGAGTAATTGAAGAAATACAAAGCGTAGCGCCTGCGCACTATGCGAGGTTTAACTGTAAATTTAAAAAAATAGGTCTAGAAAATTTACAAAAATTGTCATTAATTCACAAAATCATCAAAATTCCCTAAATTGTCAACATTTTTAAATTTTACAGAATTGACAAAATTGTTAAAATTTGATAAAATTTGTTTGTTTGACATTGTTGGAATTTCTTACAATATTTTCAAAATAGAAAAATAAACTGGAATTTTTAAATCGGATTTTTTCAGGAAACAATGAGTAATGTTCATGGCATCATGGAAGTGTTAGTTCTAAAATTCATAAAGTTATTATAGAATCTGATCATGGAAAAAAATAATCACGGCTTCGTGAATATATTTTTAGCGAGCCCGTGAAAGCGATTCACGAAATCATGAACCTTGTCAAGAAATCATGAATGAAGTTGTTCACGAAACAAAATTCATAATGTTTTACCTTTATTTTTACTGCGTGGAATCGAGTCAGCTTACTAATAAAAATTGAAAAAAACTAACAAAACTGTAAACATAAAAATGACAAAAATGACAAAATTTATAAATTTTTCAGAATGAATCAATTAGAAAAAATCGAGACTTTAGATAATTTTGACAAAGTTCACGAAATTAATAAAGTTGATGAAAATGTCAATCAAATTCAAACTAATTAAAAAATATTTCAAAATCGTCAAAATTACCCGAATCGACACAATTAACAAAATTTAAAAAAAAATATAAACGAAGTTATCAAAATTCGTCTACATGAACTTAACTGACAAATTTATCAAATAATTAATCATCAATTGACAAAACTAACAAACTTGAAAAAAATTACAGTGATGTCAATATTGTAAAATTTTACTAAATTTACAAAACTGCCAAAATTTGAAAATTTATGTCTGGAAATTTTACAAAATTGACATAAATTCAATAAGGGACAAAACTTCCTAAATTGTCAACATTTTTAATATTAAAAAAAGATAAAATTGTCAAACTTAACAAAATTGTTAAAATTAAATTAAAAAAATTGGTTTCATGAACATTTTTTTTCCTCAAAAATTCATAAAGTTTGTAGACTCTTGAACAAATAAATCATGGCTCCATGAATATGTTTATGACGATCTCGTGAATGTGATTCATGAAATCATGAACATTGTTACGAAAATCATGAATCAAGTTCACGAAATAAAATTCATAATGTTGTGATTACCTTTATTTTTTCTGCGTGGAATCGAATCAGTTTACTGACTTGAGAAAGTTGATAACTCCACTTTAGGCCGGGAACACCTGGAACCTGTCAATCCGGAACATGGTCCATCAATGAAAAAAAATTCTAGAATTAGTGCGACATATCGAAAAATTCTACTGATTAGATTGTTGATTTCTAGTCCCTAAATTAGTATCCGACGTCATTTGGGCATTTTGGCCAGTTGGTCCGTTGGTTCCGGTCCGTTGAATCCGGAACATGGTCCATAGCTTGAAAAATGGTGCCAGATTTGATTCGACGTGTCAAAGTACACCTACTCGTGCCGGAAAGTTGATTACGACCCTTAAAATTTGTGTCCGAGGCCATTTGGCCACATTGGCCATTTAGAATCGGTGAACCCGGAACATGGTCCATAGTAAAACTTTTTTTTTCTCTCCTCCCGAAATTTCCAGGCATCGAACGGCTCAACATCTACGACGGCGACGAGCTGGACGTGCTGACGCGGGACACGGTCCGCGGCGTCATCAAGCGGGGCAAGGGAATGCCGGGGCAGCCGCGGAACATGCGCGAAATGCTGGACGACAAAAGCCACGTGCGCGAGATGAAGACGCGGACGCGCTACCAGGAGTATCAGATCGTGTGCGACGAGTACGACGATGAGTACGATGACAGCTTCGACGCGATGGCCGACTCGGAGTCCAAGAAGATCCGGCTGACGAAGGAGATGCGGAACGCGCTGGTGGACGAGGAGGAGGAGGATGAGGAAGGTGGGGGGGAGGAGGAGGGGGAGTTTCAGCCGAGCAAGAAGCCGCTTGATTTTTGCGAGAATCCGGAAGTGGTTAGGGCGCGGTATGAGGAGAGGCGGAGGAGCAAGCAGCAGGCTAGGGGGGGAGGAGGTGCGGGAGGGCCTTCCGGAAGTGGGGGTGGTGGAGGTCAGCAAGCTCCGGAGAGGGATGTGGTGGGGAAGGCCAAGGGACAGGGCCAGGATAAGGCCGTGTTGCAGAACCGGAAGCACAAGAATGAAAATAAGGCGGCCAAGGGAAATCACAACCGGAAGGCGGGGGCGACCTTCAAGCGGAACAAGGGGATGATTCCGTCGTAAGAGGAAAGTGCGAAAGTTTGCTTGTAATAAATACGTATTGATGTCAAATTGAATATCTGTGTTTTTATTTGGCGTGACGTTGGGCAACTAGGGGTTTGAAAACTTCAGTCAGGTCCGTTTGAAGCTTTGGAATTATCCGAAATGACAAGCAAGACTTAGCTAATTATTTTTGAATAAATATTTTTCATGAAAAATATTGACACAAAGCTTCTATCTCCATTTTCTTTAGCCATTTTCCCAATAAGCAACCGTCAAAATGGCTTTTCTTCAAGTACCAAGATCATTTCACGATAGGTGGGAAGCGAAATGTCAAATCAGCGTTATTTAACAGACTATAGTTGATTGATTAGTGATGAACAACAAATTATTAGACGTGTCTCGCCCCTCGGCAGGTTTTCTGTCCAAATTGCCACAGTTGATTCGTGATCCACTCTGGCTTGTGCGCCATCTCTGTTTTGATAGCAAAAGTATTTTTCCGAGTAGGCGTTACGTTCAAAGCTACCCAGTCAACCCAATCGGAATTCTAAAACGGAATCCAATTCGAATCGTTTACGTACACGGAATCGATTGTTGCGTTCGAAACGGAATATGTAAACGATCCGAATTGAATTCCGCTCCAGAATTCCAATCTGTTAAAAAAAACACTCTGAAATGTATTCTTGCTTTCGATAAACGTGTAAATGATAGAGATCCTAAATAGGGAGACTGGTCGAAGTGAATTTGACGTACCCAAACAGACACGAGTTTGACGTATCCAAACGAGCATTTGCCTTTACGCCCAGCAAAACTTATCAGTGTTGCCAAGCTCAAAACATACGTTGCCAGATCGATTTAGCAAGCTTAGACCAGTCTCCCTATTTAGGGTCTCTAGTAAAAGACAGTTTCAAGTCTTGCGTCCATCAGTTCCAAGATGGCGGCGAAACTCGTGCGAAACTATGTTCAACTATCGATTTTCTATGATTTTTTGACCATCGGTCGATCTGTAAACCGTTCCGAATATGTGGGATGACTGTACTACTTTCCCATATTTGTTTGATTTTTCTATGAGAAAACTGTAAATGTAGAAAAAAGATAGTAGTTTGGACTATTTGCCAAGAAAGTCTGTCATAAATCAATAAAAATTGTTGAATATACGTTAACACATCTGTTATCAACTATATAACTGTTTATTTCGTTGATACATACGGGGAAACTATTTTTGTCGTGTTCCAAAACATATTTTTTAAGAGGTTACATACATGTAGAAAATCAGAAAATTTTATTTCACAGAAAATTTGTTAAATCCACTCAAAAGATGATTATTAATCACTCTTAAAAATTTCATGAAGATATTTCATGATTAACTGAGTAAGAGACGATTTAAGTTATAAATTTTGCCATGCGCAAAGCGAGCCGCTAACTATGTTGGCGTTTTTCGCGTTTTAATCCCCGAGTTGATTTACGGGTGCCACGATATCTCGAGATGGGATGGACCAAATTGGCTGAAATTTTAGGTGAAGACTCTCAAGATGTATCCCGTGTGCATGACGAAGCCCAATTTTTAAAATTTGCTTTTTAAAAAAATACCAAAATCAAAAACTAACGGTTTTTATATGAAAAACACAAAAATATTTTTATCTTTTTTTTTAAATAATCATTGAACGGCCCGAGCGGTTTAGGCTTTCAGGATTTTTGTGATATTTACTTGTAGAGTCAAAACAGATCAGTAAACTTCACTTATTTGTATATTACACTTTTTAAAGATTACATTTTTGCGGTAACACTTTCAACTTTTACGCGCACGATCACATCACTCAACTTTTTGTTGCTAATTTCATTAAGACCTTCGTCAAGCCAATTCTCTACGTTGAAGCCAGACTTGTCCTCCAGACCTCTTCGCCGAGCCATGCCAGACCCGAACTCCTAAGTCCCGTGTGGACTCTTCACGGCGGCTAAGTCCCGGCGGACTCTTCACAGCGGCTAAGTCCCGGCGGACTCTTCACAGCGGCTAAGTCCCGGCGGACTGCTCACAGCGGCTAAGTCCCGGTGGACTGCGGCCTCCACCGCTAAGTCCGGCTGGACTGGGGCCTCTGCTACTGGTGGCTGCTGGCGGGTCTGGCTGGTCTGGGGCGTCTTCTGGAACTGGACTGGAACACGAACTGGAACTAACTGCCCTCCTCAAGAATTTTGGGGTTTTTATAGTCAGTCCCCGAAAACTCTACTAAATTTTGTTCTACTAAAAGTGGTCCGTTTCGATGAGAAGCATCGATGAACCTCATGAATTAAATTATGCAGACCTCTGCAATTCTTCATGACTTTCCGTATGGTGTAGTGGGTACACCTCAAAATCGGAAGTCATGGGTTCGAACCATTGTCGTGAAACTTTAAATTATGTTATTGGAATATCAAAATTATGTTCCTCAAACATTCTCAAAAATGTTGGTCAATAATGAGAAGGTCGAATTCTCCATGGAACAAACATGCCAATGAATTTGGTTAAGCCACACCTCAATTTCCCTGTGGAAATACATCGCACATTCATAATTGAATGCTTAACCATTTTTGATTGCCTAACAATTGGCGAAATTTAATAAAGGGCTTTTCAGGTGAGGATGACTCATGATCCACACCTGTACATAAGCTTAATTATTTGTCGCGCAACGCGAGTCGACGGGTAAAATTATTTATGCTTGCGTAAGCGCGCATGGTCAGAACTGTGGTGAGGTTCGAAAATTGGACAAATTTAATGATTTAAATTTGAGGTCGTTGCATTCCCCCACACTTACCAGCTAGATGTTTGTATTCTTGAAAAGCATTAAGAACATCTATCGAAAGTTATTTGTAGGTTGGAAGAATATTCCCAAAATTAATAATTTGATTTGTGAAAAAAAAAATACTTTGCAAAAAATCATAAAAAAATATAAATGGCTGGCTATAAAAAACTGATTTAAAAAAACATTGGTTCGGTTAATCTCCCCCACACTTATCAGCTAGATGATCGTCTGAAAGAAATGATCATCTATGGAAAGAACATTGTCGGGTGTAGTGATCGCGCGGTTTACAATTTGTTCTTCTTGTGCTTTCTTGTAAATTGCTTTATAATTATAATTGTTCTTTTGATTTTTCTACTGTAAAATTATTTTGCTGTTTTGAACTTCTCTTGTAAAAATATTTTCATTGAAACTGATTTAAATAAACTTGCATTTGAAATTAATTTTCATTATCTCTCCTAAAAAAAAATCATTGCATTTTTCCCACTGTAAGCAAAATTTGTTGTTGTTGTAGAACTGTGTTGATCGGCTGGTTGTTATCGTCGTCGTCTTCCATCAACAATCGTCTATATCGTGAGGCTATTCATTCCACAGTGACTTGGTCAATTGGTCAGTTTTCGAGGCTAAGGTGTTGAATTTCGTCGATTAGTGCAATTGTCGTTTCCATCATGAATTATGCTTCATAACTCAACTGTGAGTTGACTGTGGTCAATTTTGAGAGTGCATTGACTTCTCTCTTGCTGAGTATTGTGAATTGTTCGTAAATCCAGTATTTTTTTTGTCCAAAATTGACTTTTCCGGATGCTTTGTATCTTTGACAATCTCAAATTATTGACATCGGTTGATGTAATTCTTTTTCCAAATGTTTAGGAAATGTCGTTTGTCCGAAATTGTCTTTTCGTGTAATTTTCAACTTTGGTTTTGTAAATTAATGACATCGGATGATGTTATCATTTGTTTATCATGAAATTCTCCTTTTCCATAGTTTCAGACGTGCAGTATGATCTCAACTTGCAATTTTGTTCCATAATTGATGTTTCTCATTCCGATCATCTTTACTTCGCTTAATTCCACATTTCAATTTGGTAATTTGTTTTACGTGAATGTCTCGTTACCAAAAATTGCGTTTTAATTCGACTTGATCCTCATTGATATGACCTTTAACAACAACATCAACACCGTTACCTGTTCAACTTCCCGCATGACTTTGCCACTCACCATCTTGCCATCACAAACTTCTGCATACGAACGCGTAGAACTTCTCAGCATACGAACGCGTCGATCATCCTTGTGTTTCGTCTCCCGTCTCTGTCATATTTTACTTCAGTTTCTAATTTTGTTTCTCCCACAAAAATGTCTTACTTGTTTTCTTCGTATGAACAATATTTTAAAATTTTCAGGAATCTATCAGTTCATTTCTGTGCAAAATTGAAATTCAAATTTACTTACAATTTTATAAATCTTGTTGATATTTTTATATGAAATCAGTTCTATTATTTTTAATACTTAAAAAAAATCATTTCTAATCGACTATTATTTTTATACTTGAATAAAAAAATTACTCTATAAAGTTTTTCATTGATCTATACACCCTATCATCTTGTCATTGCAAAACTGCGTATGTTAAAATATCCTTTCTGTTCTTCCAACTTTTTATGAAACCTGTACATCACTTTGTGTTTTAAATTGCACGAAAGTATTTGGTTCAATAATCTATGTAGAAATTTTTGAATTTGAATTGTTTTTGAATTGTTTCCCACTGAATTTTATCAGTTTAAATTTGTTTTTCCCTTGAAGCAGTATTTATCCCTTGATTTTCCCTTGAAGCATTATTTTTTCCATTCCCTTTAATTATCATTTGACTATCCCCGTAAAGTGCAAATGTTTTGAAATGTTTTTAACATATTGAATCCCCCCATGGATTACAACTGTTTTGAAGCTATATTCGACATAAAACTCTCCCCATAGAGTACAATTGTCTACTTTTTAATCCCTTTGGCGTTGCTTTATCAGTTTCTGTATCCCTAGATCGGAACTTTTACCGTCCTTTTCGATCTTTTTAGATTCCCCACTATATACTCACAAATTTTACCCTTCCTTGAGCTGAATTCCATATTCGTCCTTGTTGAAATTTGTTGTCTACTTGATCGTCTTCCATTGGTTTCCTGAAAATCCTTCGTATAAGCATAAAACATTCTGAAAATAAATTCTTAATACTTTGTTAAGTAAATTTTAAAACACATATTTACATTCAACATTCATTCTGGGGTGCACCTCCCTTGTCCAATTATTCTCACACACACTCTTACTTGCATACATGTTGTTTTTGAAACATTTAATAATCATACTTTTTTTCATTTGCTTGTCGTTGCATTTCATTATTGCTTAGTCGTGTTATTTTTTTTGTAGTTTAAAAATTTCGTCATTGTTTTTCTAATACTCTGTTAACCCATATCAGCTCAGTTTAGTATATTCCCAAAAAAATTGCAACCCAACAGCTTCTTAATTGTTTTTACGTGATTCATCACTGCTTCATTATTTTGTTTATATTTGTTCATAATCGCTTCTTTTGAAAAAAAATAAGCTCAGTACTCGTACTTTTCATAATCTGTTCCTTATTTAAACCCCATCAATTCAATCATTTATAAAAAATATCTTTCATCCCCAATTCATAACATTCATCTTGTTTGCGCATTTCTTTGATAATAATCTTTTTATTCATTTATTTATTTATTTATTTCAACTAATTCATCAACCTATAAATCATATATTTTTCATGTTTATTTTTCTAAAAATCGGGTTTCTGTATCACATATTTTGATTCATTAAATTCTCTTGATAATCATCGTTCTTTTTACTTTTTCATCAATCATATCAATTCAATATATTTTTTTTCATATATTTTTTTTTTCAATATACATAAAAAATCCCGTGTTTATAACCTATCTTTTGATTCATACAGTCTTTTGTTAATAATCGTTTTTAATGATACTAAGTCATTCATTTCATCCATCGTAATTTTTTTTATCTATATTCCATTTAATTGTACTGTAATTGTCATTTTAAAATATTTTATCTAGTATTGGAGCATTTAATTTTAAATTATGTTAATTGTATATTGTTAAAAACATGTTAAATGTATTTTAATACGGGTACATTCTGAACTATCATTTAGTGTTATGTTAATCATTATATTTTCTTAGTCTATTATTATGTACATCTTCAAATTTGTTTCCATTTTTAATAGTGGTCGTTTGATCGCTGTTAAATTTAACGATATCATAAGGGCCTCGCCACTTATTTTGTAACTTTTGACCAATTCCTGTTTGTACCATTTGTACCAAAACTCTATCTCCCCACATTGGTACCCAATCATTTGTCTTTTTGTCATAAATTTCCTTTCTTTTTCTTTTGACAATATTAAGTTGTTTCTAGCAGTTTCATGAGCATCCTTGAATATATCTTTCATTGAACAAATATAGTCGTCATAATTTAAATCTGAATCATTGATTTTATAAATTGTGCTTGGTATAGTAGCTTTTCTTCCATACAAAAGTTCATAGGGAGAATATCCAGTTGATGAATTTCCTGTAGTGTTGTATTCAAACATAAAATATGGTATTAATTCATCCCAACATTGTGGATCTTTGCCAATAAAATTTCGTAAATAAACTTTCAACTCTCTATTTGATCTCTCTACTAAATTCGCTTGAGGATGATATGCACTTGTTACAATCTTTTTAATGTGTAATATTTTGCATGTGTGTTGCAATAATTTGCTTACAAAGTTTGTACCTCGATCGGTTACAACTTCTTTAGGAGCTCCAAATTTACAAACAAAGTTTTCGACAAAAGTTCTAGCAACAGTAGTACTTTCTTGGTTTTCCATGGGAGCTACAATCAAAAATCTTGTTAAATCATCTTGTATCACAAGACCACAATTGTTTCCATTATTAGAAATCGGTAACATAACCACATCCATATAAATTTTATCAAAGGGTTCATACGATGTTGTCGTAATTTTCATTGGCATCTTATTTGCTGGCCATATTTTATTCTTTTGACAAGAATCACATTGCTTTACATAATTCAAAACATCTCTTCGCATATTTTCCCATGTAAAAAGAGGACTCATTCTTTTAATCATTCGTTTACCTCCGACATGACCACCCAACGGTGCGTCGTGAAAATCGTTAAGCACTTGATCTCTGTCTTCTGGCTTTACATAAATTCGTTCATTTTCTGTTGCATATAGTGTAAATGACTTTGAAAGTTTCATTGCAAAAAATCGTAATAAGTTTAGTTCCAACTCTGTTTTAAATATTCTATGAGAAATAATTTGTATAACTGATGCATCTTTAGCAAAATCAGGATAATCTTTAAAGCTTTCAAATAAACCATCGAAAAATTCTTCATTCTTAACTGCTGAACGATATGTTCCATTCAAAATTAAACCCCAAATTTTCTTTTGCGGGAATACAAATATATTTTCTTTGGTGTAATCCTTAATACCATGTGGAAGGTCAATGTATTTACTCAATTCTTTGTGTACCGTAACACTGTTTAATATCATAAATGTAGCTTCGGCTTGTTCAAATGGTATAATATTTTTAGAAAATTTTAAAACGTTAAAATCGATATCTGTATCTTGGAAATCCTTGTAGGTAAATGTTTTATCGTTGCTATCATCGTCATTATCTAAATTTATGTCAATTTGTTGAAGTCCATTCATATTATTATTCCAATTAGTATTGTTTCTAGATGAATTCTGTCTGTTTGGAGTATTTGTTGAGTTTTGATTATCTGAAATATTTTGTCTATTTTGTTTTGCTTGTTGACGAGTTGTAATTGCTACTAATTTTGATGCTTGTTTATCATCTGCATGATCTTCATCATTATTTAAACGTGAGAGAAAATCCGCAACCACATTTTCCTTTCCTTGCTTGTAACGAATTTCACATCCAATGCCTTGGATTTTCAAACGAAGCTTTGTCAAAGTTGGTGATGTTTCCTTCAAATGCCATAGAGCTACCAATGGTCTATGATCTGTGTAAACGATAAAATCTTGGTTATAAATAAAATGTTTGAAGTGGTCTACTGCCCAAACAATAGCTAGTAGTTCTTTCTCGATAGTAAAATAATTTCTTTCAGCCCCGATAAGCGCACGACTTGCGTAAGCGATGGGGTGATCATTTGATTTCTCATTAGTAAGAACTGCCCCGATAGCATAATCGCTAGCATCAGTTGTCAAAACAAATTTGTCATTGTAGTTCGGTCTAACTAAAACTGGTTCTGAAATTAAATAGTTTTTTAATTCTTCAAAAGCATTTTCGCATTCTTCTGTCCAAATAAGTTTCACATTTTTCTTTAATAATGCATTAAGTGGCTTACGTTTATCTGCAATGTTTGGAATAAATTTTCCATAAAATTAACAGTTCCCAAAAATGATCTCACATTTTTAATCGTCTGCGGCCTTTTCATGTTTTTGATTGTATCTATATTTTCACTAGTTGGTCGAATACCTTCTTCATTAATAATATGACCCAAATATCTGACTTCTTTGCGTAAAATTTTACATTTTGATGGTTCAACTTTTAAATTATGTTCATGCAATGCATTCAAAACTTTATATAAATTTTCATTGTGTTCTTTGATAGTTCTACCGAATATAATAATATCATCCAAATATACAAACGCATTAACTGGTTGTATTTCATAAATAAGTGTGAATGTAAACTTCTGGAATGTTGCTGGACTATTTTTCAGTCCCATTGGCATTCTTAAAAATTCATAATGTCCTAGAAATGTTGAAAAGCGGTTTTCGCAGCATCCTTCGGGTTAATTGGGATTTGATAAAATCCTGATTTCAAGTCAATGGTTGAGAAATATCGAGCTTCTCCAATACTGTCCAAAATTTCGCTAATAAGCGGTATAGGATACACAAATGGTTTAGTAATTGTATTTAGGTCTCGAAAATCCACTACAATTCTGTAGCGTTTGTTGCCTTCGGCGTCTAAGTCTTTCTTTGGGATGCATAATACCGGTGCATTCCACGGACTTTTACTTGGGCGTATTATCCCTAATTTTAGCATTTCTTCCACTTGCTCTTCAACGTGTTTCTTGGTGGCTTCAGGAAATCTATATTGTCTTTTGTTAATTGGAATTTCAGTTGTTGTCTCAATATCATGCATGGTTAAATTGGTATAAGTCAACTCGTCACCCTCTAAATAAAATATTTCATTAAAATCATGTAAAATATTATTAATTTCTTGATTGATATCACCTTTCAAGTGGTCTGTTTTAACCAATTCATAATTTTTCTCATTCTTTCGTTGCCTGTAAGTTTCTCATGCTTCATGTTTTCAATCACATCATAATCCCGATCATTTTCTAAATTCATCTCTTTTGGGTAATCTTGGTTATCATCATCAATTTCAATTTGATCGTCATAATACTCTTCAATGCACGGTTGGATTCTGCCATTGTAGCGATTGTCATTATCATAATTATTTCCATTATTTTCATCATAATTTGTATTAAAATTTTCATAACTATTTGCTTCAATACCTGCCATATTTACTTTGTTTATATTTTCAATGTCATTGATTCTATATAAATTGGTCATTTCATGATTATTATATTGCATATTATTTGTATCAGGCGTTCGTAAAACTATGTTGTCGAAACTTTGACTAATATATAAGGTGTATTTCTTTAGAAAATGTGCTCCAAGAATTGCATCATCAGCGAAATGCTTCAAAATGTAGAACTTTTCCTCGTATTTTGAATTTCCTATAATTAAAATCATATTTACAGATCCAACTGTATCTTCTGCTATTCCATGAACTCCTCTAATGGAAATTCTATCGTTGAAATCAATGTTAGTTAAACGCATATTACTAACCACATCCCATCTTACAAAATTGTTACATGATGCGGAGTCAATTATAAATTTGTGAAATTTTGTTGGCCTTGCCAAGGTAGCAATATTTGCATAAAATATTGAATCATTATTGAAATTGATTTTTAATGTTTCATGTGGTGGAATGTATTCGTTAAATTGCATTTTAAAATTATTTGGAATTTGATTTTTATTGCGTCGACTATTTGTATAAGTTCGTTTAAAAGTGTTCTTTGCAGTATTCGTTTTATAACATTCATAAAATTTGTTAGCTTGATAATTATTTCTTTGATAAAAATTTGTATTTTTATTGTATCTGAAATTTCTGTTTTTTCTGTCAAAATTAAGGTTTGAATTTTCAGTACTAGCAAGTAACCTTTGTTCGAGAGTTCTTAAAGACTCTCTGTCAATTCGTTCATTTTCTAAAAATTCTAGCAAATTTTCCAACTTCATATGACGGTTATTAGTGGCAATTGCTTTGATTTCATTATTTATAATTCCAACTATAAAGTGGCTTTTAAGCAGTAAGCTGTAAATGAATTTTCGTTGTAACTTTGATCAATTTTTATGATTTCGTATTTTATGTCAAGAACTCTTCCTGCATATGATTTAAATGATTCATCCCGTCCTTGTTTCAGAGTTTCAATTTGTTCAATTATACTACCAAAAGTAGTTTTGATACCAAACTCTCTAATTAAGTTTGCCTTGGTTTCTTCCCAAGTGCTTGCATAAATTCGGTTAATACGTGCTGCTGCTTTAAATTTTAGTTTCATAAAAACAATATTTAAAAATTTACTCTGATCTTCGCCTTCAGGAATTTGATCAGCATAATAATCTATTAATATTACAAATTGCTCCAGTGAGTCTAATGACCCATCAAATTCTGGAATAAGCTGGATTAAATCCGTCATCTCCAAATTCGCCATCTTTAACGGTGCACATCAACAAGAGCTTTTGCACCAAGATTTTTGTTACAGATATTTTAGTATTTTCGAAACTAAAGTACTGTCTACTAAGTGATTTACAACAAAATTTGCCTGTTTTTACAATCAGATTTGTGCAGGATTGGGTCCGTAAGTTTGTCAATTTTGGCATAAGAAGACAACAACTTCCTTGGTTGCTGTGCACCCTTTTAAGCGTGTTTTTAACTATTTACATCAAATTTCGGTATAACTTTTGTTTACTCACCCTAAACTGCCAGATTTCCATGGTCGTCTTCTTGGGTGTTCGATGCGGCTGAATTTCGTCTCCAGTTGATCCAGATGATCTCGTCATTGTTGAATCCCTAGTGTTGTCCATCGTTGGCCGGTTTTGAAATTTTCGATGCTTCTGCCATTGGTCGAGCCCGTTTTGATTCCATCTCGTACTGCTGCACATTTGCTTCCATCTTAGAACTCCTCACATAACATTTTCTTCAATTTAACGTTTTTTTACACTATTTTAACCGTTTGTTACTTCGCGAAATCATTTTGTTCATTAGCTTTCACACATAGTCACATTTTCAACTCTCGGTTCTGTCCAATCATAATGGCGATTCCAAACACACACAGCGTTGCTTTCCGCTAGTCACCACCTGAACGGCCCGAGCGGTTTAGGCTTTCAGGATTTTTGTGATATTTACTTGTAGAGTCAAAACAGATCAGTAAACTTCACTTATTTGTATATTACACTTTTTAAAGATTACATTTTTGCGGTAACACTTTCAACTTTTACGCGCACGATCACATCACTCAACTTTTTGTTGCTAATTTCATTAAGACCTTCGTCAAGCCAATTCTCTACGTTGAAGCCAGACTTGTCCTCCAGACCTCTTCGCCGAGCCATGCCAGACCCGAACTCCTAAGTCCCGTGTGGACTCTTCACGGCGGCTAAGTCCCGGCGGACTCTTCACAGCGGCTAAGTCCCGGCGGACTCTTCACAGCGGCTAAGTCCCGGCGGACTGCTCACAGCGGCTAAGTCCCGGTGGACTGCGGCCTCCACCGCTAAGTCCGGCTGGACTGGGGCCTCTGCTACTGGTGGCTGCTGGCGGGTCTGGCTGGTCTGGGGCGTCTTCTGGAACTGGACTGGAACACGAACTGGAACTAACTGCCCTCCTCAAGAATTTTGGGGTTTTTATAGTCAGTCCCCGAAAACTCTACTAAATTTTGTTCTACTAAAAGTGGTCCGTTTCGATGAGAAGCATCGATGAACCTCATGAATTAAATTATGCAGACCTCTGCAATTCTTCATGACTTTCCGTATGGTGTAGTGGGTACACCTCAAAATCGGAAGTCATGGGTTCGAACCATTGTCGTGAAACTTTAAATTATGTTATTGGAATATCAAAATTATGTTCCTCAAACATTCTCAAAAATGTTGGTCAATAATGAGAAGGTCGAATTCTCCATGGAACAAACATGCCAATGAATTTGGTTAAGCCACACCCTCAATTTCCCCTGTGGAAATACATCGCACATTCATAATTGAATGCTTAACCATTTTTTTGATTGCCTAACAATTGGCGAAATTTAATAAAGGGCTTTTCAGGTGAGGATGACTCATGATCCACACCTGTACATAAGCTTAATTATTTGTCGCGCAACGCGAGTCGACGGGTAAAATTATTTATGCTTGCGTAAGCGCGCATGGTCAGAACTGTGGTGAGGTTCGAAAATTGGACAAATTTAATGATTTAAATTTGAGGTCGTTGCATCATGCACACAGAATCGGTTTAACGAGTCTTCACCAAAATTTTTAGCCGATTTGGTCAAGACAGTGTTGAGATATCGTGGCACCCGTTTTTTGAAACTGCTAATTTAAATTGCTATAACTCTGCAATGATGCAACCAAATATCTTCAAATTTGTTTTGCTAGTAGGTGAAAATGTATATTATAATGCCCTGAAAAAAGAATTAAAAAAAAGTTGAAGTGTGTGCTCATACTAACCTCTGACTTTTTTGCCGATATACATGTATGTAACCCCTTAAAGAAAAAGGTCACACATTTTTTCAAAAAAATATTCTCGTCTTTTGCAACCAGTTTCATTAAGATTGATGCAAGGAACCATGAGAAATAAGCGATTTTGTTCTTCAATCCAGCAGAAAGGAATACGATTTTTGGTAAGTCACCTCATTTTGGCGCCACCTACATTTGAAACACAGGAGCGCTGCAAAACCTCAATATAACTGGTTATTTCATTGATATATCAATATACAGCAATTCCATTTGAAAAGAGCCTAAACCAAAAAAAAAGTTCTCCGATCGGGCTCAAAATTTTTCTGGGGGTTCCTTGGCCAAAATAATTAGACCCGTATTTTTTTGTTTGGCCATTAGGGTGGCCTACGTCGTGCTAGGGTGGTTCAAAAAATGGCAATTTTCGTCATTTTTCGCAAAAACCACTTTTTTCTAAAAATCATATCTCCGCGCCATTTCATCCGATTTTAGCTGTCTTAGACGCAAAAGAAAGGTGATGAGTTTGGCTATTTGGGAAAAATAGTAAAGTTCAAAAATCTAGCTTAACTATTGAAAAGTCGTATGAAAACTTAAAATGGCGTTTTGACCGTGTCTGGACCAAAGAGCCTATGTCTGAAAATATTTTATCGGATTCCTCGGAAAATTTCACATAACATCAAAATTGGCGATGTCGAACCGTACGTTTTGGAGATACGATTTTTGAAAATAACTGCGTTTTACGCGCCACGCGCAAAACGGAAAATGACGAAATCGGCAAAAATCAACTTTTTTCACTAAAACTGCGATAACTTTATTTCAGCGATGACCTATACATGTCTGGGTACCAAAATTTTCGTAATTGAGAGACGCAACTTTTGGTACCATAACATCTATAGGTCATCGCTGAAATTTTAAAGTTATCGCAGTTTTAGTGGAAAAAGTTGATTTTTTGCCGATTTCGTCATTTTCCCGTTTTTGCGCGTGGCGCGTCGAAAAACGCAGTTTTTTTTTCAAAAAATCATATCTCGGAAACGTACGGTTCGACATCGCCAATTTTTTGATATGTTATGTGAAATTTTCCGAGGAATCCGATAAAAATATTTTCAGACATAGGCTCTTTGGTCCAGACACGGTCAAAACGCCATTTTAAGTTTTCATACGACTTTTTCAATAGTTAAGCTAGATTTTTGGAACTGGAGCGTGTAAGAAGAGCGCTCGGAGTCGTCTTACCACGGCTAGAAGTTCTATTTATAGTGCGACCATCGGAAACTGGGTGAGATATGGGTTCTTAGCGGTTGGAGGTTGGGGGAAAGTGATTATTTATAGACTCGATAAGTTTTGGCAGGCAGCACTGCTTCGTGGGGGCATTCCCTGGTCTATATGCGTAAGTGGCAATTAATCGGTTGAGCACTTGGAAGGTTGGTTGGTTGCCATTGGTTTCTCTGGGCACGTGATTTAATGACCGGAGTTCAGTCGATCTGGGTGGTTGATGGTGGAGTTTGGGATAAATAGGTGTATTTTCTTGTTTGGAGAGGACCTGTAGATTTGAGATATGTTTATACTTTATTAGAGAGACGATTATTCCTGAATAGATTTGAGGATCGGTCCTAATATGTCATCAATATATTTTTTAGCTTCCCCACAGAATAATCCCGTCGGACCCGTTGTCCTTCATTGCTGGCAGTATTTTGGTCCAATCTGCTTTCTCCAATAACTTCGAAATATTGTCCGTGTAGACAAAACGCATGTACACTGCCGGGAATATGATCGAGTAGTGCGGTGCCTGTGTGGACGCTCAGTCCTGTTTTTTCGTGTTATTTTCCGTCTCTTTTATGTCGATGTTCGAGTGCATGGGGTGATTGGTCATTATAATTATATAATGGCATCAGTAGTGCGGTGCCTGTGTGGACGCTCAGTCCTGTTTTTTCGTGTTATTTTCCGTCTCTTTTATGTCGCTGTTCGAGTGCATGGGGTGATTGGTCATTATAATTAAATAATGGCATCAGTAGTGCGGTGCCTGTGTGGACGCTCAGTCCTGTTTTTTCGTGTTATTTTCCGTCTCTTTTATGTCGATGTTCGAGTGCATGGGGTGATTGGTCATTATAATTATATAATGGCATCAGTAGTGCGGTGCCTGTGTGGACGCTCAGTCCTGTTTTTTCGTGTTATTTTCCGTCTCTTTTATGTCGCTGTTCGAGTGCATGGGGTGATTGGTCAGTATAATTAAATAATGGCATCAGTAGTGCGGTGCCTGTGTGGACGCGCAGTCCTGTTTTTTCGTGTTATTTTCCATCTCTTTTGTGTCGCTATTTGTGTACATGGGGTGATTGGATTTCTTCTGATTCGTGTTGTTTTCATCTCTTTTGTGTCGTTGTTTGTGTGCATGGGGTGATTGGTCTTCTTTTTCTTCTTCTTCTTTTTTCTTTATTTTTAGTTCGCGCGTTCGTTGGTCAATGAGTTTATTTTTGTTCTCTTTACATAGTTTTCGATAGAAACGATCCGATTTTTTTTTTTCGAGACAAGCAAGTCGTATTGCTGGATTAAGTCCTTTCTATATCATCGATGATCGGAAGGCACGCCGACGAATATGTTTTAAGGCTTATGATATAAAATCATTTTAATGAATAAAGCCCTTATTACATCACCGTTGATCGGAAGGCACGCCGACGAAGAATTTCTGGAGGATCGCGGTCGAATTAATACTATATTTAAAATTCTAGATAGCTATCTTTCGGATTCGATTGTGAGTAGCGGGACTTCGCGGTTACTATGCAACGTATTTTTTGGAGTCTTTATATTTTAAATTTATAAGTCCTTCTTTTATCATCGTTGATAGGAAGGCACGCCGCCGGTTAAGTTCGTTTAAGTTATTGTTTTAATTTCATTACAATCGGTTACGTGGTGTCCTGTTTTCTTTTCGTTTATATTCGTTGATCGTAATAATTTATTCCAACTGGCAGCTTTAGTATTAACTCATCTACTATTTTTGACATTTGCTCGCGTTATCTTAATTGTACCAACAGTAAAAATATACTGATAAGTCCAGCCCATAGCACTACCGCTCGGTTGGCACGCGTTCGATTAAAACAAACTTTTTAAATAATCAATTATTTATCTTTCCGCAGCCGGCTGCCTAAGATTTAAAATTTCAACCGATAAACAAAATGCTCATGGTCACATCACTGCCACTCGTGAATCCTGACCTCATACCCATCTACTAACCCCTCAAAACTCATGTGATACTTTGTCGGAGAAGCAGTCGATTGGGCGGTCTCTATCACTCAAGTATCGGACTAACATTCCCATCCACTTCCCCGTGACCCTACCACTGGTCGTGGCCGGCGCCGGTATTGATCAGCATGATAGGGGCCTTTGAGAAGTTGCGAAGCGAGGAAAGATAGCACCCACTTATCTTCCACGGCTCGTGGATGTAACTTCTGGAGGTCCTGGTCAATAACGGAGTAGCAACTGCGGGTGGGCACCTATGCTTATGCTTATGCTTAGTTAAGCTAGATTTTTGGAACTTTTTACTATTTTTCCCAAATAGCCAAACTCATCACCTTTCTTTTGCGTCTAAGACAGCTAAAATCGGATGAAATGGCGCGGAGATATGATTTTTAGAAAAAAGTGGTTTTTGCGAAAAATGACGAAAATTGCCATTTTTTGAACCACCCTAGCACGATGTAGGCCACCCTAATGGCCAAACAAAAAAATACGGGTCTAATTATTTTGGCCAAGGAACCCCCAGAAAAATTTTGAGCCCGATCGGAGAACTTTTTTTTTGGTTTAGGCTCTTTTCAAATGGAATTGCTGTATATATATACGGGAAACTATTTTTTTCGTGTTATGGCCTATCTACAATCACTTAGCTTAGAACATCTAAGTAAAGTAGTTACTTAGGAAAGTCTGCAACTTACGTTCGTCATCCACAATCAACTTAGAAAACTTGCTGGGCTGATATACGTTGCTATGCAGTTGTTTGTTTACCTTTGATATGGAAACGTCAACTTACCGTAGATTTTGAAATTTTCCAAACCAAACGTCAGTTTCTAATTTGATTACTTTTCCATTGTAGAAACTCAGATTCATTTCCATTGATTCAAATTCCTAAGCTAAGTGAAATTTTCTAAGCTAAGTGATTGTAGATAGGCCATTAGATTCTAGTTAAATTCTAGTAAGTCTAGTAGGGGTAGCGAAGAAGACGCCATCTTGGGAGTTCAGAAAATAAACACTGAGAATCAGTATTGCACATATTACTATGGTTACACGAAGTGTGTTATCTCGGTTGAACTCAAAAGTACCATACAAATGTGTAAAAGCAAACTGGAAAATGTGTAATGCCGATTCTCAGTGTACGGGCGCGCACTGTTTTGACGACCAATTTGTTATGGGCTACCATTTGACAGCTGGTGCTTTTGTTGTGGGCTCTCATTTGACAACCGTGCCAATGTCGACTGTTTTCAGTTTGCTTTGGTCGGAATAGGGTTGCCATCCCCCGGTTTTATTCAACACTTCGTCGACGGTGCCATCGAAGGAACGATGCCGAGGCCGGGATTTGTATTGAAATAAAAACATCAATTTCTTTCAACGATCAACTCAACTTTATTTTAAACGTCCTAGTTCAGTGCAAATCAGCGCGATCGTTCAAACTCCTCCATCTGCTTGCGGGCCGCGTTCGAGATTCGCTCGCAGCCGGAAAAGATCAACCAGCTCAGTTGTAGAGACCCTAAATAGGGAGACTGGTCTAAGCTTGCTAAATCGATCTGGCAACGTATGTTTTGAGCTTGGCAACACTGATAAGTTTTGCTGGGCGTAAAGGCAAATGCTCGTTTGGATACGTCAAACTCGTGTCTGTTTGGGTACGTCAAATTCACTTCGACCAGTCTCCCTATTTAGGATCTCTACTCAGTTGGCCACCGTTTGCGGTGATCAACTCGACGGACGCGTCCGTTATGGAACAGCAGTCAATCACGGTCAGCTGCCGCAGCAGGGGCAGCTCTTGGCACACGATGGCCATCGTTTGATCGGTGAGCGTGGCCACGTACCGAAACGATAGCTCTGCGAGGTGGGGACACTGCAGAATCAGCGGGTTCAGGATGTCTTCGGGGATGTCGCAATTGTAGAAGTCCAGCTCGGTGAGGTTGAGTTGGTTGTTCAGGTTGGTGGAACTTTGAAGGACTTTGATTCTTGTTAGCTGTAGACTTCGCAGTGTTGGAATCTGGGCCGCGAAGAGGTCGGACCAACTGCTCAGGGTGCAGATGCTCAGAATGAGACTGTCGATGTTTGGACAGTTCTGTAGATAGCGCTGCATGTTATCTACTCCGATTCGTAGCTTTGTAAGACAGAGAAACTCCAAGTGTGGACTTTTGCACAGGCCGAAAATAAGCTCCTGCTGGTTGCATCTTATCGTGAGTTGTTTTAGCTGCGGCATTCCTTCCAGAAAGGAGGTATTCCCCGTTGTCCCGTTTGACTTCAACGTAACATCGATATCTTCAAGTCGGGGAAGATTTGTGCCGACTTCGTTGAGTTCCTCGCCGGTGGCAATGATGGTGAGATCTTTGATGAATCGTTGCATCTGGCTAAACTGAGCAGCCGAAGCTTGCCCTCCCACCTGGTCAAATTTGTCCAGCTTTAGCTCTCTCATTCCGGTGATCTGGTTCAGCATGTACGGCGTAAGATGGGACGTCAGCTGCTTCAAGGTTCTCTGGGACGACTGAACCACAAGACAAAGCGCTTCTTCGTTGAAGATCTCCTGATCTGGTTGCACATCAAGATCCTCCAATCCCGTAAAAATCTGTCCAAAGACATTGAACACCGTCCGGCAGCTCAGATGCGTCAACCTTTCCAGCCGGAAGTCCACGACGCCCGCTTCAACGGAACTGTAAACCGTGTCACCAAGATTCAACCACTTCAGGTTGGGCGCCCCCCTCAACATCTCCAAAAGTGTCGAAAGCGCCACTTCGCAACCGTACAACGCTATACTCAGCAGTCCAGAACCGAACCAGGGCCACCACGAGTCGACCTTCAAGATCTTAACCGTATGCATCGTTACATTCGCTGCCGGTGGCAGATTATCCGGCTCGTGACACCAATCCAATTTCATCGTTTCAATGTTAACCCAGAACAGGTCGTGCAACCAGCGCGACCCATCGACAATCTCCCTCCACCGGTGGCAGGTCAACCGCACCTGCAGAACCGACGCCCCGTCCAGCAGCTCGAAGATCTCCAGCCAAAGTTCCGGCGGAAGAAAGTCTTCATCTTCGCCCGATTCGACGGTCAACCTGGGTCGACACCCCGGACAGAACCAAAAAAGTCCGGATTCTGTGGGGTCGGACGCGAGCAGCACGCTGGCGACGGAACGGTCCGCGGTGACTAGCTCGGAACGGAACCGTTTGCGGCACGGGCCGCAGCATCGGATGACGCCGCCACCGCCGGCGTTGCAGGATTTGGAGGGCATGCTGATTTTGGATATTGTTTTAGGGTACGTTATCCATTAGTGGACCCTTTTCCTATAGTGGACCCTCTGAAGGGTTTTTGATGAAAAAATCAATAAAATCACAATTTCAAGCGTGTTTTTGTCTACAAATCTTTTATTTGGCATGTTCAGCATAATTTAAAACAATGTTGGCTGACATTGACGTGTCCTTTCAGCCAAAATAAGTGTTTTGAGTTCGATATCTGAAATCAGTCATGGCCACTAGCATTTTCACAACAAAACTGCATTTATATTTTATGATTGAATTAACTATTCAATCATTTTTTGACTGATTATTTAACTTCAGCAAGTCGAAATAATGTTATTTTAAGGAACTTTACTAAAATAAAGCGAAGAACTGCTCATTTTCGAGCAAAAATTAGGGGGGGTCCAATATAGGACAACGAAAATCCAAACTTTTCCAAAAGTGGACCCCTGTTAATTCAACTTACAAAAATAAAGAAAACTGTGTATTTAAGCAAAAGTTTCTCTTAAACATACAATAAATGTTTGTTGTAATCAATCTAAACACATATTTTTCAATTATGAGTATAAATTTAGCTGTTTTCATGTTAAAAGTACCAAATATGCTGAAGCTGAAAGAATTTATAATTAATCTTAACTATAGTTAATGGTACTTAACTGAAGCATCATAGTTGCAGTTTGAAATGATATTTTATAATAATTAATCAATAACAAAACATTATTTTTAAATAAACAGGCGTGGTTTTATCAGCAACTGTAAACAAATCTATTGTTTAGTTTCGGTCAATCATTTATGAAATTAATATGGAAAAAAAATGCATCAAAATTACTTTTTTTTAATTATTTCTAGCAAAACAATGCCAAAGGGCCGTTGTGGGTTTGTAAACAAAGAGTGTATCCCTTTCATGCCAGATGTAAACATCCTCTAGCGTGAGCAGGACACACTCTTTGTTTACAAACCCACAACGGCCCTTTGGTATTGTTTTGCTTGATTTGTATGTTTACAGTGGTTTTTGAAACGTTTTCTCTGATCTTTTTCGGAAATAAATGTGTTTTAATGTCTGTTAGGTTTTTTGTTGTTTAAAGCCAAATTTGTTAACAAAACATATTTGTTCATGATGAAAAGTGAGCAAAATCCATCTTTTATTCATTATATCTATCATTAGACCTACACAATGCATCAAAACATCAAATATCGGTTAAATTAGGTATAAAAATAACAGTTTGCCTATAGTGGACCCGGGTCCACAATCGGATTATGGACCCGGGTCCACTATAGGAAAAGGGGGTCCATAACAGGCAAAAAAAACTTTTGTTTCAAATGGCTATTTTTCTGCTCAAAAACAAAAAACTGATGAAACAAATAATCAATATTATTCAAAACACTTCAGATTCCATTATTTTGTTCAAAGGGTTATGAAAAAGTGCTTAAAATATTGAAAATTTGTGAAAAATGTGCTTCGGCTCTACTAGGGGGTCCACTAATGGTTAAAATACCCTATAAAGTTTTAAAACTGAATAAATAAATATTGGAAAAAAACATTACCTTTCACTTCCTGCCAGCAAACCGATTTGATTTGAGATTTTGTGACACGAGAACTGTCATTCACACGTTTATCCAAAAAGTTCATTTCTACGTAACACGCTCGTTTGGAATAACACATTTTCGGGTTATGTTCACTTGTTTATACTCAAATTCAAAATCGAGCAGTTTACGTCAAAATCGAACCTACACTGTAACTGATAATCACTATTTACTCAGCAAAATAGCAAAAATCTAGTCGCTACTTCACTCAAAGTAAAAAGTATCCTTTTTTCAAGAAAAAGAACGCGGCATACCAGCCTCAAAACGACGCGCCGCACTTTCGGCAAATGCGCGCTGTCAAATCCCATACTGCGCGTTTTGTTTTTGTTGATCTTCTTCTTCGAATTGCATGGCATTGTTGCCGGGAATGATTTTTATTGCACCAAAAGGGCAGAAAATCGCTGGCAACAATGTCTGCGGCACATTCTGAAATGTCGCGCGGCGTGTACCTTCGAGAGAAACGGACAATACTCGGGAGTGATTCGCACATTTTCAAATGAATTTTTTAGTCACAAAAAAAAAATCTAGTCGCTACTTCGAATAAGACTATCGAGGACCAGTGAAAAAAAAATGATTTAACCCAAAAATTATGAACTGCTCGTCACAGTGTCAATAGAGTTATTTACGTGCGCATGTATTGCGTGTACGCACACGAAAAAAAAAGTGAGATTAAATTTTGTCCGGCCAGCAAAATCAAATGGAGCGCTACACTTAAAGTCAAAAGTATTTATCCTTTTTCAAGTTCACCCGTCGTCACCCTTTTAAAAGGGTATCGAAATTGTATTGATTTTGACATACCCTTTTGAAAGGGTGACGCCGGGTGAACTTGAAAAAACGATAGAAAGTATTCTTTTGAGGGATACTTCTGATTTTGAGTGTAGTGTGCGTACGCGAAACGTCATAAAGCTTACAGATTGTCAAGTTCAACAGATTGGCCGATGCAGTTTGAATCGGCTTGGCAACCTATGCCTTGTCTGACCAAAAATATCTAATTTTCGTTTCTCCTGTCTCGTCAGAGGCGCTGGAGCAGAAATCCCACGTTAGAGGAAGGCCATGCCCCGGGGGGCGTAGTGCCAATAGTTTCGTTTCGTTTCATCTAATTTTCGGCAACACTGCAAAATGTTCAAATTTTGCGTGACTTTGACATTATTGAAAAAAGTAAACAAAAAGTCCTTTGGTAAAAAAACGGCTGAAACGTTTCGGCAAGTTTTGCACTGGAATACTGGTTGAATCTGTGTGATTATGGCAGAGAACTTGAGTTGAAATCTCAGAGGATTTGTAGCGTAAGTTAATCAACCATCCAGCCGCGTCGGATAATGTTTCTACAATTCACAGAATACTTCTGGTGACTGCATGGAATCGTCCTCTTTGACTGCACCTCGACGTTGAATTTGTTTCGATATCCGGCCGAGGTGTCCTCAACGTGTTGTGAACGTGTGTTAAATCAAACCAGAAAAAATGTCGATCAATTAAATTGAATAATTACACATACAACTGAAAAGAGAACAGAGTTTTTTTTTTATAAAAAGTATTGACAACTTCATTATTGCCGATTGATAATATTCATCTATCAAAACAATTTAAACTGTCCAAAATTCGTAAAAAACCACAAACTTTTGCTAGAGATAGGAAATCTGATGCAAACAAACGTCCAGATGCCATGTAAACATACATTGAATGTGTTGGTAAATTTCTGACTAGAAAGCCTTATGGGGCATTTTACTCAATTCTCACTTTTGAGATGATTTTATTAAATTTTGAGAAATCTTTTCCTCATTAAGGAGTGGAAGAATATCATGAGATTTTGATTTCAGATCAGAGTGTTTTTTTTTAAACTGGATACTGGATACTCTTTACGAAAATCGGAATTCATTTGTATTCAAACATCTGTATATTGCACAATGTTTTGATCGCTTTAAGTTAGAAATTGTAGATAATTTTACATGAGTGGAAATTACTCAGACAATTTTGAATTTTTAATAAACATGTATGTTTTAAAACCAACTTTATTCAAGTCTTGATTTTAAGTAAAAAGTACTCAAAATTGAGTTGAATTACAGTGCTGCACTGGGCAAGAGTCTGAAAAACAATTTATAAAAAATATTTGTAAACAAATAAAATGACCACAAAATGTTGAGTTGTGGAAATGCATGTCAAATAAAATGAGAAGTTAATTCATTCCAACAGATATTGTTTTTGTTCTTGTAAAAGCAGTTGTTTGGAAATTCAAATTTGGTCACATGTTTTTTTCTCTGAATAAGTCAACGTGCAAGGAAATGAGACAAACAATATTTGCTCAAATTTAATCTATTCACGACTGGTTCACTATAAATGCAGCACCTTCTGGCTGATCAACCCATCAGTTTCAACGCCAGCAAAGCTCAACAAACACAAAATGTTCAAGCAAATCGTCACCGTCCTCGCCCTTTGCCAGCTGGTGGCCCTGGTCCAGGCCCAGTTCGGCTGGGGCTTCGGAACCAGTGTCGGGAGCCGGTTGTTCAACAGCACCACCCAGACGTCGGGCCAAGTTCCGAGCATCTTCCAGCTGTTCCCGCAGCTGCTCAACATCTGGGACATCTTCGGCAGCGCTAGCAACGCCTTCCAGCAGGCGGCCCAGAACGCCATCAACACGGCCCAGGACGTCGCCAACCGGACCATTTCCGGTGCCACCAACAGCACCTCATAGATGGTTTTTGTTGTGTTTTAAATTGCCAAATAAAACAATAATTTGAGCATAGAGTAATCTACGTGCGCATGTATTGCGTGTACGTACACGAAAAAGATTGAGGTTAAATTTTGTACGGACAGCAAAATCAAATGGTGCGCTAGTGTGTGTATGCGAAACGTCATAAAGCTCTATTGATAGAAGAGTCGAGTTGTAATCATTTCTCATTAATCTTGTCTAACAGTGTAGCTGTCAACGGTACACGCTGAAAAACAAAACACCTTAAACTGGATTAGAACTTTATTTACGACCCTTCATCGAACAAAACACAACAAAAAATCGAAAACAATGAAAATTGAAATTCCCTCCAAGGCCAACGCTGCGGCTGGTCCACGCAGGTGAACCTCCCGGTGCGTTGTCCCCCCGGTTCGGAAAGATTTATGGGCCGCAAATAAATTCATTGCATACATGCAGGCGCACTAGAACCCATCGAGAGTGCCCCCGGGGCTTATGCAACACGTGTTGCTCCGACCAACTTTGTGCGGCTATCGAGCTTTTGGAAGGTGCGTTTTAGAGTCAAAGTGGGCGGCCATTTTGATACGTG